>NW_022111367.1:5805988-5828144 GCF_000313985.2 Echinops telfairi | reverse complement strand
GCAACATATGTACAAATGTGCTTGACACAATGGATGTATGTATGGATTGTGGTAAGAGTTGTACAAGACCCTAATAAAACAATTTTAAAAATTAGCAATAAAATGAAATGCACATGAACTGTTGCATGGAAAACCATTATGTTCTGAACATTTTCACCCAAATTACAAGGATAAATGAATGAGGTGGTAGTATATTTTAGTAAAATAAGAGATCAATTATGAAATGTATCATGCCACACAGCACAAAAGAATTATGCAACAGATTATTTTAAAATTACCTTTTTATCCAGCTTGAAGGGGTTACCAAATGTATGTAACCTCCGTGGTTGGTCAGGGTCAAGTTCTCTTAGTGGCGAAGGTACTTGTTTGAGGTATTCCTGGTAATTCCCCATTTGTGCTATGGGAACACTGTGCACTTGATCTTTGCAAACAGAACACAATAAGTTAGCCTCATAAAAACTATACCCCCATCTAAGTTACCAAATCTTCTCATATGTTACCTAGTGTTAGTTTTCCCTTACTATGTATGTGGCATAAAATCTTAAAAATTTTAAATCAAATTTAAAACATTGATTTCATTTTCTGAAATAAACAACTTTGCAGTTAATTTTATCAGTGCATAAGGTGTAATCATTAACAAGAAAAGGTATGGCTCTCCTACTTTGTCCCAAGTAAATAGGATTATTTAATTAGAGCAGAAGTTACAGAGGAGAGAAGTCATGTAAGATCTTTTACATGGATAGCTAAACTTGGAATGAAAATTAGAGATGGCAAAAAGTTACGTCTTCACTTATTTAATGTGTAGTAGGTGCGATACTACAAGTGGATGATGCAGAGAACAAAGTCACTAATAGGATACCCACCAGGAACTACGTAGCACATGAAAATGAAACAGTAGCCTGTGAGCCTGTGTGTAAATGTACGACAAAAGCTAAAAATGAAACCATAGTTTACCTCTGGGTAATAGAATTTGAGGTAACAGTATGGTCGACAGAAAGGTCGATAAATAGGAATGACTCACTTTTTACTTCGTTTGTAAAGAATGTAATACAACTATATTAATTCTTTTCAAATTAATTACCATGCAATGAAAAAAGTTACAAAATAAAAAATTTATACCAATAATAACACTATTGTCTAACCTTCATCCTGTCCTTTAAGAAATTTTCGGGTGGTCTTCAAAAGATTGGATCTCATTCTTGTTAAATGATCCAAAAGATTCCGTCTTGGTATGTCATAAGCATTTCTAAATGTCTGTGGTTTCAAATCCTGTTGTTGAAAGATTGGAGGATAAAATTTATTTTCAAATGCAGAATTAAAAAAAAAAAACTAAAATCTCTAGCTTGTAACATGGTCTTAGAAATAAGATATTTAAATTATCTAGTTAGGAGAAGTAGATATAAAATCAATTTGCAAATTTTAGAAATTTAAAGGATTTAAGAATACCTTTGTGGTATAATACAAATACATAAATTTACC
Organism: Echinops telfairi; assembly: GCF_000313985.2. Taxonomy (NCBI): domain Eukaryota; kingdom Metazoa; phylum Chordata; class Mammalia; order Afrosoricida; family Tenrecidae; genus Echinops; species Echinops telfairi. Next base: position 5,826,665 of record NW_022111367.1, on the reverse strand, counting down.
TACTTTAATACAATTTGACACGTTTGTAAATTTATAACTGAAAACACAAACACAATATAGGTTTAGAACACTTCTATCACTCTAGAATATTCCTTGTACCTATGTGTAGTCAACTTCCACTCTCAGCCCCAGGTTCTGCTTTCTCTATCATATACATTCCATCGTACAATAAAGTATTAATACTCTATTCCAGAGGTCCTCAAAACAGGGGTCCAGTTCATGTCCCTCAGACCCATTGGAGGGCCAGACTATAGTTAAAAGAAACCCCATGAACAAACTCCTGTGCACACTGCACATATCTTATTTTGAATTAAAAAAACAAACGGGGCAAAGATACCCAGCGGGCCAGATAAATGTCCTCGGTGGGCCGCATGTGGCCCCGCGGGCCGTAGTTTGAGGACGCCCGCTCTATTCATTTAACTGCAGTGATGGATAAAGAAGATGTGACATCTTAACCCATCCACAACTGATGAGCAACTGGAATGTTTCAAATTTTATGAATAATACTGTTGTGAACATTTGTGCAAAATCCCCCCCCCCCCCCTTTTCTTTACATTTTACTAGGGACTCTTACAGCTCTTCTCACAATCCATCCATCCATCCATTGGGTCAAGCACATTTGTACATATGTTGGCTTCATAATTTTCAAAACATTTTCTTTCTACTAGAGTGTGTAAAAAGCCTTTATATGGGACATATATTTTTATTTCTTTGAGTTTCCAAAGAATCAAACTCACTGTCATTGAGTCAATTCTGACACATAGCGACCCTACAGGATGGACAAGAACTGCCCTCGTGTTTCCAAGACTGTAACTATTTATGGGAGTAGAAATCCTCATCCTTTTCCCTGTTGCTTATAGGCCAACTCAACCAACTAGCAAATTGGTGAGTTACATAGGATATACATGTTTAACTTGTTACGAAGCTGTAAACTAATTTCCATCAGCAATATATGAGAGTTCCAGTTGCTCCACAGCACACTAGATTCTGTCTTTAAAAGTTTAGCTATTCTAGCAAGTGTCATGGCATATGCCACTCTGATTTTAATTTTATTTCCCTGGTGGCTGATATATTGAACATTTTGTGGGGTGCATACATGCCATCTATATGTATTCTCTAGTGAAGTACCTATCCAAATACTTTGGCCATTCCTCCTTTTATTATTAAGTTGGATGAGTATATTTCTAACAGCAATCCCTTATTTGATATATGTCTTTCTCCCACTCTGTAACTTCCATGTCCATTTGTCTGGAAAAGCAAAATATTTCCAGGAAGTTGAACCGATCTTACTATTTTGTGCCTGTGCTTTTTGTGTTCCATTTGACAGATATTTGGTATTTTAAAGTCAGAGATGTTCCCCTATATTTTCTTCTAGGAGTTTTATGGTTTTAGTTCTTACATTTTAAGTTCATGATCTCTTCAGGTAATGTGGGGTATGGTTCAAGATCCATTGTTCTCCATATAGATATGGAATTGTTCCAGCACCATTTATTGAAAAGAACATTTTCTCACTAACTGAAATATTTTGGCACCTTTGTTAAAAGTTTAACCATATACATGAAGGACCATTCTAGACCCTATTCTGTTCTACTAATCTGTACATGTATTCTTTTGTCCACTCTACACTGTGATCATTGTACCTTTATAAAGTTTTGAAATCATGTAAGGTCTCCAACATTATTCTTCATTTCCACAATCGTTTTAGCTATTCTGGGGCTTTTGCATTTATATGTAAATTTTAGACCTAATTTGCTCATTTCTTCAAAAAGCCTGTTAGGAGTGAAAATCTTCTTAATAATGAGTATTTATACGGCATTTTAAGATAAGAACATGTTGTTCCTGAACACATCAGTACAAGTACCAAACCAAAACCAGTAAACCAAATGAAAGCTATTGAGTTGATGCCCCGACTAATAACGACCCTACAAGACAGGACAGAACTGCCCCTGTGAGTTTCCGAGACTCTATCCTATATGTAGGAGTAGAAAGCCCCATCTTTCTCACATAGAGCAACTGGTAGTTTTAAACTACTGACCTTGCAGTTAGCAGCCCAACTTGCCACTATGCCACCAGGGCTCCTCAATTATACCAAGTACAATTTTTAACTTTAAGCAAAATCTCAAAGCCTGTTTTCTCATCTATAAAAAGAATGAGCAAATCTTCATCCATCCATCCATCCATTCAGCATGCACAATGTTTGTTTAATTCTAAACCTTAAATGATTCAATGACAGTATAATGATCATGATGCTGTAAAGGTATAAAGGTACTCCTTAAATTCTGACAAATAAAATATCAGTTAACAGATGAGCGATTTATTCAACAGCACACACACAAAAATATAACCACAGTACAACTGAAATCATACAACTCTTACCTTATTCAGCAAAGCCACTTGGAAGCCAGTGTACTCCTTCATATTAAGGTCTAGCAGTCGGTGAGGAACATCCTCTGAAATTCCTTGGAGTAATTGCTGAAAATCTTTCCTATATGCCATTGATAAACCATGTGATCGGCTTCGGACTTTAATTCCGGTTTCCTGTACTACTTTTTTGCCTACAGATCCAATTACTCGATCAGATTCTATTTTGGCCTGAAATAAAAATAAACGAGGGTTGTCTTGATATAATATAAATAGTTAAACTAGACGCAATTAGTCAGTTTTGGTCTTTAACAAATATTTATTATATTAAAGAAAGAAAGGAATGAGCATGATATAAAAACTCAAGGTTATGTCAAATTTCCTGTAAAACTAAACATTTTAAAACAATTATCTTATGATTCTAAATTATTACTATTCTAAACTTATAGACAGCACGAACAAACACAAATTCAATTTCTTTCTTTACTTAAAACTCTACCTGTAAACCAAGGAGCACTCGTGGTGCAATAGTGAACCACTTAGCTGCTACACAAAAGCTTGGTGGATGGTCAGGACAAAGACCTGGCAATCTGCTTCTGTAAAGATTAACTAAAACCACCACCAAAAAAAGCACAGCTGTGGGGTCAACTCTGACTTTGAGTGACCCACAGAACAGAGTAGAACTGTCTGATTAGGTTGCTGAGGCATTAACTCAAAAGGACTAACAGAAATACCTCCTCTTTCTTCTCTGGAGCCACTGGTAGGTTTGACACTTTTGGTGAGCAGCCAAGCACTTAGCCCACTACCCCATCAGTGCTCCTCATCTGTAAAGATTATAGCCTAGAAACCCTGTGGGGCAGCTCTGTGCTGTAACATTCACTTGATAGTACCCAACAATAATACTTAAAGCATGAAATATATCCTAAATGAAAATATGTTCCAATTTCAGAAAACAAGAAAAAGTAATCATTTGTCAATATTTACTTAAACACACTGCTATTATATATAACTCAACATTCACAGGCATGGCATCGTTTTTCACTGGGGGGAAAAAAGGGCCTATTTTGAGACTGACCAACCAACATTTAAGCTACATTGTGATAAGTAGCTCAGCTCTGTTCTTTTCTCCTTAAAAAGGATTTAAATCTTAAATGTGGATTTATTTTGTTAAGTGGTTAAATTAAAAATGCCAAATTATTAGGACAGTAATATATTTCATAGTTCATTAATAATGAATTCTGTTAAATTACACAAATTACTTTCAATGTGTGATTCACGTGATTTATGGTCAGGTCAAAATTTAATTTTTATAAACAAACATTTAGAGAAAAACTGTCATTTTAGAAGAAAATGATACAAATTATAATACATAATGCAAAATGAATGGCTCATATTTTCTAAGAATAACTTTCTAAAATAAATTCCTAAAAACAAAAGACAGAATTTACATATAAGATGGCTAAGGCCATTTCATAAACTAAAAACTCTTATAAAACTTTGAGATTAAACTAACATTTCAAAGCACAGTAAGCCATGACACCAAAGCGGAATGTTTTCATGCACTTTAAAATACAACATATTAATGTCATAGACTCCAATGGAACCATTAAGATAGACTAATAGACTCCATCAGACCTGGCTTCTTAACCACATTAGCCCACACATGAACATTTCTCAAATAGTCCCCCACTTTCCTGACATTACCTGTTGACTCAGTTTTTTCAGGTAAGAAATGACGCTGTAACTAAGTCCATACTCCACACTGTCTGCTATGAGGTTAGGCGCTCCCATCATTCTAACAGCTTTCTTCAAGGGCTTAAAAAAAAAAGGAAATATCATTCAAAAATAAGTTTGTTGAAAATTTACAGCTACACATATACATAAGAACTCAACCTTTTAAAAATTTCTACATGAAGGTTACCTCTCCTTCTTTTCTCTTTAAGCATGGGAGCAATGTAATCACAGTTTTATTCCATTAAAATATTTCTAAGTGTCTTAAGCAGTTTGAAATAGAATTGAAAAGCAATACAAACCAAAACTAAAACCAAATCCAGACCCACTGCCATTAAGTTGACTGCAATTCATAACAACCTTATAAAAAGTTTCTGAAACTGTAAATTTTATGGGAACAGACAGCCTCATCTTTCTCCTGTGGAGCTGCTGACCTTGCAGTTAGCAGGAGCCCAATGTCAAACCATACTGTCACCCTAGGGCTCATTTTAAAAGGATTAGAGGCTATAAAGATGTAACAAGTCAAAAAAGGGAGACTGCCTGGACTCCTTAGTATCTCTGTAAGATATTAAGTTTGAAAAAAATGAACAGGAGACATAATGGAAAGATACATTTGGTAAAAATTGGGTAACAGGGAAAAGAAGCCAAAGAAAGTCCAATTGCTACCTTAAGAAACTGAGTGGGTTGTAGCTCCACACTCAAAATTATGTAATCTCTCAAATTTTCATCTGCATACTGGGGATAATAATGGTACCTACCTCACAAAGTTATCATGGAATAAAACGAACACATGCATGCAAAGCACTGACAAAAGAATCTGGCTCACAGTAAGTATTCAAAAGGTGTAACCAATACTATTATCATTAGCTGAGACAAAACAATCTAGAAATAAGATCTGAGGGAAAAATGAGAAGGAAAATAGTCTAATATATTGAAAGTACAAAGGGCTCAAACACTGTACACACAATTCTACAATACCAGTCTAAGTGGATGCTTAGAAAAGACATGTGAGTTAACAAGTGTGGGAATGTGAGGGAGGGCAGAGTGGAGACCCAAAGCCCATCAGTAGTCAACTGGACACCCCCTGTCAGAACAGCCACAAGGAAGAGAAGAGCCAGTCAGGGTGCTACAGTATAGCACCGATGAAGCACACAACCTTCCTCTAGCTTTTTATTGCTTCCTTCCCTACCCACTCCCATGACCCCAATTCTATGTTACAAATCTGGCTAGACCAGATCATGTATACTGGCACAGATAAAAGCTTGCAACACAGAGAATCCAGAACAGATAAACCCCTCAAGACCAATAAGGGGAACAATTTTAAAGTATTTTTAATGTAGATTTTTGTTAAACAAACACTTGTATGGTTTTATCATCTAAGATACAAAAAAAATAAACCAAATCCATTGCCACTAAGTCAATTCCAACTCAGAATTACCGGGCAGGACAGTCTAGAACTGTTTTAAAGTAGGCTAGTAGGTTCAAATGGCCAACCTTTTGATTAGTTAGTAGCCCAATGCTTAATCCAAGATACAGTACTTACCAAGATAAACTACTTACCAAGATACGGTAGTTTTCTTTTATTAACTAATTGAGTTTTCTAAAAATATATGGTTATATCAGAATATATACTTATCTACTTAATAGGTGTTCTATGAATTTGGAAAACAATACAACATATATGATTTTGTGTCACTTACAAAAAAACTATAAAACTGCAATGAAAAAACCCCTGTAATTTTATAGAGCAATATAACAATCAGGGATAAGAGTCTGCTTAGGATCGAATTCCAGCCTACTACCATCCCCACATATACAAAATCAAAAACCAATGCTATCAAGTTGATTCTAATTCATAACCACATATGCAAAAGGGCTTCAAAGAGCACATAAAAATATGGAATTAAGAAATCATGGAATTTTCCCAAACTTTTTGAAGTTCCCTCCTATCAGCGATCTATAACTTGGAACAAAGTTCTTCATCTTTTATTACATTACTATCTTATCTCTGAAGCAGAAATAATACTATTTTCTACCTCATACAGTTACTGTATGAATTAAACAATATTAACATGCATGAATTATTTTGGATCTGGCCTATGATAAGCATGATACAAATGTATACTACCATCATTGTTCTTCTAGAAATTACTCAAACTGTTTTACCACTACATCCTTATTGATTATTTATACGCACGAGTTTTTTGACACGTAATCTATAATGGCAATAAATAAGACAGAATAAAAACAAAAAATGTTGTCTAAAAATTCCATTTTTACAATAATATTCTTACCCCAAGATAATAAGGAGGCATAGTCTTCAAATAACTTTCAAATGACTGTCTCCATTTCAATGTAGGTTTTGCTTTATGCACTTTAAACAAGTCATCTAAAAACATATATCATAAACAAATTATCATCAACCAATCTTTTCATACATAAAAATAAAGTCAAAGAAGTTTCATTTTTAAGTCTATACTTTTTATTTCTAAGAGTAGCATCATATACAAGTTTTAAACAAAATTAAAAGCAAAAAACCTTCTGTTTCTGGGTTATTCTCTTAGCAATGCCATTTAAAAATAAAGGGATGACAATGACAATCTAAAATTACATGTAATAACAAGGGTAGATTCAGAAAATACACAAGAAAAATTCTATATTCTGTCTAGACCGGACAAAACAGATAAGAGGACAGAAACAAATTATGTTTTCCATAAGATATACCTACTAATTTTTAGCTACAACTTTTAAATGAGATGATTACATGGAAGGAGCTAAGTCTTCTCCAACAGTAGTCTTAAAAAATTACAATCTGGTGATACTTAGAAACTAACTTTATTTAGGCTTTTATTATATTATTTTATGTACGGCTATATTTTTTTAATTTCTAAATGAAAATTAGAGTACAAATTCTTTGGAAGACAATATACTCAGATCTTGTGACAATATACTCAGATCTTGTGACTACCATGCTTTTATATAACACATCGTGTTTAACAAAATACAAAAGTCTGCACTACCAACACTTCCAAATTTGCAGAAAAGTCTAAATATTTAACTTAAAATTCAAGAATACTTTTAGTAGTTTGTGGGATAAAAACTGTTTTGACACTACCTTCCAAATTTCCACAAGCATAAACAGGCTGTTATAAATTTTTCCTTTACAAAGGCTTAACATTTTCAATTATTAAAAGCATTATCATTCATAGTCAGAAGAAATATTCAAAAGAAAGAAATATTCCAAGTAGAGTTGTTCTAAAAGTTTAATTTTAGAGTACGTTTTTCCTATGCAGAATCACAGAAAATGCTATGGGAATGAATTACTTACCTAAAAGGGGAAGAAGGACTGGATAATTATAAGGCATCACAAATAAGTTGACACAGTTTAGTGCTGTACTGGCTTTCAAGTAACCAAAAGGATGACCAAGTTCACTGTATTTTGCACTATTGCTCACATATACCTGTTTAAAAGGAATTGTTAAAGCTTTGTTTGTATTTAATAACTTTTATGATCCGAAGATTTTAACAATATCCAAATATAACGAAGGGGAAAAAATCAGAGCTAAAATTGTGAATACCCATTTGTAGAAGGTTATGGAGGGCAGAGGGGCCCAAATTCCATCTGAAGAGCATTTAGTTAGATTGCCGTAAACCTCTGGCAGATCCCCTCTAGCCATAGGCAAGGCACTCAAAACAGCTTTACGATCACAGATTCTGGTAAACTTGATTATGGTAGATTAAACCAGGGTATAATGTGATCCTTGGTCAGTTGACCTCCCTCTTGACCCAAATTCTCACATATTCCAAGACAGAAATTTATTCTCTGGCTTTTTAACTATTGATGGTAGTCTCTTTTTTCTTACCCTCTATGTCTATCTTTATATTATTTTCTTCTTGCTGTTTTTGTTTTTGAGTTTCTGTTGGATTTCCCAGTTTGCTAAGTACAAAGGAGTGGCTGCAGAGACTGGTTCAACAGGATGTAGGGTGTGGTGTGGGGAGATTTGGAGAGCAAACAATGAAGGTGGGAGGGGGGTGGGGGCACTAGAATTGATTTGTGATGATGTATATCACAGCTCTTTAAAAAGATATTTAACTATGAAGAGTATGATAAAGTAAATATTTTATCAAGAAAACTACTAAAAAAATAAAAAGAAGCCAAACTTGATCTATGGTTACCATGAGTGAAGGAAGAAGAATTGTTGCTTAGGGGGCATGGAGTTTATGTTAATGATGTTGGAATAATCTGGAAAGGATATCAATAATGTTTTTACAATACAAAGAGTATAATCAATGGCACTGAATTATATATGTAGAAGTTGTTAAACTGGAGGATGTTTTGTTTTGTATATTTTTGCCACAATTAAAAAAATTACATGAATAACAATGACTACAAAGGAGAAAATGTTCTAGAATTGATTGTGGTGAAGATGGTACAAATCTTTTTTTTTTAACTCTTTTTGATATAGCTGAATTATTGAATTGTATGACATGTTGATGAAGTACCAAAAAATAATATAAACCACCTCTTCAATTACTTTTTAAGAAAACACCTAGCCTAAAGCTTTAAACCACTATCTATCTATAGCTGGTGAGCTCACCTGCCAACATGTTTGAGGAGATTTCCTTTCCAGGATAAATTGAGTCAGTGGTGAAGGTTCCAACTCATATTTGTCAAAAGGCAATTTGTCGATAACCATTGGCTCACAGTCTGTACAGGAAAACTTCACTACAGGATGAGATGTCCGAGGTGGCTAGAAGAAAAGTCTTTTTATTACTATCTACACAAAACACCAGGAACAAACATTTATTGTAACTCTCTCTCACTATCAAGATACACTAAGTACCTCGGTCTTGCTGAATCTGAGCTGGATCTTTACTACTAAAAGTACCAAAAGAGAATACTTTTAAATGCTTAAATTATTTAATATTCACAAGAAAAAGAATTTCAAAACCTACACAAAATGCAAATCTCCTTAGCTCTTGTTTATCAAATATGTTAAAGGAAAATTTTAGACTTAAGTACTCTTTAATATTTATAACCAATATAATAAAGACCTTCATAAACTTTCATTTAAAGAAATGTAATTACTTCTATACATTAGTGGCTTCGAAACTCAAGCACCATAATTGGTAAAAAGTTGTCTAGTATATAACAGATTAAGACATACTAACACAAACCTATTGCCATCAAGCTGATTCCAACTCATACCTACTAGACAGACCCTAAATGTTCTAGAAAACCCTTAAACATGCTATGATCATTTTATTATTCCTTCTCCAAACTACAAAACCCTGTTCTAAAACTTGGGTACTATCTTTGATATCTCCCCTTCATCCTCCATAGTAAGTTATCTCAAAGGTCATGATAAAATGATACCACAAGTTCTAAGACACTTAACAGAACACATAAAACAGAAGAGGTACTCAATATTCACTGGCTTTTCTCCTAATCACTAAATCCTCACCTTCCTAGAAATTTATCTTTTATTTCTTACTATGGCCACCCACCTCCATTATTTTTATAGAATATAAGTATGTTCCTGTAATTTCTCTACCTAAAATTACCATATATACTCGTGTATAAGTCGAGTTTTCAGCACATTTTTAATGCAGTTTCTGTGGTAAAATTAGGTGCTTCAGCTGATATTCGGGTCGGCTTACACTCAAGAATATACGGTACCTTGTAAAAGTAGCTTCCAAAAATCAAGTTCAGACTTTAAAAAAATAGTATATGGAAAAATCTTTAATGATCTGGTCCTTATCTGCCTTTCAACCACAACGTGATATGACCCTGTGTTCCAGCAATGCAAACTTGCAATTACACAAAGAGATCATCAATCTTTGTTTTGATGCCCTCTGTTTTATGTTATCCCCGACTGCTTTATTATTTTCCTTTATGCACCTTTTGTAAGCAAAGGATGAGTTGGCAAGCATCACACTTGAAGACTTCTCTGCCATTCTTCCCCATTCTGTACCCCAAATACATGATCAGACACCACCACCACGGTTGGGAGCTGCTGCAAACTAGCAAACTATATTCTAATATGTTTATATGTCTTTAAGAAGGTAAGCAGTATAATTTATCCACTTGGACATCTGTGGCCAGCATATACTTGAAATATTAATACTGAATGTATTATTATTTTTGGGTTAAAATCATAGGAGGGAAGTGAGGAAGAAATGCTCTAGATTAACTTGTCCAAATATAATCTAATCAAAGAAAATGTTGCTTTTGTTAAGTCACCACAACAATTCTATGACACAGGAGCTAGTATCTCCTCTTAAAAGACTTAGGGAAACTAAGGTTTAGAGAAGGTGATTAGCCAAAGACACACAACTAGCAACTGGTAGAACCATGATTCAAATTCAGAATCAGTTTCTAATCATTTACATTTCATTTGACTATCTTGTTTGAATTACTACTGAGATGTGTATAATTTACATTCCCACTGACCTATATCCCTTTCAGTTACTAAAAATGTTGTCAGTTATTTCCAGTGTTATCATTCTTATGATCCTATCTCCTACAATCTTAATTCAACAAATTCTTACCTGGACCATAGCAATAGCCCTTCTGCCTGCCTGCCTTACAACTTATTTCCTACCAGTTTTGCTAAAAAGAACCACCACTAAATTAATTTCCCAAAAGCATTACTTAATGATAGCACTATGCTAAAAACATTTTCAACTGAATACCACTGGGGGAGGGGACCCCTCAAGTTCCTTAACCTTGCATTTACAAGTCATCAGCAATTTGACCTAAACAGTACTTTCAATGTCCCATATACATTGCAAAGATCCACCAAACTCAAGCCATTTGTCATTTATCTTGTTCTTTTTAAATCCCATACTTTTTTCCCATATTACCTCCTTCAATTGAAATCCTACCCATACATACAAAAGCTTCTACAGCTAATAGTAATTTGCAACAAACCATTTGAGCAATATTAATAGATTTCAACCGTGATAGTGATTTTGGATTTCTCTCCATTAAGATTTCGTAAGTACCATAGTATTACTGCAGGTGTCAATACAATAGAATAAACAGCCAATAGATTTCCTAAAAAATTAGTTGAAAGGGTTCCAAAGGAGAAAGTAAAATGAAGGGAGAGCTTATTCATGAGGACTAAAAAATCATGATGAAAAAGAAATACAGTAGCTACCTAAAGGAAAATTATAAAACCTCAATGAGCATATCTGATTATGTACATTTTCACTTACGACTTCATTAAATCCCTAAAGAATTCAGGAAACATCACTTACAGACTTAAAAGTAAAAATTACCATGAAGAACTGATAAGGCATTAGAGTACAAAATGTTTCCAAAGTAACTAGTTTAATTCAAAAGTGATAGTTCCATGAAGCATCATTATAGACTGCTGACGGATGTATTGAATTCTTATCTTCTCAGGGTAATATTAAAGAGAATCATTGCCATGCTCTCTCACAAAATAGCCCCTGATGTTCTCAGATACTAGAAAAAAAACACTAATATTAAAAATAGTACACTAGCAAGATGTAGTTTGTATAATTTTATAATTTGTATAATTTGACCGTACTCAAAGAACAAATAGCAAATACTGATAAGTAGCCATGATCATTCAACAGACCTCAATGTTCTTAAAATTCATGTACAACAGACCAAAGACCTTTTCGACTTTGAAAACCTCCAGACTGAACACTAAATGTAACGAGAAGCAAGTAAACATTAATCTCCAAGACTAAAAAATTATGCAAGCAAACTATCAGAGTATTTTAAAATCTTTAATTAAATCCTAAATTGTGTCCTAGGGACAAATCTTTGTCACATCATATTGAGTTTCATAAAGAAAATCCTGCTATATTTGTGAATCTATAACTACATATAATAAAAAAATTAAAAAGGATTATATTCATTTCTAAAGGAAATAAGATACTTCTTTTCTATTACTTCATATACAAGGACCATCTGTTTAATTACTCTAAATGAGTCACACCTTTACTTGATAATAGTACTCACAACTATAAAAAGCAATTTAACAACTATTATAGTTATAAGATCTCTGATACTTACTAGTGCTGGAGAATTCTGATCTGGCCAAAAAGACTCTGGAACCGGCCAGTGACCTATAGGAACTCCAGTTTTAGGATTTGGTCTGACATATATAAGCTTGTGACAACTATGCCAAGGCTGAGATCCAAATGGCCTTGATACATCTGACTGCCCATCTACAGCAAAGAAAATTTTAAAAGTAAAAATGAAACAAAACCAACATTTATCATTAAGAGAAAAGAAAATTAGAGTATGCTTCATTATTAATCAAGTTAATAAAGATGCGGTAAAAATTATTCATTGCTCAAATTTCCTATTTTCTACAATAAAACATGCAAATCCCAACAACTAATTTACCCGTTATAAGAATCTCCTTTTCTTGCCCAATCAGAAAATATAAACATTCTTTATGGTAAATGTTTGCTTAATGAATGATAAGGGTTAGAATGCAATTTACTTCTTATGACATCAGTCCTCAAATTAATGCCAGGTACACAGTAAATGCTAGGTAAGCATTGCTAAATGAATAGTTCTTAAAAATCATTTTAACTTGAAAAAAATCATTTTAACTACAGTCTAGTAGCTCCTCACAATGGGCATGCGCGCGCGTACACACACACACACACACACACACACACACACACACACACGCAAGATTCATATTCCAATCCTGACTCGATGCACTTTTAATCCAAAACAATTCTAGCAAAATCATAATTTTAACCTACAATTCAGTAAAAATTTACTCACAGCGCCTAAAGCAGCAAAACACTAAAATGAATCCAAACATTCCATGTCTAATGAGTTTAATCCAAATACAATAATATAATTATATAGTATCACGATCTTCTGTATAACCTCTGTATAACTTTTTTCCATGTATTCTAGTGGCTTATCTCTCCCAAAAATAATTTATAAGTTTCTAACTCTTAAATTATGTTTGTCCAGTGCAGATTCCTAGCTGTAAATTGTCCACTGATTATAACCCAACTCCTTATATTTCAGTTTGACTTTGTTATCAAGTCTATTCTTACTCAAGGTCGCTTACTCTGTGTTGAATAGAACTGCAACATGGAATTTACAAGGCTGTGTGTTTCCTGAAATGAACCACCAGGCCTGTCTCCTAAAGCACTACTCATTTTTCGTCTGTTAGTCAAGTACTTAAAACACACAGGGACATACACACCTATAACACCTTACACCCTCTGACTATATAAATACAAGCCTACAATAAAGGTTGGCAGAGCTTAGCTGAAGTTTAAAAAGTCAAGCCAAGTAGCAAAGGCTACTCTAACCAAAGCCATTTGTTTCTGATCAGTTTGATCCTTGGAACAAGGTAGTTAAGGAATTCAATAAACACCTGAGCTGAATTAAAGAACGTAAGAGAAGCACATACATTGGAGAGAGGCAATGATACAATACTAAAAAATAACTTGAGGATGGTTCTATGTAAAATAGGTTTTAGGGTTTATTAAAATCGTAGGCAATGAACATATATAAAAAGATGATGTTAATGAACCATCGGCTTACCTTGACTTTCCTACTTTAATCTGTCCCAACAGCAATAGCATTTTTATATATTAAAAAATTAAAAAGCCTAAATCATACCTTTCAGTTCTTTGTGAGCAATTGATAAAGCAAGTTAAGAAAGTCTACAAGTACAATGATACCTTCCACAGGAGAAGGGTCTGGTCCTGCTTTTTCAAAGTTTATTACCACGCCACTTTGCACCTTTTGCACCAAAGACTCCAGGCACTGATTAAGCATTCTTGGAGAACATACAGAATATGAACGACCTAAAATTTAACAAAAAAAGCTAGTTAGCTGCAGGAATTTCTAACTTTAGTAAAATGAAACCATAGTAAGGTTACAGTAAATTGACATAACAATCCATTATCTTATATAAGAATTGACAAAAATAGTTACTTTCAAATCAACCAACCTAAGTTTCATTTAATGAGAGCATGTAAGCATAGGATAAAAATACTGGTTTATACAAATGATGGGTGTGCGTGACATATTCTAAATATTACTAGTATTTATCTATAACACATACACATACAAACATTAAGAAACTATCCTTCCTCACCAACAAAAAATAAGATTAATGATGAATGCACAGTGGATAATCAGTAGCTATTTAAATGGTCTCTGGTAGTTATTGTATATTTTAAAAACAACAGTATCCTCTTTTCTGAATTAAAGTATGCTTAACTTGGAAACTGTATCTAAATGAACTTCTCCCTTTACATGTTTTAACCTATAACAATTTTAGTTAATAATATTACTCAAACACGTTACTGGAGATAATTTCCTTATACTGAAATTTCAAATGAAAATACACAGATCTAAATTAAAAAATCTGGCCTGTCCCTCAACATAAGAATACTTTCTTCTAGTAAACTGGCATTCTATGATGCTCACCTTCCAGACACAACCGCTGAAGACAAAGCGGGTGAATAAGCAAATGTGGTGAAGAAAGCTGATGGTGCCCGGCTATCAAAAGATAGCGTCTGGGGTCTTAAAAGCTTGAAGGTAAACAAGCAGCCATCTAGCTCAGAAGCAACAAAGCCCACATGGAAAAACATATCAACCTGTGTGATCACGGGGTGTCGAACGGATCACTGAAGACAAATGGGTGCATAAGCAAATGTGGCGAAGAAAGCTGATGGTGCCCGGCTATCAAAAAGTATAGCGTCTGGGGTCTTAAAGGCTTGAAGGTAATCAAGCGGCCATCAAGCTCAGAAGCAACAAAGCCCACATGGAAGAAGCACACCAGCCTATGCAACCACGAGGTGTCGAAGGGATCAGGTGTAAGGCATCATCAGAACAAAAAATCTTACCATAGTGAATGATGGGGGGAGTGCAGAGTGGAGATCCAAAGCCCATTAGTAGGCCACTAGAGATCCCCTTGCACAGGGGTCTCGGGGCAGAGAGGAGCCAGTCAGGGTGCGATGTAACAATGATGAGAAATACAACTTTCCTCTAGTTCCTAAAGGTTTCCTCCCCACTCCCACTACCATGACTCGAATTCGATCTTGCAAGTCTGGCTAGACCAGAGGAGGTACACTGGTACAGATAGGAACTGAAAATACAGGGAACCCAGGACGGATGAGTCCTATAGGACCAGTGGTGTGAGTGGCAAAACAGGGAGGGTAAAGGGAGAATGGGTAGGAAAGAGGGAACCGATTACATGGAACTGTGTGTGACCTCCTCCCTGGGGGACAGACAACCGAAAAGTGGATGAAGGGAGACGTCGGACAGGGCAAGATATGACAAAATACCCATTTATAAACTATCAAGGGCTCATGCGGGAGGGGGGAGCGGGGAGGGAGGGGGAAAATGAGGACCTAATGTCGGGGGTTTAAATGGAGAGAAAATGTTTTGAGAAACGATGTACAAATGCGCTTTACACAATTGATGTGTGTATGGATTGGGATAACAGTTGTATGGGCCCCTAATAAAATGTTAAAAAAGGAAAAAAAAAAAATCTGGGCCTGTGCAGTCATATGGCTACTGAGAACTTGAAATGTGCTTAGTTTCAATTAAGATATAAAGTACAAAATATATACCAGATTTTAAAGACTTAATTTTTTTTGACTTAATATTTTAAAATAATAAACTTTTACAACTATTTTAAAATATAATGGACTTCAAAAATGGTTATGGGAAAATTCCATTATCTTTAAATTTCATTTTACCAAAATCTTTTTGAAGGACCTTTGTATTAATTCCATATTGAATTACTTTGCATTTATTGGTTGAAATAAAATACTAAAATTAAGTTCATTTGTTTTTTGATTTGTAATGTGATACCTAGAAAAATTATAAGTGCACATGTAGCTTGCACTATATTTCTCATATAGTACCAGTGTGTATCAACATAGAAAATTTGAGACAACTAAAATTCAATTTTAATTAATTTAATATAAATAAGTTCTAGCCTTAAAAATAATTCAACCTACTTTTTTCTTTAATCGTTTTATTAGGGGCTCATACAACTCTTATCACAATCCATATATACATCAATTGTGTAAAGCACATTTGTACATTCATTGCCCTCATCATTCTCAAAACATTTGCTCTCTACTTAAGCCCCTGGCATCAGTCCTCATTTTCCCCCTCCCTCACCACTGCCCCCTCCCTCATGAGCCCTTGAAATTGTGGGTTTTTATAATACCTGTAAGAACTCCCAATAAAATGATTAATTTTAAAGTGACATGAGGATTGGAGAAAGGCTAATTAAAACCTGCAATATACAGATGATGCAATCTTGCTTGTTCAAAGTGAGGAAGACCTGAGGGCTTGCTAATCAAGATTAAGGACTGCAGCCTTCAGTATGGATTTACAGTTCAATGTAAAGAAAACACATTCTCAAAACTGGACCAACAGTTTTATTGTCCTGATAAACGGAGAACGGATTGAAGTTGCCAAGTATTTCATCTTGCTTGGAAACATAATGCTTAGGGAAATATCAGCCAGAGAAGGACATCTGCTGCACAAGATCTCTATAATGTGCTGAAAGCAGTTACTTTGAGAACTAAGATTCACCTGACTCAAGCCATGTGAAAGTCGGACACTGAATAAGAAATATCAAAGAAAAATTGATGCATTTGAAATATGGTGCTTGGGACAAACAATGTAAGTATTAATGAATGTCAAAAGAAGACACAGTACAGCCATAATGCGCCTCAGTTTTCAGGAGGACATCATGCTTGTTAAGGAAGTTAGGCAGTGAAAAAGAAGGCCCTCAAAAGATGGATTGGCAGAGTGGGTGCAACAGTGAACTCCAACATAATAATAACTGTGAGGATGGAGCAAGACTGCTAAGTGTTAAGTTCTGTCATCGGAATCAGTTAGACAGCACCCAAATGTTAAAATGGCTACTCAATATTTGGCCTCTGCCTACTTCTTTCTACATGTCCCTATTTGTATGAGCTCCAGTCTTGCCTTAAGTTTAGCCTGCTTGATGCTCTCAAATATCCCTTATCATTTCCTCTGCCTCTAACACATCATTTCCTTTCCGTCCCACTTGCCCTAGCCAGGTCTGTATAGGGTTAATGCCATTATCCAAGTTTAAATGACTAACATCGTGCTTATATGCCACCTCTTAGTGAACCTCAAAATCGTCATTCTCCTCAAATTACTCTATCAATTAGACTACTTTTTTACTTCATAGAAATTAACATTCTCTAAAATACTATTATTAATTCATATTACTTGATTATTACGTTACCTAGGCAAAAACATAAGCTTTGGTATTGTACTGCTGTAGTGCCATCATCTATTAACATTGTTTGAAAGAGTGGACAGTTGTTCATTTCCATATTAACAATTAATAACCATATTATATAAATGAAGGAAAGAAACCTTTAATAAATATTTAAACCATTAGTTAATATTTGTAACAATGTTATATAAACAGCTTATAATGATAATAACCATATATAATTTAAAAAAGTAATATATCAAAACATTAACTGATTATCATAGGGGATGAGAGGAAATTTAATCTCCAAAAACTTTTGAATCACCCTCATAGGTAACTTACTTTCAGTTTTTTAAAAGTTAGCATAGATTATTTTATTACAGGAAAAAATGAACACACATACCCTGCTGTTACTATTCAATTTAGAAAATACACAGGGAATTTCAAAAATACCAGTAATTTCAAGAAAAATTAATTCAATTTTTGTTTTTTTCGACTTTCCATGTGTTTTTTATCCCTAATTTTCTTTAGTAGATTCTTTTAAAATGAAAATAAAAACACAAAACTTTAGATAAATAAAAAGGTAAGTGACATTTGCACACATGTATTTGGGGGAAGCTTCCTAAAGTCCTCATTTGTCCACTAACTAAGGTTTCTGGGCCATTAAAAAAATATTACTAAGGGTGACTTCAGAATCTTCTTCTCTGAAAAGATTCATTTGAAGGAATAAACCAAACAAGATACTCGTGTTTAAGTTGAGTTTTGAAGCACACTTTTCATGCAATTTTTGTGGTAAAATTAGGTGCCTAGGCTGATTATATATGGTAACTTTAATACTTTATTGCCAGAAGCAAGAATATTAACTACAACATGATGACTCAAGTTTCTTTATAATTACCTCTGATTATATTAGATCACTGTAATCTTTGGATATACCTAATCCTAAGAAAAAGTTAAAAGTATATATAACCTCATAATTTTATCTTAATTCTAAATACAAATTAAGTAATTCATACTAAAGGTTTTCCAATGCAAGATTTTTCTCTATTATAGCCTCAAGGCCCTTCACAATCTGTTTGGTAAACCTAAGATTTAAATTTAAAGAAAAAAACAAAACTTAATATAAATTATAGTTAATTAAATTTAAACTGAATTTTTAAAAATTCAAATTTCCTGAATAGAAATGTATATACACCCACTAAAGTAATTACGACTGACATTGGAAAACATTGTCTATGTACAGTGAACTGTTTAGAGTAAATTTTCATTGATAGGTTGTTCTTTTTAAATTATGCATGAAATTTTTAAGACATATGTCACCAAAAAATTTACAAATTAGAATATCTAGTGTGAATAAATTCTTAATTTACTCATATAATGTGTATAGCTAATTTCCATTTTTATTCATGAATGTTGCGGATTTCCAAGACCCTAAGATTTTAAAGGACAATGAATATATTAACTAACTAGACATTTGTTGTCAAGTTGCTTTCAACTCAAGGGCAACCCCGTGTGTTAAAACTAGAATTGCCCGAGGAGTTGGAAACAACCCAAATTTCCAACTGACAAGTGGATTAAAAAGGTGTGGTACATACATACAATGGAGTACCACACATGGCTAAAAAGTAGTGATGAGCACATGAATCACATCGCCAGGAAATCATGCTAAGCGAAGCAAGCCAAGGACAAAAGGGCAAGTACAACAGGAGTCCACTGAGGTAAGCTTAAAAAAAAAAATGCACAAGGGGCATAGGGAAAAAGCTACTGTATACAAACATTCCTGGGGTGAGGACCAGGTAGTATGGCAGGGGCCAGACCAAAGCCAGAGAAACATATGGTAGCCAACTAAAAAGGAAAAAATTAAAAAAGAAATGGGTAGAGGGGGAACAGGGCACTAACCCACCCAAGGGGAGGGTATTGTTTATATCTCCACAGGGAAAGAAGGACCAGACTTCAACCCGATGCTCCAAGATATGAATACAACATACCTGCATGGATTAGGTCTGAGGAGCCAGCCCCAATCCCAACTACATGGACAGCTGCCCCTCCACCCAGAACAATTTATTTCAGAGGACAGCACTGAAGCTGCAGCTCAGGGAGCGGGACATGTCTGAACTGAGCATACGGGAGCAAATGAAGTGGGAGGAAGAAAGAGCGGAGCACATGCTGGCCCACCAAGCCTTGACAACAATATTCCCGCTCAGAGCAGCCAATCCACAGAGAAGACCATATGGCCGGCCCCACTATGAGACAGGACATCCCTCACTGACCCATAGCCCTACAGGGGACAACACTGGAGACACAGTGTGGGAACTGCACCCTATCTGATCCTACCATGTGGGAACTGCACCCTATCTGATCCTACCACACCAAGGCAAAACATTAAAGGTATGCAATAGAACAACAAGGGGAAGAGAGCTATGAAGTCCCCATTAATACCAAAAATAGACTTTGGGGCCAGTGCTTGGCACCCCATCAGACTCAACTGGAAAACACTCCTAAAGGACAACAAACAGTCCTTGAACTAACAACAAGCTTTTCTTTGTTGTTGTTGTTGTGTTGTGTTTTGGGGGTGTTTTTTTTTGTCACTGGCTTTTTGTCGTTGTTTTGTTTCTTTTGTTGCTTGGTTTTGCTCTGTCTTGTTTTTGTACATGTTATTATCTCCACAGGTCTGTCTAAATAAGATAGGCTGGATGAGCAATCTGGAGGAGAAAACAACGGGACTGACAGTTCCGGGGGTATATGGGAGAGGGGGAGGTGGGGAAAAAGGAAGTGGTGTCAACAAACCCAGGGATAAGGGAACAACAAGTGTCCAAATCGGTGGTGAGGAGGGAGTGGGAGGCCTGGTAGGGCATGATCAAGGGTAATGTAACCAAGAGGAATTACTTTAACCCAAATGAAGGCTGAGCATGATAGTGGGACAAGAAGAAAGTCAAAGGAAGTAAGAGGAAAAAGCTAGGAGGCAAAGGGCATTTACAGAGATCTAAATAAAGGTATGTACATATGTAAATACATTTATATATGAGGATGGGGAAATAGATTTTTGTGTATATATTTATAGGTTGAATATTTATGGACATTGGGCCTCCACAAGTATTCCCTCAATGCAAGAATACTTTGTTCTATTAAACTGGCATTCCATGATGCTCACCTTCCCGATACGATCGTTGAAGACAAAGTGGGTGCACAAGCAAATGTGGTGAAGAAAGCTGATGGTGCCCAGCTATCAAAATATATAGCGTCTGGGGTCTTAAAGGCTTGAAGGTAAATAAGCAGCCATCTAGCTCGGAAGCAACAAAGCCCACATGGAAGAAGCCCACCACCCTGTGTGATCATGAGGTGTC
>NW_022111367.1:5739137-5805030 GCF_000313985.2 Echinops telfairi | reverse complement strand
AATGTTTTGAGAATGATGAGGGCAATGAATGTACAAATGCGCTTTATACAATTGATGTGTGTATGGATTGTGATAAGAGTTGTATGAGCCCCTAATAAAATTATTTTAAATAATAATAAATAAATAAATAAAATATTAAAAGCTAGATCAAGCCCTAAGTGTATCAGAGAGGAGGCCTAGTGACAGAGTTTTAACCATTCAAGTCATATTTAATAATTTTAATCTACAATGGTCATCTCTTCAAAACTCTGATAATCAGTTTATTCCCACCCCTCAAATATAGTTAGAGGGAAATCACCAGAGGCTCATTCCTTGTGTAGATCCTACAAATATATTTTGGGCTTCCACTGTCAAAAAAAAAAAAAAAGAGTTGTATGAGCCCCCAATAAAATGATTTGTAAAAAAAAGTAGAACTGTCCTCCAAAGGATTTTAAATGGTCAATTTTTTTTTTTAAACACAGAGCACAAGGTAAGGTTTAGTGTCAACCTGACTAGGCCAAGATTTTCAGTAGTTTGGCAGTTGAGGCCTCCCTCACAATGTGATCACAATAGAATCAACTCCTAATAGGAGGTGCTGGAGTCAAGCAGTTAACTCAGGACATAGTCCCGATGATACCCTTTTCTCAGCTGTGTGGACTACCTGCTATTTAAGTAGACACTGTAAAGCAGCAGTTCTCAACCAGTGGGTTGCAACCCCTTTGGGGGTGTCAAACGACCCTTTCACAGGCTTCACCTGATTCACAACATTAGCAAAATTAGAGTTATGAAGTAGCAACGAAAATAATTTTATAGTTCGGGTGGTCACCACAACATAAGGAACTGTATTAAAGGGTCACAGCATTAGGAAGATTCAGAACCACTGCTGTAGAGGGCTTTACTTCTTGGCCTGGAGCCCACATCATAGTGATTTCTGGTTCTTGAACCAATGACCTGGCAATCTTTGATTCCTTGACTCTGCCAGTCACCAGTCTGATCTGCTAATATCCACCAGCTTGTGGATCTCCCTGCTTTCTGGTTTGTCAACTGCACATTTAAGGAAGAGCCTCCACCTTAGCATCTGACCCATGTGCTTGAACTGGCCTGGATTTAACTGTTCCTACAATTGTATAAGCTATTTTTCTTGATACGCTGCTCTTTATATACTATGTCATGTGTTACTGGTTTTGCTTCTCTAGAAAACCCACCTTTCCTCGTGAAACCTTTCTTCCAAAAAGCCTCTGAGTGGATTAGAACCTCCAAATTTTCCATTAGTAACAAAACACACATTAATGGTTTGTACCACCCATGTCCTTTAAATTCCAGGATGGAATATCAACAGATTTACATCAGGGGTCAGGGGTCCTTATAACAAGTGAAATAGTAATACAGCAGTCAAGAACATTTAAACAGCAAATTCCTTAGGTAAGAAATAAAATGTTCTGTGAAACAAGAACATTATATCCTAAAGTATAAAATAGTGTTCTCTACAGCCAATACTTGTCTGTAAGTTAATATATATGCCCATAAGTTAATAATTTGTTAAAGATTACCAAAATAGACCTCTTTGCCAATCAATTTTACATTATAGGTGTTCTAAGTCTATTACATACTGTATTTCAAGATTTTCATTAATGTTCTCTAATACAATGCTACCTGATCTGATTTATGAGTGATGCATAAATTGGATAAGATCTCACCACCTGCTTCCTCAAACCGATCTACTTTTCCCTGAGCAAAACTGCTAATTCAAGTATATGCCACCAATGGGTTAATGAGATGACTCTCAAAATTTCTCACAGAAAATAAGCAATCTTGTAGAGAAGAAAAAATTAGCTTTAACAACTTCAAATGCTAGCATTTTCTATTCAAATAGAAAAGTACTACCATTCCTGATTAGATCCAGTAGTAATCATTGTATTACAACCAATTGCACAAACCATCAATAAAAAACCTCAAGCCATATACATCTATCTACCAATTAAATAAAAGCAAATGTGGAACTTTTAAAATATTAAATTTAAGAAATTTCAAATACTCTGCTTCAAATCACAAGAATTCTGCTAGCAAGTGTTCAAAAAACTTACCTCCTGTTACTTCACACATTGGTGTGATGGCAGAGTCATCTAAAGGTACCCCTGTCAATTGTTCCGATTCTACTGACAAGGTGCCAGGCAACCGCAACACTAATGCGAAGAGTCTCTGATCCCAACGAAAAGGTTCCTTCGTCAATTCACTTCCAGGTAAAGGAGAATTGAGAGGTAAATGGAGCTGGAAGTAGAAAAGAATTATGGTAAGATTTTTATGCACTTCTTTTCCCCAAAAAGGCCATGTTAATTACATTTACATTAACATTCCATTATGAGTCTTCTATATCTCCAAAATCAAGTTCAAATATAAGAATTTACACAGATATAGCTAAAGTCACATATGAGGTGTTAGCTAGCATTTTAAGCTTTACACTGGAGAACGCAATCAGAAAAAGAAACAAACAACTGTATTACTGTAATGGTTTTCAGAATGAGATTTACCATTATAACCACCAGGTCCTGTATGGCTTCCAAATAAATATTCACTGTCATCAAGTAGATGCCAAGTCAGAGTGATTCTACAGGACACAACGGCCCCCTGGGTTTCTAAGACTGCAACTCTTTACCAGAGTAAAAAGTCCTGTCTTTCTCCCTGGGAGCAGCTGGTAGTTTCCAGCGGCTGACACTGCAGTTAGCAGCCCAACTCATAACCACGACACCACCACGGTTCCTTTAGAAATAAATAATTTCATGTAATTAGTTAAACAATCTGGTAATTGATCTCTTATACCTATTTTCTAGATTTAAAAAAAAAAAATAGCTCTCCAAGATAATGTTTTGGTCTCTTGGATAACAAACCATTGTTTTTTTTTACTACACCACAGCAACTTAAAATTTTTTTCTGTATTCTTAATGATTTTATAAATTATTTGAACATTAAATTTCTAGCATAGGACATACAGTGTTAAAGTATTACATAAAGTAATTTTTGTCAATTTAAGAGGAATTTTAAATGACTTGCTTCTTATCCCTATCTAACCTAACCTGCTTATAGTCAGAATTTCTTATCTTTCTAAGACATAAGAATTTCGAAAACCTCTAAAATGATTGAAATGAACACCTCTAGGTAAAAACCAGTAGCCCTGGTGGTGTAGTGGGTTACAAGGTGGGCTGCGGAAAGATGAAACTTACTACTCCTTTACAGAGTAACAGCTTTACACACTCACAAGGACAGCTCTACCATGTCTTGGAAGGTCGCTATGAATCAGAATTACCTTATGTGAGTTTGGAGTATCAAGTGAAATACTAGGGAGCAAGGCAGTAAAATTTAAAAATTTAAATCAAATATTTAAAAGAGCTATTGTAGATGGCATATGACTTCAGTTCTATAAAAATATCAATAGATTGTAAAAGGAAGAGGAGCAATGGGACTGGTGAAACTATTATACAGTAAAACAATCAAATCAACCAAAACTTTTTTAAATGTTTGAAACTATAAAGAAAAATTGGTTAATAATAATTTATAAATTATCAAGAGTTCATGTGGAGGGCAGGGAAGGAAGGGAAAATGAGGAACTGATACCAAGGGCTCAAGTAGAAAGCAAATGTTTTGAGAATGATGATGGCAACAAATGGACAGATGTGCTTAACACAATGAATGGATGTAAGGATTGTGGTAAGATTGTACGAGCTACCAATAAAATGATTTTTTAAAATTATAAGATAAAAGAAAAATTGGAATGTTATTTACTATAAAAATTAATAAATGTGCTAATGGTATGTCATGTAAGAAAATAAAAATAATCACCATTATTTAAAAAAACAACTACTTTAGTTCAGTAAACTCAGGGAAATTATTTATATGAGCATTGGAGTTCATGTTTTTGCTTGCTTTATTTTGGCTAAGTTTATACTCATTTATTCATAAAGCAAAATAATTGCATTGCTTATAGTCTATTTCTCTGCAGAAATATTTCTGAATAAATTAGGGATTAAAGTCAATTTACAGATTTAAGACTCAATTTTCTTCACTACCTTCACTTAAACCAGGATCTTTAAAAAAGTAGAATCTATTTTAAGAAATTTCCTAAAACAGTTGTGCTAGACACTTCTCTCCAGAAGATTCCTGATGTTAATGAATGCAGGAGTGGGGAGAGGGGACTAGAACTGATTATGTATATACAATTCATTTAATAAGTGATTAAACCATGGAAGTGTATGAATATTATATTAAAAAAAAACACTTAAAAAAAAGATAAAATCAATTTGACCAATGGTTACCATGGATGAAGGGGAAGAGCTGCTGCTTAGGGGGCATTGAGTTTATGTCAATGGTGGTGAAATAATTTGGAAAAGGGTATAATGAATGGATGTACAACATGAAAAATATAATCAATGGCACTGAATTATACAAGTAGCAGTTCTGGAACTGGAGAATGTTTTGTTGTGTATGTTTTTGCCACAATTAGCGAAAAAAATTACATTCATAACAATGAGAACAAGGAAGAATAAAGTGTTCTAGAATTGAATATGGTGACACTTGTACAACTATTCTTGATATAACTGAATTATTGAATTCCTTGACATGTGAAAGAAGTGCTAATAAAACTTTTTTTAAAAAAAAGATTCCTGTTATTGTTATATGCCAAAGAGTTGGTTCTGACCCAAAACGACCCTATGCACAACAGAATGAAACACGGCGTGGTCCTGCACCATCTTTACCATTGTTTCTATCCCAGAGCCCATGGTTTCAGCCATCTTGCTGAGGGCCATCTTTTTTGGTGCCTCTGCACTTTACCAAGCATTATATCCTCCTCCAGGGACTGGTCTCTTCTGACAGTATGTGCAAAATATTTAAGATGAAGTCTTGCCATCCTTGCCTCTAAGGTGCACTCTGGCTATACTTCTTCTAAAATACAATGGTTTGTCTTTTTACTGGTCCATGGTATTTTTAATATTCTTCTCCAACACCACAATTCAAATGCATCAATTCTTCTTTGGTCTTCCATTGGTTATGTCCAACTTTCACATGCATATGAGACAATGGAAAATACCATGGCTTGGGTCAAGCACACCTTGGTCCTCAAAATAACCTCCTTGCTTTTCAATATTCTGAATACTTACCTACCGCAACCCATCTTTTGATCTCTTCAATGAGAATTGATTATGGATTCAAGTAGACAAAATTCTTGACAATGTCAATCTTTTTTCTATTTATGATGTTATCTTATTGCTCCTGTTGTGAGGATTTTGGTCTTCTTTACATTGAGTTGTAATTTATACTGAAGGCTGTAATCCTTGATCTTCATCATTCATCAGCAAGTACTCAACACTTTCAACAAGCAAAGTTGTGTCATCTACATATCACAGGTTAATAAGCCTTCCTCCCATCCTGCCACATTTCTTCTCATATACATCTGATTATTTGCCCAGCATACAAATTGATCAAGTAGGTGAGAGGATACAACCATGCCACACATTCCCTGATTTTTAATCATGCAGTAGTCTCTTGTTATGTTCTCACAATTGCTTCTTGATCTATGTACAAATTCCTCATGAGCACAATGAAGTGTTCTCGAATTCCAATTCCTCTCAAGGTTATCCATAGTTTATTATAGTCCACACAGTAGAATGCCTTTGCATAGTCAATGAAACACAAGTAAATATATTTCTGGTATTTTCTGCTTTGAGTCAAGAATCACCTGTATTTTTGCAAGACTCCTTTACTGAGATCAGCCAAGATTTTGTGACTTTAGACAGAAATCGTGAGCTTTTCCTCTGGCATTGATCCTACTTATGGCAGAAGTCAAAGGAAATTTGGACCAGGACGCTCTCTGATGATGTCTCCCAACCTCAAAACTTTGTGACACTTGTAAAGCAGTTCAGACACTCCAAGCCCTTGCTGCTATTACCAAATCTTGCCCTACGATAATTGAGGAACCACTTTTACACTTGGTAAGCAGAACTACAAAACTGTAGATCATTTTCTAAGTTCACAGAAACTTCAAAAACACTAGTGGCACAGGGTTTCAATTAATGCAGCTATTGTGGGGGGGAAAGGAGATGGGAAATCATCTTGAGAATATAGTAGGTAACAGATACTGCTTGTTATTGGAAGTATAAGGGAAAAGAGATGCCCTAATTTTATATATATATATATATCGAAAAATAGAATTAAAAGTAAAGGAATTTTCTACAATCTTTTGAACCCTCAAGCATATACATCATACACGTAAATTGTTAGGTAGCCAAGAATGAGCTCTCACATCAGAACAAAACGTCCTGTTATTATGCCAATCTAACAAACATTGCAACCCATCTCTCCCTGAATATCTTCCCCTTTATCACTAACCCTCTACTTTACACAAGCATGATGTTCTTCTCCAGCAACTGGTCTCTTCTGATAACAGGTCCTACATATGTGGAAGAAAATCTCACCATCCTTCCTTCTAAGGAATGTTGTGTATTTCTTCTGAGATAGATGTGCTCATTCTTCTGGTAGTCCATGAATAGTCAATATTCTTTACCAACACCATTAATTCAAATGCATCAATTCTTCTGTCAGCTTTCATATTCACTGTCCAACTTCCATATACATATGAAGCAAATGAAAATACCATGGCTTTGGGTAAGCACACCCTAGTCCTCAAGTGAAATCTTTGCTTTTGAATGCTTTTAAAAAGCTCTTTTGTAGCAGGTTTGCCAAGTGCAGTATCTTCTTTAAAAAACAAACAAACAAAAACACCCTGTTTTTATATTGTGAATTAGGTGGTGCAGTATGCCCTTTAATGTCCTGACTGCTGTTTCAAAGGTCATTGATTATAGATACAAGTAAAATGAAATCTTTGATCCACACACGCCCCTAAGATGTATATACATGATACATACATGTGATATACATACACACAGTTATACACACGCACACAAAACCAATCATGTTATGAAAGGAGCACTGGTGACCTAGTAAGTTAAGTGTTGGGTTCCTAATTCCAAGGTCAGAGTTTAAATCTACTAGCCACACCATGGGAGCAAGATGAGGTTGTCTGCTACACTTAAGACTTAGTCTTGGGAACTCTAGGAGAAGTTCTACTCTGTCCTATAGGGTCGGAGTAGGAATTCACTTATAGGCAGTGGGCTTGATTTCTGTGGATTATCATCATGATTATCTGCAATGCAGGCAATATCCAAAGAAATAATTTGTTTGAATGTGTATTGCTAAAGGCAGACTATATGTCAAATAAAAAGAAAATCAGGAAGTCAGAAGATTTCAGCATTTTATATATAGCTGTTTCATCTCATAAACTGTTTTCAAATTGTTACAAATTTTTAAATTTATTTCCTTTCACTGTATCACCCACCACCAAGTAGTAGATATTATGTGCTGACCTGCTAACCACAAGGTCGGCAGTTCCAAACCATCAGCTGCTTTCTCGGAGAAAGCTGAAGTTTTCTGCCCCTGTAAAGAATACTGAAAGTACCACAGACTACCAAAAGACAAATAGATCTGTCATGGAATAAGTATAGAAAGCTTCTTAAAAGTCAAGGATGATGAGACTTTTATTCACGTACTTTGGGACAGATCAGTCCCTGGCGAAAGAGCTAACACTTGGTAAAGTGAAGGGGCAGCAAAAAAGAGAAAAGCCTCGATGGGAGGAATTGAGACCATGGCTGCAACAATGTGCTCCAACATAAGAGCAATTTAGAGGATAGCACAGGACTGGGTGGGGCTTTGTTCTGTGAGTCAGAACCGACTTGATAGCACCTACCAAGATCCCAGAGATCCACACGAGCAGTTCTACTCTCTCTGATAGGGCTGCTATTTAGCACAGTTAACTTGATAGCAGTGAGGATCACTACCACCTTCTCAGCACCAAAAGGTGGTGGTGGTGAATTCTCTACAGATAAAACAGGAAGGAATGATGCCAGGCAAGCAGGACATTAAACAGATAAAAAGCCTAAATAAAAAATATTCTTAGGCAAGTATAATTGCCCCAATTCTACAATTTATAATTTAAATTCTAGTAAGATCTTAAAAATCACAAAGCATGGGGAAGGGGCAGGTTCTTTGTGAAAACATGAACTTTGTGAATCAAAAGAAATTGAAATTACATATAAATCAAGAAAAAATATAAAACCACATATCAACAAAGTAGGCAGAAATTACAAACATAATTTCTAAGTCAACAAAATATAAAAACACCTATTATGAATTAATAAAGCCTATATATATAAAAGGATGCTAATGATCGAACCAAACAAATTAAATATTCTGTCAACCAGCGAGCATCTGAAAACTATCAGATTAGCAAAATTTTAAAGTTTGACAATCCAAGCAATATGACAAGAATCTATAGCAAATGGGAACTATCCAATACTCTTCACAGGTCTCATAATTGGTTGATCCAATCACTTCCAATACTACCTGGTAAAGCTAATACTATCTGGTAATCCAATAGTATCTAGTAAAGCTAAATTGAGTGTACCCAAGGAATCAGCAATGGTCCCAAGGCACATATTATTTTAACAAGAATCATATAAAAGGATATCGATTATTGTTTCAAACAGAGAAAAACTTGTACCCCACCATTAAATCAATAAATGTAACTACTATATTTATTATATACCAGTTAAAAATGAATAAAAAGCTCAGCTTCCCATTCTTTCCTAAGTTTGTCTTTTTCTTACAGACTTTGAAGACTAATATAATTCTAGTTATGAGTTCATTGTTTAATATATGCCCTTTTTCTTAGTGGTGCCTTTTGATAAAAAGTGTTTTGTTCATAATGTTATTAGATGCCGTAGAGTTGGTTCCCACCCATGGCGACGCTATGTAGAACATAACACAGCACCTCCCATTCCGAAGTCATCCTTAACATTTTTGTTTGAGCCCAGTGTTGCAGCCATTTTGTCAATCCATATCTTGATCTTTATTGCTGCCACTCAACTTTAGTCCATGGAGAAAAACATCACATTTGATAATCTTTCCAGACAACATGTCTAAAAGTTCTTGAGACAAAGTCTCACCATCCTTGCTTTTAAGGTGCATTCTGGCTGTATTTCTTCCCAGACAGATTTGTGTTCTTTTGGCCGTCCTTGGTACTTTCAAGATTCTACTCCAGCATCAAAATTCAACTTGGTCAAATGTCTTCGGTCTTCTTTATGTCTAACTTGCACATGCATATGAGGTGATTGTTTTTACCATGACTTGGGTCAAGCATATCTTAGTCCTCAAAGTAATATCTCCTTGTTTTTCAACACTTTAAAGGTCTTTTGCATCAGATTTAATGCACCGTTTGATCTCTTGATGGCTGCTTCTATGAGCACCGATTGTGGATCCAACCAGGTGAAGTCCTTGGCAACATTAATCTTTTCTCCATTTATCATATTACTTATTGGTACAGTTATGAGGAGTCTGGTTTTCCTTACATTGAGTTGTAATCCATAGTGAAGGCTAAAATCCTTAATCTTCATCAGTGTTTCAAGTTCTATCACCAAGAAAGGTTGTATCATCTGTATATCAAAAGTTACTAATAAACATTCCTCCAGTCCTAAGCCTTTGCATGCTCAATGAAACACAAGTAAACATCTTTCTGGTACTCTCTTTCAGCCACGATCCATCTGACATCAGCAATGATATCCCTTGTTCCATGTCCTCTTCAGAATCCAACCTGAACCTCAGTCAGTTCTCTAGCAATGTACTATTGGATATATTCAGCAAAATTTTACTTGCATGTGAGATCAGTGATATTGTTCTGTAATTTGTGCATTCTGTTGAGTCACATTTCTAATGAGTTGCCCAGGTAGC
This sequence comes from Echinops telfairi, assembly GCF_000313985.2. Taxonomy (NCBI): domain Eukaryota; kingdom Metazoa; phylum Chordata; class Mammalia; order Afrosoricida; family Tenrecidae; genus Echinops; species Echinops telfairi. Next base: position 5,795,220 of record NW_022111367.1, on the reverse strand, counting down.
CATCTTTCAAATTGCAATCCATGAGTAAATGCATCTAATGCTTCATCAGCTTGCTGAAACCATTCTATTAGTATTGTAAATTCTTAGAGCCTTGACTTTGGGCTAATGCCTTCAGTGCACCTTGGACTTCTACCTTCAATATTAATGGCTCTTGCTCATATGCCACCTCTTGTTATGGCAGAATGTTGACTAGGTCATTTTGGTACAATGCTTCTATGTATTCTTTCATCTTCTTTTGATACTTCCTGCATTGTTGAATACTTTGCCCACAGAAACTTTCATGCTTGCAACCTGAGGCTTGGATTTTTTCTGGAATTCTTTCAGCTTAAGATATGCTGAGTGTGTCTTTTCTTTTTGGTTTTCTAAGTCTTAGCACATTTCATTAAAATATTTTGGTTTGTCTTCTCAAGCTGCCCTTTGAAATGTTCTGTTCACAGCTCTTTGACTTCATTATTTCTTCTGCGTGCTTTAGCTACTCTATGATTACCAAGTTTCAGAATCTCTTTTGGCATTATACCAATCTCTCTTTGGTGTCTTTTTAATGACCGTTTGCTTTCTTCATGTATAATGCATTTGATGTCATTCCACAACTCATCAGGTCTTCCGTCAGTGCTCATTGTGTTAGATTTCTTCTGCAAATGATCCTAGTGGAAAATACTCAGGTTGTATTTTGGCACTTGGGAACACTTTTGTTTTCCTTAGCTTCATCCTGTACTTACATATGAACAAATGATGGTTTGTTCTACAATTGGCCCCGACCATTTTAGCTGCTGTTATTGAGCTGCTCTATCATTTCTTCCCACACATATTGTCATTTGATTCCTGTGTATTCTATACCTTAAGAAGTTCATGTGTACAGTTGCTGTTTGCATTACTAAAAACAACAACCAAGAACAGACTAAAAAAGGGAATAGGCTGTCCACTTCTGAGGAATTAGTCACACTGAAAACATGAGTAACAGCTAACTCTGTCAGAGAGAGTGCCAACAAATGAGCCCCTCAAGTTGGGAAGAATTAAAAATATGACTGAGGAAGAGCTGACTTCTTAAAGTAGAGTTGACCACAACAGTCTGGATGGAGTTTGGCTTTCAGGACCTTCATTTGCTGATGGAACACAATTCAAAATGAGGAAAAACAACAGATACATTTATTAATAACCAGAACATAGAATATACAAAGTGTGAATCTAACAGGAAGTTGTCAAAAAAAAGGAATGGAATGCATAAAGATTGATATTCCAGGTGTTAGTTCAAATATTTTAGCCATTTTGAATCAGGCAGTCATGTGGTTTACTATGTCCTGAATAACAGATTCAAGATGTGTCAATTCACTGTCAAAAGTACATTTCAAGATCTATCTTTAATACAATGCAGTCCATTAATAGACTACAATTCAAATTTATCCACCAACCACTAAAGCTAGTGATGAAGAAATTCAAGAATTTTACCAATGTCTTCAGTCTGAAATTGATCAAACAAGCAATCAAGATGTGTTGATAATACTGCTGACTGGAATGTGGAAGTGGGAAACAAAGAAGAAACAGGAATTGCAAAATATAGCCTTGGTGCTAGAACAAAGCTAGAAATCTCATGATGGAATTTTACAAGACCAACAACTTTTTCATTGCAAATACCTTCTTTCTATAACACAAATGGCAACTTGATCATAATATACTCTATATTTTCATTCCCTTTTGTATCCTTAAATATCATAGAAATATTGTTTTCTTCTAAAAGTGTCCTCCCACCCCCCAAATCATATAATTTAATAGTTCAATATATTAGGAAGGACATTTTCTTCCTTCTCATATTCATTCTTGTTTCCTCACCATATCCCCCAACCTCTCCTGCCATGTTCCTAGGGAACTATATAGAGTTACTGTCTCTATAGATTTATCTATCCTGGATTTCATACACAGGAACTCAGACAAAAAAACACAAATAGGAAGCAAACAAAATCATCAATGACTAAACAAAACCTTAATTAGCAAGAAAATATGAAAAACTCAAACAACATTTAAAGTGGATCAAAAGGGAGATCAAATATAAAATCCTATATTTTAACCAAACTACATTCCCCATTATCAACTTTACAATACTTTCTGTATGACAGCAAGGCTATTCTTATACCTGCACTATTGTTAGAGGGGATTCACCAGGGGTTAAAACCATGTAAAACCTGAAAATGGATTTGGGCTTCCACTGTTATCCAGTTTTCTGTCAACAAGGTGTTCATAATTTAAGCTCTAATGCCATTCTCTCCCCTTCAGATTTGAATTTTTTTTTATGGTCCTTGGATCACTTAGGGTGGTGTGCTTTTCCATATGGACTTAATAAGCATTGTTACTTTGACATTTAAATGAACAATCTCTGATACATACCTAAAATTGACTCTGGTATTATCTGTATGATAGGAGCAAAGATAATTTTTTCCAAAGTTATCTAAATGACCTGACACCATTTATTGAAAAGACTACCCTTTCTACATTGCACTGAAATGTCACCTTTTCCTTCTACAGGCGACAATATATATATAAGGTTATATGTAGACTATGAAAAAGGTGTGTACGTGGGGGGGGGGTGCACGGCAAGATGAAAAGTGTTAAGTGCAGAATAGCACTGAGATTCATTGTTAAAAGTAATCAATGTTTACAATCGTTCAAATTCATTATAAAGATTTTATATGGGATGGAGTAAAGGGAGGAAAATGATACTTTTACTAAGCAAATATGATAGAAATTTTTAGTTTGAGTTGGAATTCACTAAATGCAGTGAAAGACTCTGATCTAGAACACTAGACTATATGAATATGTACATAATTACCAAGGCCAGCAATTACAAACTATACAACGAAGTTTAGAACACCTAAAGAAGACTGTTTATTTTAAAAATTGAATATATCATGTGTCATCCAATAAAGTAAATTAATAAGCATGTATAGTACTCTTTGTTTTGCTAAAATTATACTTGCCAAGGTAAGTTTTAAATTTACTTGAATTGATATTTTTCTGTTAGTATTATCCAGTTATCATGTGTATTATCTTAGTAAATAGAAACTGAAATATAATTTTTTTTTTAGTTTTATTTTATTGGGGTTTCTTATAGGTCTTATAACAATCCATATGTCAATTGTATCAAAACACATCTGTACATACATTACCGTCATCATTTCAAAACATTTTTTTTTCTACTTGAACCCTTGGTATCAGCTCCTTTTTTCCTTTCCTCACCTACCCCTCCACCTTGATAAATTATAAATTATTATTTTCATATCTTACACCGACTGTTGTTTCCCTTCCCCCATGATTTTCTGTTGTTCATTCCCCTGGGGGGTGGGGGGTATACACTGATCATTTTGATCAGTTTCCCCTTTGTCCCCCCACCCTCACGGTATTGCTATTCTCATTACAGTTCCTGAGGGGCTTATCTGTCCTGGATTCTGTATGTCGAGAGCTCTTATCTGTACCAGTGTACATGCTCCAGTCTAGCTGGATTTGCAAAGTAGAACTGGGGTCATGATCGTGGAGGGGAGGAAGCATTAAAGAACTAGAGGATTGTTATATGTTTCATTGGTGTTAATACTGCACCCTGGTTGACTCATTCCTTCTTGCGGGCCTTCTGTGAGGGGATTTCCAATTGTCTACAGATCGGCTTTGGCTTCGGGTCTCCACTCCAACCCCCCTCGTTCGCATCGATATGGTTGTCGACACCTCATGATCACAAAGGCTGGTGAGGCTTCTTCCATGTGGACTTTGTTGCTTCCTTGCTAGATGGCCGCTTGTTTATCTTCGAGCCTTTAAGACCCCAGATGCTATATCTCTTAATAGCTGTAATAGCACCATCAGCTTTCTTCACCACACTTGCTTGTGCATCCATTTTGTCTTTAGCAATCATGTCAAGAAGGTGAGCATCACAAAATGTTGGGTATTAGAAACAAAGTGTTCTTGCATTGAGGAAGTACTTCAGTAGAGGCCCAATGTTCGTCTGCTACCTTAATACCTTACATATAAATATACGTACATAGACTTATACCCCTATCGTTATATAGTCATATATTTACGTATGTACAGAATAGCACTGATATTCATGGTTAAAAATAAACAATGTTTACAATAGAAGTATAATTCTATTTTTAATTTTTTCCACCTTTTCTTTAGGTATCTTAGTTTCCTTTCACCTTTCAATCTTTCCTGGACTCCTAATTTAATAGTAAATAAGTAAATTAAATTTGCCTATAGGTTTAAAAAAAAATGGTAAGATTAGGTTTTACTATTAGGCCTGACCAAACTATGTACTAATAAAAATGCAATTTCCATTTTGATTGTTTCATGTTGAATTATGGTTGAGACCCTAATTAGTTGTAACTTTGTAAAAACAGATGAGAATATCTATAGATTTATATTTTTATTTAGTTATTCAGTGTAAACTATTTCAGGATTTATTAAGGACATACATAGCCAAATAAACAAGATTTAACATTGTTTTTTAAAACAACAAAAATTTACATGTATATATTGAACAATTAAAGTTCTGAGAAACCACCACAACACCTTAATAGCTTACTCAGCAACACCTGCCACCAATATCATGTTTCAGATAGCTCTCTTTAAAATAAGCTATTATAGACTTCCACTGGTAGTTCATAGCCTTCTGCAAATTGGGTGTTCACAATTTAAGGTTGAATACCATTACCTCCTACAGATTTGGATTATAAACTATTATTATTTCACAATAATATATTATTTACAATCCTTGAATCATACAGGCTGGTGTATGTCTCCCATATACCTTATTGATAACTCATTTAGATGGCTATTTGAAGATAAGCCTTTAAGGCCCCACGCACTATTTTTTCTGATAGCTGGGCACCACTTTGTTTCTTTACCATACTTTGCTATAGCTCCCAGATCATCAGTGATCTTTTCTTGAGCAAGAGTATCATCAGGGCCATGTCATAAGAACTAATTGTTCTTAGATTGGAGCTAGAATTAAGTGGGAGCCCAAAAGCCATTCAGCTATCTATAGTTTATATATGTCTCTGGTTCACCTTAGAGACATCATTGTCACTTTAGGTTAGAAAGCATTATCAATCATCTCCCTGGGATATAAGGTAACTCTATTGATAGTGTCATTAGTCAATACTACAAATTTTAAAATGCAATTGAAAAGGAAATTACACATAATAAACTGGTTACAAATCACAATTCAGCTTAAACTCTTTAGTGACTGGATACCACACAAACAGTGGGGATTGGTGATAAGGCAAAGCACTCAATAATGTTCATCAACAAAGGCAGAACCACGCCTACCAGACCAATACATTTCATAATAAAGCAAGAGGGCCATTATAGTAATAAGTATATGGTAGTCCAAGCTCATCATTCATTGAGTACCCTTCAAGGAAAGAGACAGAAACCAAAGTCCAACAACTGCCAGTTGTATATCCTTGGGACAGCAATATCTGCTGCTCCTTACACTATGGTGTTCCAGCCTTGAGACCAGGGACTGCAGGTGAGCCTGAGGATGAGTCTAGTTCACTTAGTGGGTTTCTACATCTAGTACTACAGGGTATAGCCTATGAGGGATGCTGTGCACTTCAAAGGCCAAATTCCATTTCAGGGTCCCCACATAGAATAAGCCTCTCATGAATTTCCTCTGACCATACTCAAAGGTTGTGAACAACTACTCGAAGGTTACTGTCTGACAGAGAGCACTATAAAGCTGATTATGGTAGATATAGGTAAGTTAAAATGTACCATCTTATTTGAACTCCTTTTTGACCCATTTAAAGGTGGTTTCAGTTTAAACAGAAAAAAGAAAAAAAAATGAAAGAGAAGTACATGTTGATTAAGCGGCCTCTGACCATAGCCCAGGGATGAGAATAGCCTTGCAATCACACGAGTGCATAGGAAAGTGTATTATGGCAGATGTGGTTAAGTTCACACCTCATTATTTGATGTCCCTTTTGAACTATTTTAAAGTTCTTCTAGTTGTTAATAGTTACTTTCATTTCCAATTGAGGTTTTTCTATAATTTATTATATTATTGTTGCTGGATTTGTCTATTTATCTTTCATGTGTTTTATTCTGTATATGAAATTCAGGGTAGGTAAATCAAGAGAGACAATAGCTGGATTATTGGTTTATTGGGGCTTGGCAGGGGAGGTTGGGTGGGAAATGGGGAGCTAATAACAATGAGTACAAGAAAGAAGAAAACATTCTAAAATTGTGGTAATGATTATACAACTCTTCTTGATACGGGTGAACTACTGAATTCTATGGTATGTGGATTATGTACCAATAAAACTGTTTAAAAAGAAAATAAATACAATAAAAAGTCTTTTTAAAAAGCTATTATAAACTTAAGGAGCCCTGGTGGTGCTGTTGGGTAACTGCTGGACTAGTAATCACAGAGTTGTCTGAGGAAACCCACCAGCAACTACATGGAATAAAGATTAGCCTATATGCTCCTGTAAAGATTTACACTTTCAAAAACCCTCTGTAAGGTCGCTGTGAGTTGGAACAGTGTTTTGGGTGTTTTTAGTCTAAAATTTTAGTCAACCAAAATTCTCATCTATCAGTTTGTTTTTGCTTTTTGCAGAATATAAAAAACAAGTAAATAAAACAAAAGTAAGCCAAAGGTTTTTTTAAAAAAAAAAGGACTAGAGAAATTTATTTTTAACATATTTTTAATTCAGGAATCCAACCACTGTCTCCTAATATACAACCCAACAGGCACTGCATGATGATCTCCCTATAGCCCACCTTGAGTCAGGCTATCTGTACCAAAGGTTTCCTCCTGAACTTAGGTGTTACGTCAATTAATTCTATTACTAGAGTAATTCAAATTATACATCCTTTAATCACAGTACTTCTGACTCTACATTTAATAACCTGTCACTTGACTGCCCATCCTACAGGTATGGGAAAGGGTCAAAACAGGAATCTTGACTTTTTTCTGAGTACCCCTTCCCCAACCCCAGTAGTACTTGAAAAAGTGATCAAAATTGGGTTGACTACCAATCACAGAATAAGAAAGTATAAAACTTAAAAGGGATAGAGTAGGGGTTGCAATCAGAGTGCACAAGCACCTCTCAGTCTGTGGCTAACAAGTGAAAACAAACATACAAAGTTTCCACAGTAACATAACAATGATGGTTCATAGAACTAGGTAGTCTTATCAAAAGATAGCGTGAGTTATTCTCCCCATATAAGTATAACTAACTGTCTCCATTCTTTGTGAGTGCTCATGCACCAGGAATCAAAGACATGACGCCTACTTCTTAACCTTTATCACAAAATTTTCCAAACTAATCAAGCTATGAAACCCATTATTTACATAACATGTATCCCAAACACCAGACTTCCCACCTGATATTTCATGATAACTCAAAGTCAGATCAAATTCCTTTTCACATTGAACTTACGGTTTTTTCTAACTACATCCACAAATGCCGTATTTCAGAGCAAGCTTTTTTGATTTAACTTTCTTCTATTACCAACCTCCTTGTCCTAGTTATTATCATGACTACTCTAACAGTGTCTAACTTGTCTATCAATACCCACACTTTGGCCTACCTTTCCTCCACTCCGTGTCTCACCCCTACTACCAAATAAAAACCCTCAATGTTTTCCTATTGCTTTGATATTAATAACATTACTTACCATGACCTAAAAGCCCTCTGTGGTCAATCCCAATTTTTTTTCCAGCCTCAGATTATGATTCCCCTTCACTGTTATACTCCAGTCACATCGGTCTTCTTTCACATCCTCATATACTCTTCTACCAAAGAGTCTTTGATTATGATAATCTTGTCACTTTTTGCATAATAAAATCCTATTAATTTCTTCAGATCTTAGCATTTTATGACCTCCTTAACTAGATCTAATGTCCTTGTTTTAAGCTGCAATTTGTAATCTGTGTGATATTTTTAACAGTGTCTTTATTTCTGAGCAGACCAATGCAGACAGGGCTCCTGTTTCTCACCATTTTATCCTCAATGCTTAGCACATTATCTGATTCATAGAAGAAACAATAAAAATGACTTGAATAAATAGAATGAATGATAATGATAATAATATATTTGGGTAGCAGTATGGCACTGAATAATTACTGTAGTGTATAAGATGATCTGAAGACAGCCAAGACAAGTCACTGTAATAGCTTAAGAAAATCACCAGTGATTGCTGACTAATGAAATGAGTTTAAGAATAAAACAGATAAAGAAAGCAAAAAGAAAAGGACAAATACCAAAGACAACTGTAGAGGAAAAAATATAGAATGTGGTATGTCGTAAAGTCCTAATGCTTTTTCTACCTCTATTATGGCCATTATTCAGTATTGTTATATAATGATGCTATAATGACAAGTTAGTGAAATATATGAAGTACAAATTTTTAAAATGAACTATAATGCTAATTTTCAAAAATACATGTGTGAGCACATATACCCAAAGAGAGCGTTTCTTAAAGATGTACAAAATGAGGAAAAATAATGGTTAAAAACTCCAACCCACCAATTAGCAATCTTGTTAATTGAGGCATTACTACTTAACTGTAAGTAATACTATAAAATGTATCCAAGTCAACAGTAATGGTCTCCTGCTTCAAAAAATACGTTATCATTAATTCATATAATGATGTTATCTGAAATATTAATATGTAATACATTTAAAAATGTGTAAATCTGGGAAATACTGTCTCTCTCCCTCCCTTTTAATTAGTTTTTGGAAAATACTATCTCTCTCCCTCCCTTTTAATTCGTTTCAGGACAACAAAGCACACTCCTCTTGCAAATTTAAGGTACATCAATACATAAATGGTTACATAATATCAAGTTATCTAGCACAAAGCATTTAGACTAAGTTATAAAGTTCATTTGTAGTACATTTGTTTAAAAAATACAATTTAAAAATTTCAAGATAGTCAAGAGAGTGCTCAAAACCTCAAGCACAAAAGCTTCATTTAAATCAAGTGGAGGGAAATGGGGAGCTATTAACAAGGAGTACAAGAAAGAAGATAATGCTCTAAAATTGATTGTGATAAGGATTGTACAACTCTTCTTGATGTGGATGCCTTAATGAATTGTATGATATGTGGATTATGCCTCAATAAAATGTTTTTTTAAAAATTAAATCAATTCAGACAGTTCAGAAACTTAATATAAACTAAAAATAGATGATCTCTCCCAAATCTGGTAACAATAATTTTTCCTTAATTCAATGAAGTTTAGAAATGTTAGAAATGTTTAAAGATAATTTTTAAAGATTTTTTGTTATATCAATATTGCCTAAAATCACATAAACGTTAACGAAACTTAAATGTCTTTAAACTGAAATCAGTTTAATGTGTGTAAGCATCAAATAGATGCCATGACTGACACCTCACTTATTCTCCAATTACCTACACCTCATATTCTAAGGATACTTACTTCTTTGCTTCCTAAAGTTAAACAGTACACGTACATAAACAATCTTTCAACAGTAGCCTATCTTTTCTTCCACCTCCTAGAACATGAGAACCATCCATAGGTGTTTTGAGTCCAAGTCTTCAACACACTGGAGACGTCTACGAGTTCTTCTGGATCCTTTAGTCACTTGACGTTCGGCAGAGCACATGGATCGTATTTTACAATAAATTGTATCTATCTTTAACACTTTTAAGAGGTTAAAATCTAAAATTCAGGGCACATAAAGACTGCTAAGGAGCCCTGGTGACACAGCGGGATACTCATTGACCAGTTAACCATAAGATGAGTACTTGAAAACCTGCCAGTGCTGTTCTCCGACGCAAAAAGGTCTGGCCTTCTGCTCCCATAAAGAGTTAGTAGTGAAAACCCAAAAGGAAGGTGAGGGGACTTGGGGAGCAACAATGAAAGCAGGAGAGGGGAAAGGAGCACTAGAACTGATTGTGATTACACAACTCATTTTAAAAGTGATTTAACCTTGAAAGTATATATGTGAATAACCTATCCAGAAAATAACCCCCCAAAAAGAAGAAAAGAAACCAAACTTGACCAATGGTTACCATAAGTGAAAGGGAAAGAGTTGTTGCGTAGGGGACACTGAGCTTATGTCAATGGTGGTAGAATAATACGGAACAGGATATCAATTAGTGGCTGTACAGCATGAAGAGTATAATCAATGACACTGAATTATACAAGTAGAAGTTGTGGAACTGGAGAATCTTCTGTTGTGTAAATTTTTGCCACAATTAGAAAAATAATTACATGAATAACAATGATTACAAGGAAGAAAATGTTCTAGAATTGAATATGACAATTTTACATCTTTTCTTGATATGACTGAATTATTGAATTGAATGATAAAGTGCTAATAAAATTATTTTTTTAATGTGGATAAAGTGCTAATAAAACTTAAAAAATATTTAGTCTTGGAAACCCAAAGGGGCAGTTTTTGGAACTGACTGGACAGCAGTGAGTTTGTTTTTTGGAGGAGTTGCGTATTGATTTGTTATTTCCTATTTAAATTATCTTAGCATAATTTCATAGTCTCCAAACTACTCAATGGCAGTGAATCATTTCCATTATAAACACATATTTCCGATGGTCTTAGGAACTGAGACACTGCTCCTCTATCCGTCCTCTCAGGTGGGTCCGCCCACATGCAGATACGCCCACATACGAGTACAGGGTGTGAAGACTTACCCATGCTACACCATGCTTCAAGATAAAATTTCATTTACTTGTCATTAGAAATAAATATTTCACAATATATAAATACATATTGTTTTTGTTATTAATCGCTATGCTTTAATTATGTCCAATTTGTAACAATGAAAATATATCCTGCATATCAGCTATTTACATGACAATTCATAACAGTTGCAAAATTACAGTTATGAAGTAACAACGAAAATAATTTTATGGTTGGGTGTCACCACAACATGAGGAACTATATTAAAGGGTCACGGCATTAAGAAGGTTGAGAACCACTGCATTAAATTATATATGAAGACTAAATTTTAAGTGGGACAGGAAATCGAGATTTATTGACTTTTGTATATAGAACCACTGTCATTCCTCACTTTCACCTTTATTTATCACCAGGTAAAAAAAAATGGTCAGGGGACACAATCAAAAGTACATATAAATGTAGAAAAAAAAGGTTTAGAAACTGATTGTGGTAACAACTGTACAATTTTACTTGACTTGAAGTATGGAATGATATAGGTATTAAATCCCAATTAATTTTTTAAAATACTACAAATATAGCTGTACAGGAAACAGGCCATAAGAACAAATTTAACAACACCATGAGAAGACAAAGCAAATGGATCTGGAAGGATATTAAACATAAAAAATTACTTGTTTCAGAAGACCAATCAGTTCCTGCCTACAGTTACCCTAAATCAACAGATTCTCCTTCAAAGATGCTCAGAGAATCTTTATTAAAATTCAAGTCCAAGGGTGGTACTGTGTAAGAACAAATCTGTCCTGGAGAAGATAGGTGTATGTATACCTTTGTTGGTTGGTAAAGAAGGTGGGACCAAGTGTCATTGGAAAAACCACTTAACAGTACTTATCTATAAAGCCCCAAGTGGAAAATATAACTGGTATTGTTTCTAATGGAACACTAGCTTCTACTCAGCCCTTGGCGACCCAGACCAAGTGTTGTATAAATCCAGGAATTTACCTTTTATCCTTTCAAGGTGCACAACATTTTTATAACCCACACCAGAAGGCTCATATTTAGAAACTTCAATAAGCAAATTAGACTGTCTTTTTTTTTTTTTTTTAACATTTTATTAGGGGCTCATACAACTGCCATCCCAATCCATACACACATCAACTGTGTAAAGCGCACCTGTACATCGTTTCTCAAAACATTTTCTCTCCACCTAAACCCCCAACATTAGGTCCTCATTTTTCCCCTCCCTCCCCGCTCCCCCCTCCCGCATGAACCCTTGATAGTTTATAAATGGGTATTTTGTCATATCTTGCCCTGTCCGACGTCTCCCTTCATCCACTTTTTGGTTGTCTGTCCCCCAGGGAGGAGGTCACACACAGTTCCATGTAATCGGTTCCCTCTTCCCTACCCATTCTCTCTTTACCCTCCCTGTTTTGCCACTCACACCACTGGTCCTATAGGGCTCATCCGTCCTGGATTCCCTGTATTTTCAGTTCCTTAGACTGTGTCTTAAACTCACCCTGTAGCAACAGATTAAAAGAACTGAAATGCTTCCTTGGATTTAAGACTGAAACACCTTAGTGTGAGAAGATGACTGTTGTGCCAACATTACGGACTTGGGGGTTACTAGACTTTGGTTTGGATCTCTTGCTTTGAGAGTACCCAGAGAATCGAAGCTCAGGACTACTGTATATTTGCTATTTTCATGCTTTGTTTTTTATGGCATGTCTTAAGTGTAGTAGGCATGGCTCTGCCTTTGTGAATAAGTGTATGGAAAGTTTTGCTCTATCTCCCACCATCCATTTGTGTAAATAATGTCTAGTCACTTGAATGTTTTATCTATACAGTTCAATAATCTTGGTCTAAAAAGTTGTCCTATAGATTATACTTTTTTTTCCTGAACACCATTTGAAATTCTGTAACATTGGCTAAATTAATGATACTATCAATAGAATTGCTATATGCCCAATGAAAATAATTGATAATGTTCCTCAAAACAAAAGAATAATGATGTCTCTAAAGTGGTCCAGAGACATATGTAACCAAAGATGAATGGATTTGGAACTCCCACTTAATTGTAACCCTAATCTAAGAACAATTAGTTCTTATGAGATAGCCGTATTCAGTACCCACCCTCATTTAGACATCACTGAAGATCTGGGGGCTATAGCAAAGTGTGGTGAAGAAATTAGACAGTGCCTGGCTATGAAAAAGATTAGCATTTGGGCTCATAAAGGATTGTTTTAAAACAAGCTGCCAACTGGTCACCCATCTAAGGTGGTAACAGTTAAATCTACACAGAAGAGGCACACCAGCCTGTAAATAATAAAATCCAAGACCTGATGAGCGAACAGCATTAGTGCTTAAATCCTGAGCATCATGTTTGCACAAAGATACGGATGTCAGTGAACACTCAAAATTCATTTGCAGGGTCCCCACCTGGAATAAACCTCCAGTCAATCCTTTCTACCAATGACCAGGGATGTGAGTAGCCTTACTATCAGAGTACATAGCAAAGTGGACAAATGCAGATGTAGTTAAAATTTAACTCCTTATCGTTTATTCTATGTTTTACCCACTTACCGTATTCTAGTTTTAATTATTTTCTTTTTTTTTTTCCAATAGAAGTTTTCCCTTATTTTATTCCATTATTGGTTGTTGGGTAGGGGGTGGTTTTTTGTTTTTTGTTTTGGCTTTTGGGTGTTGTTCTTTACATGAAATTTATGACAGATAAATCTATAGAGATAGTAACTGGATTAACAATTTTGGAGGTTATTTACGGCTTGGAGGAGTCTGGTGGCATAGTGGCTTACATGTTGGGCTAGCTAACAGCAAGGTCAGCGGTTCCAAAATCACCACTTTGAAACTAAGCGCCACAAAGAAGGTTTTCTACTCTCATACAGAGTTACAGTCTTGGAGAGTCACAGGGGCAATTTTACCCTGTCCTCTGGGGTGCCTATGTGTCACTGTTGACTTGATGGCAGTGAGTATGGTTTTTGGATTTGAGGGCATAGCAGGGAAGGTTGGTGGGGGGGGGGGAATAGGGAGCTAATAACAATGAATACAAGGAAGAAGAAAATATTCTAAAACTGATCGTACTATAGTTTGCACAAATTGTTAATATGTCTAAACTCTTGAATTGTATGGATAAGTGAATTTTATGGCCATAAAACTATTGAAATAAAATTTTGCGAATTATTTGTTTCTTCACAAAATCTATGACAAGGGAAAAATATGCTTACATAAGCAGCCACCAAGAGAAAAACAGCAGTCAAGAGATCAACAAATGTATTGCATTGGGCAAGTCACTGCACAAAATGATGTTACTTTGAGGATTAAGGTTTACCTGACCCAGTCATGGTATTTTTAATCACCTTATATGCATGGTAAAGTTGTTGTAAGTAAGGAAGACCAAAGATGAATTGATCAATTGAATTATGGTGCTGGCAAAGAACATTTACATACTGCCCAAAGAAATCTGTCTTAGAAGAAGAGCCTGAAAGGACATTTATAGAAGCCTAAATACAGGAATGTACATATGTAAATACTTATATAACGAGAGGGAATAGAACTACATACTCATATATATATATGTTAAGAATTAAGGTTACAGATGGACATTGGGCCTCAACTCAAGTACTCCCTTAACACAAGAACCCTTTGTTCTAACAATCCGGCATTCTGTGATGCTCACCTTCTGAACAGGATCGCTGAAGACAAAAGGGGTATATAAGCAAAAGTGGTGAAGAAAGCTGATGGTGCCTGGCTATACAAAGATATAGCCTCTGGGGTCTTAAAGGCCTGAAGATAAACAAGTGGCCATCTAGCTCAGAAGCAACAAAGCCCACATAGAAGAAGCACACCAGCCTGTGTGACCACGAGGTGTCGAAGGGATCAGGTATCAGGCATCTAAGATCCAGAACAAAACCATACCCAAGCAGAATTGCGGGGTGGGGGGTATGGAGTGGAGACCCAATGCCCATCTATAGACAATTGGACATCCTCTCAGAGAGAGGACAGGGAAGAGATGACCCAGTCAGAGTGCCGTATAGCACCGATGAAACACACAACTTTCCTCTAGTTCTTTGGTCTTCCTTTACCCCATTATCATAACCTCAGTTCTACCTTACAAATTGGATTAGACCAGAACATGCACACTGCTACATATAAGAGCCCGCAACACAGGGAATCCAGGATAGATAAATCCCTCAGGGCCAACAATGAGAGCAGAGATACAAGTAGGATTAGGATTAGAGGATGGTGGGGGGAGAAAGGGGGAACTGACCACAAGGATCAATCTAGAACCTCCTCCCAGGGGGACCAATAATGAAAAAGTGGGTGAGGGGCAATGGATGACGATGTAAGATATGGAAATAATAATCTATAACTTATCAAGGGTTCGTGAGAGAGGGTGGGTAGGGGAAGGAGGGCGAAGAAATGGGGAGCTGATATCAGGGCTCAAATGGGAAGAGAATGCTTTGAAAATTATGATGACAGCATATGAGCAAATGTGCTTGACACGCTGAATGAATGTATGGATTGTGATGAGATGTAAGAGCTCCCAATAAAAGTATTTTTTAAAAATTAAAAAGAAGAACAAGCAGAGCCTGCATGTTTCTTAAAAGCAAGGATGGTGACTTTGTCTCATGTACTTTTGAATATGTTATCATAAGAGATCAGTCCCAGAAAATCAAATATGACATAAAATTAGGACATGTCCAGATAATAAAAAATTAAAGTAATTTGTAAAGCCTAGACCTTTCATGAAATACTTGCTGTGACAGAGAACTGAAATTAACATACATAATACTACCCAGATATAAAAGTACCCAAAATCAAAGTAATACAAGACTAAAAATAGGGGGCTGAAAGTATTAATTAATACATGTAGATAATTACAAAGTAAAATGAAGAAATAAATAGTATACTTACAAAACTTTGAAATAGAAAGACAAGTAAATCTCAATACAGAACAGCCACAAAAAAAGAAAATCAGCAAACTAAATATACTCTCCACAAAAAATTATGTAGATCCAAGAAACCAGTAGTACTACAGCAAATGACAGTAAAAAAAAAAAATGCACATCTATCAATAATTACACTGTATGGAAATGAATTAAATGTACCAGTCAAGAGAAAAAGAGAATGGATTTTTAAAAATTAATATGCTGGCTACAAGAGACATATCATAGACACAAAAATATCACCAAAAATAAATGGATAAAAAAAAATTTATCAAGCTAATTGCAGTGAAAAAAAAGAGCAAAAATGAAAAGACTACCATGTCTAATAAAATATACTTTAAGATAAAAATCAACATGAGACAAGCCAGGGCGTTATATAATCTATTAAAGGATCAACTAAACAAGAGGATATAATTTAATAAATATGCATGCAACCAAGAGCTGAATCCAAAATGTCAAAGGGCAGCTTGAGAATAGAAATCCAAATATGATAATGAAATGTGCAAAGATCTAGAACTAGAAAATCAAAGGGAAGAACAGGCTCATTGTATTTTAAATTAAAAGAACTCAAGGAAAAAATTCAAACCTTGAGTTGTAATATTAAAAGATTCTATGGCCACAATATTGAATGATTCAGGGGCATCCAAAGAAGATGGAAAGAATACATAGTCTCTATACCAAAAGAACTAGTCGACATCCCATTTCAGGAGGTAGTAAATATATGAGCAAGAACCAGTGGTGCTGAAGGAAGTTCCAGCTGCACTGAAAGCATTAGCCAAAAACAAAGCTCCAGCAATTGATGGACTACCAACTGAAATGGTTCAACATGCTGAAGAAGAACTGGATGCTTCAAGAGTTACTTGACCAACTGACGGGAAGAGATTCATATTTGTACCCATTCCAAAGAAAAATGAGCCAATAGAATGTCCAAACTTTAAAACAGTATCATTGATGTCACATGCTAGTAAAAATTCTGAAGACCATCCAACAACGGTTACAGCAGAACCCAACAGGAAACTACTACAGGTTCAGGCCAGATTCGGAAGAGGACCAGGAACAAGGAATACATTGCTGATGTCAGATGGATCTTGGCTCAAAGCAGAGAATATCAGAAAGTGGCTTACTTGTGTCTTATTGACTATGCAAAGACATTCGACTGTGTGGATCATAAAGTATGGATAACCTTGAGAAAAAATGGGAATTCCAGAACACTTCAATGTGTTCAATGGGGACTTGGACTTGGATCACGAGGCAGTGTGCTAACAGAGCAAGGGAATGCTGCATTGTTTAAAATCAGGAAAGATGCAATAGGATTGAGCCTTCATCTTTCATGCTTTGGGCATACTTTCAGGAGAAACCAGTCCCTGGAGAAAGATATGATGTTTGGGGGGGCAATGAAAAAGAGGAAGGCACGTATGGCCTGAGACTCAGTCAAAGGATTGACATAGCTGCCACAATGGACTCAAGCATAGGGACAAATGTGAAGATGGCCCAGAACCAGGCAGTGTTTTGTTTTGTTATATATAAGGTGTTCCAACACTAATGGAACCTACAACAACACGCATCCAATGTTCAACCGAATTGAACAAAGAAATACAGAACTCTACAGTAATAGTAAGACACTTTAATAGACCAAATTTGAAGGAAGACAGAACATTAGAAATTCCTTCAGAAGAATACCATAACCAGCCAACTTTACCTCAGAGATATATGGAACACCCAACCAAGAGCAGCACAGTATACATTCTTTTCCAACACATATGTAACATTCCCCCAAACAGACCCTAAGTTAGGTCATAAAGAATGCATTGATACTTTTTTATTAGATGAGAATTAATATATATATATATGTATCATTCCATATTTTAGTTACATCAACTAAAATTGTACAATTGCTACCACAATCAGTTTCCAAACATTATTTTTCTACATGAACTATTTGACATTGTCACCCTTTTACCCCACCACCACCCCACACCCACAGTATTCCCCTTCCCCTGAACCCCTTATTCTACTTGCTGTCCCTGTAGGTTCACCAATCCTGGGTTTCATACACCGAAAAATGGAAAAGCAAGTAACACAGCTTCCAGAGGGTGACCTCTACTGACTTAACACCTTTGAAACACACTCTAAAATGAACAAACAAAACCCAAATAACATGATACACACCAAAATTACAGAAAAGGGGGAATCTACTGACAAAGTTTTAACTGTTCAAGTAAGACGTAAGCCTTTGATCTTCTATACTCCCCTCTCCCAAGCACTTTAAATACTACTTTTTTTTAAAGTAGTTTAAAACTTCAAAATACTACTGTTCTAATCACGCCTAGCATTCTCTATTTTGTATTTAGGCTCTAATATTTCATGGTAATATCCACATAGAACTCATAGACAATATTTATTATTAAAGGGGTTATTAAAGAAGTTAAAAGGTTACAATGCAGATGAGAAATAATAACCAGGATGGAGTTGTTCAGTCAGTGTATGTTATTACAAAGTTCTTTCAGAGCTGCTAATAAATGCCCAAAGAGCTTGCTACTCTGTTAAAAGCCTACACTGAAAGGCTGTTAGCTCTAGTTCCATGGATGAACCCAGCACCCTGAATTAAGTGCCTTGAGGGACCCCATTCCAGTACGTCTCAAGCGAAGGCATTCAATTCCAGCTCAGTGGGTCAGCAAACCAAATTCTTCCTCCAGAGGTACCCATCTTGTGGTAGTTAAATGATTTTGTCAACTACATACTTCTGTCTCGGGGTGGAATCAAACCTATCAATCAAGTGGAAGCTTCATGACACCTCCCTAGGGATGTGGCCTTTTGTATGAGTGGCAGTCTCAGGGAATTGCCTCTCTGCCACTTCACCTTCCTGCTTGCAGGAACTCTGCTTGCTTCCATGTGGGTCACCTGATCCTCAGAGCTGTCAGTGCCCTGCCATGTTTCCATAGACCTTGGATCCATGTCACTCTGCACCCACCAGCTTGTGGTTTCCTGCTACCTGTTACACTTTTTTGCATCACTGGCCTGCAGCTATGTGAGTCTGAAGAGAGATTTATAGACCAACATATGATCTATGGACTTGAATCAGACAGGGCTGAGATTTCTTCCTGATATAAAGCCCTTTCTTATACATAGGTGAATGTTAACTAGTTTGTGTCTCTAGATAAACCAAGTTTCTGCCCCCAAAGCACTCAGTTTTATTTGCATTGTATATGAGGAAGTCCTCCATTCCATCTCATACTCTGGCCCAAGTTATGCTGCTACTTCCCTGACACTTCTCTGATATCACAGTTGTTTTCTGAATCAAGGAGATGCACTGTGCATGGATCTTGTGGTCCACTCCTGGCTCTTGCTGGTAGTGAAATTCGACATCCTGCTTCTGAGAGGGTTTATTTTATATGCACATATGCAGCAGGATGGGAATCACAATGGATCCTGTTAACAAGCATTCCCAACTGAATCCTATCAGTATTCTCCCCTCCCTCCCCCCTCCCCATCTTCTCCTATTTCCATCAAGAAAAATCGTTGGGTGGTGTTACTTCTGTCCTGCAACTACAAAATACTTTATACAACATGGTAAGAAACTAGGACTAAAAAACTCCCAAATTAATTTTATGAAGAATATCCTTGATACCAACCCTAATACATAACCATTGGAAGAAAATTTGTTTTTAACCAATATCCTTCATGAACAGTAGCAAAAATTTGACAAAACCATAGCCCACTGGCTATCCAAAAAACCAAAAATATCACGACCAAGTGGGATTCTTATCAGCCATGTATGGATGCTTCAACATTAGAAAAACAATTAATGTAATCCATCACATACATAAAATACAGAATAAGAACCATGTGATATAATCAATTGATGCAGAAAACACATTTGACAAAATCCAACACACATTGCTGATTAAAAAAAAAAACCAACACTCACCAAACTAGGAATAGGAGGAATGTTCCTCAACATAATAAAGAACATACAAGTATGAATAAAACCATTGGTCAAGGAGGATATACACTGGTATAGATAGGAACTGGAAACACAGGGAATCCAGGACAGATGAAACTCTCAAACCAGTGGTGAGAGTGGTGATAACAGGAGGGTGGAGAGAAGGTGAGGGAGAAAGGGGGAACCGATTACAAGGCTATACATATAACCTCCGCCCTGGGAGACAGACAGCAGAGAAGTGGGTGAAGGGAGACGTAGGACAGTGTAAGATACGACAAAATAATAATAATTTATAAATTATCAAGAGTTCATGGGAGAGGTGAGGAGCAGGGAGGTAGGGGAACAAATGAGGAGCTGATACCAAGGGTTCAAGTAGAAAGCAAATGTTTTGAGAATGAGGGAAAGAATGATGAGGGAAACAAACGTACAAATGTGCTTGACACAAAGCATGTATGTATGGATTGTGATAACAGTTGTATGAGCCCCCAATAAAACGATTGAAAAAAAACACCAAAAACACACTGGTAAACGTTGTCCTCAATAGAGAAGAACAGAAAGCATTGGGAATTGGACTCAGACAATGATGTCCTTCATCACCATTTCTATTAAACAGGTGACGAAGTCTTAGGTATAACGTAGCAATGGGAAATCAAAGGCATCCAAATTGGTAGAGAAGAAGTAAAATTTCCTCTACTTGCAGATTCTATACAAGAGAATCCTAAAGATTTAGCAAGAAAATTGGTAGAAGATTCCATAACATGGCAAGGTAGAGAAGATCAACATTCAGAAATCAGCCGGATTCTTTTATGCTAACAATATTAAATTCATCACTCCAAATACTTTGAAATAAATCTAACAAGAGACACACAAAAAATGAGTACAAAGAAAACTACAAAAGACTACAAAAATCCAAACCAAGAGAGATCTATCTACATAGATTTATATGTTGCTGGTGGATAGGAAGCCTTAACATTATTAAAATGTAAATACTACTCAAAACATTCCGGAGATATAATATAATGCAAGCCCAATACAGATTCCAGCCAGCATCTT
The DNA here is from genome assembly GCF_000313985.2 of Echinops telfairi. Taxonomy (NCBI): domain Eukaryota; kingdom Metazoa; phylum Chordata; class Mammalia; order Afrosoricida; family Tenrecidae; genus Echinops; species Echinops telfairi. Next base: position 5,774,614 of record NW_022111367.1, on the reverse strand, counting down.
TCTTTAAAGGAAAGGAAAACATAATCACACACTTCATATGGAAAGGAAAAAGACCCAGGAGATGTACAAAACAGTGGGAAAAAGAAGAGCAATTACACACAGGCAATCAAAAATCTACCTGGTACTGGTACAATGAAAGACACACAGACCAATAGTACAGAACTGAGAACTGAGAAGTCCATACACATATAGGCAACTAACTTGGACAAGTGGTTGAAACTCATTAAATGGGAAGACAGTCTCTTTAACAAACAGTGCTGGCAAAACTGGATTTCCATTTGCTGACACCATTTACAGAAGAATGAAACAGGAAAATACAACTTTCCTCTAGTTCCTAAATGATTCCTCCCTGCTCCCACTATCATGATACGAATTCTACGTTGCAAGTCTGGCTAGACCAGAGGATGTACACTGGTACAGATAGGAACTGGAAATACAGGGAATCCAGGAAGGATGAGCCCTACAGGACCATTGGTGTGAGTGGCGACACTGGGAGGGTAGAAGGAGAATGGGTTGGAAGGAGGGAACCGATTACAAGGAACTGTATGTGACCTCCTCCCTGGGAGACGGACAACAGAAAAGCGGGTGAAGGGAGACGTCGGACAGGGCAAGATATGACAAAATAATAATTTATAAATTATCAAGGGCTCATGAGGGAGGGGGGGGGGGGGGGGGGGGGGGAAATTGGGGCCTTGTTTCTGGGGCTTAAGTGGAGAGGAAGTGTTTTGAGAATGATGAGGTCTATGAATGTACAAATGCGTTTTACACAATTGATGTATGTATGGAATGTGATGAGCCCCTAATAAAATGATCAAAAAAAAGAAAAAACACACAACAAAAATGGATCAAAGACCTAAATATAAATTAAGAACTATAAAGATATTCAATGAAAAATTAGGCATAAATACCCTATCAAACATAACTGAAAACACGAATAGTAGACAATAAATTGTATGACTAGGACCTCTTAAAAATTAGAACCAATTACAAGGATCTACATGTGACCTCCTCCCTGGGGGACGGACAACAAAAAAGTGGGTGAAGGGAGATGTCAGACAGGGCAAGATATGACAAAATAATAATTTATAAATTATCGAGCGCTCATGAGGGAGGGGGGAGCAGGAGGGAGGGGAACAAATGAGGAGCTAATGCCAGGGGCTTAAGCGGAGAGCAAATGTTTTGAGAATGATGAAGGCAATGAATGTACAGATGTGCTTTACACAATTGATGTATGGATTGTGATAAGAGTTGTATGAGCCCCTAATAAAATAAAAAAATGTACTGAACACTAACTAAATAAAGAGTGCATTGATTTGACTTCAAAAAAAATTAGACACTCATGTGCATCAAAAGATCTCACCAAAAGAATAAAAGGTTTGGGGAAATGTTTGTCAATGACCTACAGGACAAGGGACTAATCTCTAAATTTTAATTTTTAATCTCTAAAATTTATAGAAAACTTCAAAAAGAAAAAAACGAAAAAAAAATCCCATTTAAAAATGAACAGAGGACATGAACAAACATAAGACATTCAGGTGGTCAAAAAATAGCCAAAGAAGGGTTACATTCATTAGCCATTGTATTTGCAAATCAAAATAATCAAAATGTTATCGACCTTACTCCAGTATTAACAACAAAGAAACAACAAATGTTGGCAAGGCAATGAGAAGACTAGAACACCTTTTACACTGGTTGGTGATGTAACTGCGCAGCCACTGCAGAAAAAAGCATGGGGTATCCTTAAAAAGTATGGGAGAAAGAATGGGAGTATACTTACAAATATACATATGTGTATATATACACACACTCCACATCATTGCCATCAAAATGATTCTGACTCATAGCAACCCTAAGACAGAGAACTTCCCCTTTGGGTTTCTGAGACTTTTCATTTTGACAGGGAGTGGATAGCCTCATCCTTCTCCCAGAGTGGCTAGTGGGTTTGAAACACTAAAATTGTGCTTAGCAGCTCAACATATAATTAATTACACCACCAGACATGATATAGATACATGTTTGTATATAAATACACATATTGCTGAAAATATATCTATGAAGCTGGTAAAGCACACAGGGAGTAAAGTTGTGAAAAACTTCTTAGACACCCAAAACTTAACTAAACACCCAGAGTGCAATGAGTTGCTAGGCAGGGGGCTCAGAACCATGATCTGAGGGGACAAAAAGGTCAAATGGCATAAATCTATTCCAGGGGTCCTCAAACTTTTTAAACAGGGGGCCAGGTCACTGTCCCTCAGACCCGTTGGAGGGCCGGACAATAGTGTAAGATAAGATAAAATAATAATTTATAAATTATTAAGGGTTCGTGAGGGAGGGGGGAGCATTGAGAGAGGGGGAGGGGAAAAAGGAAAATTAGGTGCTAATTCGAGGAACTCAAGCGGAAAGCGAATTTTGAGAATGATGAGGGCAACAAATGTGTAAGTGTGCTTTACACAAATGATGTATGTATGGATTGTGATAAGAGTTGTATGAGCCACAATAAAATGATTAAAAAAAACTATGAACAAATTCCTATGCACACTGCACATATCTTATTTTGAAATACAAAAACAAACGGGGTAAAAACACCCGGCAGGCCAGATAAATGTCCTCGGTGGGCTGCATGTGGCCCACGGGCCACAGTTTGAGGATGCCTAATCTAATCCATAAGGACAACATTCTACATCCTACTCTGGTGTGTACTAACTGGGCTCTTATCTTAGAGTGTTGTAAGCTGCAGTTTAAGGTGCAACAAATTGTCTCTCTGTCCAAAGAAAAGAGTGAAGAAAGCCAAAGATTCATGGAAACAATCAGTATAATGAACCTTCCAAATAGCGGTCTCTTTAACTCTGAAACCAGAAGAACTAGATAGTGATGAACCACTCCTACTAAATGCTCTGAAAGGCTATCATCAGAAGGTCCTGGATAGAGTGGAAGGAAAATGTAGAACAAAACTCAGAATCCTAAAAATGACAAGTTTATTGGTCTTGACAAGAAACTGATGGAAACCCCATGACTATAGCCACTAGTCAACCTTTGGGATGAAAATAAACTCACCCCTGGGCTCAAGTTTAAACCAAACAATAAGATAGGTCTGTAACAGAAAACAATAACATTAATCAACCATTTACAACCAAAAGGGTAGCATTTACCCAAAAACAGCATTCAGAAGGATCAGGAAAGAAGGAAGACTAGAAATAAGAAACACGGGAAGAACTTGGATAAGTGCTGTGACTTTATGGGGACTGCAATCAGTATTACAAAACAAAATTGTGTACAAATTGTTGAATGGAAACTTCATAAACTTTCATCTCAACAATAAAAAAGGTTATAATTTTTTTTAATTAAAAGTATTTTAATAAGTTGGTAAAACATCAGCAAACTGAAGAAAAGCTAAAAAATCAACAATTTCTCAATGTGGCTGTGAAGGGAAATAAGATACTGAGGGTAATGCCATGAAAAATGGATTAAAGGTTCAAGTTGTCAAGGAATTTTGTCTTGCTTGGATCCACAATCAATGCTCATGGGAACAGCACTCAAGAGATCAAAGGGCATATTGTATTAGGTCCATCTGCTGCACCAGACCTCTTTAAAGTATTGAAAAGCAAGGATGTTACTTTGAAGACTAAGGTATACTTGACCCAAGCCATGGTATTTTCAACTGCTTCATATGCATGTGAAAGTTGGACATACACAAAGGCAGATCAAAGAAAAATCAATGAATTTAAACTGTGGTGTTGGTGAAGAACACTGAAAATACCACAGACTGCTAAAGGGACAAACAAATCTGTCTTGGAAGAAGTAGGGCCAAATTGCAACTCATGTACTTTAGACATGCTGTCAGGCGTGACCGCACTCTGGAGAACGACATCATGCTTGGTCAAGTGGAAAGGCAGCACAATTGGAAGGCCTTCAACAAGATGAATTCATACAGCGGCTTCAACACAGGAACAATTGTGAGAGTGGTGCAGGACTAGGTGGTGTTTTGCTATGTTGTAATAGCAACACAATGACTTGGAATTGACTAGATAGCACGTAATAACAACAACATGTATGAGGAAGCTTCAAAAGGGTCATGGTAACTATAATTAAAAGATCATTGAATTTTTCCATGATTTCCCTGAAGCCCACATAACCACTAAGTGAACTGAGCTCCTGTAAGGTTCAAGGCAGTGAAATGCAAAATAGGGGTATACACCAGGTGTCAATGAACTACAGTGCACAAATCAAATCCAACCCTGTCTGCTTTGGTAAGCATAGTTTTATTGGAGCACTGCCATCCCACTCATTTAATGTATTGTCTAAAACGACTTTTGCTCTTTAATGGCAGAATCAAGAAGTTAAGAGACATATGCTATGAAAAGCCTAATACTTTCACTATCATTCCCTTTTAATGAAAGTTTGCTGGACTTGTATTAATCATGACCCAAGGTGTAAGAAGGAAAAAAAATATCAGAAGTTCTTCAGCTAAGTTTTTTTTAATCACACCCTTTGAATTTCTTATTTTAATATACTTTAGCAGCTAACATTGTAGAAAGCAATTAAATTAAAAAATATATTGAGGAGGGTAAATGTTCTAGTTTTTAAAATTGATGCATTAAGGGAAGGTATATGCTCTATTTTTTTAACTAATTCAGGTAACTTTATTAAAAATAAACTAACTTTATTAAAAGCAAACTAAGTTTTAGGGCAAATTTTAGAGTTTACTTGAAAATGGATAAAAGGTATAAGAATAAAAGGGTTCCATAACTCACAGAAAAAGGAACCTAGACTTAAATTTTCCCCAAGCCAAAATGGTCAAAACATCTCTAAAAGTCTATTCCAATGAGATAAAAATATTATTATTCAATGATACACGTAATATTAATATTCTCCAATATTGATTTGAAGATGTTATGTCTTTACAACAACAAAGTTTAATGAAGAAATGAAACACAAACCAAATCATGAGGCTCAACTGCCTAAATAACTAGTATATCATAAACTAAAAAAGTACCTCACTAATTTTTTTAACAACGTACTATAATTTTGTAACTGAAGAGTTCGTTAGTATAATAATAAGGCTGTTTCTGTTTAAGATAACAGATGCTAACCTAAGACTCTGAAGAGGACCCCCACCCCCTAATGAAATAGATCTTTAGTGTAGCAGGGTGGTTTCTAATAGCTGCAAAGTTGGGGTCTGATCATCAACAAATTTATAAACCAAGTTAATTTACCAATTAAACCTGGATGGATCAGGTTACAGTTGTCATTCTATTTTGAATCAGATTCTCCAATAGTCACAGCCCCCAGAGAGAACTACACTCTACTCTGCTCACCTTTAAGGCTTTTTCTGAGGCCTTCCGAGATGACTAGCATCAGACTTTTGAGGAAGGCTAGCCATTACATAAGGCATTTCCCCACGATCTGAATGCTTGAAGTGACATCCGGGATCAGGCCGATCCTGTATCCAGGAATCATGACCCTCCCTGAGGCACCAGTCATCATGAGACAGTCAGTGCACTTTAGCACTTCTTGAAAACCACTGGGATGCTCCTTTAGCTGAAAGGAAAAAAAACATCAAAACTACAACAAACAAAAGGGGAGAGCGGAGATTAGTAATTCAGCTGAAAAGACAGAACGTGGGGAAATAAATACCAAAACAGCCTTGTCTAAATAAAAATGCAGCCTTGTCTTAAAATCAAGACCATAGTCACAGTATAAATTTATTCCTAGTATACAAATCTAAAATATTTATAAGCTACTGTCTTAAATCTGAAGAGAATAACTGAGGTAGAAGTTGGATTAAAAAAACTATGGGACTGCAGCTTAGTATAATCAAGTATCTATAAAAAATGAGAAACTTAAGGTTTATGTGAGTGTGTCCCAATAGCTAACTACTCAACAGTTGCATTGTCTAAAACTGCAATCTTGATTTAGTCATGAAATAGTTAACAGGCAAAAGATAACAGAAAATTGACAATGCCGTGTTCAAAGAATGATGACCAATCCACTTCTCTTCTTAATTATAATAATGATGAATTGAAGAAAAAATTAGGCTTGCATCCTCTTTAACTGACCTGACATTGTAAGGTATAACATACATACATACACAAGGTTCTGATCCTAACATTTTTAAGAATTCCAAGTTGAAGTTTGCTTGAAATAAGCAATTTTTAATCATGAGGATAGCCTGTAAATTCTAGGTGGCTAGTACAATACACCATCAAACCCAGAGAGAGAAGACTGGTGTCAGAATTGTAAGCAGTCTGGAGAGATGAGCAAGTCTGACCTCTACCTCATAGGATACAGCTTTGGGTGAATGCTGATCCTCTCCCCCTTATAAGATTTGAGAAAGTCAAATGGCTCCGCCTTATCATTTTCCTATCACCTCCACAAAAGTTAACAGAATGCAGTACAATTTCTTTAGTTCGGGATCAACCGGCCTATACTTATACTTCAAGCAGCCAGTCTTCCTATTTATACCTTACATACTACCCAACTCAAAACTCATAATCACTGTCATCTAGTTGATTCAGACACCTATCAACTCTACAAAACAAAGAACTGCCCTGTCGGTTTCCAAGTCTGTAACTCTTTACACAAGTAGAAAGCCTCAGCTTTCTTTCAAAGAGCAGCTGGTGGTTTTGAACTCCTGGCCATGTGGTCAGCAGTCCAATGGGGTAACCCACAACACCACCAGGATTCCTTTTCCTACTTTTTATGCCTGCACACTTTTGTACATGCTATCATCTCTTCTTAAAATGTCATGGCTCAATTCCGTGATCATCCTTTAAAAGTCGCTCCTTACTTAATGTCCTTTCTGTTTACTTCTGTTTATCTCAATGTTTTACAAATATTAGTATTTATAAGGAGTCCTAGCGGCACACTGGTTACTAGTTGGACAAAGTCAGCAGTTCGAAAACACTGACCAATCCTCAGGAAAAAGATAAGGGTTTTCTACTCGCATTAAGAGTTAGTTACAGTCTGAACTCACAAGGGCAGTTCTACATTGTCCTATAGGGTCACTATGAATCGGTATTGGCTCGATGGCAGTGAGTATTATTTACATGATGGACTTTAGTGACAGTACGTTTCTAGAGCCAATACCCAAGTATCTGCTGCTATGTTGTCAATTTAGACTCATAGTGACCTTATTTGACAGAGTAGAGCTATCCTATTGGTTTCTAAGATGGAAATCTTTATAGTCAGCTAGCAGATTTGAACTACCAGCCTTCCCATTAGTAGCTGAGCCCTTAACCATTGAGCCACTAAGGTTTTAAGGGCAATTAGCCTTGTTTAATTCCATTTTCATTCATAATACAGTAAAGCCTACAAAAGGCAGAACTGTTTAAGCCTGTGAGAAAAGGAAAATACAAGTATTTTCCACTAAAATGAGGACTGAAAGGTATTAAGACTGTACCTTGTCAAAGGTGGCAAATTGAGACATGAAAAAAAAACACACCAAGCATTCCTTAATACATATATATGGTACACCCTTATTCTTGTACCTAATCAAAGTTATATCATCTTATATCACAAGGAGAATTGTTGAATTAATCTAAAATATACTTAACTGATTAAATATCTGAAAATTCTGGAAGGATAATTTGTTGATAAGTTTCTAACAGGCAAAAAACTAAGCATAACTTTCACTGTTTCTTTATAAATTGTTTTCATCTAGGTCAAGCATGTGTTTTTTTTTAAATGATGGTAGGTATGGGCAGTCAGAACAAGAATTACAGCCGAGTAAGTAGATAAAGAAAAAAAATTGGGGGAGAGGGTTGTTGTTTTTTTAATCATTTTATTGGGGGGTGGTCAGACAACTCTTATCATAAGCCATACATACATCAACTGTGTAAAGCACATTTGTACATTCGTTGCCCTCAACACTCTCAAAACATTTGCTCTTCACTTAAGCCCTTGGTATCAGCTCATTTTTCCCCTCCCTCCCCAGTCCCCTTTCCCTCATGAACCCTTGACAATTTATAAATTATTATTTCGTCATATCTTACACTGTCCAACGTCTCCTGATAAGGAAATTGTTTAAGTTCAAAATTGTGATACTGGCACTAGACAATATGCTAATTTGTTCTGTTGTACATAGGAGTGTTATTAGTCAGAACCAACTCAATGGCACCTTACAACAACAAGTGTAACAGATAAGCCCTTGGGAATATAATGGGTTCAGCATTGGACTTCTAACCATGCGGTCGGTTTCTTACTCACCAGCCACTGAGCGGTAGAGAAAGATCAGGCTGTGTTCCTGTAAAAATTTTCACACTTGGAAATCCTACAGAGCAGTCCTATTCTGTCCTAAAGGGTTGTTTTAAATAAGAATTAACTTGACAGTAGTGGGTTTTAAAGCATGCCAGAATATTATATAGTCCTCTGGATTAGAAGCTCCTATACCAGCGAAAGCAGGCACATGGCCACATGCTGACTCATGTGTACAAAATGGAAATGTACTCCATGGGGTTTCTAAGGAAGCAGATCACCAGAAATTTCTTCTGAGGTGCCTGCCTCTGGGTGGGTTCAAAACCCAAACTTTCAATTAATAGCGAAACATTTATCCATATGAGCCACCCAGGGACTCTCAATTACAGAGCAAATGTTAATTAATTACTGACTTCTTGACCTTCTCTCTACTCTATGCCCTATTCATACTCACTCAGAGTGTATGAAGTGAACAATAACCATAGATTAACTGCAGATGGCATGGAAAATTAGCTTTATAGGACTATCCATAATCAATTCTACCCCATATTATCAATACTAGGAATTATCTTACTAAAAAAATACATTCATAGAAACTGCTTTTTTTCACATTGGACCAGAAGATCTAGATGTTACTGACCATGTCCATTACTGAACTTTTTAATCAGATTCCTAGAAGAATCCTGGTCAAAGGTGGATAAAAGTAGAACAAAATGTCAAAATCTCATGGACTCTAGACTTTCTAGAACCATAGTGGTTATATGAAACCCCTGCCATACAGCCCTGATATAATCTTTAAACCAAATATATCTCCCTGAAGTCATCTTAAAATTAAGCAATAGCTTACCTTAACTACTAAAGAAGTTTCACCTTGAGCACTATGCGCTTTTGAAAATGATTTGTATGAGATCAAGGTAACAGTAACAACTCAAAAGATTACTTAGAAACCTTAGGTGTCAATGAGTTTGCGTTAATAAAGAACAACTCAGAAAAGGAGAGTGAGAATGGTTGCACAACTCAAAGAATGTCATCAATGTCACTGAATTATACCTAACTGTTGAAATGTTGTTTTTGCTGTCTGTTCTCAAAAACAATGTAAAGAAAAATAAATCCACAAAAATTCAATTCCATTACTAACTTTGAATAGATCTGGATTTATATATTTACAAACCAAACAAAATTGATGCCTTGAAATGCTAAAACATCTCTATTTTCCATTTTCCCATATTATCCTATATTCTTTTATTCCATATTGTCACATATTCCTATTTTTCATCTGCATATAATGTCCACTTTCACATACTTTTGTGGTTTTTATTTTTTTAATTTGTAGTTATATGGTTTCCCAATAATGCTGTGTATCAAAACCAACTGGAACATAGAATACAAAACAAAAATTCCATCCATGTCAACTGGATGGCAGTGAGTTGAGTTTTTTTGGTTGTTGTTTTGGGGGCAAAGGACAGGGTGGAATAGTGGTCGTAGTTTTAATCTAGATCAACTGATGTAAAAACTTTCAGAATTAGAGCCACAGCAGGTGAAGGTGATATGGATTCAGCCATTTGAAAGCACCTATTCTAAATATCCCAGTACTTTCTAAATGAAAGAGCCAAAATGCAAAATTTATAAAATAATATTTTCCTTGTTATGTGTAGAATCTCTATGTATTTATTTTGACAGGCTATTCAATGCAAGGTAAAGCTGCTTCACCCTCTGAATAAAAATTACTTTTATTTACCATACCACAGTGGTACAGTCAAGTAAGAACTGGATTGCTGAATATAAAGTTGGTGGTGCAGAACCATCAACTACTCCACAGGAGAAAGAAGATCCCATAAAGATTTATACACCCAGAAATCCTACACAAGAGTTGGAATCAACTCAATGACAGTGAGCTTGTTTTTTTGGTATGAGATTCTAGAGTTCCAGATTGTAGATTAATTTAGTTACTGGTACTTGTCCTGATTCACTTAAAGAGCTGTGCCATCAAGTCAGTTCTCAAAGTATTTCTTTTCAATTACTCTCTAGTTGTTTATGTCTGGAACCATTCCAAGAAGAGTTGTTCCTTATTTTTATCTTTGTATTATTATTTTATTCTTACCACTTTGCTTTGTTTCTGTTGGGTGTTCTAGTTCGTCAAGCACACAAGCATAGAGATAATAAACTAAGGCAAGGGTTTATAGGGGAGGTAGGAGTGGGGGGTGAGTGGGCTGGAGGAGCAAACAATATACTATGCGGAAAGAGGGAGGGAAGACTAGAAATGATAGTGATCGCACAACTCATTTTAAAAGCAATTTAACTATGAGGGGGGGAAAAGCTTTCTTAACACATAACCTGGGGGCTGTGAAAGGCTTGGAGCAGGCGGGGAGGTGTGGCTGTGTCCACCTGAAACGAGCCCCCAGCTGGCTCCGTCACTGGTGTCTCCCTCAGCTGCGACCTCTCCGCCATGGGTAGCGTCTGATCTGTCCTGCTTATTGGAGGCAGCCTGGCCAGGGTGCTTCTCATGTGGCTGCTGAGGGACGGCCCCCTTGGGGGGCGAGCTCGGTGGCGGCGGGAGACCAAGTCTGGAACCTTCCCAGCGGGCGCAGGTCCCCAAACCAGAGCACCTTCAAGGAAACAATGGCTGTTTGGTTTCAGAGACCACAGGCCTTGATAACCTGGGATACCGGCAGGAAGCAGCGTGGCCGCTGCACAGCCCTCCCGAAGCAGACGGTGTCTGTGACAGTTGAGTGCAGGTTTCCTCTGGACAGTCTCCTGACACAGCTTCGCTAGCTGCCTCGGGTGCCTCCAGTGCTTGCTCTGAAGTTCCAAAAAACGAAGGCCGTGATCATCCTGTACGAGGCTGGGGATTCCAAAAAGGGCGGGAGACACCTTCCAAGGAGGCCCTGTGTTTGACTGAGAGTGCGCCTTCAAGCAACCTCCAAAGGGCCAGACCCAAAGGAGTGCGCCTTCCCCACTCGGACAGTTCAGACCTGGCTGACCAGCAGGAGGACTGGGAGATGGTGTCCAGGCATTCATCTTGGGGAGATGCTGGTTTTGAGGCTCTGGTATTAAGCGCAAGTCAGGGAATAGACTGTGGCCAGAGGGCCCTGGGAGAAGCGAAAAGGGCAGGAAGTAGAAGTGAAAACAGTGGCACTGTTTCCTGAGGCTCAACAAGTTAGTGTCAGGTTCCAGGTCCACTATGTCACGAACCCTAGGGAGCAGTTCATTGCAGTGACCGGAGACCATGAGAGGCTTGGGGGATGGAACACTTACAAGGATGGGTTCTGGTCTCGTCCCATTGCCCTGCCGGCCTACACAGTGGTGTATTGGAAGTTTGTGGTGGTCAAGAAGGAGGAGGTTACCCGGTGGGAAGAATGCAGCAATAGATTGCTGGAGACTGGCCGCAAGGATAAAGTAGTTCAGGAGTGGTGGGGGGCTTCACTGATCCTAGTTACATGGTACCGAAGAAGCTGTTGCTGGCTGGGAAAGAGACTAAGGTTGCAGAGCACATTGAGTCATTGAAAATAAAAGAGGTGTGGCTCCAGACTTAGTCATTAGAGTGGTTTCACATTTGCTAGTGCCTTTTACTTATTAATATGCATCAGTAAATGTTTATGTAGATAATGCTTCCAGTGAACATGGGCTGTTTCCCCCACATGGCCCTGGTTTGTGCTGATCCACCCTGACTTTAGAGCTGGGTGGGTGGGGCTTGGCTAAGCCTCAGGGTGCAGGTTGTGTTCCTGGAGCACAGAAAGGAACAATAACGTAGAATTCAGGCATGAGCCTCTGGAGTGAACTTTAAACCAAAGATGCAAAACATGCTTCATCCCAGGATCATCAGATTTCCTATTGTATGGCTGAAGAAAGCACTGCCACAGGTACCTTTCAAAATCCTCCGAACCTTTGATGGCTTGACACAGTGGTGGCAACAGTGGGCTTTGAGCATAGCAATGACTATGGGGGTGGCACACAATCAAGCAGTGTTTTGTTGTACATAGGGGGGTCACGATGTATCAGAACTGACACACCTAACAACACTATGGGACTCATAAGAAAATACCTGGTCCCCAGTTGTGTGATTAGCACAAAAAGGAAGTAATGTTTTAGGGCTTTAGAATTTAGGGACTACATTTTACTTGTCAGGCATGGTACCATATTTTTATGTAGCTAAGTTAGCTATGTGCATTAAGTACATGTGCATATTATTTTTGTAGGCATATTATACATAAGGCACGTAGTACATCTTTGTTTTAATGCTCTATGGCGAAGCCTCACTAGGGTTAGTCCATCCAGAGCATGCAATGGGAAAAGGAACCTTGAACAGGGTTGGGGCAGGGCTGAGTGCGATGGATGGCCCGAAGAAACCTTGTGGAGGACTGGGAGGTATAGTTAAAGCCTCAACTTCAGGGACGGGCCCCCATTAGCTTTAGAACAGCAAATAATAAAACCCAAACACTAATGCCTTAAAAAACTAAACACATAATCTAAGAAAAAAGTATATCCAGTAAGTACTGTAAGTGCAAACTGCTGGAGGCTAACTACATATATTAAATTGAAACATTCCAATTTCTTTTAATCAAGCATTTTAATAATTGCATGTATCCAATACACTATGAATTGCCTCTCTGCCATCAAGTCATTTTCGAATCATAGTGACCCTATTGGACGGGGTAGAATTAATCTTGCAATTGACAGCCCAATGTGTAACCATTCCACCACCAGGTCTCAGATGTAAACATTTCTATGGCACACCAGAAGTAATAAATCCAGAGGTTGCGAAAACAGAGCCAAAATTATGTGTCACTCAAATCATACTGCCATCATATCAATTCTAACTCAAAGCTACCTTATAGGACAGGGCAGAATTATTCTGTTAAGGTTCTGAGACTGCAACTTTTCACAGGAATAGAAAGCCCAGGCTTTCTGAGAGCAGCTGGTATTTCAAACTATCAGCAAGCAGTTAACAAACTACCAAACTACCAGTTAGCAGCCAAACTCATAACCACTACATCACCAGGACTCAAAATATATATATCCATGTATAAAAAGGAAATACAATTATGTGTATCATGCTCTTGGAAAGTTTAATTGGTACGATTAATATACAGTAATATATTTAGACTATCTGAATCACCTATCAGTAGATAAGTGCTAATCTTGAGATTTTACTCTGTCACTAATAATACCAATATGAAAAGGCAGGAGTACTAAAGGGATAAAAATAAAAACTCAGATATGCAATTAGGCACAGACCTGTTTGACACGTTCTACCATACTACAACAATAAAGAAGCCTTCTTTGAGATACTTTAACAAATCTTATTTTTTAAAAAGAAAAGGGAAAAGTTCCCCAAAACTCAAACTGAGATTATCTTAAATATGCATTTAAAATTTTTTTCTAGCAGAACTAAAATAGACATTTGATAATTTTTGGCATACGCTTCCAGTGAATTAAAATACTCTATTGGGGGGAGGGAGAGATCTGGTTATAGTTTCTGAATCATTTCAGATGCTAGAAACAGATTTCAAAAAAATTTGAACTTTTAATCAGTGCAAGTCACTAAGGATTAATGCAAGCTATAATAGAAATCCTGACCAGTTAAGAAAAACTATTCACATAACCTAGAAGCAGCAGAAAATAAATGAATCTTAATCTACACCTCAAAGACTGATGAATTTTGTTTTTAATTTTTTTAAATCATTTTATTAGGGGCTCATACAACTCATCACAATGCATACATGCATCAGTTGTGTAAAGCACATTTGTACTCATTGCCCTTATTCTCAAAACATTTGCTCTCCCTAATGAATTTCTTTTAATCAACTTTTGAGAACTGACAAATTGAAAGAAAGATAAGACCCCATATCTATAGCTATTGTCATGCATGCAGATTCTTTTTCTATACATCATTGACCTTATAAACTAGATGTAGTTATTACCCTAGTTGGTCTTATTCCCACGAAAATTTACAGTCTCAGAAACTTAGAGAAGCAGTTCTACCCTGCCCTATAGGATACTTTGAGCTAGAATTGACATGATGGTAGTGTGAGTTGATTGACACATAATTTTGGCTCTGTTTTCTCAACCTCTGGATTTGTAACTTCTGGTGTGCCATAGAAACGTATACATCTGAGACTTGGTGGTAGAGTTATGAAACTAGATGCAGTTAAGGCCCTAGTTGGTCTTACGTTTAGACAGCTAACAAAAAAGCAAAAAAAAATGAGGAGCTGATACCAAGGGCTCAGGTGGAAAGCGGGTGTTTTGAGGATGATGATGGCAGCATATGTGCAATACACAAATGATGTATGTACGGATTGTGAAAAGAGTTGTATGAGTCCCTAATAAAATGATTTAAAACATAAATTAATTTTTAAAAAGAAGCAAAATTGTTCATGTCAAACTCAACCATCTTTTTTTCCCTCGTATATTTTCTAAAAAGTTAGCCTACAAGCAATCACAACACTAAAAGACGCAAAAGGATCCTTCAAATCTCAGTATCTGAAAGATAGAATAAGTTACAAACAAGTTCCATTCCTAAACCTGTCTTTAAGTAGAATTTGTGTAAGTAAGAACAGTTAGGTTCAGACTGTATTTATAGTCAAAAGTAGTGTGCCTTTTTATGCATAAAAATATTAAGGAAACACTTTCCAATACACTAAAACATCTTTTAATATGCTAATGCTTTGAAGCACATTCAAAGTAACACACGTTGATTATTCCAATCATTTTATGCACCTCAAATGTTTAACATGGAGTAAATAGGAGCTGATATTAAGGAGTTCAAGAAAGAAGGAAATGTTTTAAAACTGATTGTAGTAGCAATTGTACAATACTGCCTGATGTGATTGAACTAAATGGTATGATTATCTGTAAGAACTCCTAATAAAATGGTTTTCTGGGGGAAAATATTTTAATATAATAAACTTTACAGTGATGGTTTCTAACTACTCTCTGTATAAAGAACATCCATAACCTGGGGACTGCTTGTACTCCTATTAGCACTTTTAAGGAAGAAAACATT
Source organism: Echinops telfairi (assembly GCF_000313985.2). Taxonomy (NCBI): domain Eukaryota; kingdom Metazoa; phylum Chordata; class Mammalia; order Afrosoricida; family Tenrecidae; genus Echinops; species Echinops telfairi. Next base: position 5,759,418 of record NW_022111367.1, on the reverse strand, counting down.
AACTGCTACGTTAACCTGGAATGCCATTCATCACCAAGATGGCACTGGTAGGATTTCTCCTGTGCTCCTTTATTGAGCAATATAGTTAATCACATGGTCCTGGAATAATACTTCAAAAGAGTTTTCATTGCAAGTAGTACTAGAGAAAACAAGGGAAATTTTTTTTCAGTAACTCTAAATTATTATTTGTTAATGCTACCAAAGCAGTGAGATATCGGTAAGTTAACAAGATGAATAAATAGTACCATAACAAAGGTATATTTTTAGCAATGTCAAATAATGCTACTAAATGGATAAAATAATGTAGATTTCCTGTCTCTCAAAATTTAAAGTCCCATCTAGTGCTTTGCCATAAGTGAAAATACATTTTATATAATAACTCTATTTAAAATTAAACAGAATTAAACACATACACACATTTCCAATCCAAGCATTTATCTCAAAGTCTAGACTTGGCTGTCTAAAAATATTATACTGGAAATAATTTCATGTTACTTCAGATTTTTTATCCCATGAGTCCAAAGTAGATAGCCATGAACTAGTGTAAAGTACATAGCACAAGACTTTTATCTGTGATACAAAGCTGTTACTCTGCTCTCCTACCTCATAACATACTGCTACTAAGTAATAAGCTATCGCAGAGGACAGTGTATTCTTGTATTCCTTAGGAAAATAAATTAAAAATGATGAGGGCAACAAACGTATACACGTGCTTTACACAATTGATGTATGTATGGATTGTGATTAAGAGTTGTATGAGCCCCAATAAATTTTTTAAAAATTTAATTTAAAAAAATTCATATTAACATGAGCACATTGTTAAGAGCCCTCGATAAAAAAACAAAACAAAACAAAACATGAGCACAAGATAGGTAATGTTAAACACTTCCTCTTTAATACTCCTCGTCACTTGGTTTATATCTGTACTTTATCATCATTAAAACTGTTTAATAACTGATATAATCATAAGTCTATGAATCTGAAAACCAGAAATATTTTTTATGTAGGTTAATCTCCTTGCCTAGGAATGCCCTGATCAGAAAAGTTATTTGAGGAACCTTGTAAGAATAAGAGCAGAAAACAGAAAAAAAAAAGTGTAAGAGCAGAATACTTAAGTCAGGTGTCAAGTCAGTCCACATGGAAGAACACTAGCATGTGTGATCCAAGGATTGTAAATAACATCATCCAAATACGAAGGAGGAAATAATATCACAGCTTACATTGTGAATTCTTGGTTTGCAGAGGGCTATGGATGACAGTGGAAGCCCAAATTCCATTTGTAGGATGTACAAAGATGAAGCCTCGGGTGCTTTCCCTCTAACCCGTAGAAGGATGTGTATTGCCAGGTTATTAAAGAGTAGAGACGATTAAAGTATAGACAGATTTAAATGTAACATCTAATTTGATCCCCCTTTTAGCCCGTTTAAAAAATAAAAATAATAGTGAAGGGGAAATACAAGTGGATGATGTCTCTGGTGAATCCCCTCTGAACCTAAGACCAGGGATGTGAATACCTTTGCTATCATAGAGAGTGCCTTGAAAAGTGAATTATGACAGATGTAGTTAGCACTTGATCTCCCTCCTTTTGACTCATTTTAAATGTTGCTCTCATTTTTAATATTTTCTGTTTTCTTTTCAACTGCAGTTTTTCTCTATTTTATTTTTTGTTATTAGCTTTCATTGACTCTGTTTTTTACTTTTGTATTTTTTGGGGGGGGAGGGAGTATATAAAATCCAGGATGGGCAAAATTAATGGTCCTTGAGAGTACTGCAGAGGAGCTTGTGGGGAAATGGGGAGCTGATAACAAGGAGTACGAAAAAAAGGAGAAAATGTTCAAAAATTGATTGTGGTAATAATGATTGTACAGCTCTTCTTGATTGGCTGAAGTATTGAATTGTACGATAATTGGATTATGTTCCAATAAAAACAACCAGAATAACTATGTTGTTACTATATTGAAAGGTGAAGCAGATAAACAAAATAAAAAAATAAAAGGCAAATTTTAAGAACTCAACAAAACATACTATCAGTTAGAGGCTGTGGCATATAAGGAAAAAACACTGATCTAGAGGAGCTGGGATGTCGTCTTTGGAATTTAGAAATAGTGTTACCTAGATTTTAGACATAACAAATATGTTTGAGCAAATCACTTGGACTCTTTGGATGTCAATTTCCTCATTTTCAAAAGTAAATTAGCTCTAAATTTTCTCATATTGACTGCTGCCACGTCAATTCCGACTCACAGAGCCTCTACAGGAAACAGTTGAACTGCACGCTAGGGTTTCTAAGGCTATAAATCTTTATGGAAACATCAGCCTCATCTTTCAAACTCAGCTTAGGTGGTGGGGTGAAACCATCAACCTTTCAATTAGCAACCTAACACTTAACTGTTTCCTCATATGCTGAAGACAATTTTAAAGAAGCGGTACTACATTCTCCTAAAAATCAGCACCAGACCAGATGTCAAGCATACAATGTTAGGTAATGTGATTCTTCAGCAAAGTATATCATATAGTTTGGTAAAACGTAAAACGCCACAAATAGTAAAAGATCACATAAACAACTAATAAGAATTACAAACACATACCCTAATGTGGAAATTACTAATACACTTATTCCCTCAATTCAAAATTTTAAAAATCAAGTTTTTCCAAAGGCAAAAGGTGAAAGATTTTAAGAGAAAGATAGACTAAATCATGTTTGTTATCCCCTAAGTCATATTTCAGCATACATGAGCACAAGCACACACGTATACAAGAGTAAGGCAAAAGCGCCTTTATGCTTTTCTATAAATTGAAAGACTACAACACTTTTAATTATTCAGGTTAGACAAGACTAGTATTTTACCAGAAATTAAAATTCAACAATTTGTATATCTCTGGTACATCCCTCTGTCCCACGAGATAAGTCGTGGGACATTAAAACCCCAAAATGCAAACGATCAAAGGCATTCATGAATTTGAAAACCAAAACTACACACAGGCCTATGTTCCAACTCATAACCAAAATAAACCTTTGCCTTAAAACAAATGAACCTTCCACCTCAAAAGTAGCAGCAGTAATCAATTTTGACTGTCAGACTCAATACAACAACATCTATCTATAATCAATGTTTTTCGACATCTCAGTACTATAGCTATAAATAAATATCACAGAAGATATAAAGAAATGGAAGGTAAGACCCTTGCCCACAGGGTTTCTTTTCAGCCTTACTCTAAGATGATGTTATATGCTAGGACACATCTAGAATGAAATTTCCAATGTCCATATACGCTTTAGGATATTTTTTTAAAGGTACAGAAAGTCCGACAAAAGAGATTCAAAAATAAGAAAATATATTGCATCCCAGAACATATTTCTATAATGGCAGAAAGACATATATCCTTAAGTGGATCACCTCACATGTACAAACCAAATCTAAGAAAATCAAAAAGCCTGTTAAATCCAGCTATGGCACACTCTAAATATACTAATTATCTATGGAATATAAATTATTTAATTATAATTATGTACCTAAGTTTTTCAGCTCACTGTCCAAGAATTGTTTCTTAAATTAACTTTATTAACAGCTGTTCAAACAAAACAATTTGAGCTCTCTTTCCTCAAAATCAAGATCAGGTAGTCAAAACTCTTTACTACGTGCTTTTTACTTCAGGGCCTACTACACACTTTCACTAAACTTCCGACCATGCTCTCAGGCAGGCGTCCTCAAACTACGGCCCTCATAGTTTTTTTTAAACCATAGTCCGGCCCTCCAACGGGTCTAAGGGACAGTGAACTGGCCCCCTGTTTAAAAAGTTTGAGGACCCCTGCTCTAAGGTGAGGCAAAAATTATCACCTTTATTTCATAGATGAAGATGCAAAGTTAGGGAAATTAGATTAACTCATACAAAGTTAATAGCTAGAAATTTAGTTGAACGAAGACTAGAAACCTAGATGTCCTGGCATTCTTTAACTTTAAAACTATTACTTTTCCTGTTTAATCAAACTGTGTGCAAATGGAGAAATCAAAATTAAGATTATAAATCAAATAAATACAAACAGTAAAATAATCTAAATAATCTTTCTATGTCAACCTATTTTGAAAAATAAATTAAGTGTTCAAGAACAGTTCAATACTATACAGTAAAAGCACTTCACAGTTTTGTGAAATAAAATACTGCATTCACCCTATCACAAAGTAGGATGCAAAGTCAACTCTTTTTTTTAACAATAACTCTTTTTAATGCAATATAGTACAGAATAGGTATGAAGCGAAGTATAAATCAATTAACTGTACTGACTTAAGAGAAAATTTCCAAAACCTTCACTTTTTCAAATCTTAAGTCCCTAATAGCTTTACTAGTCTCTAAGGAGCATATATAAAAATCCACTTAAATATGATAATACATTAGAACAGTATTCATGTTTTCTTTCTTTAAACCTGAAAATAAAAAATTATTTTACTAATATTTACTGCATTAACTGATACTGGCACCTTCACATAATCATATAAATACACATATATTTAGGGTGAGGTACATATATAAAATTTTTCACAGAAGGGATGCTTTCTATGAAATTTAAAGACCACTACTACCAATAGCAAAGAAAGTAGATGGGCCTTAAAAGATAGATGAAATCTAGACTGCATCAAGTAATCAGAACTCATTTAAGGTATTCAACATGCTACAGGTACATATACAAATAAATATTCCAACTGCAATGTTGTTACATAACTTACCTCATCTTGGACTCCACTGGTAGTAGTCAACTTACTCCCATCAGTAATTGTAATAATTATTGCTGGCTCCAAGAAAAAAGGGTTTCTTCCCTAAAGTGAAAAAACAAAACAAAAAAAAACCACACATTTGATATTAAGGTATAGACATGGCTTTTAGAATTTTTTGGAATAAAGTCGATTCTCAGAACAGAGTATATAGAATCTCTCGTTTTGTTAAAATTCATGCTAAGTGTTGACCTGTTTGTACATTTTTTAAAGGTTAAGAGGACACATTAAGAGATTCTGTAGGGGAAAAATTATTTTTATTTCTTTATAGATGTGGTTCTAATTTTACAATGAGCACTTACACCTATGTAATTAAAAATATGCTAACTCTTCAGAAAGTGATCCTAGTAGTTCAATTCTAGTAATGTGCTTCAATCTGTACGGCCAGGAGTTTGAAACCACCAGTTCAAATCTCCGAGGGGCAAAGGCAAGGCTTTCTACTCCGTAGAGAGTTACTGTCTCAGAAACCTACATAGAGTTCTAGTATCCTATAGAGTTGTTTTAAGTAGTACACTCCCCAAACCCCCAAAAAAACCTTTAAAGTAGCACATGAATTTTCAAACTAATGCCTAAGAAGTAACAGTTCCAATTGTTCCAGAATAAGAGTCCTTTAGCAAATAAAATTGAAATACATTGGATATACTATATATCATACCATCCCAAACACTTCAAATGTGTAACAGTATTTAAAGATCACCAGTCTTGCAGAAATAAAACATGAATTTACTCCCAGCCCCTTTCCTCCTCAATATTCATGCGTAATGGAACACACTTCAGGGCAATACCTACACTATATTGCCTCTCACGCTGTTCATCCCGAAACATGAATAATCAATTGTAATAAAACATCCCTCCTAATGGACTTATAAGCAATAAATGTTCACTGCCATCTCTGAGCAGTGACTAGTTTTCTCAAGTGAAATGCATTTTCTTTTCCTTTTCCATTAATTTTGATTAATTTAAATTTTCCCAAAATTTAAAGCCATAAGGAAAGTATCATTGTATTTTATACTCAGGAAGCCAAAAAATTAGTCACATTTACAATTATAGAACCATCTACCATGTATTAAGTGCTTTGTGTATGATTTCCACCTAAAAGTTAATACATCCTTTTTGACCTGAGATCCAGGTCAAAAGTCAAGTTAAAATGTATTAAAACATAGCAAAAAGTCTTTTGAGTCATTCATTTCTGTTGAAAATTCAAATAGTAAAATCAAAGTTTTTTTTTCCAGATGACAAAACTCTTAGTTAAAACACTACTATATACTATATACTATATGCACATCCTTGTCCTCCACAGAGGCCTAAAATTATTAATAGCCAACCTCTTGATAAAAGCAACAAAGCATGTTATACCATCATATTTAACACTAAAAACTTTGTGAGGTAAAATGTTAAATGGATTAAAAGATAAAATCAAAGTTCATCCAAACGCTAACAGGCTAAACCAAATCTCAGTAAGACTTTCCAAAATTGAAATCAAATTAGTTTTTTGTAGCATCTGGAGGTGCTGTTGTATCAACTGAATTCTCCTAAAATAAACCTTAAATCAATCTAGATTGCACCATATTCACTCAACAATCAACAAATGGTTTTACAATCAGATCCTTCTCATGTTTTAATATAGTTTATCTGCAAGGAACATGAGGGCTTTAAAGATGGGACAGAAAAGACGGGGATTTCTACTTCTGTAGAGTTAGTCTTAGGAAAACACAGGGGCAATTCTACCTGTCTATAGAGTTGCCATGAGTCAGCATTAACTTGGTGACAACGAATTTGGCTATTCATTAATAAAATTACTACTACTTCCTTAAGTGGTTCTCTGTTGCTCTCTGTTCCTTTATACCTACCAATTTATTATATAAACATGCCTTCCCCTAACACAAATACAGTGAAGAGAAAAAAATCCACAACGTTTAATTCTGAGAAAGAATGCACGACTTCCATTTTCAACAAAATAACGAAGTTATTTAATGGCTTTAGATTTCTGAAAACTGAAATAAAGATAAAATGTAGAAAAAAGTAAAGAAAAATACTACCATCCTCAGTAGTTTGAAACCATGAGGCAGCTCCAAGGGAGAAAAGACTAGGCTTCCTACTCCCATAAAGTTACAGTCTCAGATATTCACAGGGACAGTTCTACCATAGGGTCTCTATATATAAATCACCACTAACTAGATGGCAATGAGAATGGAGTATAGTAATTATATTTTACCATGCCTATGATCCTGTTCTAAGATCAAAACAGTGAGTCATGTATCACACTAACTATAAAAAACTAGAATGAAATAAATGATACACAAAAGAATGTTCTATTATTTTCTTCCAGAATTTTACCTGCCTCTTTTCCATTAAAGAAAGGTTTCAAATTATTGTTGCACATGAATTTCTACATCAGAGAAAATCTAACATGTTGCTTCAACAAATTTTTCTTACATAAAATTTTGCTCTGCTCCTCCCATTTTCATAAGTACACATACAGTTGATAACAGCAGCCTTCATGATGCTGTGTGGGTTAGGTGCTAGACAGCAAACTCCAGTCAGTGGTTCAAAAGCATCAGCCATTGTATGCAACAATATTTTAGCTTACTGAATTGATTATTTTAAACTTTGATCATATGATGCCAGTTAATAATTTTTTTTTTTGCTTTTATTTAAACCTTCATGTAAACTACCTCATTTGCTCAATGAAATATGAACATTATGCTTTGGTAAGTAAAAAAAAAAAATTCTTCTATATACGCATTGTCTTTCTGCCTGAGAGTAGACTGATCAGAAAAGCTGATTGTCACCCAAGCAATTGGCTTCAGGGTCAAGGATGATTTACATTTTAGAAGTTAGATATCTGCAGGTAAGATTTTAAACAAGTCCTGGGAAATGAGCAGCTGTCACTTCCACTAGCAAGAACAAATACTGTAGCTGTATGAGCCCCCAAGAAAATGATTAAAATAAAATAAATGTTAAAAAGAATACTGTTAGGCAGCACTGTGCTTAAAAAACAAGTAAAAAAAACAAATGATTTTGGCTGCCACCAAACACTTTATCCTTCATAGTTCATCTATTTCCTTCTCTGTAGAATTTTTGGAAATATTTGATCCTAATTCTGTGGGAAAAGAAAACAAACAAGCGATACCACGAAGGTAGTGGAAGAAAGGGGTATTTGATCACAATGATTGATCGGCATATAACTGCCCCCACCCCCACCCAGGGTGACAAACGGGAAACATGGGTGAAGGGAGACAGTGGACAGTGTAAGATATGAAAATAATAATTTATAATTTATCAAGGGTTCACTAAGGCGAGAGGGGAGGGGAGGGAGGGAAAAAAATGAGTTGATACGAAGGGCTCAAGTAGAAAGAAAATGTTTGAAAACGATGCAACATATATACAAATGTGCTTGACACAATAGATGTATGGATTGCTATAAGCTGTAAGAGCCCCCCAATAACGTGATTTTAAAAAAGGAAAACCAATCAAACATCAGGCGCTCTGAGGGAGAAAGATGAGGGTGTCCACTCCCATAAAGACTTCTAGAAAACCCTATACAGGATGGCTATGAATCAGAATCGACTACGTTTGGTTACTTTTATTGTTGTGGGAACAGAATAAAAAACATGACAAACTGGCATGTTTGTCATACTCAGACCCCAAAAAACAAATCATGCCAGGCTCCTAGTTCTGTTTTCATAAAAGATCATTTAACATCTAAATCTGAATTACTTGTGACTTAATTGCTGTAACACAATGTCAGTAACAGAAAAATACCATGCTATCAGGTGCCAGCATTCCAGACTTTAATTTAAATGACTTTTATATTCTTATATTTAAAAGCAACTATTTTAGATTTTCTATTCTTAATAAGAATGTTTATTAAATCACTCAACAGGAAAGTAGTACATATTAGACTTTCCACCAAAATTAACTTTGGTCCTAAGTAATAAACAGCCTTTATCATCATTACAAAGGAGCCCTGGTAGCATAGTAGTTACAAGTTGAACTGCTAACCACAAGGTAAGCAGTTCAAAACCACCAGAGTTTGGTTTTCCAACATCATTAGGAGAGCTCAATTTTTAAATTCTATTTTTAAAAAACTTGCTACAACAAAGGCAGCCAGTAGAGGGACTACAAGTTTACTTTTGCAGTTAACAAAATAAATTCACATTTTCCTTCCAGAGTACGAATTGCTGATCTACAGAAATCTAGACTTATCACTAGAAATGAAACTGCTGACAAAATATAACATTCTACCCCAATAATTAGAATTAGAAATTTACTTATTAATCGGAATCTTTATCATTTAAAAATTCTGATTTTATTACTAGTCAAAGGTTCAAAGTAAGAGTTCAAATAAGGAGTATAAAGTAAGTTTAATTTTACTTATGATATCCTTTTGTAGGTTTTTAAATTGAGTATACTTAAGATGTAAAATCTCAAAAAAATGAAAGTTCATAAACACTGTAAAATTACTCCTGAAATGAATATTTTCTGAAAAATTAATTTTGCAAATGTTGTGAAAACACAAAATTAGGGCCATTTCTCCCAAATATAAACTACACTGTTTTTCAGTTTTTACAAGAGAAATTTAAATTGTGATGGGGTAGGAGCCAGGTATTTTAATGTATCTTAAAATAGGTTTTTAGTGGCTACATCTGATGATGGATCAAAATAACCTGACCAGGATCCATGTGTGCCAGGCCTTTGAATAAAACATAAAGATGACTAAGTAGCTATTTATCTACCCTACCATTTTCTCATGGTTTAAGGCATCTTTAAGGATGAAATGTACTAAGGGCCAAGCTCTCTGGCTCTCCTATGGCAGTATCTTCAGCTAATTCAATATTCTTATCGTCTACCAGTTGTATCAGGAAAAATTCCAAACCAAACCAGTTGCCAGGAGAGTCAACTCCAACGTATCCCATGTATATCATAGCAGAACTATGCACCGTAAGGTTTTGGATAGGTAAATTTTCAGAAGTAGACTGTCAAGCCTTTTCTCAAGCTAACCCTGCCTACACTCACACCTCAATCCTTTTATTAGCAACCAAGTACATTATACATTTGCACTCAGCAAGGGCAAGGAAGGCATATGCAAGGCAAGGGCCAATTTAAGTCAATTATGATGTCTACAGCTAAGCCAAAACCTATTGCCAACAGAGAAAACGCAAGAATTTTGGAGATTCTTTTTCAATCTATTGTTCTATTTTCAAGTAAATGGCAACAACATGCAAAAACGTTAAAATCTGGAAAGGATTATCTAATAGCCAAGTTAGTTCCTAAAGAGTCCTATGAACATACTAGACCAAGTACTTTGCAAGATCATCAATCATTTTCTAAGTATTAAGTTGCTAGGTTCATTTATTTATATTATAGAATTACAGTAAAAATATAAAAGAACTTAAGTCTGCACTATGTATCCCATTTTTCTCTACAATAGCGATAAGTTGCTGTGAAATATGAAAAATCATCTGACATTTAGAGACTTTTCTTGATACTTGACTATGTCATGTGAAAATTCAGATTCTAGTGCCGGACAGTGTAAGGCATGACAAAAAAATAATTTATAAATTACCAAGGGCTCGTTAGGGAGGATGGGGAAAAAAGGAGGAGCTGATACCAAAGGGCTCAAGTAGAAAGAAAATGGTTTGAGAATGACGATTGCAACAAATGTACAAATGTGCTTGACACAATGGATGGATGTATGGATTGTGATGAGTTGTATGAGCCCCCAATAAAATGATTTTTTTTAAAAAAAAGAAAATTCAGATTCTATAATGTATAGAAATATAAATACGAAGGGGTACCCCCCAAATGGAAATTCACCTCTTTCCCCAAAGCTATGTGTTTAAATTTTTTTAGAAAACAACCTTATCACTTTCAAAGTAATCTCCATTACACTTAATCCATTTGTGAAATCTGTGATTCCATTCTTGGAAACACTTTTCAAACTCATCTGTTTAGATGGCTGACAGCACCTCCCTTGTCAAATCACTGTCCTTTCATGTCCCTCTTCATTCACAGAAACAAAAAGAAGTCACACAGAGCAAGGTCAGGTGAATAAGGTGCCTGGGGCAAGAGAGGGAACCTTTTTTGTGTGTGTGTGCCAAACACTGTCACACTGAGATGGCTACATGACCATGTGCATTGTCATGGTGGCAAAACCAGACCCCTGTCTGCCACAAATCAGGCTTTGGTCACACGCTGATACACAATCTTTTCAGAACCTCTAAATAGGAAGCTTGATTAACAGTCTGAGCTGGTGTTGTCATCCAATTGACATTTCACTATTTCTAAAACGAGAAAACCACTTGTACATTTGAGTTTCCCACAGCACTATCCTTGTAAGCTGTGTTCAACATCTTAAGTTTCTGCAGCATTTTTCCCCGAGCAAGAAACAAAAGTTCACAGGCAGGTGCACACTGTCCTCTTAAATCAGCCATCACAAAAAATGAGGTTCGGGCTCAACTGCTTTCACAAAAAAATTCACTGTGGCCAAGAACACGCCCAGGTTATACCACTGGGTACACCAACTCAGAGCAAGTTGCTCACTACCACAAAAGCTTGGCTTCACCCAGTGCAGTTTTGTTTTGGGGGGTACCCTCTCATATAAAGCATAATAATCTTCTACTTTAAACTTGTTTTGAAAGAAAAGCACCTAAGGATGTAATTCACAACCAAGAACTTATTAGACATAGGTAAGCACTCTTACATCTATCTGCAATGGAGCAAAGAAGTTTCTTTGAATATAAACTGAGCAAATCAAATCAGAACAGCACCCCTTACATCATGGGGTAGGCTACTAAACCACAATGTCTGGAGTTCAAAACCACTAGTCACTCCCCTACCCCTATAAGAGTTACATAGTCTTGGAAACCCATAAGGATACTTCTATCCTGTCTACAATGTCTGTAAGTCAGAATCAACCCTATAGCACTGATTTTACATCAGTAGTGTTTAAATCTCAGATATTTACATTACAACTGCCATAATTTTTTGCCAAAGCTGCTTATTACCTGTACCTATTATGTATACACTTGACTTTTCCGTAAGTTAACTGTTTTCTTAATTTTAGCCTCAAAGTATACCGATAGGATCTGTGAAATTAGTTTTGGTGTGTTATTTCCAATAATTTATCATTACTGCTTAACTATTTTTCCGAGTATGGAGCTGTTTCACTATTTTTTAAGACAAATACAGTAAATTATACATTCCAAATATAAGTTATATAAATATTCCTTGGTTCAAATTATAAGGTTTTACAATTATTTTTGTAAGTAATATCTCAAGTGGTATGTCTTTTTTCTTTTCTAAAAAGTGGTATGAGTCAATGTGGAAACTAAAATGTTTATTATTAGGAATACTAAAAAAATTAGTACTTTAAAAATTTATCTTTGACTATTGCATGAGGCTTTCAAAAAGTTCATGAGAAAATTATCTTTTAATTTCATTTTTTCATGAACTTATTGAAGCTCCCTCCTATACAAAAGGTACGAAGGACACACTCCAAAAACCAAAATAAAGCTCACTACCATCAAGTTGATTCCAATTCATAAGACAAGAAATGCCCCTTTGGGTTTCCAAAGCTGTAAATTCATTCTCTGGAACAAGATACAATAGAAATTGAGTAAACAGGGTTGTCTCTGAAGAAAAGAAGTTAACTTTATAATTTCCTATAACACCTGAGCTATTGTTAAGGCATGTGTATTTAGGTTCTTAGGGGTAATACCTATTCTAAAGCAGCTCTTTTGGAGAAGGATGAGCCTTTCTATTCCTGTAAACAGTTACAGTCTCAGAAACTCACAGGGGCAGTTCTACCCTGTCTTATAAGCCAGTATTGAGTTTTGGGTTACCTATTTAAAACAAACACTCTTTAAATCAAAATGTGCTTAGGGTTCCCAGATAAAGCATGTTAAAAAACCTTATCTAGTGTCTGAAAAGCTAATAGACTATGTCTAAGTCTTAACCACAAAAAATGTATTAAAATCTTACTTTAAAAAATGTATTTTTAGCTTTAGGTAATTTGATACGTTATATAATTCTTTATGTAAAATATAATAAGATGTAATAGGATTAAAAACTGAATTAGAAAAGATCTAATGCTAGATTAATTCAAAAGGATCCTAATTTAAAGGTGGGGGAAGGATATATATATACTTTTTTAGTTTTCTAGGAAAGAATTGGTGGTAAGTCAATTTCAGTAAGATTTTTAGAAGATATTCCAGATCCATTATATAGGTGTACATACTTTTTGCTAGCTTCTGTTTGAACACATATTGCTTGTGCTAAACACTTTACCAAATGTTTAGATTTTAAAATTTCAAAATAGATGACAAAAAATTTAAACACATGCGTACTTTCACTAAAAAAAAAACACCAAAATAACTATGAGCTTTTCTAAGTCTAATGTAGGCCTACTGTTCTTACCTTAGTAATACAGTAGATATGAAGCTGCCACAGACTGTTGCATGACATGGTTAGACTGTTACTATTAAAATACAAGCTCTGAGAATTTGATACAAATAATGACTTCATACATTAGGAGTTCCATTCAATATAATCTTGTTTGGAATCAGATTTGACCAATCCTGGACTAACAACAGAGTTTATATATAAAGATCTTTTATTCTATTATATAATTCACACAAATCTTCTGGGTTTTAGAAATCTCTTGGCTTTTCTTCCTAGTATATGAGTGTGAGAAATGGAATTCTGTTCTTATACAACTGACTCAAAATTTCACCTGTTATTACCAGCCAAACATTACCAGAAGTCACCAAAACATAATTTTGCTTAGTCCTGATAAACCAAAGTGCTGTATCTTGTGTACTTAATAACACCAGCCAACGTAACTTACAGCACACTATGTAACAAAATCTTTGCTTCCAATGATTTAAAATCAATTGTTTTAAATACTTTAAATAACAGTAAAATAAACATCAAGATGACTAATCATTAAAATAAATGAGCCTTTTGATTACAAGTACACTTTTTTTACAAATACTTTTAAATAACAAGTTGCAAATTAAAATATTTTCTCACATGCCACTTTTCCTCCCAATATATTACTAATCATATTTCCAATTACATATACCCTGAAAAAAGTTACCTAATCTTCATGCAAAAACCAATCTCTGTATAGTTTACCCTACTGTTTTTACCATATAAATTTGCATCACAAGTAATAAAAGGGATCATATTTTGTATTTGACCTTTCTTTTAGACATGAATATCCTATCCTCCCTGTCATCATCATAAATTTGAATTATAAATTATACAAATAGCCTTAGAAATAGACTTGGATCTAAATATCGTATCTTAAAATCTTCCTTGCTTTAAAAATCAAAATCATGATTTGTTTTTCCTTTTACACCATTTATTACTGTCAAGCTAATTTTGATAAAAGAAGTGAGACTTTAAGAGGAAAAAACTGTAAAAACACCATAGTCAAATATTTTCAGAGTAACCTCCAAAAACCAATGTTTCCCATGAAATGAAATTTTACTTTAACTGGAGCTATTGAAAGGCCAGTTTGGTAGAAGGTCAGCAAAAAAGACTGGAACAATGAGTTCAAACATAACGACTGTGAGAATACTGCAGCAGGACTGGGCATCATTTTGTACTGTTGGTCAGAGGGTCGCTGTAAGTCAAATCAACAGCACCTACCAACACTGAATAGTTCTAGCTTCTCATGATAGATTTACATCGAGTTGTTTCTGTCAAAGGTTTCACATTAGAATAGAATGAAGATAACCAACTAAAATTCTCAGTCCTGCCTTGACATTGTGATCAGTAAGTATAACAGTAAATATTTCTAATTCTTAAAAATTTAAAAGATTGACATTTACCACTTCTTTGTCAACTAGAAATCTGAAGCTCAGGTAATGGAACTTGTCTGAACATACACATAAAATACTTAAGAACACTTCCAATGATAAAATATTGCCTCTTTGGAGAAACTCATGGCATGAACATGACTTTTAAAAAAAATCTCAGCTAATTCTGAATATTAATGACATTAAACCAATTTAACCAGTGAATGCAATTCTTAAATTTGAATATTTGATGATCTTAGCTTTTAATTTTTAGCCTTACGTAGTTGACTGGAAAATAAAAATATCCTTTGGAACCCAGTTTTGTACCTTTTACACTAAATATCCGTTTGCTACCATTTTTTCATGAAGAATACAATGATATCAAAAAGAAAAAAGGAATATAATAATATCCTATTTTTCTTTTTTTTTTTAAGAATCGTGACAATTTTCTGATTCTATGGGAAGTAGAGATGTGAAATGTGAATTTATGAAGAAAATCATTTTGAAAGGAAACCTGGATTTAAAACAGTTCCATTTAAAAAATCACTCATAATATTATATTCAATAGGGAATATATCACATCCATTTACTTGACCTTGAGCACAAATCTCATTAAAATAGCTCTTGAAAAAAAAAATTTTTTTTAATAGCTCTTGATTTACTCAATAGATGTGCTTCTGAAAGGTTCCTTAGCAATCAAATTTGTAGAAATCCCATCTTAAAACATGCTTGGGGGAGCCTACCCAATTTGAATGAATCTTCACATACTTCTGAAGTAAGGCTTCCTGTTCTAACTTGTATTCCTAGTAAAGAATGACTTTTACATTTATCCTAATTATTTATATATAATATAAAGACATTTCTTTAAAGACATCCTGGTACTTTATCCCTATGCTTATTAACTGCCTTTAAGAAAACTTTGTCAATGATCTTTTCTCACCTGCTTCCTTAGACCTGAATACAAAGTGCAAGGAAAAATACACACCAATAGATTCTACTAATAGATTTCAGTGCATGTTAGAACCAGCTTTAAATATCTCAATTTTTACAACTGCAATTAAGAGCTGAAAATGTACATTTGTCTACTGAACACTTTAAAAATTTTCAGTGTATTTTAAATATACAATTCTGTTTAAACTTTTCATTGCTAATTTTAAATATAAAGCAGCAAAGATAGAAGTTAATAAAGTCACTGTCCAATGTTAACAGTAGTTCAATGGAAAAGTCAGGAATGGAATTCCAATTACCAGTCCTGATTGCTCTTAATACAATTGGATACAGGGAGGGACTATTAAGCTATGTGTCATTAAGTGTCCGCACTTATGTAATAATAAAAAAACTTGCATGGCTTAAAGCTCAAGAACTTTTTAAAAATTACCAAACTACCACTCACCAATATTTGTAGCTCAGTCATTACAGAATGTGTTCAAATGTAACAGTCCATAATGGTTACACGTTGACCTGCTAACCGAAAGGTCAGTGAAATCAACATCAGCAGACACTCCAAGGAGAAAAGACGGGCCTCTACTCCAAGTGTCCAGAAACCCACAGGACCAGTGCTACCATCCTAGAGGATTGCTATGAGCCAGAATCCACTCAACAGCAGTGAGTGGCATTATAGTGGTGATGACTGCACAACTCTGATGAATGTGACTGAGGTGAAATGCATGTGAATCTTATGTTGGTGCAACCATTAAATATCATTAATTTAAATTATATATAATAGTCCATTTTATTTTGAAAAGATGTCTCTAGTTGAATAAATACTAATCTATTGCTAATTCATTTGTTGATAGCCTGTGGGAATCAAGTTTTCACTACTTTAACTGCCAACATCAAGTATATTTAGGACTACCTGAGTAACAAATGAGCACATGAATAACTATGAGTTATTTACTAAACTCAGAAATGGGTCTTTATGATAAATAAAATGTGTTAAAGGTTTTCTCCCTAGGAATCATTCCATTTGATTTTGTTCAGAGGTAATACTCAGCACCGAGAATCTTCAAAAATACAAAGACACATTTTATTTATTCAGGGCACTGATCAAAGATTTTCTTCACTGAGGGCAAAAGGCTGGCTAAGTACCAAGATAAGCTCTGGAACAATCATCAATACTAGGAAAGTGAGGAGGGTCAGGCCAAAGTAATGTTGATATTTACATATATAGACTTTATAGAAACTAATTTTAGACAGAAGCTGGTTCAGATTTTCAGTGGCTTTAAAAGGATCACAAACACGTTTGACGTGTACATGTATAAATGTATACTAATTTTATCGACAGTAAGCATTTGTGTTGCTAAAATTAAAATTCAGTAGCAGCTACACATTCTGACTACAAAAAAAATTCAAGTAATTTCTTAGGTTTTTTTAAGAAGGGCTTCTGTATTGATAAAGTCTTTAACAGGTTATCCAAAGTCTTGAAGAAAACTTTGACCAAGAATTGTTTTTCCCAGCTACTTTAACCTTAATGATGTCGATTCAGACAGCATCCTAGTTCATCTTAGTTAGTATCTCAGATGTGGTTTCTAGGTACATGAAGTTACTTGTAAATTAACAGAATATAAACAAATATTTAAAGTACTTTTTCAATCGGTTATGGAAAATCTCTTATGTGCATGTATATGTGAAAGGTTTGGTATCTCTATATGATATATATACACACACTAAACAGGTATCTAAAAATAATTCATAAACTTACTAAAGTACTATATAGATGTTTTAACCTGGCTTCCTCCATTGAATTGATAAACCTCAATATGCAAAAAGCATCCTAATAATCAGGCTCTTGCTTTAATGAAGTGACAAAACACCATAGAACCACCTTTAATCTTAAGCTTTTTACACTGAAACCTGCAAGTCAGAATTCAACAGGACTGCATTTTCTGTCTCCTAATTTTCTACTTTAGGTAGTACTTTTGAAAGCAGCGAGTCACTTTTCCATTGCTATTTTATATTCCTTCTCTGACAGGTTTATCTTACAAGCAGTCCACTTTCACGGGTATTATATCAGTTTTATAGACAAGAACCAGCCCCTATGTGGTGGAAGATGGGAATGGGAAAAGGGAAATACAAGTTCTAAATGTTCTCAAATTCTCCATCAGTTTTCTTGAAGTACCCTAAAAAATGCTTTTACTAGGTTGTAGATGTGTCTAAATACTGCTCTTATGTAAAAAAATGTGGAGAACAGAAATTAACAGTTGTGTAATACCCTGTTATGTGGTATTATAGATTTCAATTCATAGCAATCCCATGTGACAACAGATCAGCCCCATACAGTTCTCTAGGTTGAAATCTTTATGGAAACAGATGAGGTCTTTCTCCACAAAAGTGGAGCTACCAATCTTTTGGTAAGCAGCTGAGAGACTGTTATACCACGGTTCCTTCTGTAATATAAGCAGAGCAATTGTAAACTTCACATTTTTATCCAATTCAAAGTCTGAATAAAAACCCGAAGCAGTAAGACTGAATCATTACTATATATAACAACATGGAAGGGAGAAAATTCATCATTATTTAGAAAAACAAATTTTAAAAGTTCAGGGCAAATCTACCTAAATTTCTGTAAGTTGCAAAGTGAAGCAGCACAGGAAATGAAGGGATTTAATGTGCCAAGTTAATATACATATACGCAAACACTGGATGTGCAATTTAGTAGGAAGAGAAACTCATGACAACTGTGGCTGTGGAACTGGGAAAGCAAATGTATGCCCAAATTAAGCATAATCAGGATAGCACTTTGTACTACAACATAACATACTGGGCGTAATATACCTTTGTTTAAGTGTAACATTACATACATTCTTCAGTATTCGAGGTCAGCAACCTCATTAAAATGTTATATTGCACCACACCTTGCATTATTCTATAGTCAATGGTCATGTGTGAAAGCTGCATTCAGGTCTTGTCTTATCCTTAAATGAGTTGCAGGTGCAATAGAGATATTTGGGGTTAACAATATGTTCTTTCACATTTTCCAGACGGCCTCTTTTCAAGCATTTGGGAGGGGTAAAAAATATCTCCAATCATTGCTAATTGTGTGTTTCAAAAAGTGAGAAATCCTAATGTGTCGAACTAGTTAGTATACTCCAGGGGAAAATCTCACCTTTCAAAAAACTTAGGCAATGTAGTTAAAATGACAGCTTGATTCAACTAATAGCACTTCCTCTAACATTTTTACTGACAAATATATAAATGGAGACTACTGATCAAACATCGTCTAAGCCATTGCAAGCATTGCATACTCTCCTGTGTTATCAGAGCAAATGAGTATGGTGAGGCACGATACTTCCCCTTTAAATGGTCCTACATGAACTTCCAGGGATTAAACTCATGTTTGGGGTATAAGATTCTAATTCTGAGAACAAATGCATGTTAAGAAAAAAATGTGGGGTATAAATTGAAGGGTATAGTGAGGGTCTCACATTTGGGTTTTTTATACATTATATTTCAATCTGAAATGTTTCATACTTGTATTCTGGATTGATTTTAAACAGGAATGTGGTTTTCCACAAAAAGAAATCAACTCTTTTTCCACCTTAATATTCAACCTACCTGCCCATAGTTGTCTATGCCAGTTACTAATCTATTTAAATTTAATAAATCAAAAGCTGTCCTTAGGGATTGGCCAAGAGTCGTAAGTCCTTCAGCCTGAAGGTTTTTCAGTTCATTCATAAACGTTGCATGGTTTTCTTTCCATCCAGCCTGAAACGAAAAATGTAAGAACTCTTCACCTTTAAAAAGCCATGTGCACACAGGTAGCCCTAACAATCTGATTTTCACCGAGTAGCTTCTTCACTTTCCAGTACAGTTCACTTGTTTATACTGTATTCCTGCTGAGGAAATGTCCCCTGGTCCACCCCACCCCCAAGGGGAGTCAAAAATCTGCTTGCTGTGCAGTTTGGGGTAGCTAACAGCATTGATACTTCCAACTTTGTTGGTAAATTTACTGCCAAATGCAGAAAATCTCAGGATGGGGAGGTCGTGGCTGAGAGCAGAGGAAACTCGACTTGGGAAGTTGACCTGCAGCTGGACACACAGGGCCGGAGCCCGCGGGCAGAAGTGGCGCCTCGGGCCGCCGGCGGACCTGCGCGCCCCTCACTCAGAGTTCCCCGCGCCCGGCCCGAGTCCTCTTTAAAGCACACCGGCTCTCGCGGCCAGGCCCGGCTGTCACTCGGACTAACTTGAATAAATATCCCCCACAGTTCATTGCTGCCGCTCACGCCGCGAAGGGGAAATGTCGGCCATGTTGATCGCAGCGCCGCCGCCGCTGCTAGCCCGGCCGGGGAGGGGACGGCGGTGGCCCGGCGACTCCGCGCCGCGCCAGGACGATCCAGTGCGGGGGAGGGGGTGGGGACACGCAGGGAAGTAGCCCGGGCGCCCGGAGCACACGGGTGGGGGAGGGGAGGCTCCGAAGGATTGGGGGGGAGGGCGTGCGCGCGGGGAAGGAACCGGGAAGGGAAGGAGGGGGAGGGCGAGGGTTGTTACCTTGATGGCATAGGGTGGCTCTTCGAAAGTGACCAGCATATACCTGTCTCCTCTACTGGCAGGATCCCGGGCCCGGAGCTGAGGAGACCGGGTGGGGGCAAGAAGGAGAACAGGGCGGGCGAAAAGGAAACACAGGCGAGGTTACTGGCGGAGAAGGGGCGCCGAGCGGCCCCGCTGCACCCCCCCTCCCCGCGCGCACCCCCAACACACACACCC
>NW_022111367.1:5732667-5738872 GCF_000313985.2 Echinops telfairi | reverse complement strand
CGGGCCGCCAGGCCGAGACCGCCGCCCGGGCTCGGTCAGTCGGTACCTTCATGAAGGTCTCTACCGCGCCTTTGGCCGTGTCCAGGTAGGTGGTGCCCAGATGGCTGCGCTGGTTCATAGAGGCAGACGTGTCTATCAGGAACAGTAAGATGGGCATAGTGCTGGCCGGGGACACCGGGGCCCGAGGTGGAGAAAGAGATGGTAGGTGGCGGGGGCAGTCGCCGCCGCTACGCGGGGCGGGGGAGTGCGGCCCCCGGGAGGAAACCGTCTGGGTCTCTCCTCCGTCTGCGAGGAGTTTCTCCCCCGATAGTTGAGAGGAAACTCCCCAGACCCAGCCCTCCCGGTCGTACCCCCACCTCCGCCTGCCTGCCTGCCCGCAGAACCGGGCTCTCGGCCGTCTGTCTGGAGGTCCGTGCCCCCCGCCTCGGGGGTCCCGTCCCCGCTCCCGGCCCCTGTGTTGTGTCCCAGCAAGAGACGGGCCTGGCTCCCCGCCCCACCCCCGGTGCAGGGAGTGGGGACCTGGGAGCTGGCGGAGGGGTGAGTGGGCTGAGGGGAGAATGGCCCTGGGGCTGTTGGGAGAAGTTTCAGGGACTCCCTCAGCACCCCAGCGGTGTCACCACTTTCTCGGCCCCTCTCTCTACTGAAGCGCTTTTCTCTCACACTCCGGTTTTAATTCGGGCAGGGGCTACATAAGCTCCGCCCTCTGACACGTCCCCGAGCCACGTGATACACGGCGCCGCTGTTTTATTGGCTAGTCCCCATTCTTTTATTAGCATATTCAAACAGCTCAGGGGCGGAGGAAGCTCGTAGGCCGTCTCCGAGGACAGTTATTGAGCACGCGCGGAGGCGGGGCATCGGGTGCGCGCGAGCGAGCGTGAGGGGCGGGCAGACGCGGAGGCGGGCTCCGGGAAGGGGCGGGGACAGATCACGGAAGGCCCGTATAGTGGGGGGAGGGCTGCCTCCGTTCGCGCACTGTTGCCGGGAGCGTGCGCGGAAGGCCTCTATCCTCTCCTTGGCTGTTGGAGGTGGTAGGGGTCGAGGGAAGGGAAATGGAGACTAGCCTCAGCTCCCCTCTGTGATCGTTGATATGAACTGAACCCCTCAGGCTGACGAGTGAGGAGGAAATGAATAAAGGCCCGCGACCGCCCCTCCAGAGGAGGCCCGGGCCCCGCGGCCCTGGAGGAGGTTCCCTGGGCCCCAGAAGGCCGGCCCCAGCTCGGGCGGGTCTGGGGGAGGAGGGGAAGTGAGAGGTTGTTTATGACCAGAGACTAATCTCAACGAGGTGCACCGCCCCCGCGGGGAGCCTCGCCGCCGCTGGGTCCTGAGCTCGCCACGCGTTCCCTCGTTGAAAGGCCCCTCCAAAAGCCTTCTGGGAACCCATTACCAAAAAGAGCTGGGGAAAGAGCAAAATATTGGAGCACGATTAATCACGTACCTACCTTCCGTCCCGCCCCTTTAGGGGAAAAAGAATGGGCTTGCCCCAGGAAATGCCTTTCACGGGCTGCGTTTACATAGGGCCATAGCATCACAAGATCAGTTGAAAGTAATCCTTCGATCATAATCGTTATCCGTATTTTACAAGTGAACAAATGGACTTCCTCAAACAACCCTGCCAGCGGGTTTCTTTCTACATGCAACCTCCTCACCCTCATCCACATCCTGTTCACGGAAGAAGCTTTGTAAAAACAAGTGCCTAACGTATCTACAGGAGCCCCGGTTGTGTGGTGGTTAGGAGTGGGGCTGCTAACTGCAGCTTGAATCCACCAACCATCTCTGCAGTAGAAAGACGGGGCATTCTGCCCCTGTTGAGTCTCAACCCTGTCCTGTAGGGTTGCTATGAATCAGAATGGACTCGATGGCAGTGAGTTTGGTTTGGTTATCTTCATACATAAAGTAATGAGTCCTCTCATAAATGCCCAGGGGAAAATGTCCTCAAATATAGGAATTGAAAAACGGAGGACACTGTCTTAAGTGCAAGTTGAATTAGGGACGTAAGAGACTTAGAAATGTGCATTGCCTGCATTTGTTTATTCTGACTCTGAAGTTCTTAATCATTTAAAGAAATTGTTGCTATTAATAGTACCACAGACGAGGTGCTGTATGGCACTTTAAAATCTAAGTTTGGTAAATTGGACTTTTCCTAATATTGAGGACAGCCTCTGAAACTTTTTGTTCACTTATATTAGGGCTTTTTCAATAATAATGCTGCTCTGTGATTATATACCATGGAAGAGATGTCATTTTTGAGACTTGGACTTTGAAATAGAAAGAAGATGGCAGTTTTACAGCCAATATTTGCTGAAAAACTACCTTGTACTGTCTTGAAAAAGCCACTACAACAAAATCATAGTATGGGGAAGATTTTAAATAATAACTATTCCTGCCTTCAAAAAATTTATATTTTTCTAGAAAAAAGATGGTATGCACATTACTACAAAGCATAAAGTTTTAAGATACTAACTAGTTCAGCAGAGAAACAGGATTAAGTTGTGATGAACACATTTTGTAGGAACAGTGTGTATAAGCTGTGCCTGTAAGCAGTGTTTTTCAAAATGGAATCTGGGAGATATGAGTTAAGAATTCTATGATATTTTTAAAGTGCTGGTGGTGCTATGGGCTAAGCGTTAGGATGCTAACCCCAAGTCCAGCCACTCTGGAAGATCATTGAGGCTGCCTGTTGAAATGGACTCAATGGCAGTGGGTAGGATATGTTCAAATTTCTGTTATTTTTATGACAATATACAAACTATTTGGCCAATTAAAGTTTTAACCTGCAAAATAGCAGCTCTGTTCAGAGAATTTGACTTTAGTGTCTATTATCAGTTTCTTCAAACTGTCCTCGCTTCATGCCTGTAAATATATTCTCTAGGAGCATAAGAATTTGTATTATTTTATTACATTATTCAAGTAGTCTTGATGGTACGATGGTTAAAGCACCCCTCTGTTAATCAAAAGATCAGAGGTTTAAACCCAAGAGCTGGTTTGTTCAGAGAAGGGGAAAGAGAAGACCTGGAAATCCATGCCTGTAAAGATTTCAGCCTAGGAAACCCTAGGACAGCTCCATTTGTGGGACTTGTACCACAGTATAAGTCAGAATCAACTCCCATAGCATTCTATTATTCAGTAACTTGAGAAACACAGCTTTAAAGGATTCACAGCTTTAAAGGATTGGTAGGATTTTTAATGTAAGAGTAAAGGAAGGAGATTGCTGTTCTTCCAAACATTGAAAATGTAGTGAAGAAAAGGAAATCAGGGCAGCATTGCCAATGGCTTTGTGGGGAAGAGTAAAAGTTCAGCAAGGCTGCAGGACTGAGAACATGAAAAATAGAAGAACACTCAGGTTGGTCAGTACTAGACAGTTCTTAGTCTTTATTCCAGGCTAAGGAGTTTTTCCCCTGCAAATGAGAGTTTTGATATGTAGTGTTGAGTACAAAGCAGTGTTTGAAGGAAACCAAACAGCTCTGTAGAGTCGGCACCAGACTCGATGACATCATGTACTATAGAGTTGATCTGCTCCGGAGGATGTGCTTGGCTGTATGATAATTATACTGGGACTACACTTTAAGGTATATGGTATGGTCCAGGGTCATATGCAAAGAACAGAGAGAACCAAGCCCAGCAAGCTCAACTTGGAGTATATAACTGTGCTTATGATGGGGCCCAAGATCAAAGTTTTCCAGTTAGAAGCTCAGATGTTCAAGAAGGCACTGAACAGGAAATAAATCAGGGCAAGCATACAGCAAATGAAAAGGCAATAAGAAACAAGGAAGCATTGACAACCTCTCTAAGACAAAATTGTGAAATATGACAAGTTTATTCTTAGTGACTCACCCATTAATAGGTAATTCATTGTTAATTATGTTAAATAGTGGTTCTTAGTCAATAAATGTACATCAGAATCATCCAAAGAGCATTAAAACAACAACAAAAACAGGTCCCCATGCCTAAGTACAAATAAAGTGATTCAGTAGAATTTAAGTAGACTCTGCTTATCCTACTTGTAAAATTTTCTCCACATCAATCTTAGAATACGTAATTCTGATTGAGAATTACATGCTTAAAATACAAGGAGAATTATGTAGTTGGAATGTAGTAGTATTCAGTTAATAATTGAAACATTTTAGTTGTTGCATTTTTAAAATAACTCATAAAATAAGTCTGGAAGCTAAAAGAAAAAATTAGAAAGGTGTTCAACATAATTAACAGTGGATTTGTGTCATATGTTTATTTCAATTGGTTGGATACAACTATATTTGGCAAAAAATAATTTTAGAAAAGAATTTATATATATTTATATATATTAAACAGTGCCAGAGATCTCCTCAATAAATTTCGGCCCTGGTGTCAGCATTAGATGAGAGCAATGAAATCTCTTCTTTAATCAATCTCTGTGATGCTAGAATGATAAAACAGAGGCTTATTTCTTCCAAATGTAACCCCTAACTTCAAGCAACTTTTTTCATCTGAGACAAAAATAGACTGAAAACTCCTAGTGCCAGAGGGAAAACTAGTTGCAGTCCTGTGTGCCAAGCCCAGTGCTTTTGTGGGTTCTTGAACTAAGAATCTGATTTTCATGGAAAGACAGTGGCCTAAAGAGGTATGTAGGAAAAACCTGCTCTTTGCCAATGTTTTTTAAAAGAGGCTGCCCAAATGTTCTAAGGAGCCCTGGTGGCACTATTGGGTAAATGTTAGATTGCTAACTGCAAAGCATAATGGTTCAAACCCACCAGCAACTTGGACGTAGAAAGATGAGGATATTTGCTCCCATAAAGATTTACAACCTCAAAACCCCTATATAGAAATTAGCTCAATGGCAGTAGTTTTGGGTGGGCCCAAATGCTCCTGCTCCACTGTAAAAGAGGATGAATGAATTATATTTAAATTTTCTGAGAAAATGGTGACTGACATAAAAGATAGCCTAATTGGTTAGAATGGAACAATTCCAAAAGAATGATGATCTGATGAATTGAATTCATCAGCCAACCAGAGTCTTTTTTAAATTAAACCAATTAATCAGGGTAACACTCTTTAGCAATAAGTATGTGCTTATGTTATTTGGATATGTCATTTAAACAAAATAATCAGACAAACATAGTACTCTTCATTTGTAACCTAGAAAAGGTTCTTTGGACTATTCTTATCATTTTCTCATCTCTGCCATACTATTCTATTTTAGATGACAATAGTTAACTCTGTTGAGTGGTTGAAATATAAAAGGAACATTTAGAAAACTTTAAAAATTAGATATGAAACTAATACATAGTTTTATAATATGTGTATACAAACTTTAATTTTCGTAATCCTTATTTATATGTATTACCTTTCATTTTGTTTGCCTGTGGTGCCTTGTGTTTTGCTCTGAGGCTGGAAGCTATAAGGGGGGGGGGAGTACACAAAAAAACTGGAATTTTTTTTTCAAAGCTATGCATTTAAACTTTTTTTACAAAACAACCTTATCACCTTCAAAATACTCTCCATTACACTTAATACATTTGTCAAATCTGCAATTCCATTCTTGGAAACATTTTTCAAACTCATCTGTTTGGATGGTTGGCAGCACCTCCATCATTTTTTTCTTCACCTCTTCTACATCATCAAGTTGCTGTCATTTCATGTCCCTCTTATTCATTTTCAGGAACAAAAAGAAGTTGCAAAGAGTGAGGTCAGCTGATTAAGGTGCATGCGGCAGGGGAGTCTTGCTGTTTTTGCCCCAAACTAGCACAGAGAGGGCTTCGTGAGCAGGTGCATTATTGTGGTTGCCAAAACTAGTCCCCTGTCTGCCACAAATCAGGCATTTTTTGTCACCCACTGTTCCAATATCTTTTCAGAACCTCTAAATAGCTTAATTAACAGTTTGACCTTGTGGAGTTATGGTCATTTGGGAAGTTGACTTCCAGAAAGAGGTTTGTCATCAATCAACATTTCACCTTTTTTAAAATGAGAAAACCACTTTTACACTTGAGTTTTTTCAATAGCACTGTCCTTATAAGCTGTGTTCAACATCACAACAGTTTCTGTGCCATTCTTCCAAAGCAGGAAACAAAATTTCACAGCCACATGCTATTCTCTTAAATCAGCCATAAAAAAGACAAGGTTCAAGCAAATGCTTTTCAGG
Source organism: Echinops telfairi (assembly GCF_000313985.2). Lineage (NCBI taxonomy): Eukaryota > Metazoa > Chordata > Mammalia > Afrosoricida > Tenrecidae > Echinops > Echinops telfairi. The sequence goes on along the minus strand of NW_022111367.1, from coordinate 5,732,757 downwards.
AAAAAATTCACTGTGACCAAAAAGAACCTTCCCAGGTGACGCCACTAAGTGCACTAATCCAGAGTAAGTTGCTTGATGCTGGCCTAGCGG
>NW_022111367.1:5728288-5732567 GCF_000313985.2 Echinops telfairi | reverse complement strand
GGGGTGGTGATGCTTGGTGGTGGGGGAGAAATGCATACTACAAAAGTTCTGCCCAACAGAGCTTTTTTCTGTTTGGTTTATTTTTGGCGGGGGGCGGGGGGTGTTGCACCCTTATATCACCATTATTTCAAGTGCCAGCAGGGTCACTCACAGTGAACTTCCAAAAATAAGAAAAACAGAACTTCCAAACTATGATAAGACTATGAAGAAGAAGGAACGGGATGCCTGCTTCTGAGGAATTAGGCACTAAAAACCTTATGGACAGAAACAAAACATTGTCAGATACTGAAAACATCATGAAAAGAAGCAGAACATTGTCAGACATAGTGTCAGAAGATGAACTCCTCAGGTTGGAAGGTACTCAAAATATGACTGAGGGAGAGCTTCCTTATTAAAGGAGATTCACTATAATGACATGGATGAAGTAACATCTATGAGAGAAAAGACTTTGGGAATCTTCATTTAATGATGATGTATGACTTAAAATGAGAAGAAACAGATGCAAACAAGCATCATTAATAATTGGAACTTGGAATATACAAAGAATGAATCTAAAAAAATTGAGAGTAAAAAAATGCAACAGAACTCAAAAATCAACATTCTAAGCACTAGTGAGTTGAAATGGACTAGTATTGTCTATTTTGAATAAGGAAATCATGTGATTTATTATGCTAGGATTGGAACAATAAAGAGGAATGACTTTGCATTTATCATCAAAGAGGACACATCAAGATCGTGGCGTACAGTGCTGTCTGTGACAGGATTGTATCTATCCACCTTCAAATACATCCAATCAATACAAATATTATTCTAGTTTTTCCACCAACCTACCAAGCTAATGATGAAGTTGAAGAATCATACGAACGTTTTCAGTCTGAAATTGATGAAACATGCAAATCAAGATGAATTGACAACTATTGACATTTGGATTGCAAAAATTGGAAACAGAGGAAAAAACAATAGTTGGAAAATACTGCCTTGATGTGAAGAACGAAATTGGAGATCACATGATAGAATTGCAAAGAACGATTTCTTCATTGAAAGCACGGTTCAGTGACAAAAAAGGTGACTATGCACATGAACTTTTCAAGATGGAATACACAGATAAAGTTGACTACATCTATGGGGACAATTGATGGAGAAGCTCAATATGTACAACTAAAACCAGGTCAGGGACTGAATATAGAACAGACCACCAATTGCTCATATGTTAGTTCAGATTGAAGCTGAAGAAAAGTTGATGGGAGCCCAAGTACAATTTTGAGAATATCCCACCTGAATTTCAAGAACATCTCAAGAAATGATTGGACACATGAACATTAATGACAGAAGACCTGATGAACTGTAGGATGACATCCAGAACATCATACATGAAGAAAGCAAGAGGTCATTTAAAAAGGAAAGAAAGAAAAAATCAATGTAGATGTCAGAAGAAACTCTGAAATTTCCTCCTAATCAGAGAGTAACTAAGGCACAATAGAAGAACTGATGAAGTCAAAGAGCTCAACAGGAAATTTAAAAGGACAGTCACAGAAGATAAAGTAAAATATTATAATGAAGTGTACAAAGACCTAGAGTTAGAAAGCCAAAAAGGATGAACATGCTTAGCATATCTGAAACTGAACGAACTAAAAAAACTTCAAACCTCAAGTTGCAATATTAAAAAAGTCTATGAGCAGAATACTGAATAATGCAGGAAGCACCAGAGGAAGATGTCAATCAGGTCACAGCTTGATGACCTCATTTGGAGGAGATAAATAGCTCACTTGAGGCAGGTCGCAGGCTTACTCCCTGGGAGACATTGCATCTGACAAGATACACAGCTACACTAGTGCCCTGCCCTGGAGGAGTCACGTGGAGACCCCTGCCAGTGCTGAGATGCTTATAATGCCACTGGATCCACAAGACTTCCCACTTGGCCTGTGATCTTCCTGCAACTGGCATCATTGCATGTGTTTCATGAGTCTGAAAGGGACTTTATAAATTGGTATTGGATATAGGGGCTAATATTGGACTTAGGGTTTTGATCTGGACTGGGCTGGGGTGTTTTCTTAATGTACAATTACTCTTTATATAAAGCTCTTTCTTATATACATATGAGTGTTATGAAATTGTTTCTCTAGTCTATCCGGACTAACACAACTATGCCAAGGCATTCGACTGTGTAGTCATAAAAAAAAAAAAACTAAAGCTACCAAAACAAATGGAAGCTTAACATGGGATGTTACGCAAATATTAAAAAAAACAACAACAACCTATAGATAGCTGAGGCAGTTACATAATCTGTCAACTTGCGAAGGGGTGGAGTCTAGTCTGTCAATCAGGCCATAGACAATGAGGCCTCCCTGTGGCCATGGCCTTCTCCTGAGAAATCTTGGAACTCCTGTATTTTCCTCTCTGGAGGCGGGAGACACTTCTCTCTGCTCTTTCCCTGGGAGACGTTCTACTGACAAAGCACATGGCACTATACCCTGGGAGCTGGAGAAGCCCCATGGATCTACCCTGATGCTACCAGACCTCTAGAGCCAGCAAAGCCTTGTTGAGACCCCTGCCAGCGCTGAGATGCTTACAACGCCACTGGATCCACAATGCTTCCAACCCATTGGCCTGTGAACCTCCTGCATTTGACATCATTGCACGTATTTTGTGAGTCTGAAGAGGACTCTCTGGATTGGTATTGGACATAGGGGCTAATATTGGACTTAGGACTTGACATCCTGGGCTGGATCTCAATATTCAATTGCTCTTGTATATAAACCTCATATACATATGAGTGTCTATGAATTTGTTCCTCTAGTCTACCCAGACTGACACAGGAATCATCATAAGGTTTAGTGAGTTGACAACTCAAGACACAGACCAAGTGTTCTTGCTTGTAAGTCGGTCTGAGATTCTGGTGTCCGGAGTGAGTCAAGTCACAAAAGGAGAGGGAGAGCTGGATCCCAAGGAACCGCGCTCAATCATTTCTTCCTAGTTTCAGCACCAAATGTAAAGTTTAGTGAGTCAACTTAAATCAGACATAAGTCCAATTGTTAGCAAATAGCGAGATTTATTTAACATCTGAGTGCAGATGGTTGATGCACTGTTCTGCCTCAGCCTATCTACAACCAAACACTAAATCAATCTTGCTGTTTGAACACTTGGCCTCCTGTCTGAATTAAGTCACCTTGCTGAACATAACAGGCATACTGCATGATTTAAAATCAGGAAAATGTGCATCAAGGTTGCATCTTCTCACCTACTTATCCAATATATTTGCTGAGCAAATATTCAGAAATGTTGGATTGCATAAAGAAGAATGTGGCACAGAATTGAAGCAAACATTATTAAAAACTTGTGATAGGAAGAAGACACAACCTTGCTTGCTGAAAATGAGGAGGACTTAAAGCACTTGCTGATAAAGAGCAAGGATTAGAGCCTTCAGTATGGATTAAGACAGTGTAAAGAACACCAATATCTGCCTGGCTATTAAAAAGACATAGTGTCTGGGGTCTTAAAGGCTTGAAGTTAAACAAGTGGCCCTCTAGCAGGGAAGCAACAAAGCCCATATGATAGAAGCACACAAGTCTGTGTGATCATGAGGTGTCAATGGGAAGAGGTATCAGAAGTCCAAAAACACAGAAGCAAATTGATGTGAAGGGCTGTGGATGTAGTGGAGACCCAAAACCCATTTATAAGATAATTGGACAGTTCCTCAAAGAAGGGATGATAAATCTAGAGAGTGGTATAGCACTGATGAAACACATAACTAATCCTTTGGTTCTTTAATATTTCCTCCCCTTACTATTATGCTCTTTGTTTTATCTCAATCTTATTAGGCCTCTGTATGTCCATTTGTATAACTAAAGGTATTCGATGCATGAAAACCAAGATAGATAACCCTTCAGAAAAGTAATGGGAATAATGATTCCCTGAAGGTTTGGGAAGAGAGGAGGGGTGGAAAGGAGGAAGGGGAACTTGATAGTAATGATGACTGCATAGCCCCACTCAATGGGGACAAATAACAGAATTACAGGTGAATAGATACATTGGATGGTGTAGGATACGGCAATAAATAATAATATATAATAAGGGTTTCTGGATGGTAGGTTGGGGGAGGGAGGGGATAAAAGAGAGCTGATATCAAAGAGTTCAAGAAGAAAGAATGTTTTGAAACTGATGGGGGTAGCAATTATAAAATTGTGCTTTATTCCCGACACAACCGCTGAAGACAAAGCGGGTGAATAAGCAAATGTGGTGAAGAAAGCTGATGGTGCCCGGCTATCAAAAGATATAGCGT
>NW_022111367.1:5717145-5727413 GCF_000313985.2 Echinops telfairi | reverse complement strand
TGGAGAGAAAATGTTTTGAGAAACGATGTACAAATGCGCTTTACACAATTGATGTGTGTATGGATTGGGATAACAGTTGTATGAGCCCCTAATAAAATGTGAAAAACAAAACAAAAACAAAAACAAATATGGATTGTTTTAATATCTGTAAGAGCCCCTAATAAAATGATTAATTAAAATTTTTATAAAAAGGAGACCAAAATCCTCACAACTGCAGTAATAGGTAACTTTACCTCATGATAAATAGAGAAACTTTTGAAGGTGTGAAGGATTTTGTCTTGCTTGGATCCACAATGAATATTCATGGAAGCAGCAGTCAAGAGATCAAAGGAAGCATTGTGTTTAATTAATCTACCAAAGAAGACCTCATTAAAAAAAATTTTTAACACCTCATTGAAGTGTTGAAAAGCAGGGATCTTACTTTGAGGACTAAGGTGGACTTGACTCAGGTCATGGGATTTTCAGTTGCCTTATGTGCATGTTAAAGTTGAATAAGGAAGACAAAGAAGAATCAATGTATTTGAATTATGTTGCTGGAAAAGAATATTGAAAAAGTACTAAAGACTACCAAAAGAACAAACAAATCTGCCTTGCAAGAAGTACAACCAGAATGCTTTTGGTGAGTCCTTGTCTTACATCTTTGGACATATAGTCAGGAAAGACCAGTCCCTGGAGAAGAACATGCTTAGTAAAGTAGCAGGACAGAAAAAAAAGAGAAAGACCTTCTTCAAGGTGATTTACACAGTCACTGCATTGATGAACTCAAACACAAGAACAATTGTGAGGCTAGCACAGCACTGTGCTATGTTGCCTTCTGTTGTATACACAGGGTCACTAGGGGATGGAACCAACTCAATTACAGCTGAAGACAACATCAATATTATGTAATATAAGTCCTCAGAAATGCTAGTAGGAACTAGTATGAAAAAGAATTAGCTCATCAATAACAATCCAAATAATAAAATCAATTATTATGAAAAACAAAGTCAAGAAACAAAATTGTTGACATAAATTAATACCCACTGCCACTGATCAACTGTGAGTCACAACAACCCTATATAGGTGTCCAAGTCTGTAATCTTTATAAGAGGAGGCAGTCATCTTTTGACATCATTAATGCATTTTTTTAAATATGCAGACAATATTCATCCTTAAAAAAATTAGATATTTCCAAGAAACAGGGTTTCATAATACTTAAATATTTAGATAATTTATAATCTGCTCCGAAGACATCTATATTGGCTAGAGGCCACAGAAAGCAGTTTCTCTGTCAAATGAGGATCAACATTTAATTATTTCAACTAATACTAATTGTACATGTAATATATGACAGGTAAAATACTAGTCCCTAAAAACTTGATCATATTCTAAAGGGACATATAAACAAATAATGAAAATACACTAATTTTGTTAGTTGACTGAGGTATTATACTTGTATAACACCGTAATAACAAGGTTGTTTTGAAATTTTTAGATAATGTATGCCATATTTCATCAAAATTCATATATCATTGTTTTTAGGAAACACTGTAATTTTTGGACCACAGGAATTTTTTTAAACTGCTAATTAAGTTATGACATAATGCTTTCCAATACTTAGAATTTTTCTATAGCACGCTGCCCTACATACTATGATGTTATTAGGTGCTATCAAGTTGGTTCTGACCCATACCAACCCTATGCACACCAGAATGAAACACTATATGGTCCTGTGCCAAATATGCAATTATTCCTACGCCTGAGCCCATTGAGGCAACCACTGTTTCAGTCCATTGAGGGTCTGCCTCTTTTTCGCTGCCCCTCTACTTTACCAAGCATTATATCCTTCTCCAGTGACTGGATTGTCTTGATCATATGTCTAAAGTGTGTAAAATGAAGTCTTGTCATCCTTGCCTCTAAGGTGTACTTTGGCCACACTTCTTCCAACAGATTTGTTTGTCCTTTTAGCAGTCCATGGTACTGATGATATTTTTCTCCAGCATCATGATTCAAATGCATCCACTGTTCTTGGGTCTTCCTTATTCAATGTCCAACTTACACATGCATATAAACCAATGGAAAATACTGTAGTTTGGGTCAGGCGCATGTGCATTGGTCCTCAAAGTAACATCCATGCTTTTCAATGTTCCTTAAAGATCTTGTGCAGCATCCCTACCTGCTGCAAAAAAATCATTGATCTCTTAACTGCTGCTTCCATAAACATTGATTGCAAATCCAAACAAGATAATAATCTTGACAACTTCAGTCTTTTCTGCATTTGTCATAATGTTAACTATTGCTCCAGTTTTGAGGATTTTGGTTTTCTTTACAATGAATCATAATTCGTACTGAAGGCTGCAAATCCTCAACAAATCCTTCAAGTCCTCTTCACTTTCAGCAAGCAAAGTTGTGTCATCTCCAGTATCAGGGTGTTAATAAGCCTTCCTCCAACTTGATGCCACATTCTTCATATCATTCGAATTTTCTAATTATTTGCTCAGCATACAGATTGAACAACTATGGTGAAAGGATGTAGCCCTGATGCACATCTTTCTTGATTTTAAGCCAGGCTGTATTTCCTTGTTCTGTTTACACAATTGTACCTTGATTCATGTACAATGAGGTGCTCTGGAATTCCAAATCTTCTCAAGGTTATCCATCCATACTTTATTATGATCCACACAGTCGTATACCTTAGCATAGTCAATAAAACACAAGTAAACCTCTTTATGCTTTGAGCCAAGATCCATCTGACATCAACAATGTCCACATATGTCCTCTTCTAAATCAGGCCTAACCTTCTGGCCATTCCCTGTCAATATACTGCTACAAATCTTACTTTCATGCAATATCAATGATATTGTTCTGTGGTTTAAGCATTCTGTTGCATCACCTTTCTTGGGAATGGGCACAGATATGCTTCATTAGCTTGCTGAAACATTTCAGTTGCTTGCTGAAACATTTCAGTTGGTATTTCATCAATTCCTGGAGCCTTGTTTTTGGCTAATGTATTCAGTGAGGATTGAACTTCTTCATCCAGCACCACTGGTTCTTGCTCATATTCTACCTCTTGAAATGGTTGAATGCTGAGTAGTTCTTTTTAGTATAGTGACTGTGCATTCTTTCCATCTTTATCATTCAATATTTTGTCCATTTAAAAAAACTTTTAACACTTTTATTAGCACTATTACACACATCACACAATTCATTTGTTCAATCATATCAAGAAGAGTTATACAATGATTACCACAATCAATTTGAGAACATTTTCTTCTTTCTTGTACTCATTGTTACTAGTACTTCATTTCCCCCAACCTCTCCTGCCAAACCCCTCAAAACCATTTGTCCAATTACTGTCTCTCTAGATTTACCTTTTCTTTGTTTCATATTCAGAAAACATACCCTCTCCCAAACACACACACACACACACACAAAACTAACAATAATAAAGTAGACAGAGAAAAACCTCAATTGAAAAGAAAGTAGAAAAATATTAAAAACTAGAAAAATATCACAATGGGTCAAAAGGGAGATCAATTGTTAAGCTGCTAAATTTTAACTTAATTGCACACTAACCTACATTGCATTTAACCTAAGTACAGCAATGTACTTCCCAATACACTGTGTGTGATAGCTATGCTGTTCACATCACTGGGCCATAGATTTTTAATACCGAAACTCCAGGATTTTTCTTGAGTTCAATATATGCTGCATATGATCTTCTTGTCTTTCTAATTCTAGGTGTTTGCACATATCATTATAAGATTTTACTTTGTCTTCTTAGCTGCCCTTTGAAATTTTCTTTTGAGCTCTTTGACTTCATCATGTCTTCCATGTGCCTCAGCTTCTATACTAGAGCAAGTTTCAGGGTCTTTTATGACATACACAATGATCTTTTCTTTTTCCTGTCTTTTTAATGACCTTTTGTTTCCTTCATCTTCTGTCGTTAGTGTTCAGTGTGTCAATCCATTCTTGCAATGTTCTCAAAATTCAAGTGGAATAGACTCAAAGTTGTGTTTAGGCTCTCATCGACCTAATTTTCTTTAGTTTCAACCTAATTTATATATGAGCAATTGATGGTCTGTTCCATAGTCAGCTTCTTGTCTGTTTTTAACTGCTGATCTTAAAGTCTATCGTCTCTTTTCAGATGTTCTTGATGCTATCTCCCATCCTCTCCCCACCTCAGCTATCTGTCATTAGTGTTCAATGTATCCAATCATTTCCTGAGATGTTCTCGAAATTCAGGTGGGATAGATTCAAAGTCATATTTTGGCTCTTCTGGACTTGCTGTAGTTTTCTTCAGCTTCAAAATGAACTTATATGTGAGTAATTGGTGATCTGTTCTACAACTAGTCCCTGACCTCATTTTAGCTGCTAATACTGAGCTTCTCCATGGAGTCTACCCACAGATGTTTTCAAGTAGAGGAAATAAAGATACATAATGTAATCAGTGCCAAAGGATATGTGCAAATTTACCTAATTGAAGTTTAAAAATTGATCCAGATTAGAGAGTGTGGTAATAATTTCTTTTAGAAGAATTAATATCAGATTAGTCCAAGGAGTTGGAGATTAACGATTTCCCAAATTTCCAACTCTTCCAAGATTCTATCCTGCTCCATTTTACACTATTCCTCCCTTGAGAATATTCCCCCACGTCACCGGGTTCTGTGATTCACTGCAATGTCCCACAGAAACTCACGAAGCATTGAGTAACTGTCTTAACTTGGTGGTGGGTGCTGTTTAGTTCTAAATCTGAAAGTCAGACAGAGGCAAGTGAATGCAAGGTCCAGAGCCAGAAGATCAAAATGTCCAAACATCACATTAGATCTTGCTTCTACCAAAGCTCAGTCAAGAAATAGAGGCATGCCTTTCTAGGTGAATTGATGTTTGTTAGAGCTATGTGGTGGTACCAGTATTTATATATATCCCATCCAAGGAAAACAAAGGATGTGTCTTAATTCACACCCTCTACTAAGGTAGAGTCAAAGATGTCCCCAAGAAAAGAAAGAATGTAGCTAAATTCACACCCTCTGCTAAGGTTAGGTCTCAATCCTGCCTTAATCCTGTCCATTAATGTAATAAAGAATGGCCTCTATAACCATAGCCATATGAAGTCCAGAATTATATCACATAGGGAATTATGGCTGGAAGGGCCATATTAATTGATTATAATTTAGAAGGGAATAAGCAAAAGGCACCCAAATGTCAAAGCATTTTTTCAGTCAAAGCATTACTATATTCTACATTTAGATAGTTCTATTTTTAGTAGAGCTTATGTGTTATCAAAATTCACAAAATATAAAAATTGAGAAAAATCACTTTACATTTTATTATTAAGTGTTAACCCCGATAACATTTTGGTATACATCCTCTCCTTTTTATTTTAAATAAAATTGGGATTTTATATGCCCTACCTATCCTGTAATTTTAAAAACAATTAATATGACATGGAGATTTTCATAAAATTTAATATGCTAACATAGAACTTTTACTGAATGTATAATATTTTTTGAATGTATGATATCCTATGGATGTTCCATCATTTGTTTTTCTCTTTCCAGTCACTGGAACAGGACATCATTCTTGGTTAAGGCGAAGGGCATTTGAAATGCGTTGACACAGTAGCAGCAACAATGGGTTCAAACATGGTGCAAGAAGACCAGGTGCTGTTTCGTTCTGTTACACACAGGGTCACTGTGAGTCAGAACCAACTCAGTGGCAACAAGAATAACAACAATAGATATTTTGATATTTCCAGGTTTTTGCTTTCATACATAATAATTCATTCAACAGTCCTATACATAAATCTTCATTTGCATTAAGTCATCAACTATTTCTGGCTATTGGGCCTCTATCAGTGAACAAATAGTCCATGATCTCTGCCCTCATGGAGAGGAGGGAAGACAGTAAATAAATAAGTAAACTATATATTGTTAGATATTGATTTGCGCAATAAGTCAGCACAAAGTAAGAAGTGGGAGGGGACAAGTTATGGATTGTATTTTAAAATAGTATGATCACAGGAAAACTTTTTGAAGTGTGACGCTTGAGCAAATATCTGAAGATAATAGAGCAGCAATCCAGTAACTAGGGAGGATCATCTCAGGTGGATGCATGTCATGTAGATCCTAAATTGAGAGTGGGTATAGCATGTTTAAGGAACAATGTGAAGGCCAGGGCTCCTGAAGCAAAATAAGTAAGCAAGAAGAGTTGTGGTAGATGTGGTCAAGAAGTGCTAGATGAGCCAGTTTATGTAGTACATTTATGGTCATAAATAGATTCTGTCTTCTAAGCTGAGTGAGATTACAAGCCATTGGAGGGTTTTAAACAGAGGGTTACTTGATCTGACCGCTTTGGCTGTTCTATGAGAATGGACTGTAGAAGAGAAGGGAAGAAAGAATCGTCAGGTTATTACATTATCAAGGGGAGCAATGATGGCAGCTTTTGAACAACCGGGAAAACTGTAAAGATGGGGAAAAGTTGTTTTGTTGTTGTTGGCTTAAATGTGACACAGAGGGGCCCTGGCGGTGCTGTCAGATATGCATTGATCTAAGCATAAGGCTGGTGGTTCAAAGCCAGCAACCACTCACCAGAAAGGTGAGTCTGCCTGCTTCTGCAGAGATTCACAAAGTCTCAGAAACCCTATCAATATCAGTCAAATTGATGCTTGAGGAAAAAAATCCCAAACATCTGCAACTAGTTTCTTAAGATAAATTTCTAGGAAGATATATTTATTTCAAGCATTGAAGAAATGTCAAAGACTGAGGGGGGAAAACCCCCATCAGATTTGAGACTGTAATTCATGATTTTTATAAGGATTTTTTTTACTGGAATATAGAAGCAAAGGAAATAGGTAAATTAGGTCGTCAGGTGTTTGATTGATTGAAGACAGAGAATATAAACTTCTATTTTTGTACGGAGCCCTGGTGGTGCTGTCAGGAAAGCATTAGAATACTAACCAGCAAAGTCAGCGTTTCAAACCCACCAGCTGCTCCTCTGGAGAAAGATTAGACTATCTTCTCCTATTAAGACTTACAGTCTCAGAAACGACATAAGATCTCTATGAATCAGAATCTATGGCAATGGGTGTTTGTTTATTTTGTGTATTTATTTATTTGTTTTTTTGCATTAAATAAGGAAATAGGGGAAGTTACAAACTAGAGGGTAGACAGATGTTAACTTGGGTGATGGGAAGACTATTAAACAGGAGGCTAGGAGGACAAAAAATGATGTAGATGTTGAATGACTAAATCCATAATAGAGAAATTTAAAGGTAAAAAGGAGGGATGCTGTGCTGAATGAGTTCCTTTATGTGGTCTTTTTTCTTTTTTGCCCTAGGTTTTCACCCCTAGAGGATTTGTTGTTTTGTCCAGGTTAATTAACATTTCCTGAGTAAACTGACTGATGATTTAATACTGACCTTGGCTACAGCTGCCCTGTGATTATTATGCACCTTGCAGGCATTTGTCAATATACTATGAAAATGAAGTATGTAGACTATGCAAATGAACTGTCTGTGGCCTACCACGAGGGAATTGGTCAATTTGTGGCCCTTTGGGGAAGGTGATGCCTTAAAATTGATACAGAGTTTGTTTATACTCATCTGTGCCACCAACCCCACAAAGTTACGGGTAGAATAAGGAAGCAGACTGAAACAGAGGTAAGAAAGAAGAGAGAAACATCAGAGACACTGAAACAAGAAACATAATAAAAGAACTGTAACATGGGTTGATATAATACTAAAATCTGCAAGAGGCCAGGAAGGTGACATAGAAGGAGCTCTGTGGCCAAGTTACTGGTGATGGCAGAAACTTGTGCTAGGCATGCAGTTAAAGAGTTAAAAACAAAACCAAAACCCTACCACATTGAGTGTGATCTGGGTCAGTTAATGGGGAGACACTAATGACAGGAAGGAGGAAAGAGGGACACCTAGCTTGAGGGGACCAGGGGGAGGCCTGTGTGGCTTAACAGCAGAAAGGAGGGCCTGCTTACTTGCACGGTAGAAAAAAGCTGAGAGAGCTATTCTGCTCTGAAGGAGGGAAAGATAAGTTCTCTACTTTAGGGAACCTTCAGTCTTTACTACATGTTCCTTGATCCCAAGTTATATCCTTTTACTTTCCTCACGAACCTTAACTGTCACTATGGTCTGTAAGTTGGTTTTGGCCACTGCACCGTATTGTCCAACTGAGAAGTAGAGAGTTAAGTACAGAGTGTTGTCAGAGGGATTGCTGGTGTCCAGATCAGTAAAATAGTTGGAGACTGGAGGCATATCTGACTTCTACATCATGAGAATCAGCTTTGGAGTGGATTTGATTACTATTATTACTCCCTGAAATAAACCAGGTTCTGATGCTATTTTAGGCATGTCCAACCTGATGAGTAACTCAAGCACAGGGCAAACCTAAGTGACTAGAGAAAACTCCATAGTAGCTAATAGGGGACAGAAGACAGATAATCTGGGCTCTTGATGGGCAGATATCTCAGCAGGCAAAGTGGTCAACTTCTAGGAGATTCAACAAATTTCAGTGCTCAGAGCTCTGAGTCAGGATGTGGTAGGAAATCATAGGCACAGATGAAGTGTGATTGACATAAAACCAATAAGAAGAAACCAAACATTTGATGGTTTACTTGTGTCAGACACGCTGCTAGGGTGTTCATTTAATTACCTAACAAGATTACTTTTGTGACCAATTTTTCCAGAAAAGGACCACATAGTATTAAATAGGTCTTTGGGTGGCACAAATGGTTTTCTCTCAGGTCCTAATCTAAATCTGAACCTACCTAACAGTATCATGAAAGAAAGGCCTGGTGATCCACAAAGATTACAGTCAAAAAGGTTCAGGGGAGCAGTTCTACTCTTACACATGGGCTCATCAATAGTCAGAATTAACCTAATTTGCTTGTTTAACATGAAGTAATATGATCCAAAGTCACAATGTAGAATGAAAGTGGAACCTAGGTCTGAAGACAGGGGCTGGGTACGTCTGATAGTAGGCATCATTTGTCCACTGTTTTTATATGTATTTTTTTATGGCTAATGAACGTGAGCATTTTTTCATATGGTTGTGGCTACCTGTTTGTCATAATTAGTAAATTGTCTATTCATATCTTATGCCCATTTTTAATTGGGTTGTATTTTACTTATTCAAGTGTTACAACTTTCTAAAAAATTTAATTTAAAATTAGTACTTTATATGCTATATCATTGCCAAATATTTTTTCTCAATCTGTGGATTCTCTTTTTAATCTTTTGATAAATCTTCCAGTGTATATAAATGTTGTACTTTTAGAAGGTCCCGATCCTCTATTTTGTGTTCTGTAGTGTGCTTGCTTTGTATTATGTGTAGTAGTCCATTTATGCCTTCTACTAGGGCCCTTAAGTTTGTTCCTACTTTTTCATCGATGATTCTAGAGTTTATATTTAGGTCTTTAATCCATCTTGAGTTCAATTTTGTACATGATGTGAGGTGTGGGTCCTGTTTCATTTTTTTTTTGCAGGTGGAGATCCAATTTTTCCAGCACTATGTAATGAAAAGTCTAGCTCTTCCTCAGATTATGTGTTTTAGTTTTTTGTAGATGCTGTGTTGCATTTCTAGGTTCTCTGGTCTAATCCAGTGTCCTCCATATCTACTGTTGTCCCAATCCCAAGCTGTTTGGAATACCATGACTGTATATATAATAGGTTTGGGGAGGAAAAGGCCTCCTACTTTGTTGTTACTTTTTAATAGTGTTTTGTTTATTTTGTTTATCCTGGATTTCTTTCCTTTACAGATAAAGTTGGTAATCAGTTGTTCCATTTCGTTGAAGAATTGTGTTGGGACTTGGATCAGGATTGCATTGAATTTACAGAGTGCTTTCAGTAATATCGACATTTTCACCAAATAAGTCTTTCTATCCATGAGATTAGGACAGTCTTCCATTTTTGTAAGTTTCTCTGGCTTTCTTGTAGAATTTTTTACCAGTTTTCTTTGTATATGTCTTTTGTTCATCAGGTTAGATTTATTTCTAGGTATTTTATCTTTTGGTAATTATTGTAAATTATACGCTTCCTTTCCTTTTAGGAATCCTTTTCTTTAATATACAACATTCCAACTTATTTTTGTATGTTGTTCTTATAGCCTGATACATTGTCAAAATTTTCAATTAGGTTCAGCAATTATTTTATTGAATCTTTTTTTGTTTGTTTGTTTATCTCCTTGCTGAAAGATTTTTTTTTTTTTCTTTTAAAAAAAATCATTTTATTTGGGGCTCATACAACTGTTATCCCAATCCATACACATATCAATTGT
>NW_022111367.1:5707523-5715078 GCF_000313985.2 Echinops telfairi | reverse complement strand
CCTGTATCGCCACTCACACCACTGGTCCTGTAGGGCTCATCCGCCCTGGATTCCCTGTATTTCCAGTTCCTATCTGTACCAGTGTACTTCCTCTGGTCTAGCCAGACTTGCTTTTCTGTCCCAATTCAGAGGCCTTTAATATCTTTTTGATGTCTTACAGCTCTGGCTAAAATTTCAGGGACTGTGAGGGGTTCCCCCCCCACCCACCCAAATGGAAAAAAAATCTGCTGGACGGAGTTTCTGTTGTACACATTTTTCCCACTAGGTGAGCATCGAACAACTTGCTTTGAGTTAGTGCACCTAGTGGCATCACCTGGGAAGGTTCTCTTTGGTCACAGTGAACTTTTTTGTCAAAGCAGTTTTGCTCAAACCTCGTTTTTTGTAATGGCTGACTTAAGAGAACAGCATCCAATTGTGAAATTTTGTTTCCTGCTCTGGAAGAATGCCACAGAAGCTGCTGTGATGTTGAACACAGCTTACAAGTACAGCGCTCTGGGAAAAACTCAAGTGTACAAGTGTTTTTCTCATTTCAAAAAAATGTGAAATTGATGACAAACCTCATTCTGGATGTCCATCAACTTCCTGAATGGATGAAAATGTTGACAAATTCATGCACTTTGTGCTTGAAGACCGATGATGGACCATTGAATAGATGGGAAAATTATCTAGACTATCTTGGAGCTTGGTTCAGCGAATTTTATTGGAAGATTTGGGGATGAGAAGGGTCGCTGAGAAATTTGTGCCTCATGTCCTGACTAACCAGGAAAAAGAGCATTGAGTGGAAATATGCCATGCTTTGAAAGAACAGCTCCAAAGTGACCCAAACTTTTTTTCCAAGGTCATTACTGTTAACAAGACATGGCCCTATTCTTACAACTCCCAAAGCAAATATCAATCAAGCCAGTGGAAGACACCATCGTCATCTTGCCCCCTAAAAGCTTGTCAAGTAAAATCAAAGATCAAGACAATGCTCACTCAGTTTTTTGGTGTTTTTTTTTTATGTGAAGGGGATAGTGCATTTGGAATTTGTTCCACCATGTCAGACTGTTAATCAAGCTTCCTATTTAACAGTTCTGAAAAGATTACATAACTGCATGCAGTAATAAAAAGACCTGATTTGTGGCATATGGGGGACTGGTTTTGCCACCACAGCAATGTACCTGCTCACTCACTATCTCAGTGTGCCAGGTTTTGGCAAAATACAACATGCCTCTTGAGAATGATGATGGCAACAAACGTACAAATGTGCTTGACCCAATATATATATGTATGGATTGTGATGAGTTGTACGAGCCCCCAATAAAATGATAAAAAAAAACAAAAGCCAGCACGCCTCTCATGCCCCATGTACCTTACTCACCTGACTTCTCTCCATGCAACTTCTTTTTGTTTCCATGAATAAAGAGGGGCATGAAGTGACAGTGATTTGATGACATATAAGAGGTGAAGGAAAAAATGAGGGAGGTGCTGTCAGCCCTCCAAGCAAATGAATTTGAAAAATGTTTCCAAGAAGGGAACCGCAGATTTGACAAATGTATTGTGTGATGGGGAGTGCTTTGAAGGTGATAAGGTTGTTTGTAAAAAAAAATGTAAATACATTCCATTGGGGGAGTCGGTACCCCTACCCCTCATATATTAAGAAAGAATGGTGATAATGGACAACCCTGTATGGTTCCCCTATGGAACAAGGGTGTTTTAAATTTCTTTCCATTAAATGAAATGGTAGCTATTGGTTTTGAATATATTTTAATATGTTGAAGAAATTCCCCTTTTTATTAAAGGGCTTATCAAGAGTGGATGTTGAATTTTATCAAATGCCTTTTCTACATTGACAGATATAACCATATTGTTCTTTTGTTTGGTTTGTGTGGTGGATTGCATTCAGTGTTTTGCTAATATTGAACTTTCCTGGAATGTCTGGTATGAATCCCACTTGATAATGAGCTATGATTTTAAGAAATATTTTGTTGGATTCTACTGACTCTATTATACTTTTAATCTTTTGTTGAATTCTGTTGGCTAAGGGATATTGTCCCCACTTGTCTTTCAGTTTTGTTGTATTGTGGTGGCTTGTGTGTTGCTATGATGCTGGAAGCTATGTCACTGGCATTTCAGATGCCAGCGGGGTGAACAGGATTCAGCAGAGCTTCCAGATTAAGAATACACAGACTATGAAGAAGGAATTGACTGGCCACTTCAGAGAAAGTAACATATGAAAACCTTATGCATAACGTGGAACATGATTGGAGATAGTGCCAGAGTCTGGACCCTCTGGTCTGAAGGCACTTGACATGTGGTTGAGGAGGAGTGTTTTCTCCAAGTAGAGTCGACCACAGTGATGTGAGTGGAGTACAGCATGTGGGAGTGGAACCTTCAGGATCTTTATTTGTTGATGGGGCATAAATCAAGGTGAGAAGAAACAGCTGAAGAATATATTAATAATCAGAACTTCAAACGTATGAAGTATGAATCTTGCAAAATTGGGTGGGGAAGTGTGGGTGGGATGGAGGAGCGAAAATGAATGAAGGGGAAGGAGCACTCGATCTGATTGTGATGATGGATATTCAACTCTTAAAAAAAATAATTTTATTGGGGGCTTTTATAGCTCTTATCACAGTCCATACATAAATCTATTGGGTCAAGCACATTTGTAAATATGTTGCCATCAACATTTTCTTTCCACTTGAGCTTTTGGTTTCAGTTAATTTCCCCCCCCAACCCCCATCCTACAACTCTATTTAAAAACGATTTAACAGCATTAGTGTATGTATGATATGTGAAGTAACCAAAGTTGACCCGTGGCTACCATGGGTGAAGGAGAAAGAGTTTAGGGGGCACTGAGTTTGTTAATGGGGGTGAAATACTTTGGAAATGGTTATTAATAATGGTTGCATAACTTAGTTTAATCAATGGCACTGAAATATGTGTAGGACATATTGCAGTAGATAATGTTTTCTTGTGTATTTCCCCCCCACAGGTGAAAAATAATAATAAGTACACGTACAAGGAAGAAGTACAAGGAAGAAGATAATATGCTAAAATTGACTGTGATAATGACTGTATAACTCTCCTTGAAATGATTGAACTATTGAATTGTATGGAAGAAGTGCCAATAAAACTGTACAAAGAAAAATAATAAGTCTCCAGTGAATACGCTATGATCATAGTCAAAGTGAATAGTGTTATCAGACAGAAAGCACTCTAGGGACTATTATAATATATATAGTTAGGTTTAAAAGTACCAACTTATTTGATATCCCTTTGATCCAGTTAAATGTTAAATCCATTTAAAAATAAGGAGAAATCCATGTAGATTAAGCTTTCAGTGAAACCCCTCTGAACATAGACCTGAGATGTACACAGCCTTGCTATCATGCAGAGTGTATTGGAAAGGGGATTGTTCCAGAAACAGCTATGTTAACATTTAACACCTCATTTAATCTCCTTTTTGACTCATTTTTAAGTTGTTGTAATTTTTAATATGTTGCTTTCCTTTCTATTATACAGAGCACTTTACCCTAAAACAGCACAGTATACATTCTTCTCCAGTGCATTTGGTTCATCTTTTAGATCATATGTTAGGCCACAAAGCAAACCTCAACAAATTAAAAAAGATTGAGATCCTAAAATCCATTTTCTCAGATCACAACGCTATAAACCTAGAAATCAACAAGAGCAGGAAAATAAAGACAAACAAAATAAACAACATACAACTTAAAAACAACCATGTAATAGATCGAATAAAAGATGAATTTAATTCCCTTGAAACAAACAGTAAGGATACACATCGTAGCACAGCCTTTGGGACACAGGAAAAGCAGCTATCAGAGGACAATTTACAGCAATCAATGCACCCATGGAAAAAAAATCTAAAATCAACACTTTTTTTTTAATCAACACCTTAACACAATGCTTCCAACAACTAGAACAAGAGCAACAACATAATCCCTCCAACAGCAGAATTAAAGAAATCATAAATATTCGAGTGGGAATAAACCAATTTGAAATCAGAAAAAAATTGGAAAATATTAACATGACAAGATGTTTTTTCTTTTTAATGTTTATTTTTCGAAGGGATTAACAAAATTGACAAGTCCCTGGCAAATTTAACAAAGGAAAAGATAAGATACAAATATCAAGAATTAGTCAAAAGTGTGACATTATGAGATATCTAAATGAAATAAAAATAATTCTATGAAAGATTGTACTTCCAGAAGTTTGATAATTGAAAAGAAATGGGAAAATACCTAGAAATACACCATCTAACCAAATTAATGATAATGGATATAGAAAGCCTGAATAGACCTATAACAAAAGAAGAAATAGAGAATGTATTCTTCGTTTGAGACCAGCAGGATCAAATTTAAATCACTGTGGTTTTCAAGGCTCTTCATACCTGGGCATTCCATTCAATCCATCAAAGAATCCTGGGACAGCGCATACTTATTATGATAGTGGCCACATAGGCCTTTCGTGCTTAGTTATTCTTGGAGATGACTTAAGCTGAGTGAATAAAGAAGCTTGCTTAGCAGGCTTACGAGCCCTTCAGCTCAAAGATGGAAGTTTTTGTGCCGTACTTGAAGGAAGTGAAAATGACATGTGATTTGTGTACTGTGCTTCCTGTATTTGCTATATGCTCAACAACTGGTCAGGCATGGCTATGAAAAAAGCCATTGACTATATTAGAAGAAGTATGTCATATGACAATGGACTGGCACAGGGAGCTGGACTTGAATCTCATGGAGGATCAACTTTTTGTGGCATTGCTTCACTGTGTCTGATGGGTAAACTAGAAGAAGTTTTTTTGGAAAAGGAATTGAACAGGATAAAGAGATGGTGTATAATGAGGCTGAAAAATGGTTATCAAGGAAGACCTAATAAGCCTGTGGACACCTGTTACTCTTTTTGGGTGGGAGCAACTCTAAAGTTTTAGAAAATTTTCCAATACACTCATTTTGAGAAAAGTAGAAATTACATCTTATCACCTCAAGATCGCCTAGTAGGGGACTTTGTGAAGTGGCAAGATAGTCATCCAGATGCTTTACATGCATACTTTGGAATTTGTGGCCTGTCGCTAATGGAGGAAAGTGGAATTTGTAAAGTACATCCTGCTCTGAATGTGAGCACACGGACCTCTGAAAGCCTTCGCGATCTCCACCAAAATTGGAAAACCAAGGACTCTCAGCACTGTTCATTTCCACATGACTGATTTTAGGCTTGGATGGTGGGGGGTGGGGTTGGATGGGAGTTTGTAGCATAATTGTAGCCCAAATTCAAGAGCCATGTGTAACCAAGTGTGCACTTTTTTTTTTAAAAGAAGTGAAGGCATGCAATCAAATCTCATGCTTATGTCACTTTGGGAGATGGCCTTGAGCCAGTAACCTTCGTGTACTGTGTTTCAAGGAGATCTTTGTTGAAGTCTAATCTGTAGTGTACACTGTCATAGTTCTTAAATGTTTACACTGCATTTCTAAGAAGTTCTTTAAGCAAATTAAATGTATGTATGTAGTTATATGTAAAAACAAACACACATACACAGGTCACTGCAAATTGAATCATTCTAAAATGGGCTCAAATCCTCAAAGCAGTTTACCTTCCCTATAGCATTGATAATCTTCCAGTGAATACTTAGTGATTATTTTTAAAATTTGATTGCCAATTGCTTTTAAAGAATTAAATGTTTGAGATTATTCTTTGAAAAGAGATAATCTCATGATTTTTTAAAGAATTACTTATTTTGTCTGATTCTTAAGTAAGATGTGCCAATTAAACTTGTATGGCCTGTATAAATGAAATGAATGACTTCCTAGTAAAAATCAATAGACTTAACTAATACAATAGTTTTCTAAAGAAAGATTGTTGTAATCAGATTCTATTATGTGATAAAGTCGCCATAACTGAGAGAGAGGTAATATAGTTCTATGTGATTATGAAAAGGAAAAGTCTACTGGTCTGGGGTGAATACCAGGTATGTTTGATTTTTATCTTAAATGATTTGTTGCCTTTTTTTTTCTTCTGGAGAGAAAATAATCTTTCATATATTGAAGGGGATATAATTAGTGTTTTGTTTACTTTTCAAAATATATGGTATGTAAATTTTTAAAAAATGAATCTTCCAACCAAGAAAAGACTAAGACCAACCGGCTTCATGGAGAAATCCTACCAAGTATTCAGGGAAGAACTGTCACTTATTTTTTACATAGACTATTCCAGAATATAAAGACAGCAAATGCTCAGACTCATTTTATGAAACGAGTATAACCCTTAAGCCAAAGCCAGGAAAAATCCCCACAAAGTCAGAAAACTACGGACCAATATCTCTCCTGAACTAAGATGCAAAAATTCTCAACAAAATAGAATCCACAACATATCAAAAAACAATTCATCATGACCAAGTAGGATTCATACTAGGGATATAAGGATGGTTCAACAGTCAATCAGTGTAATCCACCACATAAACAAGATAAAGACTCAGAACCACAGGACACATCAATAGATACAGGAAAAGCATTTGACAACATCCAACACCCATTTCTAATAACACTCTAATAAGAATAGAAGGGAAATTCCTCAACATAGTAATGACTATTAAGAAAATCCAACAGGCAATATCAAATTAAATGGGGGAAAACTG
Organism: Echinops telfairi; assembly: GCF_000313985.2. Lineage (NCBI taxonomy): Eukaryota > Metazoa > Chordata > Mammalia > Afrosoricida > Tenrecidae > Echinops > Echinops telfairi. Next base: position 5,708,444 of record NW_022111367.1, on the reverse strand, counting down.
AAAGCATTTTCCCTGAAAATGGAACTAGAAAAGCATGTGACCTATAGCACCACTCTTATTCAACATTGTGCTGGAAATCTTAGAACCATTAGACAAAAAAAGGAAATCAAGGGACTACAATTGGCATATTTGTAAACAATATGATTATATATGTAGAGAATCCCGAGGACTCCACAAAAAGACTGTTGGAAACAATAGGAGGATTTGTTAAGTAGCAGAATACAAGTTTAACAAGCAGAAATCAATTGGATTCCTATATACCAAGGAAGAGAGCTCCAAAAAGACATTAAGAAAACAATACCATTTACAACTGCTGCACCAAAGATGAACTACCTAGGAAAAAACCTGTCCAAAGAAACAAAATACCTGTCCAAAGAAAAGTAGAGAACATTGTACTTTTATGTAGAACAAAAAGAGACCTACACAAATGGAAGATGATCCCATGTTCAAGGACAGAAAAACATAATGTCAGAAAATCAGTACAACCTAAAGCCATCTGCGAAGACAATACAATTCTTATCTAAATCCAAACTTCATTCTTTAAAAAAAAATGGAAAAACTAATTGCCAACTTTATATGGAGATGGGAGTATAAGCAAAGAATTTCTTTACAAGAAAATGATGAAAATAAGGAAGAAATGGGTAGCGGGGGCACGGGGTGCTAACCCACCCAAGGGGAGGGTATTGTTTATATCTCCACAGGAAAAGAGGGACCAGACTTCAACCCAGTGCTCCAAGGTGAGAATTCAACATGCCGGCGTGGAGTAGGGAACCAGTGTAGAGGTCTGGGGGGCTGGCCCCAGTCCCAAATACTAAGTAGATGCCTGCCCCTACCCCCAGAAGAATTTATTTCAAAATACGGCACTGAATCCGCAGCTCCAGAGAGGGACATATCTGATCAGAGCACACAGGAGCAGATGAC
>NW_022111367.1:5704403-5706526 GCF_000313985.2 Echinops telfairi | reverse complement strand
GCTATATCTTTTGATAGCCGGGCACCATCAGCTTTCTTCACCACATTTGCTTATTCACCCGCTTTGTCTTCAGCGGTTGTGTCTGGAAGGTGAGAGTCATAGAATGCCAATTTAATAGAAGAAAGTATTCTTGCATTTTTACCGGACCAATTTGCAGTTAGGAGAATGTGCCTTTTTTTGTACCTTTGCATTTAGGTTTTATAATTTTAACTGATGTATGGACACACACCAACAAACAAGCACACCATCATGAAGGAAGATTTGGACCCAAGCAGTGCCACACTTTACATCACTACAAGTGTTCAGTGTAAAGAAAAACCCAGTTTTTGAAACTATGAAATTCCTGATACGTAAATACACAGTTACTTTTGCTTTAGGACCTGTCAGATGATTCACCGTTCTTCAAGCTCCTTTGTTAAGTCAATTGCATACGTCTTCAAAGCAATGGTAGATTAAGTTGTCTTCCAAAACTGTGTACTTGTCTGGTCAACTGTGTATGATCAGTTATCTACCTCAGAGTCTACTCTCTTTGTGCTGGGACAGGTTGCTGGCCTTCCCTGTTTCCACAGACCAAATCCTCCTGGCTCAGGAGCTGGGACGAAGCAGTTATTTCTTTTGAGTTATTTTTTAGTTCTTAAATTTTGTGCTTGTATTTGATTCTAGATGCCAGTGACATTTCATAGTTTCAAAAGTCCTTGCTGCTCCGAGAAGTTTAGATTCTAGTGAAAATCACATAGTCATAAGAGAAATGTGTTCTTGGTTTTGTTTCCTTTTTCATTTCCTTTAAGTTGTGGTATTATTGGTTCTATGCTCCCTGGAATATGACTGCTTTGTGAAAAGTCCAGATTGAACACAGCAGCACCCTCCCCGGACCCAGCATCTCTACAGACCTGGGTCCCTCACGACTGGATACCATTTGCATTTGTTCCGATGGAAATCTGAGCGCTCGGTCAGAAGGGAGGGACAATCTGCTGCTAGAAATGTCTGAACTAAGTGCCATACTCGTCTGGGTAAGATTTGGGAAACGTAACCTCTGTACATATAAAAGAAAATCAGTTAGACATCACATAGTAGACAGCCATTAAATTATTTTAAAAATTAATTTATGAAGAAAGACCTTTTGTACAGATTGAAAAAAAAAGATTTTCCTAGAGATATCTATATGATCAAGAGAGTTAATTTTTTATTTTTGTTTTACTAGTGCTACAAACTTGCCAGTGGTAACTTATTTGTCCGGTTCAAGATAAACTCTGTAGATTTGTTTCCTAGGACTTGTTAAAACGCCAAAAGACATTTTTGAACTGTACATTTGATCTGATTGTTAGCTTTTTTCTGTTTTATTTCTTTTGAGAACCTTTGAATAAAAAAACATTTGAAAAAAAGTGCTTTACACAATTGATGTATGTATGGATTGTGATAAGAGTCATATGAGCCCCTAATAAAATGATTTTAAAAACCCCACAAATTAGGAGGTCTTGCAGTACCCAACCTCAGAACCTATTATACAGCCACAAGGGTCAAAATACCCTGCTACTGGTATAGTGATAGATACACAGACCAATAGAATAGGATAGAAAACCCCCAAATAAAAGTAGCCACTTACAGGCAACTGACAAGGGACCAAAAAAAAAAAAATTCATTAAATGCGAAGGAGTTAACCTCTTCAATAAATGGTGCTGGAAAAATTGGATCTCCATCTGCAGAAGAATGAAACAGGATCATATCTCACCCACTGAACACAAAGGGACTCAAGATGGATTAGAGACCTAAATGTAAACTTCAGAGCTATCGGGATCATCGTTGAGAAAATTGGGACAAACTTCAGGGCCGTGTTGCAAGGCATTCAAAGACTACCAAATAAAATAAACACATACAGTAGAAGACAAAACAGATGACTGGGATTTATTAAAAATAAAGTTATGTACATCAAAAGAGTAATCAAAAGCCTGCATATTGGGGAAAATATTTTTAGCAATGATACAACAGATAATGGTCTAATTTATAAAATCGATAGAATTCTGAAACACCCTGAGTTAGTTAATTATGCCAGCCTGGCCGATAATCACATGTGGGGCTAATTGAAAGGCGGAGGGATAAATGGGTGGTGAAGCCTCCCCTTTCTA
>NW_022111367.1:5699096-5704250 GCF_000313985.2 Echinops telfairi | reverse complement strand
GCAGCCCTGGGTGCTGGAGCAGCCATGTGGAGACCCCTGCTAGTGCTGAGATGCTTATTCGTTCACTGACTCAGCTTTCCTTCTGCAGTTGGCATCATTGTCTCTGTTTTGTGAGGTGGAGGACTTTGTGGACTGGTATTGGGTTAATGGGTTAATGTTGGACTTGTGGGCTTGGGCAGCATTGGGTTGGGATGTTTTCGTGATGCACATTTTCTTTCCAGAAAACTCTCCCTTATACATGAGTTGCTGTGTATTTGTTTCTCCAAAGTACCTAGACTAATACACACCCCAAGAAAAAAATCCAATTGAAAAGTGGGTAAGGGTCATGCATAGACAGTTCACAAAGGATGACTTTCAAATGACTACCAAACACACGAGGAAATGCTCACCATCACTAGCCATTCAGGAGATACAAATCAAAACTGTTGAGATAGCACCTTACACTTACAATGATAAACAAATTCCAAAAAAAGAACAACTGCTAGTAAGGATATGAATAGATTAGAACTATTGTGCCCTTCTGGTGGGCTTGTAAATATGCACAACCATTTTGGAAAATGATATGAACTGAAATATATAAAACAGTTGAGAATAGAAATACTATAGTACTCAGCAATAATTTTGCTGGACATCTATACCACAAAGAAATAAGAGAACACAGAGACGTATGCTCTCCCATGTTCAATGCAGAACCGTTCACCATCATATGAAGCTATAAACAGCCCAATTGCCCAAGAGTAGAAGAATGGATAAATAAACTCTGGTGCATACACACAAAGGACTACTATGCATTCTTAAAAAACAACGTTGAAACCGTGAAATGGTTCCATGACATGGACGGGCCTTGAAAGCATTACGTTAAGTGAAGTTAGTCAATAACAAAAGGACAAATATTGTATGAGTCCACTACTTTAAGGGGGAAACACCATGAAAAGACAGCCTTCTGTTTTCATGTCATGTAATCTCTAATCCAGTCTCTCTAGCAATGAGGTAGAGAGCCTGCCTAGTAGCCATATATCACTCGCCTTGTATATACACCTTAGAAACCACTTGGACAGAGGAGACCTCACTTCAGCTGTTGTCAGTTTTTCAAGAGAGGGGAGAGGGAGAAGACCATTCAGTTGTTGCCATACAAAATTATGCTAAGGCCATCAAAATCAGCAGACACTCCTACCAGAGTAATATGCAAACCTTACTGGAAATTCAAGTCAACATGTGGGGCGAGGGTTATGTGTGTCTTAAGGAAGGCAAAATATGTATATTTTTTGGTGGGTAAACTGGGAGGAGCAATCTCCTATGAAGAAAAAAATGTTTAATAATACTTACATAGAACCCAAGGGGAGAATGTGTCTCATATTATGTTCCTAATTGGATGCTTTTGACCTAGTTTCTCCCCAGCCCTTGGTTTCTGTCCAGGCCATGGCCTATAGACTACTGGGACTTTGATGTGGAAACTCCACTAAGTGAGCTGGGTTTTACCTCAAACTCAACTGTAACCCTTGAACTTAAGGCTGAAACTCCTTTCTATGAGAAGAAGCAGATGAAGGCTACCCTAAGGTAATGGAATTGGTGATCATTGGACTTTCATTTGGATTTCTTGCCTGAGGGTGCCCAAAGAATGGTGGCTCCGGACTACTACATATTTACTATTTCAATGCCCTCATTTCTTTCTTTTTTTAAAAAGATATTTTTCATTTCTTGTGACATGTATGAGTTGACAGTTAGGGTTTTACCTATGTGAATGAATGTTGTTTAAAGTTTTGCCCCATCGCTATCCTTCATTGTTTGTGTAAATTGTGTCCAGTTACTTACATGTTTAATCTGTACAAATCTACAATCCATATATTAGCTTTCCTATACATGTACAATTCATTTTTCAACAGTGTTTTAAATTCTATACCAATGACTAAATGACTGACAATGTTAGTAGATTTACCTTATACTTCAGGGGGATGGTTGATACTGTTCTCCAGGGGTCCTCAAACTTTTTAAACAGGGGGCAAGTTCACTGTCCCTCAGACCCGTTGGAGGGCCGGACTATACCTTAAAAAAAAAAAACTATGAACAAATTCCTATGCACACTGTACATACCTTTTTTTGAAGTAAAAAAACAAATGGGGCAAAAACACCCAGCGGGCCAGATAAATGTCCAGGGTGGTTCGCATATGGCCCACGGCCCATAGTTCGAGGACCCCTGCCTCTATCATAAAATGATACTGATATCTCTAAAGTGAACCAGAGACATATGTGAACCATAGATAAATGACTATATTTTGGGCTTGCACTTAATCCTAGTCCCAATCTAAAAACAATTAGTTCTATGACATGGCCCTGTATGATTCTCGCCCTCTTGAAGAGATCACTGAAGATATGGGTGCTCAGAAAGCAAATTGTGGTGAAGAAACCAGATGGTGCCTGGCTACCATAAAGAATAGAGACTGGGTTTTTTAAAACAATTTTTATCACAGTTTTATAGACATATAATTCATGCATACAATTTAAAAGTTCATTCACACCAAGACAAGTAGTATAATCACCACTACAATCAGTTTTAGAACATTTTCTTCATTCTGGTACTCATCATTATTAGCTCCCCATTTTCCCCCAACCTACCCTGCAATACCTTAAGGAATCATTAATCCAGTTACTGGCTCTATAGATTTACTTATTCTGGATTTCATAAACAAAAGAACACTACAGAAAAAAACTGAAAACTAAAAAAAAAACACACCAGAAAACTAATAACAATAACCAAGTAAAACAGATGAAAACCTCAAAGGAAAGAAAGCAGAAAATATTAAAAACTAGAACATTTTAAATGGCTCATAAGAGAGATCAAATGATAGGGTGCTGTATTTTAACCTACCTGCACCTGTAACAATCCATTTTCCACTGCATTCTGCATGATAACAAAGCCGTTCACATTCCTGGTCCATGGTCAGAGCGGCTTTACCAGGGCTTAATCCATGAGTATTTCCCCTTCGCTTTTTGAATAAAACTAAAACAGCTTTAAAATGGGTCAAAAGGGCGATCAAATGATATTACCTTTTGACCTATGTCCTGGTGGTGTGGTGGTTAGGCACTGGGCTATGATCCACATGGTCAGCAGTTTGAAACCACCACAGCTCTGCAGGAGAAAGACTGGGCTTTCTACTCTAATAAACAGTTGCAGTATAGGAAACCCACAGGGGATTGCTATGAGTCAGTATTGACTTGATGGCACTGAGTTTGGTTTTGGTATGTCTGCATTAATCGACATTGCAATGCTTTCTGTCTCATAACAGGACTGTTCACATCCCTCAAACATGATTGGAGAAAATGCACCAGAGGCTTAATCTATGTGTGGACCCTGCAAATGGTTTTGACCTTCCATTATCATCCATAGACTTCTACAAATCAGGCTTTAACAATTTAAGCTTATCATTCCCTTAGATTTGAATGATAATATTGACAGTGCTTGGATCACTTAGGCTAGTGTGCTTCATCCATGTGTATTTAGTGGATGCTTCACTTAGATGCCTCCTTGTTTGAAAATAAGCTCTTTAAGACACATCTGAAATCCCAAAATCCATTTGCATGACCCATACATGGATTAAGCCTCCAGTGAAGTCCTTCTGACTGCAGTCAGGGATGAGAATAGCCTTGTTATCAGACAGGGAGCATTGTAAAGTCAATATGGCTATTAGTATTCTTGCCACACACTTCCAGCATTCATTACTGCCACATGTATGTCTTTAATTTGAAAAATAGCTGGACTGTAGAATTTTTACTATTATTAATGTAAAATGTCAGAGAAGGAGTTAGTTTAGTAAGTGAGGAGTAGATGTATTGATTACCCTTGTACCTTTAGGAAGTATCAAATCCAAATAAGTCAAGTTAGAGGGCATTTGTAAGAACACTCTGCAATTAATGGCTTCTTTAAGCCTTCGGTCTATCAGTGCAGACAAGAAACATCTAATTAGTTAATTGCTTCTTTCTGTAAAAGAAAAGACTTCTCACTCTGCAGCTAAATCTTGTATTTATTGACTGCACACAGAGACCTTGCTTATTGAGAAAACCACTTGTTTACTTGAGTTTTTTCCCATAGCACTGTCCTTGTAAACTGTGTTCAACATCACAATAGTTTCTGCAGCATTTTTACCAAACAGGAAACAAAATTTTGCAGCCACACAACTCTTAAAACAGCCATCACACACACACACACACACACACACACACACACACACACACACACACAAAGCAAGGTTAGAGCGAAATTGCTTTTATGAAAAAAATGCACTGACCAGATAGAACATTCCCAGGCAACACCACCGCACTAACTCAGAGTGAGTTGCTTCATGCTTGCATAGCAGGAAAAGTGCATCCTACAAAAGCTCCACTCTGCCCAGCACAATTCCGGGTGTTTTTTTTTGAGGGGGGGTACCCCCTTGTATATTATTCTTTGGGTCTTCAGAAAACAGCTTCTAATACATACTTGTCCCCACTCCTTTTTTCTTTTTTTAAGGTCCAAAATTTTCTCTAGCTAATAATTCATCCAGATTCAAAACTGTAGTCATCCTGTCTCTTTCTGTGACTAGCATATTGCTAAAATGCATAAGTTATGAAATTCTTACAATGCCACATTGGTCTTAAAATCTATTTCTTATTTCTAATACAACCCCTGTCTTTAATGACAATATTATAAACTTGATTTGAATCAGACAGTCTTAGATTTATACCCTACCTCTACTATTAACTAGTTCTAAGATTTTCAGCAAGATAGTATGAGGGAGGTTAGAAGTCTCCGGTTTTTCCTCTGATTAGGTGGCACATACTTAGCAGAATGGTTATGAGTATTAACAAGATAATGTACCTAAAGCATGAAATTGTACCTGATACATATATGGTAAGTGATCAGTCTCTTCTTTCATGCCTGATAGGTAGTAATAGATTTCTAAATTATTTCCTTTCTTGTCTCAATCCTTTTAAAAATCTTCCCTAAGAATTGCTTCCTCTTGCTCCTCAGTTTACTTGACAACTTTAAAAATCGTTCTACAGAGAAAGGGAATTGTAATTGATTGCCTAATATATTCTCACAATCACTATCCATTAGGAGATGCCAATAAAAAGAATGTGATATATTACCTTACAATGACAGCAAAATCTTTTTTTTTT
>NW_022111367.1:5680235-5685247 GCF_000313985.2 Echinops telfairi | reverse complement strand
TAAATGGAGAGAAAATGTTTTGAGAAACGATGTACAAATGCGCTTTACACAATTGATGTGTGTATGGATTGGGATAACAGTTGTATGAGCCCCAAATAAAATGATTTAAAAAAAAAAAAAAATTCATTGATTCTTGTTCTTCCTTATTCAATGTCCAACATTCACATGCATATGAGGCAATGGAAGATACCATGGTTTGGTTCAGGAAAACCTTAGGCCTCAAAGTAACCTCCTTGCTTTTCAACACTTTCAAGAGGTCTCGTGAAAGCAGATTTACCCAATGCAACATGTCATTTGATTTTTTGACTACTGCTTCCATGAGCATTGATTGTGGATCCAAGCAAGACAAAATCCTTGACCACTCCAAACTTTTCTCCACTTATCATGGGTACAGTTGTGAGGTTTTTGTTTTCTTTACACTCAATCCTTGATCTTCATCAACAAGTGCTTCAAGTCCTCCTCACTTTCAGCAATCAAGGTTATGTCATCTGCATATCGCAGTTGTTAATCAGCCTTTCGATCCTGATGCTGAATTCTTATTCATATAATCCAGTTTCTCTGATGATTTGCTCAGCATACAGACTGAATAAATACAGTGAGAGGATGAAATTTTGAAGCACAACTTTCCTGATTTCAAACCATGCCGTATGCTCTTGTTTTGTTCCACACTGCCTCTTGATCTATCTACAAGTTCCACATAAGCACAATGTACTTTGAAGTTTCCCATTCTTCTCAAGACTATCCACCGTTGAATGCCTTTGCATAGTCAATAAAACACAAGTAAGCCTCTTTCTGGTATTCTCTGGTTTCAGTCAAGATCCATCTGACCTCAGCAATGATATCCCACGTTTCAGTTCCTCTTCTGAGTCTGGCCTGAGCCTCTGACAGCTCCATGTCAATGTACTGCTGTGACTATCATTTGATAATCTTCAGTAAAAATGTTACTTGAATGCTATATTAATGATGTTGTTCTATAATTTGAGCATTCTGTTAGGTCATCTTTCTTTAGAATGGGCACAAATATGGATCTCTTCCCATCAGTTGGCCAAATAGCTGTCTTTCTGGCATATACCAGTGATTGCTACTAGTGTTTCATCAGCTTACTGAAACATTTCAATTGGTGCTCCAGTTCCTGGAGCATTATTTATGGCTTATGCATTCAGTGCAGCTTGACCTTCTTCCTTCAATACCTTTGGTTATTACTCATATGCTACCTCTTGAAATGTGTGAATGTTGAGTAGTACCTTTAGGTACAGTGATTGTGTGCATTTTTTCCATCTTCTTTTGATGCTTTCTGCACTGTTAACTACTTTGCCCTTAGAATCTTTCAGTATTGCAACTTGAGGTTTGAATTTTTTCTTGAGTTCTTTTAGTTTAAGATATGCTGAGCACACTCTTCCTCTTTGGTTTTCTAACTCTTAAGTCTTTGTACATTTCATTATAATATTTTGATCTGTCTTCTGGAGTTGCCCTTTGAAGTTTTCTCATCAGCTCTTTGACTTTATCATTTCCACCATGTACATTAACTACTCTACAATTAAGAGCAAGTTTTAGAGTCCTCACATCCATGCTGATCTTTTCTTCCTTAGCTTTCTTTTAAACAACCTTTTGCTTTCTTCATTTATGTTTTTGATGTCCTCCCACACCTCACCGCGTCTCCTGTCTTTAGTGTTCAATTCAGCAAAGCTGCTCTTGGGGCATTCTTAAAAATCAGGTAGGATAGGCTTAAGGTCATACGTTAGCTTTCATAGATTTATTTTCATTTTCTTCAGCTTTAACCTGAACTTACATATGAGCACTTGGTGGTCTGTTCTACAGTTAGCACTTGCCCTGGTTTTAGCAGTTGATAATGCATTCCTCCATCGTCTTGCCCCACAGATGTAGCTAATTTTATTTCTTTGTAAGGATTCTCCATCTGGAGAAGTCCAGGTGTATATTTGTCTTCTGTGGTGCTGAAAAAGGCATTTTTGATGAGGAAATCGCTGGTCTTGTTAAATTCTACCATGAGATCTCCAGCTTCATTCCTATCACCAGGGCCATATTTTCCAACTACCGTTCCTTCCTCTGCTTCCACCTCGTGCCTTCTAATTATAATAGTTATCATTGCATCTTTTTAAAAAGTTTAATTTATCATTTTAGTGGGAACTCTTACATAACATTCCATAGTTCAATCACATCAAGCAGTATTGTATAGTTGCTACGACAATAAGTTTCATTGCATCTTGATTGCCAATTTGATCAATTTCAGACTGAAGATGCTGGTAAAACTCTTTAATTTCTTAATCATTAATTTTTGTGGTTGCTTCATAAATTTTAATAATAATTGTATTTCATTGGCTGTCCTTGAATGCAGAGAGATATAATCCTATCACAGCCTGTACTTCAAGATAAATTTTGAAATGTCCTTTCTGAAAAAAAAAACGCTGTGTCTATCCTCTTGATTGTTTCATTCCCACTAAACTACATGAGTTTTAAATCCCAAATGGCCAATCCCAGTCTATTTCAGCTCACTAATGCATAGAATGTGGATTTTTTTGGTTCCATTTCATTTCTTTACAACTTCTGATTTTCCTAGGTTCATAATTCATATATTCCAAAGAGAGAAAAAGTCCTCTGCTAGATTTAGCACTTTGAATCCAGACTTCTGGCCTCATAAACTGTGAGAGAATAGATTTCTTTATTAAAGTTATCCTAGCAGTTTTTCTGCAATAGGATCACTAGATAACTAAGACAATTTGTTAGGATTCTACATAACTTATTGCAGAGAAAATGCCATGTACTTTATTTACATAATGATTCAATCCCCTTGTTAGACCACAGACATCTCATTTTCACAGTTCCACCAGTCATAGTTTGGTCATAGTTACAAAGACTATCACTAAAAAGGCCATGCAAATTCACTGCACTACAGTGCCCTCCTAAAGCCTTGCACTTTGGGGTAGTACAACAGGAGGGTAAAGCATGGTTTCTTCCTAAGTGTCGTTGAGAATACAAAACCAAACTTACTGCCAGCAAGTCCATTCTGACTCATGGCAACCCTAAACGACTGGGTAGAACTTCCCCTTTGAGTTTCTGAGAATGTATCTCTCTCTCTCTCTTTTTAATACTTTTATTGGAGGCTCTTACATCTCATCCCAACCCATACATTAATCCTGTGTGATCAAGCACATTTGCACATATGCCACCATCATCATTTTCAAAGCATTCTCTTCCCACTTGAGCCCCTGATATCAGCTCCCCATTTTTCCCCCTCCCTCCCACAAGACTGTATCTCTCTATGGGATTAGAAAGCCTCATCTTTCTTCTGAGGAGCAGCTGGGGATTTGAAACTGCTGATCTCACAGGCAGTGGCCCAGTGAAGAACCACTATACCACCAAGGCTCCTCTAGTTGAAGATCAGGATTGCTTCTCCTGAAATCATGCTAATGAGGCCAAAGTAATGAAAGGTGTATGATATGTAAGGTAACTGTGTTATATTGATTCTTAAATCCTATGGAAAAAATTTAAAAGTATCAGCAGGTATATCCCACCGGTTTTTAATGCCATTGGTCAGGATTCCAATGACATTCGAATTTTGGTCTTAGTCACATATATGTGACCAAATGGTCAACAATGACTTTAAAACAAAGATGAGACCATAATGGGCCAGGGAACCTAGAAGAATGGAAACAGCAACCAAAAGAGAAATAATGAGAATATTTATTCATTGTGAAGAACATAACAGAAGTCACTGCTGAAATTGTTGAATGGGAGCCTAAACTGTTGTGTAAACTTTCATTTTAAAAATATATATTGTTAAAAAATTATATATTATTTCAAAAAGACGAAAAATAGTTTTAAATCCCTATTTCATATCATATCCAGACAATACTCATTCCCCTTCCGACCTACTGTCATTGAGTCAATCCTGACTCATAGGGATGCTATAAGACAGCGTAGAACTGCAACATAGTATTTCCAAGCCTGCAAAGCTTATGAAAGCACACCGCCTCCATCTTTCTCCTTTGGAACAGGTGGTAGCTTTGAATCACTCATCCTTTAATTAGCAGCTAAGTGCTTTAACCACCGAGGCTCCCTCTTATTCCCCATAGGTCTCATTTAATCACTTTGTACATCCTATTAAACATGATTCTATGTATCAAATTTACAGAACTGGCTACATCATTATTCAACAGAACTTCAGTAGAGGGCTGACCTTTATTTTTAAGCCCAAAACTCATCAAATCAACTTCTCATTTTCACTTGCATATTGTGCATAGAGAGCCAAGAACATGTGCTACATCAAGCTCTGCCCTTGATTTCACGAGACTTAACATATCCAGCACCTAGCTCATCCCCTGGCATACAGCAAGCACTACACACATTTGCTGCAGAAAGGAATATATGAATAGAGATAGTGTCTGTAGAAGTGCGATTTAGTCTGAGTTTCCTGGAAGTAAAAAGATTTAAGACCCCTGGGAAGGAGATTTTTCTTCAATCAATAGTTTTTGAGAGCCACCATGTTACTCATAGTAAACTTATTTCCTTTTTACCAAAGGTACCAAATGAGGGAAACAAATCTGTCTGCCCCTGTCTTTCACTTCATCCCAGGCCAGGGACTGTTACAGGAGGATCTGTGGTGGCAGAAAAGTTAGTAGCAAGGAGAAAGCAAAGAGGAAACAGGAACCGAAGTTCCCTTCCTCTTTCTCTCTCTCTTTTTTTCTCGATTTTGCCACAACAGTCACCGTTTCCCTCATGCTGGTTCCCTTTCACATTTCTTATTACCCTGGCCTCCTAGTTCCTCTGCAGACAATTTCAGGAGAGCTGTTTTCTGTCAAATAAAGATAAACCTATGTCAGTCCTTTGAGTACTTGAAAATCTGTTGTTTGCTAGCTTGCCTGGGTTAGAGATGAGTGAGCGGACTCAAGAGAAGACTAAGGGGATTGTACATGTAAAAACTATTGTATCTTTTGTTGAATTGGTATATATTCACACACACACACACACACACACACACACACACACACACACAC
>NW_022111367.1:5650619-5679363 GCF_000313985.2 Echinops telfairi | reverse complement strand
AAACATTTTCTTTCTACTTGAGCTGTTGATATCAGCTCCTCATTTCCCCCCTCCCCATTCTCTCCTTCATGAACCCTTGATAATTTATAATTTTTTTTAATGTCTTACACCGACCACTGTCTCCCTTCACCCACTTTTCTATTGTCTGTCCCCCTGGGAAGGAGTTATATGTAGATCACTGTGATAATTTTTCCCATTTCTCCACCTACCTTCCCCTCCTGGTATCACTACTCTCATTGTTGGTCCTGAAGGGTTTATCTGTCCTGGATTCCCTGTTTCCAGCTCTTATCTGTACCAGTGTACATGCTCTGGTCTAGCTGGATTTGTAAGGTAGAATTGGGATCATGATATTTGGGGGGACGAAGCATTAAAGAACTAGAGGAAAGTTGTATGTTTCATCGGTGCTATACTGCATCCTGACTGACTCATCTCTTCCTTGTGACTCTTCTGTTAGGGAATGTCCAACTGTCTACAGATGGGCATTGGGTCTCCACTCCACCTGCCCCCCTCAATCACATTCACATGATTTTTTTGTTTTGGGTCTTTGATGCCCAATACATGATCCCATCAACACCTCATTATCGCACTGGCTGGTGCGCTTCTTCCGTGTGGGCTTTGTTGCTTCTGGGCTAGATGGTTGCTTGTTTAACTTCAAGCCTTAAGACCCTAGGCACTATATCTTTTGATAGCCGGGCGCCATCAGCTTTCTTCACCACATTTGCTTATGCACCCATTTTGTCTTCAGTGATTGTGCTGGGAAGGTGAGCATCACAGAATGTGGCCATTCATCACCAATGCATAATTGAGTCTAAGCAAAGAATCAGAGTTCAAAATAGGAATTCTAAACAACTGACATAACAAGGTTGGAAGTAGTCTTTTATTCTCAATTCTCAGATTTCTGACAATTGATAATTTGGATTCCATCACAGGATTATCTAGCCCTGATGAGTTCTAATGAATTGATGTCCTCCACTCTTTTCCTGAATTGTCACCCCAGATTTTTATCTTGATCTTGAGCCTTGGGTCTACCTGCATATGTCCCCATTGCCTGCCTACTATGATACTAACATAATTACTCCTGTTCTCTTTTGAAACAGTTCCAGTGGTATAAGGGGATATATGCTGAGGGACTAACTTCAAGGTTAACATTTCCAATCCACCAGCTACTTTGAGGGAGAAAGGAAAGGCTTTTGGTTGTCATAAAGCTTTAAAGCTTTGGAAACCCCAAAGAGCAGTTCTATTCTCTGCCACCGGGTTGCTATGCATCCGAGTTAACGTGATGGCAGTGGGTTTGGCCTTTGTAGTTGGTTCTGCTTTTGACTGCTCTTTACATGGGAAATTTCGATTTTACCCTTTCACCTTCAACTTACTAGTGTTCTTGGGCTAGATTGTTTTGTAGCCAGCATATAGTTGGAACACATTCTTACCCATTCTATCAATTATTGACTTTTAATTGGATTATTTAATCTTTCTACATTTAAAGTATGTTTTCATCTTTTAAAGTGTATCTTATACCTGTATTGTCTCATTTCCTCTAACATTGCCTTTTTGTGTATTTAGATTTTTTTTGTTAGTGAATAATTTTGATTCTTATTTCCTTTTGTGTATAAATAGTTAGGTATTTTCTTTGTGACTACCATGGGTTACATTTAACATCCTATATACAGTCTCTATGCATTGGAATTGACTTGATGGCAGTGAATTTGGATTTTGGTATATAAAACATCTTATATAAATTGATACCAATTTAAACCTTTGCCTATTTCACTATAAATAGATTGAAGAAAATCTTTTAAGTATTTATAAAAATTAGTACTTACTTTTAATAATATGCAAAAGCCAATTTCTCTCCCTTCTCCTTCTGTTATGTTGTCATTTTCACAAACTTTATCCATATACAGTGGATTGATAACACAAGCTTATAACTTTTTATGCCTTTATATTATAATTCATGTCAGACATAATAAGTAGAAATAAGTCTATCCTGCTGCCAAGATATGTTCTGATTACACCTCTTCTAATATAGATTTTTTAATTCTTTTGGAAGTCAACTGTACTTTCAATATTCTTTGTCAACATCATAATTCAAATTGGTCTTCCTTACTCATTCATGACTTGGGTCACATGCACCTTAGTCCTTAAAGTGACATTCTTGCTTTCCAACACCTTAAAGAGTCCTGGTGCAGCAGATTTCCCCAATGTAATACTTTGTTTGATTTCTTGACTGCTACTTCCATGAGCCTTCATTGTGGATCTAAGCAAAAGGAAATTCATGACAACTTCAACATTTTCTCCATTCATCATTATGTCCAATTGTGAGAATTTCTTTACATTGAGTTGCAATCCATACTGAAAGCTGGAGTCTTTGATTGGCAAGTGCTTCAAGTCCTCTTCACTTTCAGCCAACAAGATGCATCATCTGCACGTGGCAGCTGGTTAGTAAGTCTTCCTTGTAGTCCAGCTTCTCAGATTATTTGCTCAACATGCAGATTGAATAAGTAGGGTGAAAGGATAAAACTCTGAATCACACCTTTTCTTATTTTAAATTACATAGTATTCCCTTGTTCTGTTTGACTGACTGCCCCTGGGTCCATGTATAGGTTCTGCATGAGTACAATGAAACGTTATGGAATCCTCATACTTCTCAATGTGATCCAAATTTTTTTTACGACCCACATAGTTGCATGTTTCTGAGCAGTCAATAAAACACAAGTAGACATCTTTCTGGTGTTCTTTGCTTTCAGCGAAGACCCATGTGATGTTAGCACTGATATCCCTGCTCTCTTCTGCATCTGACTCCACGTTTGGACAGCTCCCTGTTGATCTACAGCTGAAGCCACTTTTAAATGATCTTCTTATTTTGCTCCTCAGACCCAGCAATTTCAAGTTGCCTATAGTTCAGTGTATGGATTTTTAATTCTTCCAGTTAAATGTGTTGTTGTATCCCTCTAATGGATTTTATAGTTTTTCATTATTGTTCTTTTCAGTACAATATTTGTGCTTCTCTTTTTAAAAGTTCTCTTTATAGAAATTCTTGTTTTGTCCCCCTATATTGTTTCTCTGGTGTTCTTTAGTTCTTGTCCATGTTTTACTTTAAATCTTTGAACATATTTAATACTTCTGTTTTAAAGTCTTTGCTAATAAGTCCATTATCTTTTCTTCTTCAGGCAGTTTCTGTCATTTTATAACCATTTCTCCTAAGACACACTGCTTCTCTGCTGGGTTTGAAAATTAATTGCAATGTCCACAAAGACCTCACAGACCATACTTATGACTATAGGGTGTATTAGTTAAGCTAGCAGGTTGTAACTGAGAACCAGAAATGCCCAGGGAACTATTATTCCAATAAAGAGAGTGTCTCCTCAGCTATGACCCAAGGCAAACCTCTCCCTGGTCCTTGGCTTCTCAGCCACATGGCCCCTTGGCCTTTGCACTGCTTGAGCAATGGTGCAAAGCTCTTTTAGTTCTGCCAAAAAAAATGTCCAAAGGGCATGCTACTCTAGCTTTCTGTGGACTCGTGTTTGGGTCTCTGGGGCTTGTGTACTTTATAAACTCAAAACTTGCTGCTATTGAGTTGATTGAAACTCATGAGGACCTTATAGGTCAGGGTAGAATGGCCTCTGTGGGTTTCCAAGGCCATACATTTTCATAGGAGCAGAAAGCAACACCATTCTTCCAAGGAGTAGCTGGTGGGCTTGAACTGCTCACTTTGGGTTAGCAACCTAATGTGTAATCAATCCACTATGCCATCAGGGCTCTATAACGGAGGTAATGCACTTGATTGTAAAGCCATTATAGCAGCTACCATATTGTATTGGCATTTATGGTCTGTAATTGAGTGCCATCTCATCTGAGAATGAAGTGGAACGTGGCCAGAGAGCACCCTTTTCTAAGAACAAGGTGCATCAGGCCATGGTTCCATATTCAGGTCCAGTAATGTCTTCCTCTTCACCTCCCACTGCTGTTAGCCTCAGTCACTATTCTAACAGTATTAAAGTTCATCTATAATAATCATGCTGTGTTTGCCCACAGGCCTTTTACTCACCTCTTCCCTATTCAAACCAATGTAACCAACAAAACATAAAACAATAACTTGTTTACTGCTGATTACACTTTCAAGACCCTGTGTAGATTGCACTGTCTCTGGTCAATCTTTCTTCTATAACCCCATGTTTTCACTGCCATCCCAAGCCAGGTTTGGTACTTCTGCTTTTCCTGGCCCCATGTGTCCCTCATTACAACTCTTGACATAGTCACTGTATGATCATAGCCTGTTCTCTCATCTATGCCTAGCGATCTCTGGCATCCTTGAGAATGGAGACGTTATTCAGAAGGAACCCTAATGATGCTGTGGCATAACTATTGGACCACTAATTGCAAGCCACTCCTCAGGAGGAAGATGAGGCTATCTGCTCTGGAAAAGACTTGCAGTTTTTTAAATCATTTTATTAGGGGCTCATACAACTCTTATCACAATCCATAGAGACTTGCCGTTTTGTAAACCCTATATAGTGTCACTATGAGTCAGAATTGACTTCACAGCAGTAGGGTTTTTAGCTTTCCTGTTCAAACTGTGCCCTACTGCCTAGCACCAAGTAGTTACTCACTATTTCTAAACATGGATACTCTTGTCTCTGAAGATTTGAGGGTCAGAGTTAGGACTGCCATACTCCCCCTTTCCTACCCCTTCCCAATAGGTTCTAATTCCCACAAGGGCTGGGGTGGAACAGCCATTGCCATTTTTTTTTTAAGAGATGTTCCCCCAGGGAAAGCTTATGGGTCAAAATTATAACTGTCACTAGTACTAAAGAAGATCTATTGTTGCATACGTGGGCACTTAAAACGTGCTGTTTGTCAGCCTCATGAGTCTGTAAGGTGAGTGCTAATATCCCAGTTGAATTGATGGGAAACATCACGTTCCACAGCTGGAAGATATCAGACTCCCCATTTGAAAGGCTGTACAGGATCTGCGAAGATCAGAGGTGGTGAAGAGTTAGTTGTATTGTGTGCTTTAAGACAGGTCCTTGTACCATACTCTTTCACTGCCAAAATCTGCCTCGAAATCCATTTCCACAAGACCATTCCGATTTTTTTTGTCCAGTCCTAGCATATTATTATGCTGACTTTCAGAGTTTTGTCATCTGAAATCCTACAACATTGACTCTAAGCATTCTGCAGCTAGTTAGTTCAGGGAATGTCCGGGGCCTAAGTTCATTCAATGGTGGTGGCATAGTAGTTGAGCATTGGGCTGCTAACTGCAAGGGAAGCAGTTTGAAACTGCTGGGTGGGTTATGGCAGAGGCTTTCTATTCTGTAGTTACAGCTTTGGAAACCCACAAGGGCAGTTCTACCCTGGCCTAGGGTTGCTATGAGTTGGAATCGACTAGATGGCAGTGCGTTTAGTTTGGTTTAGTTAACCCTATTTCTCTCTATGGCAGGCTAAAGTCACTGGATTGCCAGGGAACAGGTCAGCGGTCGAAACTAGGAGAATGGTGACCTGCGTTAAAGTTCAATTGCCTATATGAACTAGTAGTATAGTTAATTGTATAATAGTATATATACAATAGTATAGCTCACTATTGTGAGCTAGTAGTATAGTCAATTAAGAAAATGAGGAGACTGACACTATTAACCATCTTTAAACTCCCTCCCTGCTGAGAATAGTCTCTTCTTTCCTTGCTCCAGGTGCGACAGTTTTTGAGCAGTATCCTGTAACCATGGGCGGGGCGCAACTGATAAAGTGACAGGTCATGGTAGTCCTAGAGGAGGTGCTTTAAAACTACAACTCCCAGGAGGCCTTAGGGCCATTGTAGGGTGCATGCTGGGAGCATATGCATCGCCTCATTGTTAAAGAAGCAAACAACAGGTAAACTTCGCGCATGCCCAGTCACCTCCCAACTGCTTTCCTTCCGACTTGCCTCGCTGGTCTCCCACTCCCACCACCTGAAGGGTCTGGTGCTTTAAAGAATTAGGTTAACTCTAAGGTCAGCAGTTTGAATCCACCGGCTGCTCCGCGGGAGAAAGATAAGGCTATCTTCATACTGTAAAGATCTAGTCTCAGGAACCTACAGGGTTAGTTTTACCCTATCCTGCAGCATACCTACGAGTCAGAATCAACTCAGTGGCACTGAGGGCCCTCCATCCCCTTTCTAAGAAATTCAGAGGGACGGGGGCTTATGTCAAGCGCGTTCCCAGGGGGTGTATACCCAGGGGTGCACAAACACGCCCGTTTGCAGCATAATGCGGAGGAGGGGACTCTGACTTCGTTGTGGAGGCAGCAGATAAGACATCTAAACGGAGGTGGATGGAAGTCACGTGCGTCCTAACGTCACCGCAGCAGGGTTTGAGCCGTGCAGAGGGCTTGGTTGGAAAGAGGGTTGATGGGCGCACGCGCACTGTGCCTCCAGAGCCCCGCCCCCTCCTCGAGCTCCTCCTCCTCCTGCACCACCCTCCCGGAAGTGCTGCCGCCCTCGCGCCCACCAGTGGGCACCCCCTGAGGCCGGCCCCGCCCCACCCCCGCCAGGCCCCGCCCCCCAGTTCTCCACCCCTGCCTTTGGTCTGGGCTCCGGGGTTGGGGCTCCGGCGGTGGCTGTGCCCGAATCCGGCAGCCCAGATTTGTTCTCCGCAGCGCCGGGCTATGAGCGCTGGTCCCTGGCGTCCCGCTCCGGCAAACCAAAGCCTGCGCTGGTTCCCGAGCGCTCTCGGTAGCCTGGCCTCGCCGCGCCCCCTCCTCCGATGGCGGCGGAGATCCAGCCCAAGGCGCTGACCCGCAAGCCCATCCTGCTGCAGCGGGTCGAGGGGTCCCAAGAGGTGGTGAATATGGCCGTGATCGTGCCCAAGGAGGAGGGCGTCATCAGCGTCTCGGAGGACAGGTAGGGACCGCTGGCGATCTGCCTGGACGAGGGGCGGGCCGGGCCGGCAGCTTCCCCGCGTAGCTTTGGAGGCTGAGCCTCTGGGTCCACGCGAGTGGGGACGTGAGACGTGTCTACCGCCTACTGGAGTCTTGCACTGCGCATCCTGGCAGTGCTGCCAGCCAGCCTGCGCCGCTGTCACTGCCGGCCCCGAGTCCGAGTGGCCCCGGCTGCTGGTGCGCGGGACATCGTCCTCGAGTCCAGTCCTGGGAACGCTAGGAGGGAGAGGGCGGAGCCGCCCTGGCCCGGAGGTGTGTGCATGCGGATGATGCTCTGAACAGCCTTTACCCGACAAAGCACTTTGGGGTTCTCTCGGCTTCGTAGGACTCCAAGTTGAGAAAGCAAATGCCAGTTTCCTTCTCTCACTGGATCTTACGATGAATTCTGTGAAAATTGGAACTTGTGAGAAGAGTAACTTTGGGCTTCTAAGGGTGCCATCTCCTTTCCTTTTTATTCCAAGGGAAGTGTCTAGAACATGCATAGAACCAGTAGTGCAAGTAGCTCTTGAGTGCCTTTCCTTTGCCAACTTCCTTTCTTTTTACTCTGTGTTGCTCACTTTGCAAAGTGGAGCAAGTTGTTTTGCCTTCAGCATTCTCCTGCAATCAGACAATAACTGTTGTGGCTTCAACTTAATGTCTTATGCAAACTTAAGGCTGGCAATGCTAATTTCCAGAGAGAAATGCTAGCTGAACATAGTAGTTGTGGTCACTTACTAGCAATAATTTTTAAAAAGTAACACTAGAAGGACGTGAGAACTATCTTCACAGAAAAGATAGGTTTCCTGCATTTGAATTCAAATCATATTCTGGTGGAGATTAATTTTTTCCTTTGTGACTCAAAAGTGCAGACGTAAAGCAAGAAAATATTATTCATTACTGTCTGAACAGCCATTTTATTACTTTATATGTAGTGTGGCCTTAAAACATTTGCCTGCTATACATATTTTAGGCCCCACAGTATTACATGAGCATATTAATGATATATTTTTATTGACATCACACTTGATACAAATGGCACTTGGTTCATTACCTATATAGATCCAAAGGAAAACACTGTAGACATACACCAAAGGCAAGCAGTCAGTAATGAGCAGAAGAAATTCATGACTGAAAGAAGGCTTATATGAGTTAAATATTTCTTTTTTTTTTTCTTTTTTAACATTTTATTAGGGGCTCATACAACTGTTATCCCAATCCATACACACATCAATTGTGTAAAGCGCATTTGTACATCATTTCTCAAAACATTTTCTCTCCATTTAAACCCCCGACATTAGGTCCTCATTTTTCCCCTCCCTCCCCGCTCCCCCCTCCTTCATGAGCCCTTGATAGTTTATAAATGGGTATTTTGTCATATCTTGCCAAGTTAAATATTTCAATAGAGAAAATTCTTATTGTAGATACTGCTTCTGGACCCAAATTAACTTGTTTTTAAAGAAATATATTGTTGGCATCTCTTTCCCAGTCTGTAACTACTGGGGATAAAATGACTTAACCTCTTATGGGAAATCTCTAAGTTCATTGAATCAAATCAGGAAAGGAAAAGATAGTTAAACCTAAACCCCTTTTATAATAGTCTTGGCATTTTTTCTTAGCTTGATGATTTGGGAATAGAGATAGTGGTAATTTTTTCTTTGAGTTGAAAGGGGTAGGGGTAGTAGAGTATTTTCTCTAATGCTTGATTTTACTGACAAGGAAATTTGGGTCAGAGAGCTTGTTTGTTAACTATCCAAATTCACTTCTTGTTGAGAGAGCCAATATTAATTCCTTGTCTCCTGATTCCCATTCCAGTGTGTTTATCTTGCAGGAATGATTAGTTCAGTAGGGTGTGTTTCAGAAATGTTGAAGTGGTCTATATGAGAGAAAACCAACACTGCCATCAACCCATTCAGATTCACAGTGACCCTGTAAGACAAAGTACAACAGTTTCTTAAGGGATTCCGAGGCTGCAAATCTTTATGGGAGCAGACAAGCTCATCTTTCTCTTACGGAGTGGTGTTAGGTTTGAGCCTAGTGATTAGCAGCTGAAGTATAACCTACTGTGCCACCAGGGTGCTTAGCAATGCCTAGCTTAATTTTCATTTTCTTAGTTAACAATGTAAAGAATATAAATTTATTATGGAGAATTAATGTTAAATGAACAAGACCCACACTGAAATCCTGGCCTATTCATTATTTGAGTATCAGGATACAAACAGTTCAGTGCTTGGTCACTGGTCAAAGGTTGGCATTTTGAACCCACTCAGAGGTGTCTTGGGAGGCAGGCCTGACAATCTGCTTCTGAAAGGTCACAGCCCTGACATACAATTCACATATCATACAATTCAATAGTAGAAACATATTTGAGTTGTGCAGTTATCACCACTGTCACTTTGGGAACATTTTCCTTTTTCTTGTGTTCATTAGCTCCCCATTTCTTCCCAATCTCTCCTGCCATAACTCCAAGAAACTATTAATCTAGTTACTGTTTCTGTAGATGTACCTATCCTAGATTTCATATAAAGAAAAACATACAAAAACACAGAAACAAAAAAATTCCATAAAAATAAAATAAAACACAGATATACAAAACAGAAAAACCACTTGAAAAGCTAACAGAAGACAATAAAAACTAGAGCAAATTAAAAGTGGGTCCATAGGGAGAGCAAATGATACAGTGTTAAATTTTACCCTAACGTCTGCATTAGTCCACTTTCCAATGCACACTCTGATGCGAGGTTATTCACAGCCTGGTTAATGGTCACAGGACATCTACTGGAGGCTTAATCATGTGGTGAATCTGCAAGTTGATTTGGGCTTTTGCTGTCATCATTCATAGCCTTCTGCAAACTGAGTGCTCAGAATTTCAGCTCTAATACCATTCAGTCACTCCTCCAGTCTTGGGTTTTATTATTTATAAACTTTGGATCACACAGGCTGGCGTGCTCTTCCATGTGGATTTGGCTATCACCTCACATAGATGGTTGCTTATTTTAAGACAGGTCTTTAAATTCCCAGACACATCTTTTTTCTAATAGCCAGGTATCATCTGATTTCTTGTTCACACTTTGCTATAGCACACATAGCTTCAGTGATTTTTTTCATGAGGGCATGCATTGAGGAGGGCCATGTCATAAGAACTAGTTGTTCTTACATTTGGGCTACAATTAAGTTTGAGCTCAAAATCCATTCATGTATCTATGGTTTGTATGTGTCCTTGGTTCACTTTAGAGACATCATTATCCTTTTGTTCGGGAACAATATAAATCATCCCCGTGGGGCATATACTAATTCTGTTGATGTATGGAACAGCTTTTTAGATAAAAATACTAGGATTGTTGACCTGTATAGATAAAAATTTCAAGTGACTGGACACGATTTATGCAAACCATGAGGGATGGGTATAAGACAGAACTTTAGTAAACCTCCTTCACAAAGACAGACTTATGCCTGCTAGACTAAGACAAGTCATAAAAAGCAAAGAGAACACAAAAGCTAATAGGATGGTTCCAAGTCACAGTCATTGGGTACCCTCAAAGCTAGAGGTCCGAACCAAAGACCATTGACCTCCAAATCCCTAACTCTGGGATAGCAGTCATCTGCTTCTGACACTAGGGAGTTTCAGCCTTAAGTGCAAGGCATATGTAGTTTCTTAAATTAGCTACAAGTGAGTTTAAGATAAAGTCCAGTTTGCTCAGGATTTTTTTTAATAGTCTTGGTATGGCCTGTGAAGGATATTGTGAACCTCAAAAAGCCAAATCTAAATTCTGCTTGTCTGTAGCATGCAACCTTGATCACCAAGGGCTGGATAGAAAATAGGTCAAAAGCACCCAATTAGGAACTGAATGCTGGTTGTATTTTCCGCGTGGTGTGCTAATATAAGGAATGTTGGGCGTTTTTCCTGGTGGCATGTTGCTCCACCTGATTTACTCACCAACGGAGGTATAACCCCTTTCTCAAAGACAGACCTACCCATCACCCCCTTCTAGACTTCAGTCTCCATTGGAGTTCACTGAGCACTCCTGTAGGAGTGTGTATAGATTTGAGGTGAATATAGGACAGTGTTATATAAACCATTACATTTAACCACTTGTGCTAGCAACTAGTAACTTTTAAACCACTTATAATGTCTGTTACAGAATAATGTTGTTAGAGCAGTGGTTCTCAACCTGTGTGTCGCAACCTCTTTGGGGGTCGCCTGATTCATAACAGTAGCAAAATCACAGTGATGAAGTAGCAACAAAAATAATTTTATGGTTGGGGGGTCACCACAACATGAGGAACTGTGTTAAAGGGTTGCGACATTAGGAAAGTTGAGAACCACTGTCCGAGACTGCACTTTGTAGCCCTGGGAATGATGCTGTGGAGTAGATTGTCACCAACATAATTAAAATGCATTGATTCTTCTTCATTCTTCCTTATACAGTGTCCAACTTTCACATGCAGATGAGGCTATTGAAAAAACCATGGCTTGAGTCAGGCGCATCTAAGTCCTCAAAGTAACATCCTTGCCTTTCAACACTTTTAAAGAGGTCTTATGCAGCAGATTTACCCCATGCAATGTATTGTTTGGTTTCATGACTACTGCTTCCATGAACACTGACTATGGATCCAAGTAAGATGAAATCCTTGATAACTTCAGTCTTTGTTATCAGCTGTGAGGATTTTAGTTTTTTTTTACATTGAGATGTAATCCATGTTGAAGACTGTCGCCCTTGATCTTCATCAGCAAGTCTTTCAAATCTTCCTCACTTTCAGCAAGCAAGGCTATGTTACCTACATATCACAGGTTGTTAATAAACCTTCCTTCAGTCTTGATGCCACACTTTTCTTACATAATCTAGCTTCTGTGATTATTTGATTAACATGCAGATTGAATAAGTATGGTGAGAGAATTCAACCCAGACACACACCTTTCCTGATTTCAAACCACGGAGTATGCTTTTCTTCTGTTCACACAACTGCACCTTGATCCATGTACAGGTTTTAAGGAGCACGATGTAGTGTTCTGGGATTCCCATTCTTCTCAAGGCTATCTATAATTTGTTATGGTCCACAGAGTATTAGCATGACTGAATGATAGTATTCTGTAAGTTCTTACAAAACTTGGGGCTACTTTTTTGACCTCTGACCCCAACAGCCCTTTATACCTTTTAAAACACTTTTAACATTTTCTATTTTAAACAGCGCTATAGATACTATGTGTCTGTTTCTTTTCTCCATTCGCCCTGTAAGGAGCTGTGTTTGGTTCAATCGTTGTAATGCCATTAGAGTTTGTCTTAGTTCTTGGCACATAGCAGCCCCTCCACAAACAGCTGTTGTATCAGCAGTTCATCTGCCTTTTGTTGTGGTTGCTGAAAGTAATGTAGATATTTAATCAATTAATGTAGATGTTTAATACTTATTGAATGAGTTTTATGAGAATCTATGGAGGAAGCCTTATATGGACAAGTATACACTTGAGGGATAATGATCGGATTGGGAGCTTTTTCAAAAGCTTAAGACTTGAAAGTTTATGCATTGCTGCCATTGAGTTTCCAGTGTGATCCACAGATGTGTGCACACAAAACTGGGGAGAATGACAAGGTCTTTTTTCCAAGATGTTCGTAATGTAGACCCACTGCCATTGAGTCAGACTCATTATGTGTGGAACTGCTAACTGCAAGATCGGCAGATTGAACCCCTCAGCTGCTCCTACCTGGGGGGCTGGGGGGGGGGCGGGGAAGATGAGGCTCTGCTCTTTCAAGATTTACATCTTTGGATATATAGGGGCCGTTCTTTGTTGTCTTATAGGGTCACCATGAGAGTTCACAATTTAGTGGAGGGAAATTTTAGAAACTAGAATTGATAATCAACTAGTTAATGAAGCAAACCACAATCTCTAAGGTTTAGTATCAATGTCTGCAGGAAAGAAGCATGATGAAACGGGAAAGAAGTAAATACGCAATTACTTCCCTGGACTAGTGGATCACACAGCCCTCAGTCTTGACAACCCTGAGACCAGTAAGAACTAAATGGTGCTTAGCTACCACTACCAAGAGCTCTGTAAAGGGTCACTTTAGGAGGCCGTGGGAGAAAAATATAAAACGGAACTCAAAATCCTCAAAGAACCCGGGCTTACTTGTTGTATAGCGACTTGCAGGACCCCTGCTGAGACCATGGGCCCTTATTCACCTCTCAGGTCTGAAACTGAGCTCACCCCTGTGTTAGACTAATCAACTCTTTAACATCAGGAGGGCAGCACTTACTCAAGGACCAAGTTCAGAGACTTAGGAAAGAAAGAGGACTGGGAACAGGAGAAACGGAATGAGGGTGCACGTGAGGGGATTGCGGTGGGTGAGGTGGAACAATATTGTGACGTGTTCAATGTGAAACTGATGATTTCCTCTCCAGGTCTTCACCTAATTCACAATAATATATTTTTAATCTTTTTTAAAGAAGTGATTACAGAACTAATGGTGCAGAGCTGTGATGGGGACCCAGGCAACCTGGCTCCCAAGCCTTCATGTTTGCCGGCACCCTGATGGAACAGTCTCAGCAAGTTATTTCCTTACTCTTTGGCCCTCCTGCTGAATAATAGCCCCCAGATTTCCAGGTCCTAGTATTGCAAACCTTTAAACACACTTCCACCAATGGTGAAAGAAGCTTTGCAGGGAGGCTTACATCGGGGATCTTCAGATGGACCATTTATCTAGGATTATCCCTGTAGTCCTAGTGTAAATCACAGGGATCCTTCTAAAAGGAGGCAGAATGAGATTATACTGTAGTAGAGGAGAAGGCCATGTGACTACATAGTCAGATACTGCTCAGGGCCTAGAACTGGCACATAGTAGGTACTCAATTAATGTTAGTTAAATGCATAAATTGCTTAATCTGAGGCAGTGGTCATTTGAATGGAAAGAATGAGATTAACAAAATTCAACAATATCTTGTGTATGCTCAGGATATACTGCTGTTGTTAGGAACCGTCAAATCGGTGCTGAC
Organism: Echinops telfairi; assembly: GCF_000313985.2. Taxonomy (NCBI): domain Eukaryota; kingdom Metazoa; phylum Chordata; class Mammalia; order Afrosoricida; family Tenrecidae; genus Echinops; species Echinops telfairi. Next base: position 5,665,491 of record NW_022111367.1, on the reverse strand, counting down.
CCATAGCTATCCCATGCACAGAACCAAACATTGCCCAGTCCTCTGCCTGAGCCCATTGTTGAAGCTACTGCATCAACCCATCTCATTTAGGGCCTTCTTCTTTTTCACCGCCCCTCCAGTTTACCAAGCATGGTGCCCTTCTGCAGGGAGTAGTCTGTCCTGACAACATGTCCAAAGTATGTACAACAGAGTCTCACTCTCCGTGCTTTTAAGGGCCATTCTAGCCTCACTTTTTCCAAGACAGGTTGTTTTCTTCTTTTAGCATTCCATGGTACTTTAAATATTCTCTAGCACTACCTCAAATGCATCAGTTCTTCTTGGGTCTTCCTTATTCAATGTTGCATGCCTATGAGGCAATTGAAAATACTGTGGTGTGTTAGTCTGGGTACTTAGAGCAACAAATCCACAGCAACTCATGTATAAGAGTTTTATATAAAGGTTAAGTACGCATCTAGAAAACATCCCAACTCAGTGCTGCCCAAGCCCACAAGTCCAACATTAACCCATTAACCCAGATGTCCAATACCAGTCCCCAATGTCCTCTTCCATCTCACAACACAGACACAATGATGCCGACTGCAGGAGGAAAGCTGAGTCAGTGAATGTGTAAGCATGTCAGTGCTGGCGGGGGGTCTCCACACAGCTGCTCCAGCACCCAGGGCTGCATCGAGTTAGGTTCATGTGGCTTCTCCTCAGGGATGTCTTGGAGGGGGTGGTGAGTCTTGCCGGCTGAAGCAGGGAACTGGCGAAGGCAGCTGCACCATGGTCCGACCATCACAAAGCAAGAGACCCGAAACTAGAAAGGCAAGGCTCACTGAGTCATATATCCCTCTGCCCTTCAATAACCCCACATGTATTTATCGGCCAGGTTGGCACAATAAACTAACTACCTCATATGGCTTGTGTCAGGTGCACCTGGCTAGATTATTTTAATTTAAGCTGAACTCACTGCTATGGAGTTGATTCTGACTCTCAGCGACCCTTTGGGTTTCCAAGAGTGTATGTAACTCTTTACAGGACTGGAGAGCCTCATCTTGCTTAAAAGAAGATCAGCTCTTTGAGGTAGCTGATATTTGGTCAATAGTTTGACACTCATCAAATTGAAAGTTTGCTGTTTATTTAAAATAGAATATTCTGAATATTTGGAACCCTAATTTGCGTAGCTGTTGTCTACAGGCTTCCATCTGTTTCTTCATTCATAGAGATTGATGGTCTTCTGCCCCCCAGCCCCCGGTTCTTCTTTGAAGTTCCTTGGACTTCCTTAAAAATGCTACATCTACCAAAACCCCTGATATTTTATGTGGAGCACCATAATTATAAAGTTGTTAGCAAGCTTTAATGATTTTCAAAGAAAAAATAATAATTTGGGAAGATATCCACAAGCTTTGTTAAAAATTTGAGATAAGCTTTATACCAAAATGTTACTTCTATGGAACAAAAGATGTTTTAAAAAAAAAATTTTGTGAAGGTACCCTGAGGATCAAGTGTATTACTGAGGAAACGTGTCTGCAGTCATTCACTGATGGCAGAGACATGTTGAACCACATTTTGTTTGTAATAAACTTGTGCATGTATGAACTAGAATGGTAGTAGCAATACTTCTTGATTTACCCTTGCTGATCAGTCATTCTGAATCTAGGCTGATCGAACATACTTGCACAATTGTCTACAACTGTGCTGCACAATAGAACTTTCTGTGGTTTTGGAAATGTTCTGTATCTGGGTTGCTCAACATGGTATCATCAAGCACTTGTGGGAAGTGAAAGGGGAGGTCCTAATAGTACACATATTTCAGGGCTTGGCTGTTAACTGGAAGATGGTGGTTTGGACCCACCCAGTGGTAGAAAAACCTGGCAATCTGCTTCCATGAAGATCACAGCCAAGAAAACCATATGGGGCAGTTCGACTCTACCAGTGACTCTACTATGAGTCAGAATCAACACAAAACAACAGGGCGACTCAAGAATTTAAATTTTATATGAAATAAAATTTTATATTAAATTAAATATTGAATACTTTTAATTAAAATCTAAATAGCTACATGTGGTAAGTGATTGCCAATTGTCCAGTACAGGCAGTAGACAAATGACAAAATGCACACTGGCTATTAAAGGCTTCTGTCTGAAGTGACATGCGTCTCTTTAGCTCGAATTTCACTGGCCAATGCAAATTATGTGTCTGTGCTTAAGGAGGGATATACAGCAGAGGGAAAACGGGAATAGTATTTGTGAAGGCCTTCTAATGTCTGCCAAAATGAGCATTATTCAGTATGTAGTATTCCAGAAAAAAGAAGTTGAATGATTTAAAATCAGTCTGTTAAAAAACAAAAACGGTGTATTTAGCAGTCTGAAGTGTCCAGTTTTCTGGATTATAATGCAGAGTACTTAGATGAAAACATTCATAATACAATGTTGTCTGGTGAAAGTCAGAATCAAAATCTCCCAACAGGCTGAACCCGGGCCTGATGTGCTAGTATATGTAAAATTCTGCTCTTAAGCCTGAAATCTGTATGCATGTATTTGTCCAGAATGGAAGAGAGAGAGCTTTATGAACAATCTATGACAAGAAGCAAAGAAGATTTCCAATTTCATTTTTATTTGATAATATGATACTAACCTGATTATCTTGTGTACAGAACAGGGAAGCAGGTAGTTTTCTTTCTTTCTTTTTTTAAACAGGTAGTTTTCTCTGAAGTCTTCCACGATGACCGTGTTAAATTCTGGGTGGCACAATTTGAGACATCTGGCAAATTTGTGTCTCCTTGGATATAAACATGATAGGGAAAACCTATTCTTGAAACCTGTTTAAGTGCAAGAATTTAGGAGAATGATTTGAGGGGCCGCCTTTTAAAATTTTGACTTTATAATAGATCGATTTATGCATTTTAAGCTGTGTTCTTTGTAAGTTCTCTGAGGGCAGAACCCTTGCAGTGGGTCAAAGGGGCTCAGAGCTCTGTATCAGTAAACCCAGTTAACATTGCTTATCACATAGGAAATAAGCAGTGTGTGTTTTTTGACTAAATTAGGTAAAGCAGATTCATCATTTGTTTAAAGTGAATGGACCTCAGGACAGATTTAGTTTCCATGAGCAAAGATAACTGAGGTAGAATCAGAGAGATACTTACTTTAGGCCAGGGTCATATACAATTTGGGAATCTCTAAGGCCCATTTACCCCCCTCTGACTACTTGACTATTTCTTAAAAAGACATGTGAAAATAAAATCTCTCACTTTATCATATGAGTCCTCCCACTGTTTTACCACTGATGCTTATTGTGAAATTGCACCGATCTCAGTCAGTTCTCTTTCTTCAGTCATTACTTTCTCTAATTGACTTTAGTTCAGCTTAGTTGAGCCTCTAATGAAGTTCTGTGTATCATTTATTTTGTAACATTTGAATCAAAAATATTTTTAATGGAAGCTCATGTCTTTCTCCTTGTGCAAGCATAGATCTGAAAGTTGAGGAATTTTAAAAAATCTTTTTATTTATTTATTTTTTATTAAAGCATTTTATTGGGGGCTCGTACAACTCATCACATTCCACACTTACATCCATTGTGTCAAGCACATTTGTACATTTGTTTCCCTCATCATTTTCAAAATATTTGCTTTCTATTTGAGCCCCTCGTATCTGCTCCTCATTTCCCCCCTCCCTCCCTCCTCCCCCTCCCCCATGAACCCTTGATAATTTATAAATTATTATTATTTTGTCATATCTTACATGGTCCCATGTCCCCCTTCACCCACTTCTCCGTTGTCCGTCCCCCAGGGAGGAGGTTATATGTAGATCCTTGTAATCGTTTCCATCTTTCTACCCCACCTTCCCTTCACCCTCCAGGTTTTGCCCTTCTCACCACTGGTCCTGAGGGGTTCATCTGTCCTGGATTCCCTGTGTTTCCAGTTGCTATCTGTACCAGTGTACATCCTCTGGTCTAGCCGGATTTTTAAGGTAGAATTGGGATCATGATAGTGGGGAGTGGGTGGGAGGGAAGAACATTTAAGAACTAGAGGAAAGTTGTACGTTTCATCATTGCTCCCATCAACCCTTCTGTAAGAGGATGTCTAGTTGCCTACAGATGGGCATTGGGTCCACACTCTGCACTCCCCCTCATTCACAGTGATGTGATTTTTTTGTTCTTTGATGCCTGGTACCTGATCTGTTGGACACCATTAGGAACTTCTTAAAGAAATATTGTGAAGTCTCAAATCAGCACAATTAAAGACTCCCATCTATGCTAGCTTTGATGAGAATATAGTGAAACGTTCAGCCATGGACTTGAGCTGCATCACATGGTGGTGAATTTGTCCCATATGATTGCTAAACATTAGCCCGTACACTACATTTATAATATGAGGCAATCTTTTTTTTTTACCAGTAATATGTCTGGAAGTGTAGTCAGCCTTTATGTCTCAAAAAGACAGAATACAGATGGAGTTTTTAAGAAAAGATCACTATGAAAAACTTGTTCCAAGGAAGTTTACTAGCTTCTGATGGCTCTGAATTTCCTACTTGATTCATGTAGTTAAACCGTATTTTGTTCAGTACATCGCTGTCAGTGAATACTCATCTGGATATTGCAACAGGATGGAAAATGTGAGAGTGGCAATTCTTTTCTATTTATCTATCTATTTATTTATTTTTAATCATTTTACTGGGGGCTCTTACAATTCTTATAACAATCCGTACACCCATTGTGTCAAGCACATTTGGAGAATAACAATTTTTACTCTCCTGAAACCAATGGTTGCCACGTTGACAAGCTGTCTGTAACCTCCAGCTTCACTAAACTTTCTTTGGCAAAGATAGATGGGTAAAAATCTGGGCTTTTATTAGCTGGAGGGACTGTAGATCGAATCATTTCCAAATAAACAGGATGAAAAAATGTTTAAGTAAGTATTTTGACTTGGTTGGCATCTTTCCATGAGTCTTCACTCTGCATCGTGCTTTGAGTGATAGAAATACTTTATTGTTGAGAATTACCCTGATGCCATTAAAAAAACAATATAACAAACAAACGTATTTTGGAATATAAAAACAGTCGCATTTAGAAATCAGTACTGATATCAAATAGTGATCTGTTAATATATGTAACATCAAACTAAATTATATTTTAGTGTATGCCTACTGGAAAAGAAAATGACTATCAAACCAAGCTGTTCCTTAGCCTATTTATTAGAAAGGATAATAAAAAGGAGGCAACACTTGTTTCTGTATGAAGAGGTCTTCCAGGGAGAATACAACTAACCTAGAAATTTCCTCACATGAAAAAAAACCTCCTTTGTGCAACTTAAGCAAACACTTTTAACCTTTTCTTCCTTTTTTTTTTTAAGGTCAGAGAGTTTACTTATTCAAACTCTTCATTTAGTCATTAGCAAAAGTTAATTTAGAAGTGTAAAAAACTAATAAATAAGACTGAAAAAAGAGGAAAAAAAGTAGCCTCCTGGTCTCTTGGTAGGAAGGGCTGCTTTATGCTTTTATGTACTTTTTCTGGGAGCAGATGCGAATGACTGACCTTGGGCATGTCCTAGGCCCTTTCAGTCCCCAGCCTCAGTTTTCTTCATCTGATAGGGAAAGGGCAGGGTTTTCTGGCATCGGATGTGCCCATACAGTGTGGTAGCTAGATTAGGGCAAACTCTTCAGACCCTTTGTTCCAAAGCCTTGTGTGAGGGTAAGAGCTGTCCACTGATGGCCACTTGTCAGTTCTTGGTGATGCAGCTGGAAAACAATGCTTTCAGAGCCTGTGGACGGCAGCAGCTATTTGCTCCTGGATAAAATGTTAAGATGTATTTGTGTGGTACTGGTGCCTAATGTCTAGTTGAACTGGGTTCATTACATTCCTACTCCTGGAAGAGTCCTTTCTTTTTTAAAAAAAATTTAAAAAATCATTTTATTGGGGGCTCATAAAATTCTTATCACAATCTATACATCCATCCATTGTGTCAAGCACATTTGTACATTTGTTGCCATCATCATTCTCAAAACATTTGCTTTCTACTTGAGCCCTTAGTATCAGCTCATTTTCCCCCTCCCTCCCCGCGCTCATGAACCTTTGATAATTTATAAATTATTATTATTTTTCCATATATTACACTGTCTGACGTCTCCCTTCACCCACTTTTCTGTTGCCCCTCCCCCAGAGAGGAGGTTATATGTAGATCCTTGTAATTGGTTCCCTCTTTCTACCCTACCTTCCCTCTACCCTCCAGGTATCTCCACTCTCACCACTGGTCCTGAAGGGGTCATCTGTCTTGGATTCCCTGTGTTTCCATTTCTTATCTGTACCGATGTACATCCTCTGGTCTAGCCAGATTTGTAAGGTAGAATTGGGATCATGATAATGGGGGGGAGGAAGTATTTAAGAACTAGAGGAAAGTTGTATGTTTCATTACTGCTACCCTGCACCCTGACTGGCTTGTCTCCTTCCCGTAACCCTTCAGTAAGGGGGTGTCCAGTTGTCTACAGATGAGCTTTGGGTCTCCACTCTGCACTCACCCTCATTTACAATGATATGCTTTTTTGTTATTTGATGTCTGATACCCAATCCCTTTGACAACTCGTGGTCACACAGGCTGGTGTGCTTCTTCCATGTAGGCTTTGTTGCTTCTGAGCTAGATGGCTGCTTGTTTATCCGCAAACCTTTAAGACCCCATACGCTATATCACCACATTTGCTTATGCACACATTTGTCTATAGTGATCATATTGGGAAGGTGGGCACCCACTGAGTTTTTGTTCTTTGATGTCTGATACCTGGTTCCTTCTGCACCTCGTGGACACACAGGCTGGTGTGCTTCTTCCATGTGGGCTTTCATGCTTCTGAGCTAGATGGCTGCTTGTTTACTTGCAAGCCTTTAAGACCCCAGACTCTATATCTTTTGATAGCTGGGCACCATCAGCTTTCTTCACCACTTTTGCTTATGCACACATTTGTCTTCAGCGATCATGTCAGGAAGGTGTGCATCATGGAATGCCAATTTAATAGAACAAAGTGTTCTTGCATTGAGTAAGTACTTGAGTGGAGGTCCAATGTCCATCTGCTGCCTTAATACTAAACTATAAATATACGTACGTAGATCTATTTCCCCACCATCCTATATAAATATATTTACATATGTGCATGCCTGTATTTAGACCTCTATAAATGCCCTTTGCCCCCTAATTCTTTCCTCTATTTTCTTTTATTTTCCTCTTGTCCCATTATCATGCTCAGCCTTCATTTGGGTTTCAGTAATTTATCTCTGTTACATTGCCCTTGCTGAATCCCTACCAGGCCTTTCACACCCTCCTTGCCACTAATTTTGGATCACTTGTTGCTCCCCTGTCCCTGAGTTGGTCAGCATCACCTTCTTACCCCCGCCTTCCCCTCTCCCGTGTCCCCCCAGAACCATTGGTCCTGTGGTTTTCTCCTCCAGACTGTACATCCAGCCTATCTTATCTAGATAGATCTGTAGAGATAATAATATGCACCAAAAACCAAGGCATAGCTACAAAGCGACAAAAGAGAACACAACAAGAAAGAAAACCAATGACCCAGAGAAGAATAAATTAATTAAAAAAAGAAAAAGAAAACATTTAAATATTTTTAAAAAGAAAGAAAAACCTGTAACTAGATCAAGGTCTGATTTTTGACCTCTAGGCATGTCCTCCGATCAAGTCCGATGGGGTGACACGCTCTGGCCCCAGAGTCTGTCCTTTGCACTCCCTCGGGAGCCCCCTGCGCTGCTCTCCCTGAGCCCTTTGTTTTCAATACTGAATAGTTTGCTGTGGGTGGTTTTTTGGTACCCAGGTCAGAGCTTGGTTTCTCCAGTGTTTTTGACTCCACCCCTCTTTTTTAAACCACAAATCATCGTAAGGGCTATATTTAGCATTGTTACCCAAGACTCACATTTCCCTGTATTCTCAACTTCTGAGGTGACTTCAAAAAGTTCATGGAAAAATTCGATTCTCTTTTAATTCATTTTTCATAAACATTTGAAGCCTCCTTGTATATAGCTGAAAGAAAAATTTTCTAACATGATATCCTTTTTATGTGACATGTATACTGATACTGTTTTATTGTAACTTTCATAAAATTCTAGTTGTTCATGGATTAAGCCTCTGATGAATCCCCTCTGACCAGAGAGACTAGGCATGTGAATTGCCTTGCAATTGGAAAGTGAATCATTGCAGATGCGATTAGGTTAACATTTAACACATTGCCATTTGGTCTCTCTTTTGATCCATTTAAAATTTGTTCTAGTTTTTAATGTTTTCTGCTTTCTTTTCTATTGATGCTTTTTATCTGTTTTACTTTGTTGTTAGTTAGTTTTTAAAAAATGTTTTTCTATATATTAAATCCAGGATAGGTAAAGCTAAACAGACGGGAACTGGATTCATAGTTCCTTGGGGGTGTGGCATGGGAGGTTGGGGGGAGCTAATAAAGATAAATAAATGAAGAAAATGTTCTAAAACTGATTGTAGTGATGAGTGTATAACTCTTCTTTTTTTGGTACAGCTCTTCTTGATGTGATTAAATTGTTACATTGGATGATAAGTTAATTATATGCCAATAAAACTGTTAAAAGATTCTAGTTTTGACTTGTAAAATTTATTTCATAGGCCACTAATAGATTGTAAATAGAACAGTGGGTACCGAGCTGTTGAAGTTCTGTCTCTCTTTTTCTGTATGGAGTGTTCAGCTCATATAGTTCAACTCAGGTACCTGCATCTGCACACGTTACCCTCATAAAGAATAATTGAACATATGACTGTTCATGGTACATGTTTCCTTCTCGCAGATTTCTGAATGCAGCTTTCAAAAAGAAGGTAGAGTGCTCATCGAGTTTTCATATTCTTGTGTCTACGTAATATTACACCATCAGCTACCTAGTTTTAACCTTCATTTCAAATACGAAGGGGCTTTAAAAAATTTATGTAAAAATTCCATTACCTTTTAATTCCATTTTTCGACAAACTTTCTGAAGTGCCATGAAGTGTGTGTCTTTTTCATTTCTTTCGGTCTTCATTCACGCTTACGTAATGAGTGTACCTAACCACTGGGCGCCGGATCTCCCATCATGAACAAGGCATGTTCTGCTTTCAAGGTACTGTTTTTTTCCATCATTTTATTGGGGCTCTTACAGCACTTAGAGCAATCCATACATCCATTGTGTCAAGCACATTTGTACACTTGTTGCCATCATCCTTTTCTTTTTTTAATCATTTTATTAGGGCTCGTGCAACTCATCACAATTCATACATACATCCACTGTGGCAAGCACATTTGTACATTTGTTGCCATCATCATTCTCAAAACATTTTCTTTCTATTTGAGCCCTTGGTATCAGTTCCTAATTTTTTCCTCCCTCCCCCATCCTTCCTCCTTCATGAACCCTTGATAATGTATAAATTATTATTATATTCATATCTTACAGCAACCGCTTTCTCCCTTCACCCATGGGGTTGGGGTGTTATACATCATCAAGGTACTGTTAATGTAAAGGGCCTAATTTATCCATCCAGTTTAGATTATTTGTAGTTTTATAAATGTCATAAAATATTGCTCACATTTGTATGTATCTTTCACTGTCCCAGATTTTGGCTCTATTCCTTCATGAAAGATTGTCAGAAAATGGCCACATTGTTTTCTAAAAGGATCATGCCGCATTAAAGGAGCCATGATGGTAGTGGGTTAACTATTAGGCTGCTCCTCTGAAGAGAGATGAGTCGGTCTTCTTTTGTAAAGATGTACAGCCTCGGAAACCCGATGGAGCAGTTGTACCCTGTACTATGAGTTGGAATCACTCAGTAGCAATGGGTACAGTATGGTACCCTGTGTCTGAGGGACCCATGGTGGCACAGTGGTCCAGAGCTGCTAATGGAAAGGTCAGCAGTTTGACCCCATCAGCCTTTCTGAGGGAGAAAGATGAGAAAGATTTACAGCCTTGAAAACCTATGAGGGAGTTCGAACTTTTATAAAGGTTGCAATGAGTCAGAATCAACTTGATTGTAATATGCTTGATGATTTTTTTTAAATCATTTTATTGGGAGCATGTATGTGGGGGGAGGTCAGATCCTTGCTGCCAGACTGCTGTCTCATCCCACCACAGGGGTAGGCCTGCTCCCTGCTGCTGGAGACAATGGACTACTTCTCTCTGAAGCATGGGACCATTAGCTTGGTTCCTGTAGGAGGGGTTTGCACCCTACTGATAATGATTCCTATGGAGAGCCAGAGACCACCCCCTCATTACTGTGTAACCTATAGTGTAACCCCTTCCTGTGACGTATGTCTTTACCTGTAATTGGTGGGCGTGCACACCCCCAAAGGTATATAGGCATGAGTCAGCAATATAGAGCGCTCTGATCTCTGACTCTCTGATCTCTTGGACCTCTCTAACCTCTCAGACTCTCTCTGGCTCCCCTCTCTTCCCCCTCTCCCTTGTTCCCTCTCCCTCCTTCCCTTACCCCTCTCTCCATGTGGACCACAAAGCTGGGCTGAGGTGAGCAATGCTACCATGTAATGTGTCTAACTGCATCATTGTGATATCTCTCATGCTCTCGATGACTTTAATATAATACTTATATATCTCAACCGTACAATTGTGCTGGCACCCCACCCCCCTACGCCATTTTAATTTAATACTACACACGTACAACACTTATCACAATCCATACATACATCCATTGTGTCAAGCACCTTTGCACATTTGTTGCCATCATTATTCTCAAACCATCTGCTTTCTACTTGAGTCCCTGACATCAGCTCCTCATTTTTCCCCCTCCCTCCGTTTGATGATTTTTTAATTCTTTGTTCAGTTATTCAATGAAGTCTTCTGGTCTTTAACAATTTCTTGTCCATATATTCTCTTTTATATAGTAAAAATATTAATCCCATGTCCATCATATATCCAGAGATAGTCTTTACTTTGCCTTTTTAGTTTTTACATACAAAACATTTTTAAATTTAACCATATCCTACACATCTTTTATAATAATTGAACTGTCAGCGCTTCTAATATGTAAAAGTCACTCTTTGCTCAGAGATTCTGTGAATATTCAGTTCTTTCATCTATTTTTATAGCTTGATGAAAAGATAACTTTTGCCTTTTCTGGTATTTAATTGGATGAAGCAAGAGTAATTAATTTTTCTAAAATGTGCTAATTGATTATTTTTTCACCCTATATTGCTCCTATATTTTCTTTTATAGTTATTTATGAAATTGCCTTTATCATATAATTAAGTTCTCATTATTAAACAGGCTATGACAGTCCTCTTGTGTGTGGAGGACCACTTTGCGCTTCAGTTCTGTGCTTTTAGTTATCGAAGCTAATGACAGGTTCTTGATTGCTTGCCATTATATGAAAGGAATAATTTTGCTCAAGGTGATTTAAAAATCTCAGTTTCTGCATTTCTAAATTTGGAATAATGATTTTTCATAGGGTTGTTAGAAGTTTACAAGAGATTATGTTTGAACCGCACAAATGATGCTCAGTGATAAGTTTTATTTTTTGTTTATGATGTTTACGTGAATTGATCATTCATTAACTATTCCTCAAAAGTGTGGCTCTAAGTAGGTAAGCATTTATTTTTTTGTTTCTATGGTTTCATTAAAAGCTAGACTATTTTAAGGTCACCTTGGATATATATATGTATATATACATGTATATATATATGTGTGTGTGTATATATATATATACACACACACACACACACACACACACACACACACACACACACACACATATATGGAGCCCTGGTGGTGTAATGGTTATGAATAGGACTGATAGCTGGAAAGTCAGCAGTTCCCCTCCAACTCTGCAGGAGAAAGATGGGGCTTTCTATTTCCATAAAGAGTTACAGTCTCAGAAATTCACAGGGGCAGTTCTACCCTGTCCTATAGAATTGGCATCCACTTGATAGCAGTGAGTTTGGTGTAGATGTACATGGTTGACCCTTTGACATTTTTGTTCTTTTGTCAATACAGTTCTTAGCCCAGTATCTCTTTTCTAGATAATAGAAAGAGTGAGATTAACTCATCCTTTTACAGTCTCTTTCCACACTTGGTCTGGGAAGGCCAGGGATCAGGACAGGTGTGTGCTTTCTTTTCTAAGTGTCTCTTTTGTCCTGAAAACTGTGCCCATTGACCTCATTGATCTCCTGAAGAACAGGGGTTTGTATCTTCCACGGGTAATAAACTTCCATGGATAGGGACGGAACTCTAGTTCAGTTATTATCTACTGAAAGCCTGGCGATTACAAACATACAGCCAATTATTAAAGTCTACTCGCAGGCAGATTTAGGGTGAGCGACATAGTGGTGTTTTTAGAAGTTCTTGAAATTATTGCTAGCATTCAAATATGTCTTTTCTGGACATATGGGAAGATATAGATTTGCAAAGTCTCAAATACCCTAACTGTACAACTCTTTTTCCTGCTCTACTCATTTAGAGCAAGACTCATCTGAGCGCAGGTCATGCTGCCCATGTTAAAACAGAGCATGGAACCCAAAATGCCTTCACATTTCCCCTCAAATCTAAAAGGCAGTACTTTTCCTTTTATTGAATATATTGTTAGGACTCTTTTTGGCAGTTGGGAGAATGAAAAAAAGAAGAAACAGATAACCAGAAAACCCATGCTCTCAAAAACTACACAAGGGTCCCTCAAACTCAAAATCACTGTCATCGAGTAGATGTTGACACGTAGTGATCCCTAGTACAGGGTTGAACTGCCTCTGTGAGTTTCTGAGACTGTAACTATTTACAGGATCAGAAAGCTTTGTCTTTAATCTTGTAGAGTGGCTGATGGTTTCAAAATGCTGACCTTTTGGATTGCAGCCCAATTTGTAACCAATATGCCACCAGGGCTCATTAGACAGGGGTTCAAAGGAGGGAGCACATGCATTAAACAATAAGAAACCTTTTTCTAATAGAGTCTGATATTGTAAACAGTTAAAGTATAAATAAAGATAGGTATTGGTTATGGTATTTACCCCTCAAGTGGTTTGATACTTACCACTCCTTAATCCTGTCTCTGAGGTAGCTTGCTTGCACAGTCTTTAAGCACTTGGTTGCTAACCAAAAGATCAATGATTGAAACTCACTAGATGTTCTAATGATTCTACAGTGAAGTGGAATTACTTGATATGGCTCTTCTATCTATAGTCCTTGTAACCCTTATAAGGAGGGTAAGAGCATACAGATGTATTAAGCGTAATGGATAGTACTTTGAAGGTAATAGGGTTGTTTTGTAAAAAAAATTAAATGCATAGCCTTAGTGAGGGGGAACACACCAATTTTTAGGGGTACCTCCTTGTATATATTTTTTATTTGTTTTTGTTATTGTTTGAAATGAACTTGTCAGAAGACTCCAAGTCCATTTCAGTTTTGAAATTTACATAATTAGAATAGTTAAATAAGTTCTTTTTATGTTCAAAGCTCAAATGGACAATTTTGAAGAATTAATACTTTTTCTTGAGAAGGTAAGATTAAATTAAGGAGGCAAGTTATTGAATCAGAATAGTTGGAAGAATTGTATTATTTGAATGGACTGGATCGGCTTGAAGTTTTGCTGTGGTGTGACATTTCTCATTTGTTTTTCTTGTTGAGCTTCCATTTGGGTGTTTCTGATGTCATATAGGATGTACTTAATGTAGGTTTTCTAGCTTTACCTTCGTAGGACAGGGCAGAGGCTGCAGAAGTAAAGTTCACTCGATCTGAACAGATTCAGAACAGTATGGGGAAGAGGCTCAGGCAAGTCAACTTGAGGATCCTGAGGAATGTGTGGCTTTGTCTGCAGGTAAATATACAAGTATAAGTCATAAAGTCTTCCTCTAAAATTAGAGACATTTTTACTAACCAAAAATATAGGAATAAGAAGCTATTGTTTCTCACCATATCCTTCATCTATGGCTATAAATTTCATACGAGGTACTTGGATATATCTAACCCTTTTCCAGAGAATTCTGTGTTCTTTGATTCATACCATGTCAAAATGGCAGTTTAACATCCTCAGAGGACTCAAATCATGTTCCTTTTGAATGTTCTTTGTATGGGGGATCATCAAGACCTCGGAAGGGCTGAGAGCAGGGCTACAGAGTGGAGGTGGTACGGTCTCCTACAGAAGTTCTCGTAGGACAGCTCATGCTACCCTCAGAGTGAGTAGGTGGTGATGGAAAACAATTCCCTCTTGCAACTTTCCTGCCCTTCTTCCACACGAATGCAGTTTTTATTGTTTGTCTTAAGATTCTTCCTAATTACACTCAGAATTACCCTTTGTCCACTGTGACAGTTGAGTTTGTTCAACGTGGCTCAGCCAGGATTCTCAGGTTTAGTAGTTTAGGCCTAGCAATCTTCCACAGTGTGAGCTAACACACTGTCATCAGCTCGATCAGGGCATCTGCTGTGAGGAGCCAATCAGATATAAGATTAGGGGGGAAACAACTCAATACTCTGCTAAAACCCCTGACGAAGTTTTTGCCGGGGTTTGGCCTAGTTCTTGTACAAGCAGAAGCTGTGGTGTGTGTGTTTGCTTCCGCTGGTTTTGGCTCCAGTATCTGCCTTATTGATCCCTGGACTTGTTTGCTGACCCTGGGACCTTATTAGCAGCCTGCCATCTGACCTGCTGATCTTGGACTATTGGACTCTACAGCCTATGGTCTTGCTGCTTCATATTCCTGCTTCTTGATTCATCAGCCTCTGCAGCTAAGTGAATCAGAAGAAGCATTCTGCTTAACATTTGACCCATGGGCTTGAACTGGACTAGATTTACCTGCTATATATTGTGTAAGCCGTTTTCTTTTCTTTATTTTTTTTAACATTTTATTAGGGGCTCATACAACTGTTATCCCAATCCATACACACATCAATTGTGTAAAGCGCATTTGTACATCGTTTCTCA
>NW_022111367.1:5634017-5649042 GCF_000313985.2 Echinops telfairi | reverse complement strand
GAGAGAAAATGTTTTGAGAATGATATACAAATGCGCTTTACACAATTGATGTGTGTATGGATTGGGATAACAGTTGTATGAGCCCCTAATAAAATGTTTAGAACAAACAAACAAACAAAAAGCATCTTCATGAACTTTGATCTTGTTTCAAAGACTGATGGAAAGACCTTTTTGAGCTCACGGATATTGCAATGCTTATACGATACCTCATGCAATAAGTATTGCAGTACTGTACTTGCAGTACTTCATGCAATACTTATGGCATCTATTGAGCCAAAAGCTTGTTGAGGCCCAACTGTTGGCTTCAAATTGAAAATGACAAACCACGTGAGATACCAAGTTCAGTAGCTATTTATCTGTGATTAGTCTTCCACCAGTTTCTGGACTTCAGCCGCTATGTCTTCATTCACTGCTTCTCTTTCTTGGCTCATACTTGAGATTTTCCCAGTTTTCCTAAAAAAACACTTGATGTATCTCAAAACTTTTTTTTTTTGTCGGGTAGCATTCCTGTACACTTGTTGCCAAGCTGCAGTAATTTGGGCAGATATCACTTGAGTTTTGTTAAAAATTTGATATTAGTTCTCATCTCAATATTGTTTATTTTATCCCTATGGCACAAAAAGTATCCTTTAAAAACATTTTTAGGCCATACAAAAGAAATATACTAGAGGGCATCAAAAATATGAAATTAAAAGGTAATGGATTTTTGTCCATGAACTTTTTGAAGTCCCTGTGTGTTACTGAGAGAATCTGTCTGTAGGCTTCCATTGATGGCAGGGACATATTTAAACGTATTTTGTTTGGAATAAACTTAGACATGTATGGAATAGAGCCCTCTTAACAATGCTTTTTTATTTTTTTACATAGACTACATAGTTCCTTAGGGTGTGGCCTTGTCCCATCCCTTGCTTTTATTGAAAAATTTTTTTCTTTTAAAAAATGGTCTATCGGAAAAAAAAAAAAAGGTCTATTGAACACTTTTTAATTTTTTCCTCAGCCTGTCTTCCCTCTTCTACTTAACTCTGAATTAATTATTATGCTAATCTTAAAGAGTTACATGCATCTGGGAGTATATGTCAATACCAATAATGAACCAGAAGAATTATACATTTTTCAAGTGTTGATTCTTGAGCAAAAGGTTTATTATTTTGATATTATTAATGGGATGTGAGTAGCTTACAGGGATCATTGAAATGAGGCTAATCCTTTTCTAAGAGTACTTGACTTTAATTGAAGGTTTTATATTTTGCACTAGGCCCCTTCTGATTCCTTACTGCTAAACCTCCCCTTTCCTCCAAACCCAACCCACTGCCCTGGAGTCAATTCTGACTCAGAAGAAACTGTATCGGGTTTCTGAAACTGCAAATCTTTATGGGAACAGCCTCATCTTAATTCCCACAGAGTGGTTGGTGAGTTTGAACTGCCACCCTTAAGTTTAGCAGCCCAACACCTAACCCACATATTACATACCAGAAGAGGATATGTAACAAGGACATCTTTGATGATGTCCCATGGATCTTGGCTGGAAGCAGAGAATACCAGAATGATGTTTACTTGTATTTCATTGACTATGCCTAGGCATTTGACTCTGTAGACCATAGCAAACAATGGATAACTTTGAGAAGAATGGGAATTTCAGAACACTTCTTTGTGCTCATGGGGAATGTGTATATGGATAAAGAGGTAGTTGTATGACTAGAGCCAGGGAATGCTGCATGGTTTAAGATTAGGGAAGCTGTGTGTCAGGGTTGTGTCCTCTCACTACATTTGTTCAGTCTGCCTGCTGAGCAAATAAACAGAGAAAACGGATTATATGAAGAAAATGTGGTGTCAGGATTGGAGGAACGTTTTATGAACAAGCTGTGTTATGCAGATGATACAGTTTTGCTAGCTGAAAGTGAGGACTGGAAGCACTTGCTGCTGCAGATCAAGAATTGCAGTTGTCAGTATGGATTACAACTCAAAGTAAAGAAGACTGATACCTTACTCATTGGACTAATAGGGAATATCCGGTTAAAAAGAGAAAGTACTGAAGTTGTCGACCATCTTATCTTGCTTGGATCCACAATCAGTACTCATTGAAGTAACAGTCAAGAGATCAGAAGACACATGGCGTAAGGTAATCTGCTGCACAAGACACCGTTAGAGTATTGAAAAGCAAGGATATTACTTTGAGAACTAAAGTTTACTCAAGCCATGGTATTTTCCATTGCTCCAGATGCATGTGAAAGTTGATATTGAGTAAGAAAGACTAAAGAATACGTGTGTTTGAATTATGGTGCCAGAGAAGAATATTGACCGCACCATGGACTGCTAAAAGGACAAGCTAATCTGTTTGGAAGAAGCATGGCCAGAGTGTTTCTTAGAGGCCAGGATGACAAGACTCGGTCTTACATACACACTTTGGACATGTCAGGAGAGACCAATCCTTGCCGAAGGATAGCATACTTGGTAAATTGGAGGAGCAGTGAGGATGGAGATGGTGCAGGACCGGACAGTGTTTCATTCTGTTGTGCATGGGGCTGCTAGGGTTGGAACCAGCTCGATAGCACCCACCAACAAGAAAGCACCCGGATGCCTATGTACAGGATTTCTACTCACGAATACATTTTCTGTTTCTTTGTTGCCGTTCCCAGCAGGTACTTTTTTCTTATGCATGTTTTTGTGACATCATTGATCTTTATCACACTGTGTCCACTTCACCTTTATATCATGTTACCTTCCTCACCACCCAAAATAACAAATATCTTTTTTTTTTTTTTTTAATAACAAATATCTTATGTAGAGAGTGAATCCTCCTCTTTCGACACCATCCATTCTTGGTAACAACTAAAGGTTTCAGTATGTTTAAGTAGTTTCACAAAAATGAGAATATACTGTGTTATTTTCAATTAGTAATCTTTGTCTTCAAGAAGCACCAGTCGTGTAGTGGTTACACATTGAGTTGCTAACCACAAGGTCTGCAATTCAAAACCACCAACTGCTCAGAGGGAGAAAGACAGGAGTTTCTGTGCCCATAATGGTTACCATCTCGGAGACTCACATGGGTGGTCCTGGCCCAGCCAATAGGGTCTCTATACGTTGAGATCGACTAGGTGGCAGTGTGGCTGGGTTTGAGTTTTATCTTTAGGTTCTGGATACATAGAACTCAGACAACATTCATGATTAAAGGGTTTATTAAGGAAGTTCAGGGTATCGTTGTTTAACCAGACATGTTGTAATGTTCTTTGAGTCTGCTGTTAACCACTGGAAGCCTCAACTGGAACACATTCATCTCCAGCGCTGGGGTCAGCAAGCCCAGCTCCCTGAGTTAAGTGCCCAGAGGCACCCCACTCCACAAGCTAGCCTTTGGGGGGAAAAAACAAAAACACTCAGCTGCACTTGTTCGGTGGGTTATGCGCCCCCACTGTGTTCCATGCTCTGCCTCCTGGTTCTGCCGTTGCTGCTGCTTTGGTGTTCCGGCTTCTTCTAGAGCACTCGGTTCACTGTGCAGTGATCTCCTGTTCAGAGGACGTGCTCACTGGGCTCAGAGCAGGATGGCATTCCAGTGAACCCTGTTCACAATTCTATTACCACAGGTAAATCCTATCACTATCTTCCACCATTTTACCAATCTCGTGTAGGTCTAGGTCATTTGGTGGGCATTGGAGGCTTGGGCTAGAAGAGCCTTATTAAATAATTCACTATACCTGCACATACAATAGTTGCTCTTTTTTGGTGATGATGAACTAATTTCACTCAACATAATAGCCTCCAGGTTCATCCACGTTCCAAGATGCTTGGGGAACTCATTTTTCTTCATCATGGAACAGTATTCCCTTGTATGTATATACCGCACTTTCCTTATCCTTCATCTGTTGATGGGCACGTCGGTTCTTTCTTTTTGCTATTGCAAATCCACAAAACTCACTGCTGTCGAGCCGATGCCAACTCATAGTGGCCCTTTAGAGCACGAGTTTCCAAGACTAACTATTGATAGAGAAGACAGCCCAGTCTTTCTCTCGAAAAGCAGCAGGTAGTTTCAAACTGCTGCCCTTTGGATCACAGCCCAAGTCGTAGGTGTGGTGCCTATTGATTTGGTAGTACTAGTTATGAAGAAATGTAAATGGAGAATTGGAAAACAAGGTAACTTTTAATGCTGCTAATAAATACTTGATGAGTTTGCAGAGAGAATAGGATAAAACTAATCCGAAATTTTGCTACTTGATATGTTATTACACTAGGAGATCACTACAATTTTAGAATTAAATCATCCTAGTACAAAAGAAACAAAATGTTAAGCTTAAAAGTTATTTATTTGGTAATTTAAGCCAACAGTGATTATATAATCCATACCCTAACTGAATAGTATATGGAAATCAGTAAATATAGATAATAGCAGTTATAATAAAAAAAGAGAATTAAACATCCTCCCACTTGTGGGTTTTAAGATTTGTGAAAGAACCATAGTTTAGTTGTGTTCTGCTATGGATCGCTGATTTACATTTCTCATTTGTCCTTGGAGTCATCTCTTGACTCGTGGCGATCTGAGGCACAGCAGTATTAGACTGGTGTGTTCCGAAGGATTTTCACGGGCTGATTTTCAAAAATAGATCAAGCCTTTACCTTGGTGCATGATCCAGGAATTGAATGTATGCAAGGTGAGAATGCTATCACTGATCCACCAAGGCCTTTATTTCATTACTGCTTTGTGCTTCCTGTTTTTAAACAATTGTAAACTTTTCTCTTGTAAACTTGATCTGGTGATCAACAGTGTTTGAATGTGACCTTCTCTGGAGTCCTTCCTAATGGCTGCCTTTCCTCAGCACTGCTTACATGTTGCTTACACACTTCACTGGGAATAGGCACCAAATGTGTTTGTTTGTCTTTGGCTCTGTGACTTTTTCCATTATTATTTTTAATAAGGAATTCTTTTGTTACATAATATTTAGTAGTCGTGTTCAGCCAATAAGGTCAACTGCTTTTTCAGTGTGATAACATTAAAATAATCTCTGTATGCTAGTAGTGGTGTGTGTTGGAACAACATAGGTTTTTGTTATGTATTAGATTATAGTGAGACGGGAAGAGTGCTCTATAAACCCACTGTATCCTAGTGATATACAATGGGGAAGTTTCCTAGGTTTCTCGGGCACTGTGAATAAAACCCAGCTCTGGCTTTCCCTGCCAGGAGACTGGAGTACCAGGCAGCATCCAAGGACACAGAGAAACAGAGCTGGAGACTGGAGCACATGGAGAACCTGCGAGGCCTCCCTCCTGTCTGCTCATTGATTTTTATGAACCTGCTCACTTCTCTCTTGCTCAGCCTGCTAATCTTCCTCTTGCTTAGTCCTTTATTATCAGGACATGGCTGTCAGCAGCTCCTAAATTTTACACCTAACAGTGATGCTCAGGAATAGATTTCTGTCAGGGTCCCAGCACCAGATGTGGAATTCCTCGGGAAGGGACTTACTGGTTCAGCTAGGGTTAGCTGTCCATTCTACAATTGTGTCCAGAAGTGGGATCGTGTTGTAGGACTGTATGGCCTTGTAAATGGAAAGGGGAGGAGCAGGTGTAAGAAAAGGACTTTAAGTAGCAGTGCTGGCAGCTCAGGTTGTATAGTAGTAGCAGGAGAAGAATGAATACTGGCTCCTTTTTCTTGATTTCCTGGCTCTGTTTTTGATACCTGCTCATAGGAGGGGGCTTCAAAAAGATCATGGGAAAAGTCTACCATCTTTTGTTTCCATGTTCCACGAACTTTATGAAGCACCCCTTGTCTAGCACTTGACATGCTCAGATAGCCTTTCCCCCTCATTGCTCCATTTGCTGATTTGACATGTTTGTTGCTACTTTATTGTAGTGAAATAGGTATGGAATGGCTAGGCCTTTTACTATCTATGAAGATATGGTGAGCAAAAGTCATCTTTATGTTGACATATGTCAGCATTAGTTAGTGGGCCCCATGTGCTAACCTTACTTTCTTTTTTTTTTTTTTTGGATAAATCTTTTATTGAGGGAGCATACAACTCTTATCATACTCCAAACATACATCCATCCATTGTCTGTCAAGTACATTTCTACATTTGTTGCCCTCATCATTCTCAAAACATTTGCTTTCCACTCGAGCCCTTGGTATCAGCTCCTCATTTTTCCCGTCCCTCCCCACTCCCTCATGAACCCTTGATAATTTATAAATTATTATTTTGTCATATCTTGCCCTGTCCAACATCTCCCTTCACCCACTTTTCTGTTGTCCATCCCCCAGGCAGGAGGTCACATGTAGATCCTTGTAATCGGCTTGAATTCTGAGATTCTTGAGAACAGATATTAAATAGTGTTTTTTTGAGTTCTTGATAATTAATTATTGTCCTGACTTTCTGCTTTTCAAACATTGTGTTATCCTGGAGGATTTTTGTTTAAATATGAAGAAATCAATCTCAGGTTTGTCATGGATAAACCTGTTGAGTTTATTAGAAGGTAGTCATGGCAAGGCATGCGAGTAAGACCTCAAGATATTTATTGGCTACTGGAGAAGCAGAATTAACAATTACAGTGGTAGTTCAATTACTAAAACTCAAAACTCACTGCCATTGAGTCAAATCAAACAGAGTTATGTCTTAAGGTAATTTTATAATTTAGAAATTTTTTACAATTTACAAAGGATTATTATATGACATACAAGTAGATTTCAAAGAGTTTGTAGAAACATAGAATTAAAAGATAGTTGAATTTTTCCACAAACTTTTCAAAGGCCCCTAGTATTTATATGCCAATTACAGATATTTGATTAATGCTACATTTTTGTTGTGGTTTGTATTCACATACCTATTGCAGGAAGGGTTTTTCACTCCATACTTCTCATAATTTCCTTATCTGTAGTTAGAACAACTTTCTAATGACTTAATATTATGGCTTAGTTAATTACTCTTGTTGTAGTGAAGTGCCATTTAGTCAGTTGAAACTCATAGCAACCACATGGACAACTGAGAGAAACACTGCCTGGACCTACACCGTGCTCACAATGGTTCTTAAGTTCCAGCCCACTGTTGCAGCCACCATGTCAATCCATCTTCTCAAGGGCCTTCCTCTTTTTCACTGCTCCTCCACTTTACCAAGCATATGGCTCCAGAGACCGGCCTCTCCTGACAACATATACAAAGTATGTGAGATGAAGTCTCATCATCCATGCCTCTAGGGAGCATTCTGTCTGTACTTCTTCCAAGACAAATTTGTTTGTTCTTTTGGTAGTCCATGATCTTTTCAATATTCTTCATCAGCACCACAGTTCAAATGCATCAGTTTTTCTTCTGTCTTCTTCATTCGGTGCCCAATATTCACAAGCATATGAGGCCACTGAAAATACCATGGTTGGGGTCAGGCACTTCTTAGTCCTCAACACTTTAAAGTGGTGTTTAAAACACTTAGCTTTTCAACACTTTAAAGAGGTCTTGTGTAACAGATTTACCTAATGCAATCCATTCTTTGATCTCTTGACAGCTGCTTCCATGAGCACTGACTGTAGATCCAAGCAAAACAAAATCCTTGACAACTTCAGTCTTTACTCCATTTATCATGATGTTACCTGTTGGTCAAGTTGTGAGGATTTTGAACTTCTTTACATTGAGTTGTATTCCATACTGAAGGCCACAATCCTGGTTCTTCATCAGCAAGGGTTTCAAGTCCGCCCCACTTTCAGCAAGCAAGTTTGTATCACCTGCACATCTCACATTGTAAATTTAAGCCTTCTTCCAACCTTGATGCCTCATTCTTCTTCGTAAAATCCAGCTTCTCTTTTTTGTCAGCATACAGATAGGATAAGTATAGTGAGAGGATACAACCTGGATGCACACCTGTCTTGGTTTTAAACTGTGTAATAGTGGGGAGCGGGGAGGGAGGAGAAAAATGAGGACCCAATGTCGGGGGTTTAAATGGAGAGAAAATGCTCCGAGAAACGATGCACAAATGCGCTCCACACAATTGATGTGTGTATGGATTGGGACAACAGCCGCATGAGCCCCTAATAAAATGTCAAAAATAAATAAATAAATAAATAAATAAATAAATAAATAAACAAACTGTGTAATATTCCCTTGTTCTGCTCACAAAACTACCTCTTGATCCATGTACAAGTACTATTTGAGCACAAGGAAGTGTCTGGAATACCCATTCTTCTCAAGGCCATCCATAATTGCTAGAGAGAATCATGAAAGTACACATATTTCCACTTCTAAGTTCAAAAGTTCTCTGTTTGCAACTTTACATTATAATTGACTGATGTATACAAGGGATGAAACAAACAAAAAAGGACAACAGAATTTTTTTTCCTCTCAAAACTAAGTATTTGAAACTTTTTTCAAAACAACCATATCAAACTACTCTCCATTACAATGAATATATTTGTCAAATCTGCAATTCTATTCTTGGAAACATTTTTCAAACTCATATGTTTCGATGGCTGACGGTATAACCTTACTTTCTAAATGTCGTCAAAACACATAGCTTACCAATTTTTTTCTTTTCATGGATGAACTTATTAAATTGTGTTTCATTTATATCTTAAACTGAAATGCAAAAATTTATAAGGCACAGGCACAGATGGGTAAAGAGGCTGAAAAACCTAAAGGATTTTTATAGTAATTAATAATGAACAGGTATTAAGAAAACATGAGTTAGATACTATGTTAAACCTTTTGCATGCATTGCTTTATGTAATCTTTTTTTCTATTTTTGTTTCTTTAGTTGTTTTTATTAATCCTTTGAAGTTACATTCTTCCTTTATTATTTATTTTTTCATGTAATCTTCAGAATTTCAGGAAGTTATTTATTCTCATTTAAAATATAAGGGAATAAAATTAATGAATAAACAAAAGATAAGGAAACAAAAGGGCTCAAGAAGAAAGATAATGTTTAGAAATTTTTGATGCCAACCAATTGTACATGTCTGCTTGATCTAATGGATGTATGGATTATTATGTGTAAGGGCCCCCAGTAAGATGATTTATTAGTAATTAAAAAAAGATAAGGAAACAGGGAGGGGACTGTATTCTTTTTGTTTGCCTGACTTTGGAGTCCTCCATTTACCTGAGTTTCACCATGTCAGCTCTAGATCAGGCTTTGGTGGGGAAGATGGAGAAGGAATATGGAACGTTCTTGTAAGTTCTTGGGCCCAACTAGTGTTTTTCAGAGGAAATCCAGCAAATCAACTAGCCAGTCAATGAATGACGGTACAGATTAAGTAGAGAGTGAAGTTTTCTCTTCTACCCTGTGACTTCCTTTTTTACCTGCTCTAAGTATTGGTATTACTTAGTTGTAATGAAGAGTGAGAGCTGTATCAGGAAGGGTTTTACATTTAATTTTCTTTTTGTGTGTGTGTGTGTGTGTATAAGAAAGAGCTTTATATAAAAGAGCAATTGTTTATTTTTTTTATTTTTTTAAAATTTTATTTATTTATTTATTTTTTAACATTTTATTAGGGGCTCATACAACTGTTATCCCAATCCATACACACATCAATTGTGTAAAGCGCATCTATACATCGTTTCTCAAAACATTTTCTCTCCATTTAAACCCCCGACTTAGGTCCTCATTTTTCCCCTTCCTCCCCGCTCCCCCCTCCCGCATGAGCCCTTGATAGTTTATAAATGGGTATTTTGTCATATCTTGCCCTGTCCGACCTCTCCCTTCATCCACTTTTCGGTTGTCTGTCCCCCAGGGAGGAGGTCACACACAGTTCCATGTAATTGGTTCCCTCTTTCCTACCCATTCTCCCTTTACCCTCCCTGCTTTGCCACTCACACTACTGGTCCTATAGGGCTCATCCCTCCTGGATTCTCTGTATTTTCATTTCCTATCTGTACCAGTGTACCTCCTCTGGTCTAGCCAGTCTTGCAAGATAGAACTCGAATCATGGTAGTGGGAGCGGGGAGGAAACCTTTAGGAACTAGAGGAAGGTTGGCAAATGTGGTGAAGAAAGCTGATGGTGCCCAGCTATCAAAAAGTATAGCGTCTGGGGTCTTAAAGGCTTGAAGGTAATCAAGCGGCCATCAAGCTCAGAAGCAACAAAGCCCACATGGAAGAAGCACACCAGCCTATGCAACCACAAGGTGTCGAAGGGATCAGGTGTAAGGCCTCATCAGAACAAAAAATCTTACCATAGTGAATGATGGGGGGAGTGTGGAGTGGAGATCCAAAGCCCATTAGTAGGCCACTGGAGATCCCCTTGCAGAGGGGTCTCGGGGAGGAGATGAGCCAGTCAGGGTGCGATGTAACAATGATGAGAAATATATTTAATTTTTGATGACTGGGTCTGTAGGAAAGAAAGAGAGGCTGCTTATACTAAACATATTTCTATAAAGGCTCTGGGTAATGCGTCCTACAATAAGTGACCATGTATACGAAAACATTTTTATTTATACCAAAGTATTTTCCTCATTTCTGAATTTCTGATGGGGCATTTTAAAAGGTTCCCTTTAGTTTAAATAATAATAATATGTAGCTGATAATTCCCATATTTGTACAATCAACATCCACCATGATGATTGTCATCAAGAAAAGGGAAAAGAAAAAAAAAGGTTAGTTTATAGCACAAGGAAAAAAAAATTTAAAAGAATATTGTTAGGGCAATAAATTGTTTTCTGTGGCTCTTCTAGCCAAAGTCTTTAATGAGAGTGAGTAAGAGAGAGAGAGAGAGAGAGAGAGAGAGAGAGAGAGATATCTCACGAACAGCAAGAGCCAGGAGTGGAGCATGTTCTCTGAACCTGAGCTTCACATAGTGAAGTTCCTGGATCCAAAAGACAGCTGTGACACCAGAGTAGCACCAACAGGACCAGGAGCCAGACCATGAAACTGAGTGATGAACTTTCCAGCTCACAGAGCAAGTAAAACGGAATGTTTTGGCCAGGTGGCTGGCTTATATTTAGCAGGGTTCCGATGGGTACTTAATTCAGGAAGCTAGGTTTGCTGACTCACAGAGCTTGAGCTGAATGCCTTTGGTTTGAGGTTAATGCAGAGTGGTATGCCTGTTGGACATCTATTGGTAGCCCTGAAAGAACTTTGTGACATGTCCTGATGAGCAACTGTTTCTTGAGCATTTCTCACTTGCGTTAAAACATTTTAACTTCCTTAACAAACCATTTAACTATTGATTTTTGTCTTGAGTTTTGTGTAGCCATTGCAATGGATATTAGAACATAGAGATAGAGAATATCAGTTAAGACAAGACAAATATATTTTTAGAAGTGATTAAAAGAAAATGGTGTTTAAAAACATCTTTGTCTGTTCACTTGAAAATGCACTCAGGGAGATTGCTTCAGAGTGCTAAGATGTCAAATGTCTGCCTCCGTTAAAAGGTACGTTAGTCAACCCAATCTTCGTCTTTAAAAGCTAAACTGATTGTAGCACAGGGGCTGGCAGTTGCAACTTGGGAACCATATGTGGTTCTTTCAGCACATACTTGTGGCTCTAAAATAAAATTGAAAAAAATTAAAGAATATTATTCAGGTAAGGGTGATTTCATTTGTTTGTAAGAATATATTTAAGGCTCTCAAACAATTTTAAATTGTTGTGAGGGACAGGATTGGCTCTTCCATCTCAAAAGTTTGCCTACCCTGTTCTAGCAGATTTGATTTGGAGCAAACCCTCAGGTCTAGTTCTTAGTCTATTCTGTTTCGTAAACTCCCCAAAGGTGTTCTTTCTAATCAGTGCCGATCGTTCAAAGAAGGAATGGAGCCCTAGGGACCTACACTTTAGTCTTTTCTGGCTTACATCCAAGTCCAGGGGTAGCGCTGAAAAGGGCAATTATGGATTCCTGCACTAGGCGAAGGAGCCCTGGCAGCACAGTGCTTGGGTACTTGACTGCTGACCAAAAGGTCAGTTCGCTAGCCAGTCTGTGAGAGAAAGACGTGGTAGTCTTCTTCTGCTTCTGGAAGACTTTTCAGCCTTGGAAACCCACAGGGCAGTTCTATTCTGTTCTACAAGTCACTACCGATTGGAATTTACTTTATAGCAGAGGGTTTGGTTTGGTTTCTTGATTCTGTAAAATAATTGACTAGGTTCAGGGTTGGGTTAGTCAACGAATGGAAATGAGTATGCATAGATGGGAAGGAGTCACCCCTCATCTCAAACACCTGATAAATGTCAGTGCCCTCATTTGGGTTAAGAATTGTATCATTTTTTTTGCCATCGTACCCCTAACCTCTTTCTCTTTGAACTAATATTCAACTATCTGATTCTTTCCATGGATGATTTTTATGAATATAAAGTTTCAAGGATTTGGGAAATAAAGAAAAGGTTAAAACTAAAAGCTTAAGGGAAGAAAGAGCTTATTCTTTTGGCCCCCACGTTTTGTGTTGCATGCTAATGAGAACAAGAGGAGTAACTGATGACACAAAGTAATGAATGCTTTCAGAGACAGCCTCTACTTAAAACAGATAGAGGACATCATCTATCTTTCTTAATCAAAGGAGAAAAATGGCATGACCTTGAGTGAGTGAGTGTCTCTAAAGCAGTTAAATAAAAGGAATTAAAAAAAAAAAATCTACCTTGAATATTTCCTTGTTCAGGAAGTTTAGTTTCTGTCTCAAAAAATGTAAGAATTGTGTATGAATTGTATGATATTACAAGAGAAAATTATTCTAGCCAGAACCCAAGTCATGAACACTTGTGTAAGTACAAAAATTTCATTCACACTCTAATTTGTGTTCCATTTGTGACTCCTTGATATCACTAACTCTGTTTTTACAAATATGAAAAATGAGGCAATCGGGTCCTCTGCCTTCAGCAGTATTATTTATCCTGTGTATTAAGGACTACTGTGATTGTAACATTTACTTGTAAGGTGACCAGGTGAAAGTGTAATGGCACAAGTAATGTCGATAAGAAAGACAGTTATGGAAAAAGTGGTCCATTGTGGGTTTGTTGTAAGGCTTCTCTGATTAGATATATTTTGTATTTATTTGATTGGATTTTAGGCAATATATATTCATGATGTTTTAGATATACCCTTTGCAGTATCATTTTCAGAATGGTAGCTAAAATAACTTTACTTTTTGGCATTCTTACAGTGTGGGGTGAGGGTAGGGGAGGAACAACAAAGAGAAATGTGCTTAGCTCATTCTTTGATTTGTTGGTAAGTATATGTTCATGACCTGTCTCCTCTCAAATGAACAATTAGATTTTAGGGTAGTATTTTGAAAGTAGGAAAATTAAAAAGATTTTTTTTTTATCACAAAAACGAAAACACAAGGCTCCAGGGACTGATGGAATCACAGTTGAATGTTTTACCACACAGATGCAGCCAGAACACTTCTCTCGTGGCTATGCCAAGCAATTTGGAAAGCAGCTACCAGGAACAATTCCATATTCATGCCCATTCCAAAGAGAAGCAATCTACCACGATGCGGAAGTTATCAAAGTATATCATTAATATCACAAGGAAAATTTTAATGACTCTAATTTAAAAAGTTATTTCAGTAGTACATTGACAGGAAACTGCGAGAAACTCAGGTTGGATTCAGAAGAAGATATGGATTGAGGGATAGCATTATGGATGTCAGGTGGATCATAAGTTGAAAGTACAAGATGTCCAAAAATGTTTACTTGTGCTTTATTGACCATGCAAAGGCATTTGATTGTGTGGATCCTAACAAATTATGGATAAGATTTTAAAGAATAGGAATTCAGAGCACTTAATTGTGCTCATTCAGAACTTAAAAAAAAAAAAAGAACCTATTAATAGATCAAGAGGCAGTCATTTGAACCGAGCAAGGGGATATGCAATGGTTTAAAAATCAGGAAGGTGTGCCTCAGGGGTGTATTCTTTCACCATACATATTAAATCTGTATGCTGAACAAATAGACCAAGAAGCTGGATTATAAGAAGAATGCAGCCTCAGGATTGGAGGAAGACTGAGTAGCTAGTTAGTTACCTGTGATACGCAGGTGACAAGGAGTACTGGTGTTGTAGTTGGTTTCACATGGGGCTGCTAACGTCAAGGTCAGCAGTTTGAAACCACCAACTGCTCCCTTGGAGGAAGATGAGGCTTTCTACTTGGGTAAAGATTTACAGCCTCAGAAACCTACAGGGACAGTTGTGTTCTGTCCTAGAGGGCCATTATGAGTCAGAATCAACTCAATGACAGTGAGTGAGAGTGAATTTGCAGATGACACAATTGCTTGCTGAAAATGAAGAGGTCTTAAAATATGGATAAGGATCAAAGACTGTATTCTTTCCTTCAGTATGGATTACACTACACATAAAGAAAAGAAAAATCTCCATAGCTGTGCTTAGTGGATGCCATGGAAATGGGAAAAATATTGATATCCAAGATTTCATTTTACTTGCATCCACAATCCAGGACCCTTGGAAGCAGCGGTCACAAAATCAAATGATGCATTGCATCCGACAGATCTGCAGCAATCACTCTCTTCAAATACTCTGTTTAGAATGAAAGGTAACATTTTTAAAAACAAAATCAAATGATGCATTGCATCCGACAGATCTGCTGCAATCACTCTCTTCAATCACTGTTTAAAATGAAAGGAAACATTTTTAAAACTAAAGTTATACTTGACTTGAGCCATAGTACTGTATTTTTAATTTGCATCATATGCATACAAAAAAAACCTGGACACTGAAGAAGAGTTGATGGCTTTGGATTATGGTACTGACCTTTAAAATTAAATATACCACGGACTGAATAGATACATCTGTCTTTATAGAAGTACAGCCAGAACGCTGCTTTGAAGCATGAGTGGTAAGACTTTTCTCATATGCATCAGACATGTTATCAGGAGGGACCCTTCTCTAGAGAAAGGCTTCTGAATAGGGGCTTCATGCTTGTAGAAAAGAGGAAGACTCTCGAGGGGCGGACTGACACAGTGGCTGTGAGGGTAGACTGAAACCTAGCAGTTGTGAGGATGACACCGAACTGGGCAGTACAGTGAACCCTCGCCACTTCGAGCTTCGACTTCCACGGCTTCACTCTATCGCGGTTTTTGCGTAACAGCGCATGCTCTGTCATTACTGCCACTGATTGGCTCATACTGTACA
>NW_022111367.1:5608443-5632549 GCF_000313985.2 Echinops telfairi | reverse complement strand
TGATTTACAAATAAGGAATCCTACTTCGCGGAATTTCATTTATCACGGTAGGGTCTAGAACCAATTAACCGCGATAAACGAGGGTTCACTGTATTGTACACAGGATCCCTATGAGTCAGAACGAACTTGACTGCATTTAACAAGAAAGTTATTGTAATGAAGTAAAACTGTGTTGTGCTAGTTCAACATATATTGGTGATTAAGAATGCTTGCCTTCAGAAGTACATACGTTTGCAAATGAGCCAATAGTTTGGCTATAACCACCTAGCGCTGCTAGAGCTGTCTGTGAATACAAGGGAACGAGAAGATACACCCCCCCCAGGATGTGTGGAAAGCAAAGATAGAAAGATAGAAAGACGCAGGGTTCATTATGCTGCTATATTAACCAACCACGAGGCTGCCCGTTAGCTTGACGTCTTGTTAAAAGAGAATACATTTTCCTAATTGATATCCAGTATAGATTGAGGTATGTTACCCCCAGATATTTTTTGGAATTTTAAGGCTTACTATACCTGTGGTTGTAATCTCATTTGACAATGGGGTTTTATTTGTTATGTTAATGAGATACCAGGTGTATTTTAATCCTAACTACATAGGAGTTTAAGAGTAGATTAGAGCTAGCTAGAGAAACTTACTGCCATGAGTTGATTCTGACTTATAGTGACTTTATAGGACAGACTAGAACTGCCCCTGTGAGTTTCTGTGACTGTTAACTCTTTACCAGAGTAAAAAGCCCTGTTTTTCTCTCAAAGAGCCACCGGTGCTTTTGACTGTTCCACTTGGCAGGTAGCATCCCAATGCATAACCACTACACCACCAGGGCTCCTTTAGACACAGAGAAGAAAGTACAAATCGAGGAAAAGCACATGCCAGGAAGAAATCTCTAAGAAATACAAGGCAAGATTTACCCTAGGAATGCCAGAGCCTTCCCCTTGAGCTTGTGCCTGGAATTAGCTTCCTAAGCTTTGAGAAAATATATTTCTGTTCTATAAAACCATCCACTTTTGGTTTTTCTGTTTTAGCAGCACCACCAAACAAAGACAATATTATTATTGCTATTTTATAGCAAGAACAGACTCATTGAACTTTACATGGAGGGCTTCTGGATAAGGTGAACTCACGGGTAAACTCTGGTGATCATCATTAGTGAATTTACTATTAAACTCTGGTGAGTAAGATATTCTGACTCATAATTTAGTGTCCTTCCTCTTCCTTTGTGTAGTTTTCTCTGTTTGGATGTGAAGTGGATTACTAAACTAGGATATTTTTATTCAAGATACATTTTTAGACAGTTCCTTATAAACCAAACCCACTGCCATCAAATTGTGTTTGACTCAACAGTGACCACATAGATCAGAGTGGAACTGCGCCTTAAGATTTCGAAGGCTTTGAATCTTTACCAAAGCAGACTGCCATCTTCTTCCTGGGGAGCAGCTGGTAGGTGAATTGCTGATCAGCCCAACACTTAACTTACTATGCCACCAGCGCTCCTTTAGACAGACAGTACCTACTTTGACAACCTTACCTACTTAGAAACACTTGAGAAGTGTTTTTATAACTAAAGTAATTTTTGCCACTTTGTAGATGAGTTTTTCAAAAATTCGTTAGCTCTATTTTTGAAATCATTTTGCGAAATTATATGCTCTATTTTGTAAAAAGAATTAAAATAATAATGAAAATGACCAATTGGCCTAGATAGGACTAGCATTAAGGTCTCACTTATGAAAGTTATACTTACTCATGAGGGCAGGGGATAGGTGGGTGATGCAGGGGGAGATAGGGGAAAACAATGGCAAGAATTGATGTATTAACCCCCCCCCACCAGGGATGAACAACAGAAATGTGGTTAAAGGGAGACCGTGGATGGTGTAAGATATGAAAATAGTAATTTATAATTTATCAAGGGTTCATGAGGGTGAGCGAGGGGGGCACGGGAGGGAAAAAGAGGAGCCTATACCAAGGACTCAAATGCAAAGAAAATGTTTTGAAAATGATGATGTCAACATATGTACAAATGTACTTGATACAATTGATGTATGGATTGTTATAAGAGCTGTGAGCCCTCAATAAAACAATTCATTAAATAATAAAAAAGAAATACTTATTTAATACAGAAACTTATTGACCATATGCATAATATATATAAACGTGCTCTTTGCACTGCCTTTGTTCCATCTTATCGGTACATTCTACTTTTTCTTCTCTCCCTCTCCCTTTTTCCCCTTACAGGGAGAGGGCCAAGAGATTATGATCAGTAGAGTGTGGGCCAGTCATTTCTGCAAAGGCATATCAGGACAGTGTTTCAATCTGAGTAGGGGAGTTGAAGAATTTAATTACAACTATTTAATGTCATGTGAAAGGCACTTTGATGTCCAAGGATTTGGTCTTTTTGAAAAGAAAATTCATTTCCTCCTGGTGTAGGCTGAGGAAGAAGCTTGCGGCTGATATCTCACACCTCCCCCACATCCCCCTAGCTGAAGTGCTGACCATGTTGGGGAGGACAGGGTTTTGTGGGAGCACTCTCTGCCTCCCTCAGGCTCTTTTGTTCCTTCTTCAGGGTTGGAGGGCCCAGGAGCGCTAGTGGCCCATGTTTAAAGACTGCGCTCCTCTAACAGAGTAGTTAAATGGCTGTCTCAGCTGGTTCTTTTTCTCCCCAGTCTAGTGAAATACTTTGAAGAGTGTGATGTGGACAGTGATGGGACTTTCTCTAGACATCTTTTGGGATATTTTCTTGATTCTTAATTTCAGTTAAAATTACAAGTGAGCCCAAATGCTTGGAAACTGTTTAATGACAAAAAAGTCATCTTGTGTAATTGTTAAGAATCCCTTTCTCAGCTGTGACCCCCCACCCCACTCTCCCCCTTTAAGAAGTGTTTGGTCTGTATAGTTTGTTTCAAAATAAAAACAAGCCGTGTTATATCATGTTGAAGGTAATTAAACCCCTAGGTTAACCCAGGTGCCAGCATATGCTGCTGATTATTGACATCTTAAGTGTGCGAGGAGCCCTGGTGTTTAAGTGGTTTAAGCACTTAGCTGCTAATTTAGTGGTTTGAACCCACCAGCTACCTGTGGAGAAAGACCTGGCAGTTTGCTACTTTAAAATATTTAAAGCCTTGGCAACTCCATGTGGAAGTTCTGCTGCTTTTTGGGCTACTCTGAGTTGGAAATGACCTGACAGCAGTGGGTTGCTTTGATTTGCTTAAGGGTGCTTTTGGATTTCTATTTTAGTATTTAATGTTCCCAGGTGGTGTAATGGTTACACACTGGGCTTCCATCCACTTGGTCTGATTAAATTGAAAACCACCAGCTGCTCTGAGGGGAAATATGAGGTTTATTCCTCCTATAAAGATTTCCAGTCCTGGAAATATTTCTTTGTACTCTAGTATCTTATTGTCTTCTACTTTGTCCTATAGGGTCACTTAGATTCTGAATTGAATCGTTGGCCAAGAGTCTTTTTGAAAAAATTAAAAATTTAAAATTATTAAAATTTAAAATTTTAAAAAAATTAAATTTATCTGTGAATGAAGAAGTGACCGTTTCATAAGCATAACATATTTTTAAGAGAACACCTTAAACCATAGAGTGGAAAAGGTGTTTAAAAATCTTTATGAATATGTTGGGTGAGCATTGGTACACTGCTATAGAGCCAATTCTGACTCATTTGTGTGGGGGACCAGCCTCCACAACAGAATGGATCCTAAGAGGCGATTGTGTAATTGAAGTGTAAATTAAAGGAACATCAGACAAGGCATGCAAGGGGTCACATTCTCCATGGAAACTGGAACCAGGGAGCAGTCTCATAGAGTCTCTCATAGGCTTATATAATCTCAGGGCTTGCAAGCCATGTCATACACATACATAACAGGAAGGGGATGTACTAGAGGCATAAACTTCATAGGAAGAGGGGAGGTACTTGGGGGCATACATGTGACAGGAAGGCACATATGGAACAAGATGGGCTGGTTCTAGAATTAAGATGCAGCCCAACCTTGGTCGCTCCTGAGCTCTTCTCCAGGGGAGCTATGAGCCTTATCAGAAGGGAGTTGGCTGCTTCTAAGGTGGGATGGGCAATAGGGTCTGCTTGCTCCCAATGGCAGATAGCCTCGGAACGTACTAGAGGAACATCTCTAACTAGCCTATTATGCGAGGAGATTTTGGGGATCATTTTTTTTTTCTGTTTTCAAAGATCATTTTATTGGGGGCTCTTACAACAATCCATACATCAATTGTATCAAGCATATTTGTACATATGTTACCATCATCATTTTCTAAACATTTACTTTCTATTTAAGCGCTTGGTATCAGCTTTCTTTTTACCCCTTTCCCCTCCCCGCCTTGTGAAAACTTGGTAAATTATAAATTATTATGTTCATATCTTATACCAACTGCTGTCTCCCTTCACCCATGTTTCTGTTGTCTGTTCCCCTTGGGAGGGGTGTTATGCATCGATGGGTAATCCCTTCTTCCCCTTCAACCCTCCCCTTCCCCCTACCCTCCTGATATCGTTACTCCCATTTTTGCTCCTGAGGGGTTGATCTGACCTGGATTCCATGTTCATCAGTTCTTATCTGTACCACTGCACATGCTCCGGTCTAGCCAGAATTGGAAAGCGGGACCAGGGTCATGATAGTGGGGATGATTTTTAGTCAGGAGGATGTAACCAGGATTCCCCTCCACCTCACGAATGTGAAGGCCTTCCTCCACCAGAGTCTGCTTCCCAGACTCTTCGTTATGAGCATAGAGGATTTGTCCACATCCCCTCTCTTCGTGGTTCTCAGTTTCTCACGATCATGACCTGATAGGACATAATAGAACTGCCCTGTGGGTTTCCAAAGCTGTAAATGTTTATAGGAGCAGACAGTAGCATCTTTCTCCCTCAGAGTGACTGGTTGTTTCAAACTGCTGACCTTGTAGTCCAACAGGTAACCACCATGGCATCAGGGCTCTTATAAAATCATTAAGTGCTGTAAATAGAAATCCAAAAGCATCCTTAAGCAAACCCAGCCCAACCCACTGCTATGGAGCCATTTTCAGCTCATAATGGCCCACTTACCCCGCCATGTCTCCTTGAGCCATAACGTGGAATCTAGATATTAGGTAAAGCAGTCATTTTTCTCTTGTAACAGGAAGGCCAGAGGAAGGAGGGTATTTGAGGGTTGGTCAGTGGCTCCAAGATCCACTTTTTCCCTGAAGTGATGAGCATCATTTCCACTTAGACTTCATAAGTCAGAAGACATCACACTGTCTTTTCTAAATGTAGGGGGTCTGAGAAGTGTCATCCTAACCGTGTGTCCAGGAGGAGGAGAATCAGAATGAATTGTAAACTTCCGCATGGCCATCCTAAAACTTCAAGGGGTGCTGTGAAATGAATGGTCATATGTAAGGCACTTGAAACAGTGCCTACAGAGGTGGCATGCTATCGGTATTTTTATCCCTGTTGTTAAATGCCAATGAGCCTGTTCCATCTCATAACAACCCTATGTACAATAGAACCATGACACTGCCCAGTGCCTCACTATTGTTTTTATGTTTGAGCTCATCCATGTAGCCATGGTGTCAATCCATCTGGTCCAAGGTTTTTTTCTTTCACTGCCCTGCTACATTATCAAGCATGATGCCCGTGTCTAGGGAAACCTGTCCAAAGTAGGTGAGATGAAGTCTCCCCATCCTTGTCTCTAAGCAACATTATGGTTGTACTTCTTCTAAGACAGATTGGTTGGTTCTTTTGACAACACATAGTACTTTTTAATATTCTTTGTCAGCACCATAATTCAAATATACCTATTCTTCTTCAGTCTTTAGTCAGTGTCCAAATTTCATATGCATATGAGGCAATTGAAAATACGCTAGCTTGCATCATGCCTACCTTAGTCTTCAAAGTATTATCCTTGGTTTTCAGCACTTTCAAAGAGGTCTTGTGCAGCAGAGTTACTCAGTCCAATGTGTCATTTGACCTCTTAACTGCTGCTTCCATGAGCATTGATTGAGGATCCAAGTAAGATGAAATCCTGGACCAATTTCATCTTGATGTCTGCTTGTCCAGTAGTGAGAATTTTGTTTTTCTTTATATTGAGTCATAATCTATACTGAGCGCTGCAATCTTTGATCTTCATCAGCAAGTGCTCCAAGCCCTCCTCATTTCAGCAAGCAAGATTGTGTCAGCTGCATATTACAGGTTAAATAAGCCTTCCTCCAATCCTGATGCCAGGTTCTTCATATAATCCAGCTTCTCTGATGATGTTCTC
Organism: Echinops telfairi; assembly: GCF_000313985.2. Taxonomy (NCBI): domain Eukaryota; kingdom Metazoa; phylum Chordata; class Mammalia; order Afrosoricida; family Tenrecidae; genus Echinops; species Echinops telfairi. The sequence goes on along the minus strand of NW_022111367.1, from coordinate 5,626,304 downwards.
ATCAGACAGATTGAATCAGTAAGGTCCGAGGATGCAACCCTGATGCACACATTTCCCGATTTTAAACCATGCAGTATGCCCTTGTTCTGTTCACACAATGGCCTCTTGATCCACATACAGATACCCCATCTGTACAATATAATGTTTTGGGATTCCCATTCTTAAGGCTATCCATCGTTTGTTATGGTCAACACAGTCAAATGCCTGTGCATCTTTTTGTATTCTCTGCTTTCAACCAAGATCCATCGGTTAGCAGCAATTGGTATCCCTTGCTCTCTGTCCTCTTCTGAATTCAGCCTGAACCTCTGGCTGCCGTCAGTATACTGCTGCAACTGTTGTTGGATGATCTTCAGCAAAAGTTTACTTGCATGTGATATTAATGATATTGTTCTATAATTTGAGCCATCTGTTGCTCATTCTGTTGGAAGGGGAGTAAATATGGATCTCTTTCAGTCAGTCGATCAAGTTGCTGCCTTGACATAGATGAGTGTTTCCAGTGCTTAAATCAGCTTGTTGCAACACTTCAATTGGTAGTACATTCAATTCCTTTGGTTAATTCTTTCAGTGAAGCTTGAATTTCTTCTCCAATACCATTGGTTCTTCCCATATGTTCCCTCTTGAAATGGTTGAATGTCGACTAGTTCTTTTGGTACAGTGACCATCTTCGTTCTTATTTTCTTTTGATGCTTCCTCCATTATTCAATATTTTGTCTATAGAATCTCTCAATATTGCAACCTGAGGCATGCATTTTTTTCTTTAATTTGTTCAGTTTCAGATATGCTGAGCATGTTTTTCTTTTTTGCTTTTTTTATTGCAGGAATTTGGATAGTCCATTATAATATTTTTAGTTTATCTTCTTGAGCTGCCCTTGGAAATGTTCTGTTTATCATTTCTTTTATGTGCCTTAACTGTTCTTTGATTACGAGCAAGTTCAAGTCACTTCGGATGTCCAGGGCTATCTTTTCTATCTTTTTAATGACCTTTTTCCTTCATGAACAATATTATTCTTCTTTATTTTTTTTTAATTTAAACAATTTTATTGGGGGCTCATACAACTCTTATCACAATCCATATATACATCCATTGTGCCTAGCACATTTGTACATTTGTTGCCCTCATCATTCTCAAAACATTTGCTTTCTACTTGAGCCCTTGATGTCAGCTCCTCATTTTTCCCCTCCCTCCCCGTTCCCCTCTCGATAATTTATAAATTATTATTTAATCATATCTTATACTGCCCAACATCTCCCTTCACCCATTTTTCTGTTGTCCATTCCCTAGGGAGGAGGTTATAAGTAGATCCTTGTAATCGGTTCCCCCTTTCAACCATACCTTCCCTCCACCCTCCAGGTATCGCCACTTGCACCACTGGTCCTGAAGGGATCATCTGTCCTGGATTCCCTGTGTCTCCAGTTCCTATCTGTACCAGTGTACATCCTCTGGTCTAGCCAGATTTGTAAGGTAGAATTAGGTTCATGATAGTGGGGGGGACGGGGGGAGGGAGCATTTCAGAACTAGAGGAAAGCTGTGTGTTTCATAGATGCTACACTGCACCCTGACTGGCTCGTCTCCTCCCACGACCCCTCTGCAAAGGGATGTCCAATTGCCTACAGATGGGGCTTGGGTCCCCAATCTGCACTCCCCCTCATTCACAATGATGTGAGTTTTTGTTCTTTGATGCCTGATAACTGATCCCTTTGACACCTGTTGATCACACAAGCAGGTGTGCTTCTTCCATGTGGGCTTTGTTGCTTCTAGGCTAGATGGCTGCTTGTTTACCTTCAAGTCTTTAAGACCCCAGACACCAAATCTCTTGATAGCTGGGCATTATCAGCCTTCTTCACCGCACTTGCTTATGCACACATTTGTCTTCAGCATTTGTATGAGGAAGGTGAGCACACAATGATAGGATTTTTTGTTCTTTGATGTCTGGTACCTGATCCCTTCAATACCTCATGATCACCCAGGCTGGTGTGCTTCTTCCATGTGGGCTGTTTCGCTTCTCAGCTAGATGGCCACTTGTTTACCTTCAAGACCCCAGATACTGTATCTTTTCATAGCTGGGCACCATCAGCTTTCTTCACCACACTTGCTTATGCACACATTTGTCTTCAGCGATCGTGTCAGGAAGGTGAGCATCATGAAATGTCAGCTTAATAGAACAAAGTGTTCTTATATTGAGGGAGTACTTGAGTGGAGGCCCAATGTCCATCTGATACCATAATACTAAACCTATAAATAAATGCACATAGATCTATTTCTCCATTATCATATATGAATATATTACATAAGTACATGCCTGTATTTAGGCCTCTATAAATGCCCTTTGCCTCTTAGTTCTTTCCTCTATTTCCTTTTACTTTCCTCTTGTTTCACTCTCATGCTCAGCCTTCTTTTGGGTTTCAGTAATTCCTCTCAGTTACATTGCCCTTGATCAATATCTACTAGGCCTCCCACACCCTCTTTGCCACTGGTTTTGAATCACTTGTTATACCCTTGTCCTGGGCTGGTTAACACCACTTCCTTCCCTCACCTCTCCTTCTCCCATATCCCATGAACAATATTCTTTAAACAAATTTTAAAAAATCATTTTATTGGGAGTTCTTAGAGATATCATAGCAATCCTTAGTTCTATCACATCAAGCAGTATTGTACAATTGCTACCACAATCAGTTTCAAAATATTTTCTTTCTTATTGAACTGCTTGGTATCAGCTCCCCTTAATCCCCACCCTCCCCCACCCAACCCCCAGGATCCCTTATTATTATTATTTTGTTCCTATAGTAGTTTCTTCTTCTTTGCCATATCTTACACAATCTAATATGTCCATGTACATACAATGTTGTCATTTGATCCCATCAAGTGGTGTTACACAGTTATCAATGCTATCAGCTCTCTATTCCTGACCCCTATTTCTCCCCCCACCCCCACCCCCACACCGCTCTTCCTGTACCTCTAGGGAACCATTACTCCTATTACTGTTTCTGTAGGTTATCTACCTTGGCTTTCATGTTACGAATGATCTTAAATATACAAATGAACATACGCAAATCTAGCATGATTGATCAGGTAAAACAAATAAAAAACATAATAGTAAGTGAAGGAAATATTAAAGAACGAGAGGATAATTATGTAGTTCATCAGTACTTTGTTGCACCCTGGATTTTTCATCCTTTCCATGTGGCCCTCTTGAGAGAGACTGTCCAATCATCATACAGGTGGGTTTTGGGTCTCCACTATATCCATGCCCCTTCACATTGATTTGGTTGCTTGTGTTTGAACTTCTTTTTTCTTTGGTTTGTTTTTGAACTTCTGATACCTCTTCCCATTTACACCTCACGATGACACAGGCTGGTGTAATTCTTTCATGTGGGCTTCGTTGCTTCCCTACTAGATGGCCACTTGTTTAACTACAAGCCTTTAAGACCCCAGCTGCTATATCTTTTAAAAGCCAGGGACCACCAGCTTTCTTCACCCCATTTGCTATGCACCCATTTTGTCTTCAGAGATCATGTCAGGAAGGTGAATGTCACACAATGCCACATTATTAGAACAAACTGTTCTTGAACTGAGGTAAGATTTAAGTAGCGGCCCAAAGTCTAACTGCTTCTTCATGTAAAATATATATATGTGTGTGTATATATAAATATATATATATATACACACACATATATATATTATATATATATATATATATATAAATATGTTTGTATTTAATCATTTTATTGGGGGCTTGTACAACTCATCACAATCCATACATCCATCCTTTGTGTCAAACACATTTGTACATTTGTTGCCATCATCATTTTCAAAACATTTTCTTTCTACTTGAGCCCTTGGTATCAGCTCCTCATTTTTTCCCTTCCCTCCCCCATCCTCCCTCTCTCACGAACCCTTGATAATTTAGGAATTGTTATTATTTTTTCATGTCTTACACTGTCCAACATTTCCCTTCACCCACTTTTCTGTTGTCCGTCCCCCTGGGAGGGGCTTATAGGTAGATCATTGTGATCGGTTCCCCCTTTCTCCCTCATCTTCCCCTTCCCCTCCTGGTATCACTTCTCTCATTATTGGTCCTGAGGGGTTTATTTGTCCTGGATTCCCTGTGTTTCCAGCTCTTATCTGTACCCGTGCATGTACAATATTCTTGATGTCATCCCACAGCTCATGAGGTCTTTTATCATTAGTGTTCAGTCAATCAAATCTGTTCTTGAGATGTTATCAAAATTTAGATAGGATAGATTCAAGGTAACATGTTGGCTTTGATGGACTTTAAGCTTCAACCTGAATTTACATATGAACAATTGGTTGTCTACTCTGCAGTCGGTTCCTGGCCTGGTTGTGGCTGTTATTATTGAGCTTCTCCAATGTCTCATAGTCTATTTGATTTCTGTATATCCCATCGGGAAAAGTCCATGATTATAGTTGCCTTTTGTGTTGCTGAGAAAAGGTATTTGCTATGAGCAAGTTGTGGTCTTGTGAAATTCTATCATGCGATCCCCAGCTTTGTTTCTATCAGTAAGACCATATTTTCCAACTACTATTCCTTATTTGTTTTCAGCTTTTGCATTCCAATTGCCAGTAATTATCAGTGCATCATGATTACATGATTGATCGATTTCAGATGAAAAACATTAGTAAAAATCTTTAATTTTTTCATCACTAGCTTTAGTGGTTAGTGTAAAAATATGAATAATAGTTGTATTGATTGGATTACCTTGAATGCTGATACACATAATTCTATAATAATAGCATTGCACTTCAAGATCGATTTTGAAATGCTCACCCGTCTTTTTGTGATGAATGCAATGCCATTCTTGAAAATTTCATTTCTAGCATAATAAACCACATGATCTTCTAATTAAAAATGACCAATCCCATTTCAGCTCACTAATGCCTAGAATGTTAGGTTTTTTGTTCCCTTTTCTTTTTTAGAACTTCAATTTTACTACATTAGTATATTGTACACTGAAAGTTCCAGTTATCAATTGATGTACCGAGCTTTTCTGCCCATTTTGAGTCATGTCCCATCAACAAATGAAAAGACCTGGAAGGTTCACCACCCACTTTACTCCATCCATGTCATTCTGGTCAAGTCTACCTTGAGTAAGCAACTGTTTTCAGTCTTATTTTGAGTGCCTCTTGACCCGAGGGGTTCATCTTCTGGCACTATGTCTGAGAGTGTGCTGCTTTGCACGAGTTTCTCAGAGGCTAATTCCTCATAAGTAGGCAGCCTATCCCTTCTTCATTGCCTGCTCATATTCCAGAAGCTCTGATGAAGCCTGTTCACTTTGGGTGTCCTTGCTGCCATATAAAGTGCCGGTGACACATGGCTTCCATTGTCACAGCAACATAAAAGCCACTGTAGTATGACAACTGACTGACAAGTGGTGGGTGGTGTCCACTATGATAGACACATTTATTGAATCAACAGGCATTTGTTGAGCAAATGTCATTGGAAAGCTATGCAAGGACATGTTATTTATATTTAGGTACTTCTGATGAAGATTTTATTTAAAAAGCCTTTCTTAAATATTTAGAAAATTAGCCCCGCAAGTTGAATCATTTGAATTCAGTGGATCAAGTGCTTATTAAAATGGAAATTTCTGCAGAATTTTCAGTTGAACACAACTGTAACTCAATGAGATTTTAATGTATTTCAATAAAATAAATTACAAATTATGCTAGCTACCAGAGATACATTTTATCGCAGTTATTCCTTAGCTGTGTTTGTATGGATTGACTGAGTGATAAAGTACATTCTGTTATCACAAAGTAAATATTTAAGACAGCTCACATGAAGTCCAAGTGCTTGGTACTGTGATGTCTGTCATTCAGAGCGAAGTTCTCCTCCAGGTGTCAGAATCAACTGGACACCATGGAGTCCCTCTTTTCATTTCCCTGTTCTCAGAATTTTTATGACCCAGAGCATCACAATTCTAGCAAGACAATTCTTGTATTGCCTCTTTTGCCTGTTGCCACTGTGACTAGTGGAGGTAGGTATGTTGAAGAGGGAACATGTGGTGTCAGATGCCTTCAAGCAGCAATAATGAGATTGCTGGAGTTTATCTACTATGGCTAGAGAAGTGAACAAATTGTGGTATGGCTAGAGAAGTGAACAAATTGTGGGGGGCCTTTTGTTGTTCTAAGTATGCCAGGACTGGGATTGTGAACCGCAGAGCTCAAGTAGCAAATAACTCAGGGTGCTCACATTCTTTTCTCTCTCAACTTTTTCTTTTTCTCATTCCTCAGAAGGCTCCTGAGAGCGTGTTTAGTAGAGATTCCCCACTGTCCCTTCTAAAATTAATAATGGAATTGAGGATCATCATGTACAAACGGAACTGTTTTAACTGTGTCATCCTTTATTGTGCAGTTAAAATAAGGGTCAGAGGCAGAAACAGTGCTTACTGACAGAACATGCAGGCAAACAGAATATTCTTGTTTTCCTGTAATCTAGGCTGGTTTTCTATAGGCCCCTTCCAGTGCATAAATGATAGGGTAGAGAAAGAATAAAAAACGAACTCATTGCCATTAAGTCTATTCTGACTCATAGCGCTCCTACAGGACAGGGTAGAACTGCCCCTGTGAGTTTCTTAGGTTGTAACTCTTTATAGGAATAGAAAGCCTCTCTTTCTCCTGAGGAGAGGCTGATGGATTTCAACTTGGACCTGGGGAATTGCAGCCCAACTCATAACCACTACACTACCAGGGATTCATGGGGTAGAGAAAGGGAGGATTAAAATACAGTTAGAGCCAATAAATCAGTCTGATGTAACAGTTCAAACAGCCTTTAGATTAATGCTCATTAAAAACAAAACATGAAATGCATTGACTCTCATATTGCATCCCCCATGCTCCTCATTAAGACAGCATCTGAGTGAGGGGAGGAGGCATTGTCTAGGGAGGGCTGCATGAGTGGAATCCCTAGACCCACCTCCGAACCTCTTGGTACTTTTTGGTTTTACTGTGGAGCACCTCTTCTGGCCTTTTGCCTGGGATTGATGAGGAGGGACATCCTACCTTGGATTTCTACCATAGTGATGTGGATAGAGTAAAGCCTGAGGAATAAAGCTTTCAAGGCCTTCATTTGCTGTTGGGACATGACTCAAAATGAGAAGAAACAGGCGTAGCCATCAATTAATCAGAACTTGGCATGTACGAAGTATGAATCTAGGAAAACTGGAAGCTGTCAAAAATGAAAGAATGCAGAAAGTTCAATATTCTAGGTGTTAGTGAACTGAAATTGACCATTTTTGAAATCAGGCATTCATTTGGCTTACTGTGGTGGGAGTGACATTTAAAAGGAACAATGTTGCATTCAACATCATAAAGGACATTTCAAGATCTATTTTGAAGTGCAGTGGTATCTGTGATAGGATGTTATCTCTCCACATACAAAGTTTTCCAGTCAGTACAACTATTATTCAATTTTGTGCACCAACCACTAAAGTTAATGAAGAAGAAATTGAGGGATTCTATCAATGTCTTCAGTCTGAAATTGATCAAATCAAGATGTATTTCTAATTATTGGCAATTGGAATGTAAAAGTTGGAAACAGAGGAAGGATAGTCAAGGTGAATGAAATGAAGTTGGAGGTGATAGAATTTTTCAAGATCAACAACTTCTTTATCAAAAATATAGAATACACAGAAATCAGAGCCTGGTGGTGTAGTGGTTATGTGTTGGGCGGCGATCTGCAGGGTCAGCAGTTCAAAACCACCAGCATCTCCGAGGGAGAAAGACTGGACTTTCTACTCCCATAAACAGTTACAGTCTTATAAACCCGCAGGGATTGCTTGATAGCAGTAGGTTTGGTTTGGTGGAAAGAGATAATGGAGAAGCTCAATATTAGTAGCTAGAGTGAGACCAGAAGCTGACTGTGGAACAGACCACCAAATGCTCATATGTAAGTTCAGGTTGAAGTTGCAGAAAATTAAAACAAGTCCACGAGAGGCAAAATATTACCTGATTTTTGGGAACATCTCAAGAACAGATTTGATACATTGAGAGCTGTTAGATGACATCAGGAACATCATAAATGAAGGAGATAAAAGGTCTTTGATCTTTTTCTTTCTTCCTGTCTTTTCAAAGTGGATGTCAGAAGAGACTCTGAACCTTGCTTTTCATTGTAGAGTAACTAAAAAACAAAAAATCACTGCATCAAGTCACTTTTAAAGAAAAGCTATAGGACAAGGAAAAATTATATGAGACTAACTCTTCACAGAAGTCGTAGCTAAAGCAAGTGGAAGAAATGATGAAATAAAAGAGCTGAACAGAAAATTTCAAAGGGCAGCTTGAAAGACTAAGTAAAACATCATAATGAAATATACAAAGACCTAGAGTTAGAAAACTAATCAGGAAGGATGCACCCCACATATCTTAAACAGTAAGAAGTAAAGAAAGTATTTAAACCTTGAGTTGCAATATTGAAATATTTTAAGGGCAAAACATTGAATGATGTAGGAAGGATTAAAGGAGATGAAAAGAATGTATGAAGTCACTGTACCAAAATGAAGCAGTCAACATTCCACCATTTAAAGAGGTAGCATATGGTCAAGTAGTAATGGTACTAAAGGAAAAAGGCAAACCTGTACTGAAAGCATTAGCAAAAAACAAATCCAGGAATTGATGGAATATGAATTGCAATGCTTCAACACATTGATGCAGCACTGGAAGCACTTACTGGTCTATTTCAAGAAATTTGGAAGAAAGCTACGTGGCCAACTGACTGCAAGAGATCCATATTTGTGCCTCCTTGTAAAGAAAGGTGAGTCAACAGAATGCTTAAATTATAGAACAATACCACATGCATGTAAAAATCATCCAACAATAATCGCAGCAGTACACCGACAGCTGCCAGAAGCTGATGCCAGATTCAGAATAGGATGCAGAACAAAGGATATCATTGCTGATGTCAGCCGGATCTTGATCGAAGGCAGAGACTACCAGAAAGATGTTTATTTGTGCTTTATTGACTATGCCCAAGGCATTTGACTGTGTGGACCATCACAAACTATGTTTAACCTTGAAAAATGGGGAATTCCAGAATAATTCATTGTGCTCATGGGGAACCTGAACATGGATCAAGAAGCTGTTGTGTGAAAGAACAAGGGACTACTGCATACTTCAAACTCAGGAAAGTTGTACATTAGGACTGAATTCTTTCACCATATTTATTCAATCTGTATGGTGAACAAATCATCAGAGAGGTTGGGTTTTATGAAGAAGAATATGGCATCAGGATGGGAGGAAGGCTTATGAACACAACCTTGCTTCATGCAGATGACACAACTTTGCTTGCTGAAAGTGAGGAGGACTTGAAGCACTTGCTGATGAAGATCAAGGAGTGCAGTCTTCAGTATGAATTAGAACTCAATTTAAAGAAAACCCAAATCCTCACAACTGGATCACTGGGTAACATCTAATAAACAGAGAAAAGATTGAAGTTGTCAAGGATTTCTTGGATCCACCGTCAGTGATCATAGAAGCAGTAGTCAAGAGATCAAGCAATGCATTGTGTTGGGTAAATCTATTGCAGAAGATTTTAAAGTGTTGAAAAGCAAGGGGATTATTTTGAGGACTAAGGTGCACTTGACTCAAGTCATGGCATTTTCAGTGGCCTCATATGCATGTGAAAATTGGACACTGAAAAAGAAAGACAGAAAAAATGATGAATTTGAATTACGGTGCTTAGAAGAATCTTGAAAGTACCGTGGACTGTCCAAAGAACAAATAAATCTGTCTTGGAAGAAGTACAGAATGCTCCTTAGAATCAAGGATTGTGAGACTTTGTCTTAAGTGCTTTGGTCAAATTATCAGGAGAGACTAGTCCGTGGAGAAAGACATCATGCTCGGTAAAGTAGAGGGACAGTGAAAACAGGGGAAGGCCCTTCATGAGATGTATTAACACCATGGTTGCTATATAGGCTCAGACATAAGAACAATTGTGAAGTTGGTGCATGAGTGGGTTGTTTTGTTCTGTTGTACATGGGCATGTTATGCATTGAAACTGACTTGGTGGCACCTAACAAAAACAACAAAGGATAAATACTGTATGAAACCACTAATGTAACAGAAAAGATTTTCACAGTAAAAGAAACATCTTTTGATAGTTACCAAGAGTGGGAGTGGTAGAAAGGGGAGGGCAAGACAACATACAATAAGGGGAGGTTAGGAAAAAAATAATGGTAGTGTAGGGGAGGACACTGGGAGGCTTGCAAGAGTTGAAGGCAACGGATGTGAATACTGTTAGCTATAGTCTTGCAATAGTGGTTTTTATGAGGATGCTTGGATAGACACATAGGCTGCATGAGTGTGGGAGGAAGAGTGGGAGGTATATCCACAAATATATGCAGGCTTTACAGAGAAAATGTAGGCATACGTGTTTACCTTGGGTAAATTTGAATTTGCCAAATTCAAATTCATGAATTTGGTGGAGCATACAGAGCGCTAAGTTATGAAAACTTCTTAGCTATAAACAAATACTTTGAAGGAATGGATCACTAGGGCTGGGGACTGAGAACCATAGTCCAGGGGACACTAAAGTCAATCGACACCACATAGTCCATAAAGACAATGTCTCCACGACCCTAAGAGCAGAAGAACTGAATGGTTCCACTCAGTCCAGTAGGATTGCTATGATTTGGAATCAACTTATGAACTGTTTGTTTTTTAAGCCTCTTAAGTTGCCTATTAAGTGTTGAGAATTAAATTATGAAGCGATCATCATTTTCCATATGAGCGGGTAAAGAAGAGCCACTTCGTGTGACGTAGTGACTGTGTGGAGAAGGGTGTGGTGGTTTGTCTTGCATACCGTGAGCATAGTCATAGATTAGAAGTGACCAAATACGGGCTTCATGAGTATTGTGCAAGGTGTTAAAATGCCTATAAGCCATTTTCCCTTGCTTTTTGTCTTCTGGTATCTCAATAGCAAAAAAAAATTTCACCAGGCCTCCTCCATTTCATCCTTTGTCCTCATGGTCTGGTTCAGTTCCCTCTGAGAAGTCAGACAGCTTTAGAAATAGCACAGTGGTGGGATGGAGACTCAGAGCCAGACTCCCGGGTCTCCCATTTCACTGGCATGGGGACTATGGGTAAATTAGCACCTCTCCTTTTAAATATGAAAATGAACACAGGATTTCCCGCAGAGGAACTTTGTGAGGATTAGTGAGGTAAAGCAAATAAAGAACCACGTCTGATGGTACAGATACTCAGTATGTTTTTGTTAATCCTTTCTTTCTATTTTTGATATTTGTTGTTTTATTATTATTTTTTATAAATCATTTTATTGAGGGCTCTTGTAACAATCCATACATCAATTGTATCAAGCACATTTGTACATATGTTGTCATCATTATTGTTAAAAGTATTTTTTTCTACTTGAACCCTTGGTATCAGCTCCTCTTTTTACCCTCCCTCCCCGACCCTCCCATTCTCATGAACTCTTGATAAATTAAAAATTATTATTTCATATCTTACCACATCTGCCTTTTACTGCTATTTTCTTTTTTTAAAGGTTAATTTAATATATTTTTTATTTCAACTTTTTATCTATCTATCTATCTATCTATCTATCTATCTATCTATCTATCATCTATCTATTTATTTAGTTTTTGTTACTGTTGGAAGGGAACGTGTTCGTCATAAGACTCCAAGTCCATTTCAGTTCACTTCCCCCTTTTTCCTTTAAGCCGCTCCGACCACGGTTTAGGTTTGAGGGCTCAGGAATCTGGAGGGCCAACATTTCTAAAATTTGTTAAAAATGCTCTTACTTTACAGTTCTCACACAATAAAAGCTAAAACACTTACAAATTAAATGAAAAATAATAAAAGCAATAAAATGCTAGTTAATTAACTTAATGTAACAAATGCTTTGCTCAAATAAAATGCTTTGCTAAGAAAAGAAATAGAAGTATTTGATAGGGAATAATTAGAATCTATGGCATTATCCTAAGAGAATGAACAGAAATTGAAGCTTATTTGAGTGCTGTCATAGCAGATTTGAAGGTTTAAAGAACACCAACTGCTATGAGTCACTTCCTACTCATAGTGACCCTGCAGGACAGAGTAGAACTGCACCCTTTGGCTTTCTGAGACTTTAAATCTTTTTTTAAATCATTTTATTGGGGGCTTGTACAGTTCTTATCACAAATTTGTAAGGTAGAATTGGGAGCATGATAGTGCAGGGGAGGTGGGGAGGAAGCATTAAAGAACTAGAGCAGCAGTTCTCAACCTGTGTGTTGTGACCCCTTTGTGGGGTCGAACAACCCTTTCACAGGGGTTGCCTGATTCATCACAGTAGCAAAATTACAGTTATGAAGCAGCAACGAAAATAATTTTATGGTTGGGGGGTCACCACCACATGAGGAACTGTATTAAAGGGTCACGGCATTTGGATGGGTGAGAACCACTGAACTAGAGGAAAGTTCTATGTTTTATCGGTGCTATACTGCACCCTGACTGGCTCATCTCTTCCTTGTGACCCTTCAGTATGGGAATGTCCAATTGTCCACAGATGGGCTTTGGGTCTCCACTCCACACCCCTTCTCATTCACATTGGTATGATTTTTTATTCTGAGTCTTTGATGCCTAATTCCTGATTCCATCGACACCTCATGATCACACAGACTGGTGTGCTTCTTCCATGTGAGCTTTGTTGCTTCTGAGCTAGATGGCCGCTTGTTTATCTTCAAGCCCAGAGGCTCTATCTTTTGATAGCCTGGCACCATCAGCTATCTTCACCACATTTGCTGATGCACCCCTTTTGTCTTCAGTGATCGTGTTGGGAAGGTGAGCATCATGAAATGCCAGGTTAATAGAACAAGTGTTCTTGCGTTGAGGGAGTACTTGAGTAGAGGCCCAATGTCTGTCTGCTACTTTGATACTTAACATATAAATATATGTATATAGATCTATTTACCTATCATTATATATAAATATAAATTGTCTCTGCATGTCTATTTAGATAAGATAGGCAGGATAAACAGTCTGGAGGAGAAAACAATGGGACCAATGGTTTCAGTAGGATATAGGAGAGGGGAGATGGGGAAGATGTTAGCAAACTCAGGGACAAGGGAACAACAAATGATCTAAAATCGATGGCAAGGAGGGCAGGGCATAGGATGCCTGGTAGGGCTTGATCAAGGGCAATGTAACTGAGAGGAATTTCTGAAACCCAAATACCGAACATGATAGTGGGACAAGAGGAAAGTAAAAGGAAATAGAGGAAAGAACTAGGAGGTAAAGGACATTTATAGAGGACTAAATACAGGCATGTATATATGTAAATATATTTATATATAAAATGATAGGGAAATAGATCTATGTACTGCTATTTTCAAGAGCCTTCTCAGTAAATAGGAGACAACTTTAGTCGTACTATTACTCCTTAGTTCTTTTCTTGTGCCCATATCTGATAATCTCAGGGCATTGAAAATTATTAATATGCTAGGTTGCTAACTCAAAAGGTTGGAGGTTTGAATTCACCCAAAGGTCCCTTAGACAAAGGCCTGATGATCTAACTTCTGAAAACTCAGCCATTGAAGCCTTATGAAGCATAGTTGTACTCTCACACACATAGGGTTGCCAGGGATTGCAATTGACTCTACTACAGTTGGTTTTGTGGTTATTCACTATGTTTAGGCGTAACTCCTCTCTCAGAGTATGTAGACACCTACATGTGTAAGTCCTCTCTCAGAGTATGTAGACACCTACATGTGCTTTAATCTGGTTTGACTTTTGGTGCATCAGTGGAAAGGATGTGATATAGTTAAAGTTTATTGCGCCAAACTGGCCGATAAACACATGAGGGGTTAATTGAAGGGTGGAGGGATAAATGGCTCAGTAAGCCTTGCCTTTCAAGTTTTCGGGTCTCTTGCTTTGTGATGGTCAGACCAGGGTGCAGCTGCCTTAGCCAGTTCCCTGCTTCAACTGGCAAGGCTTACTTCCTGCAAGACATCCCTGAGGAGAAGCCACATGGACCTACCCTGATGCAGCCCTGGGTGCTGGAGCAGCCGTGTGGAGACCCCTGCCAGCGCTGAGATGCTTACACATTCACTGATTCAGCTTTCCTCCTGCAGTCGGCATTATAGTGTGTGTTTTGTGAGATGGAGGAGGACTTTGTGGATTGGTGTTGGACATATGGGTTAATGTTGGACTTGTGGGCTTGGGCAGCACTGGGTTGGGATGTTTTCTTGATGTCCACTTAACCTTTATTTAAAACTCTCTCTATACATGAGTTTCTGTGGATTTGTTTCTCTAAAGTACCCAGACTAAAACAGGGTGTCTATCATGTCTTTATCCCACCTACTCCCACCTCCTTCCCTGATGTACTGGATGCCCACTTTAATCTTCCGTCTGTACCACAGAACCTACTTTCTGTTAAGGCAGTTAGGAAAATTCTTGATAGAGTTTAGATTTTGCTGGAATTTGCTCATTTTCACGTGACAGTCTTGGTAACCCACAATCACATGTGCACATTTGCACTCACTGACACACATACATACTTTGACTTGTAACCCAATTTTATAATTATTTTGGCTCTCTTGGCCACACTAACTTAACTCACTGCCATCGAGTTTATTGCAACTCAGAACAGTCCTATAGGGCAGCCCAGAACGGTGTCTGTGGGTTTCTGAGACTATAAATCTTTACGGGAGTAGAAAGTCTCACCTTTTCTATGTGGAGCAGCTGGTGGTTCTGCCTTTGTGGTTAACAACCCCCACACATAATCTACTGTGCCATCAGGTCCCCTCTCTTGGCCGTAATTAACTGATTATTCAAGTCCAAACCACATGATTAGTCTAACTTGCCAAGTGCCAGGCATAGAGAGGGCCAACAGGAAATTGACCTTGACTTCTGTAGGAAGGATGGAAAACAAGTAGTCCTTTAAGAAAGGGCTGTTAATCACAGAAAGCAAAAGCCTTGCAACAATTACCTACAGCTGGTGCCCAGGAGGAGGCGTAGGCGCTGCTTTGGGCTGCTAGCCATCAGGTCGGCAGTGTTAACCTGTTCAGTGGGAGAAAATGAAGCTGTGGACTCCTGTGAGGCTTTACAAGGGTCAGACCCTAAAGGGACTGTTCTCTGTCCTATTGGGAGGCGATGAGTCAGAAGTGGCTTGATGGCTGTGAGTTTGAGTTAACTGAAAGGGTTGGCAAAACTTCCTAAGGTATATTCACATAAGGCTTTCAGAAAGACGAAGTAAACAGTATAGCCGGAGGAAGAAAACAGGCAATCATCAAGTAGGTCCCACACTTCCAGGTGCTCTGTCATGTACATGGGCTGGCCTAGACAAATGAGTCCGTGCAACTGAACAGAGAGTCCACAGCAAACTCCAAAAGTAAATGGTCAGTTGATTTTTAATAATGAAGTAAAAGCCAATTCAGTGGAGAAACAATAGCCTTTTTAGTGATTGGTGCTAGAACTTTGACCTATACTTCATGCCACCTACAAAAATGAACATGAGGATTAAACACTTAAGTATAAAACCTTAAATCATAAAACTTTGGGAAGAAACACAAGACAGAACCTTTGTGCACAGTATCTTTTGGACCACATTTTAGCATCATTCCCAAGTTCATCTTCTACACACGAAAGATTGGAAAAAGACTGTTCTAGAAGGAGCATGCTGAAAGCTGAGTATTATTTGTGCAGGTAAAACCAAGTGACAGGGAGGAGCAAATACTCTAGCCAACATGTGCAGGGGCAGTAGTTTCATTGACAAGTTCATGTCACAGTTTGCATCTCCATCTGCAGCAAAATTAAAAATAAAACCCAGCTTAATTTTAGAACTATATTTATTCAGTTTTAAAAGTCTTAATGTCATGTCACTCCCAACTTTTGTAAAAGAATAGTGGTGGCAAATCACAGATTTTGTTTTTTATTTCAATGTTATTTGATTTTGTTTTGGTTTGGTAAAATGAGAAGCTGGAAGCTCTATACTTACTTAATTCTCCACCATTGTAATTTTTTGTTGTTGTCTTGACCTACAGAACAGCAGTTTAGCAGCTTCTGAATTATAGAACTAAGAGTACTCTGGTAGAGTATGGGACAGCACTGGGTGACTAGAGTGTATGGGGCCAGAGAAGCAGAGAGTTTTGTGAATACCCCTGGAGTTGAACTTGATCCCCAAATCTTTGAGGGAAACTAGACTGATATTTTAGAAAGATGACGTATCTCCTTGGATGAAGAGAGGGTCAGAGAAGGGTGAAATCAGAGGCAGTAAAACAGCTGGCAGACTCTTGCTGGTATCAGTGAAGATAGAAAATTAGGCAGTGGAGTGTAGATTTCATTTATATTCAGAAGGTAGAATTGTCAGAACTTTGCAACCTATTGGCAGGAATAGGTATGCTTACATTATAGTGTAGTGGTTATGTGTTGGGCTGATAACCACAAGGGCAGCAGTTTGAAATCACCAGCTGCTCCAAGGGAGAAAGATGGAGCTTTCTACTCCCATAAAGCGTTACAGTCTTGGAAACTCTTGAGGCAGTTCTACCCTGTGATTTCATTCAGTTTATTACATATATAACTCCTCAAGAGAAGGCAGGCTAGTAAAAATATTAGGTACTGCTAAGGTTTTCAGACTTTAATTTGGCAAGGCTTATGTTGATTGTGCTGCATATTTTGTAGAGTAATTATTTACAGAACACTCATGTTTTACAAAGAGTGACTGTTGGTAGAAGGTAGGTGTGGCATGCCACCCTTAGCCCAAGATTCTTAAGGATTTCTGAATATTTTTGTAATTTATAGAGTTTTGATGGATTTTAGAAAAGAATTGATGTTCAATTATTACCTTTGCCCCATTCTCCCTGTGTTAGTCTGGATAGACTAGAGAAATAAATTCATGGACACTCATATGTGTATGAGAAAGAGGTTTACATACAGGAGCAGTTGAATATTAAGAAAACATCCCAGCCCAGTCCAGATCAAGTCCATACTCCTGATATTAGCCCATATGTACAATACCCATCTGTAAAGTCCTCTTCAGACTAATAAAACACATGCAGTGATGCCAAATTCAGGAAGATCACAGGCCAGTGGGTGGAAAGCCTTGTGATCCAGTGGCGTTGTAAGCATTTCAGTATTGGCTGGCAGGGGTCTCCACGTGTCTCCTCCAGGTCAGGGTACTAGCGTAATTCCATGTGTCTTGTCAGCTACAGAGAGAGAGAGAGAGAGAGAGAGAGAGAGAGGAGAAAGAAGGCGAGGGGAACAGGGAAAGAGGGACCAGACTTCAACCCAGTGCTCCACGATGTGAATGCAACATGCCAGCGTGGAGCAGGGAACCAACCAGTAGAGAGGTCTGAGGGGCCGGCCCCAATCCCAACTACTATGTGGACACCTGCCCCTTCCCCAAGAGAATTTATTTCAAAGGATGGCATTGAATCTACAGCTCTGGGAGAAGGACACATCTGATCGGAGTACGAGGGAGCAGATGAAGTGGGAGGAGGAGAGAGTGGAGCACATCCTGGCCCACCAGGCCTTGAGGACGCTGTTCCCGATTAGAGCAGCCAGTCCACAGAGAGGACCACATGGCCGGCCCCACTATGAGACATGACATCCCTCACTGACCCATAGCCCTACAGGGGACAACACCGGAGATGCAGTGTGGGAATTGCACCCGATCTGATCCTGCTACACCGGGTGCAACAGAACAACAAGGGAATGGAGCAGCGAGGTCCCCAGGGAATGCTGAAGGTGGACTTCAGGGCCAGGGCGTGGTGCCCCAAGAAACTGGACTGGAAAACACTCCTAAAGGTCAACAAACAGTCCTTGAACTAACTACAAGCTTTTCTTTCTTGTTGTGTTTTTTTTTGTGTCATTGGTTTGTTGTTGTTTTTTTTGTATATTGTTGCTTGGTTTTGCT
>NW_022111367.1:5579185-5607326 GCF_000313985.2 Echinops telfairi | reverse complement strand
CATGTGACCTCCTCCCTGGGGGACAGACAACAGAAAAGTGGGTGAAGGGAGACATCGGACAGGGCAGGATATGACAAAACAATAATTTATAAATTATCAAGGGTTCATGAAGGAATGGGGTGCGGGGAGGGAGGGTAAAAATGAGGAGTTGATGCCAGGGGTTTAGGTGGAGAGCAATTGTTTTGAGAATGATGAGGGCAATGTCCAAATATAGCAATGAAATTAGATACTGAAGATCTCCAGGGTTCAACAGAAACTCAACGTGTTTCCAAGTCACCTTGGATATTAGGAATCTGCAGATTAATCATTTTTCAAGCAAATTAGAAATGTTTTTAAGTGGTAACAAAACACAAAATAGATTCCTCATTTTAAAAATATGGGCTAATAGGATCTCTTGCAATCTGGCTCAACCATCAGTCTGGCTTCAGACTGGAAATATTACAGCCATCTTTGTCTCCTTTCTTTTCCCTTGATTCTATAGCAATGTATCTAGGATTTGATTATCTGTGTGTTTCTTTGCCAATACTCTATTATAGCTCCTGGGTTATTACATACAGTTGGTTCTCAATTGACCATGCAGCCTTTGCTTTTTCTTGCTTGCTTACTATTGCCAAAATCATCTTTTGAAAGCATCCGCTTTGATTATATAACCATGGCCCCATACACATGGTTCAGAAACACTCATGTATTTCTTCTTTCTTAAGGTTTCACGGTACCAATTCCACTTTTCTTAAGGTATCTTAAGGTACCAATTCCACCAAGCCCAAAGTTGAAGTTGGGTTTGAATACTAAGCTACTCTGCTGCCCTACCCTGCTGCAGTGGACAAGTGAATTCTTTGTTCACCAATTTGGCCAGAGTGCCTCTTCTAGATATGCTTCAGGGACACTTTGTACACAGCTGTCTTTGTATTTCTGGCAACTGTAGAGAGACATTCCGTTGTGTTTTTTACCGTGTAAAATTCTGGGTCACTTTGCTACATGTGGCTCTGCTGGAAGAGAGCAGAGAAGAGTGCAGAATCCAACTACAGATCAAGGGCACCCACTGAATCATGGCTCTCGGTTCAGTATTTAAGTTCCTCCTGAGTATTCATCATGTGCCTGCCACTGTCGTGTGAGGTGGGGCTGGAAACAGTGGTGAGTAGGATGACAGACTGTGCCCTCCCTTGGTTTACGGTTAGGAACACTGTACATCTGCATAATTCTTCTAGGGATACGGTCCAGACCACTACTGATCGGAGCAGTCATATTACTGGATTGTTCAGACTGATGTTCAAGGCTGTACTGTGTTGCTCTTGCCTGTGAACAACGCAGGTTAAGGAGTAGGTGGCTGATAGGCAGGGACCGACCTGCACAATCTGTCTGATCTGGTGTGTTACCATTCCCGATGCTTCCTGCTGGATTACTCTTTACCACTGTGAACGTTCGTTTTTCTTCCTTTTCTGTTTACCATTTTCCTTTCTCCTCTATGAGTATGTGACCATTTTCAAACACTTCTTCTATGCTAAGTACTATATGTATTCAAAGTAAAAGTAAGTGGGGGCTCTGGTAGCCAGGAGAGTGAAGGTGGCAATTTGGACTGAGCATGCGAAGAATTCGTACTCTACTTGGAACTACATTTCCCAGAAACCCATGCTACCCCAGCCGAATTTCCCCAACCATAGCTTCCTGTAGAATATTTAGAAACTGATTCCACTAGCAAGCCAGGAGGAGCTGAGAGCCTTTTGATGAATTAATGTGACAACCTCTCTCCCTCCTGGGAGATTCTCATTAAAATTCTATGTGAAAAACCCCTTCGGTGTATCTCAAAGTAAATATTTTGAGTAGGCAAGAACCTGAAGCTTCAGTAACAGGGCCTTCAAAAAGTCCTTGGGAAATTTTCAATATTTTTTTCTATTTTTCCACAAACTTTAAAAAGCAAAACACCAAGCTCGCTGTCCTGGAGTCATTGCTGACCCCTAGCGATGACCTTATGGGTTTCTGAGACTGTAATTGTTTGAGGCAGTAGAACGCCCAGTCTCTCTCCCGAGGAGTCGCTGGTGGTATCGAACTGCCATCCTTGCAGACTGCACTACTTGGACTCCTCATTAAACTATTTAAAGTCCCCTAATATTGGCCTTAACTCACTGCCATGGTCGGTGTTTTAAAAGGTAAACATTTTAAATGTCTTCACGTCTGACAGGGCGATGGACTTGTTAACCAACATTGACAGGATGGTGTGGTGGCTCGTGCAGGGTGCAGCGTAATAGGACCATAACTGTGCCTGAGAAGCCTTGCGCTGTGGTTCTGTGGGAAAGCTGATATGCACATAACATGATGAGGGGAGGGTGTGTGGGATAATAGCACTCAAAACCATTTAAGGCTATGCTTAAACATCATCCACTGAAGGTTAAATTACTGAGAGAACAAAATAAAGCAGGTAGAATGCCTATAAAAGAATGTCAATTAAATGCCTAGAATGTAGAACACAGAAAAAAAGTTCAGACATACATCAGTACTTATTAATAATAAAATAATCATATTTAAGACTTATTAGGAGTTTCTTTTCTTAAAGCTTTTGCTATCAATCGTTGATAAAGACAATTCTATATATACATATCCCCTGCTCTTTGAAAATTCGCTTTACACTATTTTGGCCTTATGAAAGTACCTGTTTTCACTATCTGAAGGAAATCCATGCGAAGGGTCAGAAACTGAAACTAGCATTTGGGGCTTGTTTTGCAGGGAGCCATTAAAGAGTCAACATGTGGCAGCACCTCAGCATCGAGTGCCATAGCTGTGTCTGTGAACACTGTCAGCGTTAGTTTAGGTTTTATATCTTATGTGATAAGATTTACTAGGTTGTGTTTTGGGGGTCTGGTAATTGTGTCTTCACCTTACACCATTTCCTTACAAAAGGCTTTCAAGGAACACTAATTTCTTTTTTTATTTTAATCATTTTATTGGGGGCTCGTACAACTCTTTATCACAATCCGTACATACATCTTTTGTGTCAAGCACATTTGTATATTTGTTGTCATCATCATTTTCAAAACATTTTCTTTCTACTTGAGCCCTTGGTATCAGCTTCTCATTTTTCCTCACCTTCCCCCATTCTCCCTCCTTCCCCAACCCTTGATAATTTAGAAATTGTTATTATTTTTTCATGTCTTACACTGACTGATGTCTCCCTTCACCCACTTTTTGGTTGCCCGTTCCCCAGATCATTGTGATCAGTTGTCCCTTTCTCCCCCAACCTTTCCCTTACCCTCCTGGTATCTCTACTCTCATTATTGGTCCTGAAGGACTTATCAGCCCTGGATTCCCTGTGTTGTGAACTCTTTTTTGTACCAGTGTACAGGCTCTAGTCTAGCCAGATTTGTAAGGTAGAATTGGGAACATGATAGGGGGTGGGGGGAGGAAGCATAAAAGAACTAGAGGAAAGTTGTATGTTTCATTGGTGTTATACTGCACACTGACTGGCTCGTCTTCTCCTATGACCCTTCCATAAGGGGATGTCCAGTGGCCCACAGATGGGGTTTGGGTCCCCACTCCACTCCACACTCCCCCTCATTCACAATGATATGATTTTTTGTTCTTTGATGCCTGATAACTGATCCTATTGACACCTTGTGATCACACAGACTGGTGTGTTTCTTCCATGTGGGCTTTGTTGCTTCTCAGCTAGATGCCACTTGTTTATCTTAAAGCCGTTAAGACCCCAGCCGCTTTATCTTTTGATAGCTGGGCACCATCAGCTTTCTTCACCATATTTGCTTATGAACCCACTTTGTCTTCAGTGATTGTGTTAGGAAGGTAAGCATCATGGAATGCCAGTTTAATAGAACAAAGTATTTTTGCATTGAGGGAATACTTGAGTAGAGACCCAATGTCCATCTGCTCCCTTAATACTAAACACACACACACACACACACACACACATATGTACACAGATCTATTTGTTCATCATAATCTATAAAAATACTTACATATGTACATGCCTGTATTTAGACCTCTATAAATGCCCTTTGCCTCCTAGTTCTTTCCTCTATTTCATTTTACTTTCCTCTTATCCCACTGTCATGTTCAGCCTTCATTTGGGTTTCAGTCATTCCTCTTGGTTACATTGCCCTTGATCAAGCCCTACCAGGCCTCATACACCCTCTTCGCCATCGATTTTAGTTCACTTGTTCTCTTGTCTCTTGGTTTGTTAACACCCACTTCCTTTCTCCGGCCTCCCCCTCTTCCCTGTCTCCCCCGAACTGTTGGTCCTGTTGTTTTCTTCTCCAGATTGCTTATCCTGCCTATCTTATCTAGATAGACCTGGAGAGATAATAATATGCACAAAAACAAGACAGAGCAAAACAAAGCAACGAAAGAAAACAAAACAATGACAGCAACAACAAAAAACCAATTACCAACAAAAGAAAAGCCTGTAAATAGTTCAAGGCCTGTTTATTGACCTTTAGGAGTGTTTTCCGGTCGAGTCTGATGGGGTGCCACGCTGTGCCCCCAAAGTCTATTTTTGGTATTCCCTGCGGACTTCCTTGCTCTGCTCCTCTTGCTGTTCTGCTGCACATCATTAGTGTTTTGCCTCTGTGTGGTGGGGTCAGATCCATGCAATTCCCGTAGTGTCTCCAGTGTTATCCCCCATAAGGCTATGGGTCAGTGAGGGATGTCATATCTTGTATTGGGGCTGGCCATACGGTCCTCTCTGTGCATTGGCTAATCTGAGCAGGAGTATTGTCCTCAGGGCTTGGTGGGCCAGGATGTACTCCACTCTCTCTTCCTCCAGTTCATTTGCTCCTCTGTGCTCTGATCAGAGATGTCCCTCTCACTGAGTTGTAGCTTCAGTGCTGTCTTCTGAAATGAATTCTTCTGCTGTCCACGTAGGTGGGATTGGGGCTGGCCCCTCAGACCTCTCTATGGGTTCCCTGCTTCATGCTGGTATGTTGAATTCACATCTTGGAATACCAGGCTATAGTCTGGTCCCGTTTTCCCTGTGGGGATATAAATAATACCCTCCACTTGAGTGGGTCAGTGCCCTATTTCCTCCGCTACC
Organism: Echinops telfairi; assembly: GCF_000313985.2. Taxonomy (NCBI): domain Eukaryota; kingdom Metazoa; phylum Chordata; class Mammalia; order Afrosoricida; family Tenrecidae; genus Echinops; species Echinops telfairi. The sequence continues at coordinate 5,602,288 of NW_022111367.1, read as the reverse complement.
CATGTATTTTTTCTTCTTCTTTTTCTCCCCTCCTTTTTAGTTGGCTTCCATATGTATCCCTGTATTTGGTCTGGCCCCTGCCATATTACCTGGACCTCACCCCAGGAATGTTTGTATAGTAGCTTTTCCCCTATGCCTCTTTGGCATTTTTAAGCTTACCTTAGTGGACTTATGTTGTACTTGCCCTTTTGTGCTTGGCTTAATTCATTTAGCATAATTCTTCCAGTTCTTCCCATGCGGCCATGTGCTTCATGTATTCATCACTGCTTTCTAGGGATGTGTAGTATTCCGTATTCCATTGTGTACATGTACCACAGTTTTGTAATCCATTCGTCTGTTGATGGAAATTTGGGTTGTTTCCAACTCCTTGCAATCGTGAACTATACTACATTGAATATTGGAGCACAGATGTCTGGCCATGGTTTGTTTCTTGCCTTTTCTGGGTATATGCCCAGTAAGGGGATTGCTGGAGTGTATGGTAGCCCAATTTCCATCTGTTTTAGGTATTGCCAAATTGATTTCCATAGTGACCTACAGGTCCTCCAGCAGTGGATGAGACTTCCTATCTCACCACAGCCCCTCCAATACTTGTTGCTTTCTGATTTTTTGAATTGGACTATATTTGAGAGTGTTAGGTAGTTTCTCATTGTTTTAATTTGCATTTCTCTTATGGCTAATGATCACAAACATTTTCTCGTATGTTTATTGGCCATTGAGATTTCTGCCCTTGTGAAACCTGTTCAGGTACGTTGTCCACCTCCTCAGTGGGCAATTAGTTTTTTTTTTCTTTTTGGAAGCTAATAGAGTATTTTAGATTTTAGTACTAAGACTTTTGTCTGATGTGTCATTGCTAAAGATGTTTTCCCAGTCTGTGGACTCTCTTACTCTCTTGGTGAATTCTTTCAATGTACACAGGTGTTTTATCTTCAGTACATCCCACTTGCCCATTTGTGACTTATCCATATTTGTGTCGTTCCCTATATCTGATAGCCTATTCCCTGTGCCAGAGTTCTCAGGTTTGTCTCAATTCCCTCATTGATGGTCCTAATAATTTGGGGTTTTACCTCAAGGTCTGTGACCCACCTTGAGTTTATTCTTCTGCATGGAGTGAGGTAAGGGTCTTGCTTCATTTTTCTGCAGGTAGATCTCCATTTTTATCTAGCACCACTTGTTGAAGAGGGTATCTGCTTCCCATTTGATATTTTGGGGGCCCTTATCAAAGATCAGTGGTCTGTATGCTGATGATTTTATTTCTGGGTTTTCAATTTTTTTCCATTGGTCTGAGTATCTGCCATCATACCAATACCATGAGGTTTTGACCACTGTGGCTGTACAATATGTGCTAAAGTCAGGTAAAGCAAGCCCTCCCATTGTGTCCTTCTTCTTCTTGAGGAGTTCTCTGCTAATTCTGGGCTTCTTCCCTCTCCATATGAAGTTGGCAATCAGTTTTTCCATTTCTTTGAAGAAAGATGATGGTAATTGTATTGGGATTGCGTTAAACTTATATAGTGCCTTGGCCAGAACTGACATCTTTACTATATTGAGTCCTCTAATCTATGAGTATGATATTATTCTTCCATTTGTTGAGGTCACTCTTGGTTTCTTGTAATAGTGTTCTATAGTTTTCCTCATACAAATCTTTTGTTTTTTTAGTCAGTTATATCCCTAGATATTTCAATTTGTGCTTGACTGTTGTGAAGGGTACCAGCTTGTTGATGTCCTTTTTTGTGGTCTTTTTAAAAGTCATTTTACTGGTGGCTTGTACAACTCTTATCACAATCCATCCATCCATCCATCCATCCATCCATCCATCCATCCATCCATCCATCCATTGTGTCAAGCACATCTGTACATTTGTTGCCTCATCATTCTCAAAACATTACCTTTCTACTTGAGCCCTTGGTATCAGCTCCTCATTTTCCCTTCTCTCCCTGCTCTCCCCTCCCTCATTAACCCTTGAGACTTTATAAATTATTATTATTTTGTCATATTTTCCACTGTCTGACATCTCCCTTCTATTCTGTAGTCTTGTCCCATGTGTATAGCAGTCCAATAGACTTCTGTTTGTTGATATTGTACCCAGCCCTTCTGCCATATTCCTCTATTGCTTCCAGTACTCCCCTTCTGGAGCTTTTGGGATTTTCCATTTATAAGATCATATCATTTGCGAATAACGATAGTTTCACCTCTTTCTTTCCCAGACGAATACTTTGCTTGTCTTTTCTTGCCTTATTCTGTTAGCTAAAACCTCCAGTATGATGTCAAATAAGAGAGGGGATAAAGGGCATCATTGGTTGATCCCCATTTTCAGTGGGATTGTTTAATTATTTTCTCCATTGACTACCACGTTGGCTATTGGTTTTTCATATATAACTTGTATTATCTTGAGGAATTTCCTTCCATTCCTATCGTCTTGAGTGTCTTAAACAGGAATTGGTGTTGGATGTTGTTGAATGCTTTTTCCACATCTATCAATATTATCATGTGGTTCTTATATTTTTTCATGTCAATGTGGCAAATGATACTAATGGTCTTTCATATGCTGAACCATCCCTGCATCCCTGGTATGAATCCCACTTGGTCATGGTGAATTATTTATTTTATATACTTTTGTATTCTTTGGCCAGTTTTTTGTTAAAGATTTTTGCATCAGTGTTCATTAAGGATATTGGAGTGTAGTTATCGATTCTTGTGGGATCCTTGCCCAGTTTAGGTATCAGAGTTATACTAGCATCAAAGAAAGGGTTCAGGAGTTTGTCATCTTTTTTTCCATGTTCTGGAAGAGTTTGTGTAGGATTTTGGTGTCAGTCTTTCTCTGAATGCTTGGTAGAATTTTGTGAAGCCATCTGGTAGGAACACTACTTTCAAGTAGCTGGAGAAGCCTGTATTTTCATATATGTTGGTTTTGTTGGTGAAGTTTCACCTGTCATGGGTCTCATTCAACCTTATTTTATAGATTGAAACAAAAACAAGCAAGGAAAAAAACACAGAAGATGTTGCCACCTGAGAGTTAATTTTTTCATTGTAAACTGTGAAGGCTTTCATAGCCTTTGCTCAGAGAGACTTGACCCAGCTGGTTAAAATGCCAAGGGGTGATGGATGTAATAAGCATGCCATGCTAAAAACACATGATTGGAATAGCTGTTAATTTTTTTTTAAAGCAGGAATGCCATTAAAACTCAAGGTGTTGAAACTAAAAACAGCCACACCTCTTCTCCATGGTGGATTGCTAGATTGCTACAGCTATGAGAAAGACCTCTGATTCAGCATAGCTGTTGAGGTGTGATATAGCAGGCGCATTCAAGGGAGGAATAACCTCCTATGCAGAGCCTATCCAGGGTTGGACAGCGTCCATCTTGAGCCCCTGCCCACCCTGATGGGCTGCCACAGCTTCCACCTCCTGCTTTGTCTGAAGGCAGCAGCCTCCTACAGAAGTGCGCAGTGTATGGCAGAAGATTTGGATTGCTAACTTACCATATGTGATTTGAATAAATACAATGGGAGCCTAATAGCTTGTTCTTATTAGTAGTAATCTTAGAGAAATCATTTTTTTTTCCAGGTATGTTTTTTAAGATTTCTGCAACATTCTTAATTTTTAAGTGCCTTAGTTTGCAGATCAGTTTTATTGGTGCCATGGGTGATCTATTACCTACGTATTCCCTGAAAATTCAGGGTCTTCACAGTGCATTCCTGCACCCTCTCCCCAGCCTCCCAAGTTACTTCAGTGGCCGCAAAAATAATTGTCCCCTAGTTTAAGTGAAGTTGCTTGCTATGGTAACTAATGAAAGTCGCATCATTCTAAGGCACACATTCAAAATCCTAGATTTGAGCAAGTAGATGCCTCAGCTTATACAGTGCTTAGCAACCTGTGGTATACTATTTGTCACCACTCCAGTCTTCCTTCTTCTTTCTGAAAGTGACCTATATAGGTTTTCTCGTTCTTCCTCTTTTTTGTTCATAGTTATTTTCATAATGACCTTATTTTCCAAAATCAGAACACATGTTGTATCTGACAAGTAAAAGGGCACTCACTCTAAGGCCTTTGTAGATCCTTTTTTACTCAAAACTCTTGGTGTTATTAAGGCGCTTGCTTTGGCCATCTAGTCTTCCGCCTTACTCTTGACTTAGCTACTGCTTGCCTGCTGACAACTCCCCAGAATTGCTCTCAGGTAGGCAGTTCGCTTCTTGAGGGCCTGTTGATCATGCTCAGCAAGTTCAATATGAACGCAGCATTGCCCTCCATAGAAATCACTTACTGACAAATGGCACAATCATTCACACAGAACCCACATCCAATCAGCCCCAATTCCAGATGGTTCTACTTCCTAAAATCTGTCCTCATCTTTCTTTTAGGTTCTTAGCCTTTGTTGGCTTACCCATAGCTCCTAAATTGGCTTTTAAAAAATTATTTGTGAACTGGCTATTTATCCTGTAGTTCAGTGGTTCTCAACCTTTCTACTGCCGTGACCCTTTCATACAGCTCCTCATGTTGTGGTGACACTCCCCCCCAAGTATAAAATTATTTTCGTTGCTACTTCATCACTGTAATTTTGCTACTGTTGTGAATCGGGCGAGCCCTGTGAAAGGGTCATTCAACCCCTAAAGGGGTTGCGACCCTAGGTCGAGAACCGCTGCCCTAGAGGCTCTTCAAGTACTCAAAGTAAAGTCAGATTCCTGAGCATGGCCTACCAGGCCCATGGTGGCCTGGCCTTCTTCCTTGTCTACACTTGTTTATCATCACTTCCTATCTGTACCCTCTCATGTAGACTTGCCTCTGTGAGCTACATATGCTGCTCCCATTCTCTCTCCCTTTTCCTCTAGTAAATGCCTTTGCATCATTTCAGACATTATTCTTTCTGGGTGGTTTCTCTGACATGTCTAACTCCATCGTTGTTGGGTTCTTACAACTCTTGTTACAAAGCATACATCAATTGTATCCAACATTCGTACATATATTCCTTCCTTCTTTTGTAGACATTTACTTTCCATTGAGCCCTTGGGATCAGTTCCCCCGCGCCCCCCAACTCTCATGGCCCCCTGATAGATTGTACATTGTTAATTATTTTCAAATCTAACTCTGACTGCCGTCTCCCTTCCCCTCTCTGGTTTCTGTTGTTCTACCCACTGACTGGGGGTGTGTGGTATGTGCCATTCATTGAGATCGGTGCACCCCGCTCTCCCCACTTCTCCCCCCACCCCTTCCCCCTACCCTTTTGATATCTCTATTCCCATTCCTGTTCCTGGGCTCCATGTGGTGTGAGTTTTATCTCTTGCCTCTACCTATGTACATGCTCCCGTCTCGTCTAGATTAGGAGGTGACATTGAGGTCATGACAGTGGAGGGTGAGGAGGCCTCCAGGACACAGAGGTATAGTGCATGACCCATTAGTCTTCTAATGCACCCTGATTGACTCACCCCCTCCCTGCGACCCCTTGGGGTGGGGGATGCTCCATTGTCCATAGATGGGCTTTGGGTCTCCATGCCACCCCCCTTCATTCTCACCAATGCATATTTGTTGTTTACTGTTCGTTGTGAATCTTCTGATGCCCGTTGCCCAGTCTTGACACCTCACGATTGCACCGCCTGGTGTGCTTCTTCCATGTGGGCTTGTTGCTTCACTGTTGGATGTCCGCTTGTTTAACTTCAAGCCTTTAAGATCCCAGGCACTGTATCTTTTAATAGCCGGGCACCCTCCTCTGTCTTCACATCTGCCTATGTACCCATTTTGTCTTCAGCGATCGTGTGTGTGTTAGATTTGTTAAGAACAATGTGTTTGAACAATGTGTTCTTGTATTGAGGGGAGGTGTGAGCTGAGGCCCAAGGCCCATCTGCAGCTTCAGTGTATTGCCCTATAAATGTATGCACATAGGCCCATACCACTATTGTTGGATTAATGTATTTGCATAAGTGCACACCTCTGTTAATCTCCCAAACTATGCCTTGGTTTCCTAGAGCTTGCCTCTGTTTCCTTTTGCCTCCTCCTGCCCCGCCCTCACTTTCTCCCTTCTTCCCCTTCTTAGTGCTTCCTCTCCACTAGCTTGGTGTTGCTCTGATACTCACAGGTTCTCTACCCTCTCCTAGATGCTGGTTCTGCTTCCCTAGTGGTTCCCTGTCCATGACACCAAGTTGGGTCGCTCATATGCTTTTGTGGCCACGTGGGTTTTGCCTCCTTAGCTTGCCATATCTTGTAATGTTATACTGCTTGTCTGCCTTCCCCAGTGGACTGTGAGCTTTCTAAGAATAAAGGTGCAGTAGTTTGTCTTTGTGGTTCTAGGGAACTTCACAAGCTAATGTTTAATAATTGCTTATTGAATGAAATAATGAACCAACACACCAATACACTTGTGGCACCAAACCAAACCAAGCCAAACTTATTGCCATAAAGTCTACTCTGACTCAGCAACTTTATAGGACAAAGTAGAATTGCTTATGTGGGTTTCGGGGTCTGTAACTCTTTCTCATGGAGAGGCTGGTGGTTTCAAACTATTGACTGCCCAAGGCAGAACCCATTACACAGTCAGGACTCCTACTTGTTGGAAACTGGGTAGAATTTAAACTTCTAGAACAGCAGTTCTCCACCTGTGGGTCGTGACCCATTTGGGGATTGAACAGCCCTTTCACAGGGGTCACCTAAGACCATTGGAAGACACAGATTTCCGATGGTCTTATCCATCTCCAGGCGGGTCCGCCCACATGCAGATACACTCACAAACGAATATCCATTATGAAGACTGTTACTCATGGTACACCATGTTTCAGGATAAAATTTCATTTATTTGTAATTGGAAATAAATATCTCATAATATATAATTACATATTATTTTTGTGATTAATCACTATACTTTAATTATGTTCAATTTGTAACAATGGAAATACATTCTACATATCAGATATTTACATTACAATTCATAAAAGTAGCAAATTACAGTTATGAAGTAACAACTAAGATAATTTTATGGTTGGGGGTCACCATAACATGAGAAACTGTATTAAAGGGTCACGGCATTAGGAAGGTTGAGAGCTACTGTTCTAGAATTTAATTGTCTTAGAAAATCCAAGTTGGTCTAGACCACGTATGTAGTTCATTGTCATCATCAGTATAAGTGTAGAATCTTAGCGATTACTAGACTATAAGACAAAGGGTATGTTTTCCTTAGTTGGGATAGGAAATGGGACACACATACATCTGAGTATATATGTATATTGAGTTAGTTAATTGTGCCAATCTGGCCGATAATCACATGTGGGGCTAATTGAAAGGCGGAGGGATAAATGGGTGGTGAGCCTCGCCTTTCTAGTTCTCAGGTCTCTTGCTTTGTGATGGTCACACCAGGGTGCAGCTGCCTTAGCAGTTCCCTGCTTCAGCTTGCAAGATTGTCTTCCTACAAGACATCCCCAAGGAGAAGCCACATGGACCTATCCGGATGCAGCCCTGGGTGCTGGAGCAGCAGTGTGGATACCCCTGCTAGTGCTGAGATGCTTATTTGTTCACTGACTCAGCTTTCTTCCTGCAGTGAGCATCATTGCCTCTGTTTTGTGAGGTGGAGGACTTTGTGGACTGGTGCTGGGTTAATGGGTTAATGTTGGACTTGTGGGCTTGGGCAGCATTGGGTTGGGATGTTTTCGTGATGCACACTTTCTTTACATAAAACTCTCTTATACAGGAATTGCTGTGTATTTGTTTCTCTAAAGTACCTAGACTAATACAATGTATAAAAACATACTTAATGTAAATGTATATACATAGGTTATATATTTAATTCAACACCTGATTTTTTTCCGGTCTTTGTGTGTGTATGGGTATGCAAGAAACTTTGGTGGAATAATGGTTAAGCATTTGGCTCCTAGCTAAATGTTTGGTAGTTTTAACCTACCACCCCTTCTGTGTGAGAAAGAGGTAGCAGTCTACTATTGTAAAGACTTATAGCCTTGGAAACTCTCTGAGGCAGTTTTCTCTGCCCTAGAGTGTTGCTATGAGTTGGAATCAACAGCAGTGGATTTGTTTTTGTGAGTGTAGCAGCTGTGTCTGACTATAGCAAATTGCCAGCTTATGTGTCTCAACACAGTTCAAATAAAGAAAATCAGGGTGGCAATCTCAGAAGAAGGGGGTATCTAACTCTCCCACTTGAATGAACATTTGAGTCAACTCTGCCTGCACAGTACTAGTGGCATCCACCATAGTTTAGGCTGTAGCTGAGGCACTTGGTGGGTGGTGGTGGTAGGATTGGTTCTTTGGAGGGAATCGGATACTAGAGGTGACTCACTCACTGCTATAGAGTCAATTCTGACTCATGGTCTTTGTATCGGACCAGGTAGAATTGCCCTTGTGAATTTCTGAGACTATTTATAGAAGTAGAAGGCCTCTATTCCATGATGCTCACCTTCCCAACGTGATTGCTGAAGACAAAGGGTTGCATAAGCAAATGTGGTGAAGAAAGCTGATGGTACCTGGCTATCAAAAGATACAGTGTCTGGGGTCTTAAAGGCTTGAAGGTAAACAAGCGGCCATCTAGCTGAGAATCAACAAAGTCCACATGGAAGAAGCACACCAGCCTGTGTGATCATGAGGTGTCAAAGAGATCAGGTATCAGGTATCAAAGAACAAAAAATCATATCATTGTGAATGAGGGGGAGTGCAGATTGGGGACCCAAAGCCCATCTGTAGGCAACTGGACATCCCCTTACAGAAGAGTCGCGGGAAGGAGACGAGCCAGTCAGGATGCAGTGTAGCAATGATAAAACATACAACTTCTCTATAGTTCCTAACTCCCCCCCCCCACTATCATGATCCCAATTCTACCTTACAAATCTGGCTAGAACAGAGGGTGTACATTGGTACAGATAGGATCTGGAAACACAGGGAATCCAGGACAGATGAACCCCTCAGGACCAGTGGTAAGAGTGGTGATACTGGGAGGGTGGAGGGAAGGTGGCGTTGAAAGGGGGAACCGATTACAAGGATCTACAAATAACCTGCCCCCCTGGGGTCGGACAACAGAAAAATAGGTGAAGGGAGATGTTGGATAGTGTAAGACATGATAAAATAATAATAATATATAAATTATCAAGGGTTCATGTGGGGGACGGGGAGAAATGAGCTGATACCAAGGGCTCAAGTAGAAAGCAAATGTTTTGAGAATGATGATGGCAACAAATGCACAAATGTGCTTGACACAATGGATGGATGGATTGTGATGAGTTGCACAAGCCCCCAATAAAATGCTTTAAAAAAAATAGAAAGCCTCATGTTTCTCCTGTGGAGCAGCTAGTGATTTGCAACTGCTAACCCTCTGGGTAGCAGTCCAGTCTGTAACCACTGTGCCACCAAGAGTCCTCAGAGGTGACGAGTGTTGTAAAAACAAGGGTTTATAGTTCCACTACATCATCTCACCCTTACAGTTTATAGATGCCTGTAGATCAGCCCAGCTTTGCCTCGCTGTGTTGGTGTCGTTAGAATCTTTGCTGATTATTGAAAGGTGGGTGCAGTGACTGTAGGCAGGGACTTTTGACTGATGCTTTTGATCTTTCACATATGGTGGGCAAAAATTTTGGTTCTAGGGCAGATGCCAAGCTTGCCAAGATGTCCCTTTTCTGACTGCACAAGGGGCTCAAAAAGTTTGTGGAAAATTCCATTATCTCTTACTTCCATTTCTCCATGACCTTTTTGAAGCCCTCTCATATTTATAGCACAGCCAAGGAGGCAACCCAGTATGTAAAATCATAGTGGGGTTTTGGTAAATGCCGTAATTTACTTAACATTTGTTTTAACTAAAAGCAAACAAAAATAACTTATTTAGGTCAGGAATAAGTGTTAATGTTTAGAAGTAATTTTCACCTGCTGAAATATGGTCAACTGTATTTAATCTGGAGTAAGACAATTCTGTTTCCAAAATTTACCTCGTTGCTACACTGGCTGAGGCAGCTGGGAAGTCATCTTGCTCAACAAGATGAAATTGCTACCCCCAGCATTTCTTGTTGGTTCTTGCGCTGAGAACTTGGGAAAGAGGCAGGGGCAGGGTGGAAGATGAGAAGTCAGGCCACTGGGCAGGGTGGAAGATGCAGTGCACGTGGGCTTCCTTGTGAGGTGGAGAAAGGATAGCTGAGCCCTGCATTTTCCTTCTCCAGTACACTGACCTCTGCTGGCTAAAGTATGCTGGTACTCACAGTTACTGTTTCTTACTTCCCCACCCCCAGCATAAAGGTTTTCACTTAGTCTGAAAGTTTTTGGTGTTGCTTTTTAAATATGATTTTCAGAAAAATGGAAACTTTACTTACAGTCCTTTTAGAGTAGAATTTATTTTTATATATGTAATTCTCAGCAATTTCAGTGTTGCTCTCTAGGATGTAGCACTTTTTTCCCCTCTGAACTTTGTATTTTGAATTGGATGAAGGTTTACAGAGCAGACCATCAGTTTCATACTCATCAATGTGTACACATTCTGCTGCATCTCATTCACTGCCGTCCCTGTAATGTAACCACTCATCCTACCTCTTCCCTGTATTTCCTGGCTCTGTTCTGCCTTCTCTTTAACCCTTTTGAACTTTATCTTTGGGGTGAATGCTGCCTGTCCGGTTTTAATTTGTTGATTATTCTAAGGTGTGGGAAGTGCACTTGTGTTACTTTTATTGTTCTTCTTGTAGACCTGTTTGTCTGAAAATTGAGCCAGTTAAGTTCAGTCTTAAGCCTGAAGTCTGATGAAAAGCATTAGTCTTGGGGGTCCCATCCGTCTCTATCTGGCCAGTAAACTCAAGTATTGTTCCACTGTTTTCTCCCATTATATTCAGGACCTTCTAATATGATCCCTTTCAGAGCAGTTGGTAGTGGAACTTGAGCACCGTCCCGTTCCTCTGGTCTCAGGGTTGTGGAGATTGATGTTCCCATGGCCCATTAGTTGGTTGGACTAATTGCCTCCATATGTCTTTTGATTTCCGTCAGTCTTCTTTCCTCCGGATGGGGAGAGACTGTTGGTTGCACTTTAGATGGCTGCTCGCGAGCTTTCAGGATGCCAGGCACTACTCACAGAGTAGGACGGCAAAACATTGTCCAGTGAGCTGTCTTATGCCAGTTGACCTTGTTGTCCTCTATGGCCCTGAGCCCCTGGGTCCAGCAACTTATTCCCTCGTGGTGTTTGATTATTACCAAGGAGCTTTCATAACATCGCCGCTTCCGTGCTCCACCACGTTTCTGGATATACATGCAGGAAAGGTAAATACACATGTACAAATGCCCTTGTCAAATGTGTTTTTATATATATTTGTGGATTTAGTCCTTACACCCGGTCAGTCGTGTGTCCATCCATAGGATGCAGTTATTTTAACATTTTCTTTTTAAAAAACTACTCTTGTATCTCTGAAGAATAGGAACAGAGTTTTGAATAGAATTTTACCTTTAGATTTATAAACCTGCCAATTATGATTAAGCATATTAGGGTAAGAAAAGCAGAATGTTTAGTACGAGAGCACAGAATTTAAAATAAATTTATCTACTCACTAGCTCAGACAAATCACTTATGCCCTCTGGGCCAAAATATTTATCTGTAAAGTGATCATTTCTCCCATAGAATAAATAAGAAAGGATAAGGTTCAAGATGGGCATCGTTTCATTCCGTTGGACAGAGGGTCACTATGGGTTGGAACCAACTCAAATGTAAAACTTTACTGTATATGCAAAGTGATTGGGGGGGCTGTAATTTTATACACGTTTGTTGCTTTTATCAAAATAAAAATTAATATTATCTTGCTACCTGCTGGACTTATACTGATTTAATAATTAATGGTGTGTGCTTTTTTTTTAGCAGGGGTAATTAAAAAGTTACTACCATCAAGTCAATTCTGACTCATGGCGACCTTATAGGACAGAGTAGAGCTGGTCCTGTGGATTTCCAAGACTATAAATCTTTATGGGAGTAGAAGAACCTTTTCTTTTTCCTATGGAGCAGGTTGGTAGATTTGAACTGCTGACCTTGTGATTGCCAACTCGGTGCATTACCCCCAAGTCACCAAGCTCCTCTTTTTAGAAACACTATTATGTAAATATATACACCTATTCCTCACTTATCGCTGTTTCTTTTTCTGACATTTCGTATTGATGACTTTGAAGAAACTTTCCGTGGTTTGGACCCTACATGGGGATTCATCCAGGACTGGGATGCCTTCCATCTGCCACCCCAAATGATGAGCCAGAGAATCCAGCATGACCAGGCCATGGAAAGGGTGGTGGCTATTGGGCTGCAGGCCTCCCTTTTTTCTGTGACTTAGTCCAGCCTCAAGGTGATAGTGGGTGACACGGATGAAAGTGGGCAAGGGAAAGGTCTGCTGAGGGCCTATAGGTGCCTGGGCAATCAGTGTGCATCCACCAGAAGCAGGGAGGACAAGAACGAGGCCTAGGGTTACTGCAGGCTATGAGGGATTGAAGATGAGCAGGGTCCCCACCCCGAGTGGACAGCAAGAGGTGGCAACAGGCAAAACCTGACTTTCACTGCCACCCACAACCACTGTGGGCTCCATGATGGTGGGGAAGGTGAGGGGCCCTCTTTAGCTCATATATCTAGAGTTGTGCCAGGGGTACCTGATGGGAAGTTGACAACACTGGTACCAAGATGGGGCATAGTCCTTGACTCTTCCATAATGTCAATTTTACATAACGATTTAGTTTTTGGAACCTAACCACGGTCAATAAATGAGGAGTGGGCATATAAATAATATGGTGTAAGTCACATTACAACAGCGTAGCAAGCTCTTGAGTATATAATTTCAATGCTGACTTTAGCTCTAATCCTCAAGGAAGATGCTATTCCACTTGTAATCTCCATTCAGATAACCTACAGGTATTTTAGACTTCAGAGGTCTTCACACCAATATGCTGGGGCTTTTCCTCCCTAATAGGGAAGCGGTTCTGTGTAGTGACATGGTTTAAGAGTGCACCCTCCGAAGTTAGGCTACTTGGGTGCAGATTATGGCTTTCTCTGGACCTCAGAGCTTTCCTGTGTCAAAAAGAGGTAATAATCGTATCTATTTTGTGAGATTGTTGGGAGGTTAGATTTGGGATTTTGTTGATGAAACAGTTTATTCAAAAGTCTATTAGACTTCTATCTGTTTACTTCCAGTAGAGCCCATAAGCCAAATACGTCTGTCAAAGATTTTATTTAAGGCCTGAGGATGCTTGTCTTCTGTTTACTGGCTTATGAGCGCTGCCTGTCATTCTCATGTCCATGTAACTGATGCTAAGGAAGATCAGCTGAAAGAATTTAGGGTAGACAGTGAGCAGTCTGTCGCATCCAACTGGTCCCTGTGTTCACTCTTCAACAAATACTTATCATATAAGTTACCAGGAACTCAAGTTAGGCTCTGAGTAGACACTAAAAGATAAAACCATTGTTGTAGAAGGTATTCCAACTCAAAGTGACCCAATAAGTCCGATAAAACTGCTCTGTGGGGTTTCTAAGGTTGTTAATTTTATGGAAGTAGACAGCCACATCTTTCTCCATTGGGTGGTTGGTGGGTTCAAACCACCAACCTTTTGGTTAGTAGCTGAGTGCTGTAGCCACAGTGCTACCTGGGCTTTATTCCTCAAAAAGCTTATTTTCTACTGAAGGAAACAGATAATCACATTTTCAGAGAGATAGATCAAGTAACAAGTTGTGGTAAATGCCAAGGAGGAACTGAGTGAAGTTATGTAATAGATAATGCCATCATCTTTCAGGAGTCAGCACTTCCTGGGAAACCCGCCTTGAACCCGCCGTCCTTGTTGCACATGAATTAGCTGCTTTTCTTACACAATCTATCACAGATATAAAGTAGCTGTGTTTCCTGGCTCGTATCAAAGACTGTTGTTATTTTGTGTTTACTTATATGTCCCCATGGGCCTCCGACACAATGCCTGGCACATAGTGGCTACTTACTGTTATTGTTTTCACTGCTGTCAGGTGAATTCTGACAGTGATCCCATGTGTGTAGAATAGAATTGTGATCCATAGGTTTTTATTTTGTAATTTTTGGAAGCAGATGGCCAGAATTCTAAGAAGCCTCTGAGGGGTTCAAGCCACTAAGCTTTTGACCAGCAGTTCAGTGCTTAATTTTTGTGCCACCCAGGGACTCCTAGTAGGTACCCACCCCAAATCAAACCCGTTGCTATGGAGTCAGTTCCACATGGACCTTTTTGGACAGAGTAAAGCTCCTTCAGGTGTATGAATAGGTGCCTGTTGTTGGTAGGTGCCCCTGAGTCAGTTAGGGCTCACAGTGACCCTGTGCATGACAGAATGAAGCAGAGCCCTGCCCTGCCATCCTCACAATTGTCCTGGTGTTTTAGCCCATTGTCACAAGGCTGTGTGTATCTATCATGTTGATCCATCTTGTCAGGGGTTGCCCCGCCCCCCAAGTCTATGTGAAATGGCTGCCTAGTATGTGTTAAATGAATGCATAGAGGAATGAGGAAGTCATTCAGAGATATCCTTTTCACATCAAGTGTGAAATCCCTTACATCAAGGATTATAATTTTTACTGTGTTGGCAAGAAAGATTTTGAATCTTGGACCCACCAAAGCTATACTTGATTCATCCAATTTTAAACAGAAGTGATGATGGTAGTGATAATATTTGTCACCAGTTATTGGGTGGTTGCAATGATGTCAAGAGTTTCCACATTAATAATCCTCCTAAACTTTTATGAAGATATGGGTTCTAAATACAGCGTTAAACCTTTTACTAATTAGAAACTCTTGGGGGTCTTGAAGGCACCTCCCGCTTAAATGTTGAAAAACCATCATGCTTCTCATTCCAAACCTGGCCTCTTCCACTGAATTTCATCTCAGTGAGCGACACCCGCATTCACGTAGTTAAACTGCCCTTATCTTCAGCTTCTATAATATCTGGCATGTATTTTGTTTCTCGTAACAAAATCCATCTTAATATAATTATAATACCTTCAGAAAAAAAGAAAGTGAATAATTTCACAAACCAGTCTAAAGGTGCTGTAAGGGGCTAGTAGCGGGCTCAGCAATGTTCCTGAGAGCAGACTCTCTGGTCGTCATCTCTGCCATCTTCAGCTTGAGGACGTTTGTCCTCAGGTGGTCTGTCACTTCACAATCAAAGATGGTACAGCCTCACTCCAGATGAGGTCGGCGTGATTCCTGTTGGACAATATCCTCAATACAGGAGTTTCGTATTGGAATTTATTGTGAAAAGAAGCAGTTCCAGACAGAATAAATGTTGATTCAGTTCAAATATTTGCTCATTGATTCTGGAAGGCTGGGTGGTCAAAAAAGAAAAAGGTGCAGGCTCTGTACCTAGAAAGAGTTAACAAACATATTGTTAGTTGTTTAGTTGATTCCAACTCAAGGAGACTGTATGTATTAGTGAGTGAGAAAACCATGTAAATGTCCGAGAGAAGGCAGTGAGTCACCGTATGTACTCAAGTATAAGCCGACCTGAAGATCAGCCTAGGCACCTAATTTTACCACAAAAACTGCCTTAAAAAATGTGCTGAAAAACTTGGGTTATACGACTATATATGGTAAATGCTGTGTGGTGGCACAGTGAACGGGGAAGGAGGTAACTAGAAAAGGCTCATGGAAGAGCCTTTCAGCTGTTTCATGATTGGACTGCACACATGATTGGACTGCACACGTTTCATGATTGGAGTACACACATGCTGCTATGATCTGAGTGCAGGCATGAGGAAGCTGTACCTCCTCTCTTAACTGATGTTTGAACATTTCTAATGAGTTCCTCATTTTCTCATGCTTTTGTCAGCTTTTTATGTGGTGACTTGACCTCTCTCTGTATTGGTTTTCTGTCATTTGATATTCAATTCCACTAGATAGGAATTTTTATCCAGTTAACCAGTCTGCAACATCCACTGACTAACAGAAAAGGGGGAAACGCTCAGTATAGTTGAATACTGATTCTAGTAGAAGGTCTGAAATTGTCTAAAAGGTAATGTCTAATTCTTTCTAGGATAAAAATGCTTATTCTCTCATTCTGCTTTTTATCCTGTGATGGTTGAGGGGTATGTGGCCAAATGGTCTCCTGTCGGTGGGGGGCCCATCTGTCCTGGTTAGATGTTCCTTTCCTCTGACTTCCAGGGCAGTCAGTGTCTCCCATCTTCCTACCAGTGTTTGCCTTGCTATCATATGCAAATGACGTTGTGCCTGGTGCAACTTATTCTCATGCCTCTCTGGATGGTCACAACCTAGTTGTCCTCCCAGGCTGGTTAGGCCTCGCACTGACTCCTATCTCTGCACTCTGCCGGGTCGCTGCCATGTCTCCTTTTTTTAAAATTCATTTTAATAGGGCCTCATACAACTCTTATCACAATCCATACATACATCAATTGTGTAAAGCACATTTGTACATTCATTGCTCTCCTCATTCTCAAAACATTTGCTCTCCACTTAAGCCCCTGCCATCAGCTCCTCATTTTTTCCCCTCCCTCCCCGCTCTCCCTCCTTCATGAACCATTGATAATTTATAAATTATTATTTTGTCATATCTTGCCCTGACATCTCCCTTCACCCGCTTTTCTGTTGTCCGTCCCCCAGGGAGGAGGTTATATGGAGATCCTTGTAATCGGTTCCGCCTTTCCACCCAACCCTCCCTCCACCCTGCCATGTCTCCTTGACTTGCAACTTCACCTACAAAACTGCTGCAGGGTCATCTGTTCTTCCATGGTGGAGCCTGTGGCAGGCCATTGGCTCGAGCAGTCGGTGCCTCAGGGTTTACCATTGCCTGTCTAGGATTGGAAAAATTCTCTCATGAAAATAGCTTGTTTTACTATCATGCTCAGTCCCCGCCAGGGTTTCAGCCATTCCTCTTTGTTACATTACCCTTGATCATGCCCTACCAGGCCTCCCACACCCACCTCACCACCAATTTGGATCACTTGTGGTGTGAGTGGCGGTACTGGGAGGGTAGAGGGAGAGTGGGTAGGAAAGAGGGAACCGATTACATGGCTCTATATGTGACCTCCTCCCTGGGGGACAGACAACAGTGAAGTGGGTGAAGGGAGACGTCGGACAGGGCAGGATATGACAAAATAAATAATTAGTAAATTATCAAGGGCTCAGAGGGATGGGAGAGCGGGGAGGGAGGGAGAAGAAATGAGGACCTGATGCCAGGGGCTTAAGTGGTGAGCAAATGTTTTGAGAATGATGAGGGCAATGAATGTACAAATGTGCTTTACACAATTGATGTATGTATGGATTGTGATAAAATTGTGAGCCCCTAATAAAACGATTAAAAAAAAAATCAAATGAGGGGAAGGGAGGGGGGGAATGAGGAGCTAATAACAAGGGCTTAAATAGGAACTAAATGTTTATAAAATAGTAATGGCAACATATGTACAAATATGCTTGATACAATTGATGTATGGGTTGTTATATAAGAGCTGTAAGAGCCCCCAATAAAATGATTGTTAAAAAAAATAGCTTGTTTCATTATGGAATCCTTTTGTGTGTGTGTTAGATGCTACATATTCATGTGATCTCTTTACAGTACCTTCACTAGTAAAATCTATCTTCACAGGCAGATGGATGCTTCTAGCAGACCAAGGTAAAGGCTATATAGTTGAAAGACAAAACAATAGCAATAATAGTACTTTTAAAAACACTATTACTATTACACATTTGTGTATACAAAGGGGTTTCAATAAGTTTGCAGAAAAATTCTGTTATCTTTCAGTTCTATTTTTCCATGAATTTTTGAGTTCTCATGTATGTATATCTATGAGAATGGCATTTAGAGCAGCATATGTGACTGACTCCTGATTATAACGATAACTTTAAATATATATTTAGGAGGTTGGGTGTCTGTGTTTTAACATTTTTTTCACGATTGTAAATACTGTGATTTAGTGTATACATTTTCTTCTGTTGTAGGACAGTTCGTGTGTGGTTAAAGAGAGACAGTGGACAGTATTGGCCAAGCATCTACCATGCAATGTCTTGTAAGTAATTCGATTTCTATCTTTAAAAAACAAGCACGCTCTGAATTCCCTTTTCTTTCTATGTTGCCTTCTCGTTCGGTAAAGCTTGATTAGGGAAGACTGAGGGTTGGGATTATAATTCTAATAGAAAGTGCTGTATTAAATGGCTTTGGATTTTCTAAAGCTCTCACTCTGTAAAATAAAACCGTTATTCTGAAATAGGTGATTGATAGCTCTGGAATAAGAAGAGGAAGGGCTGCAGCGTGTGGCTCTGTGATCACAGTGATCCCCCCTCTCCAACTTTTTATTAGCTGCTTAATAAAGTACTTTCCTAAAACCCAGTGCCATCAACTTGATTCCAACCCCTAGTAATCCTATTTTGGGTTTCTGCAACTACAACTCATCATGAGAGCAGACAGCCTCATGTTTCTTCCAAAACCAGCTAGTGGGTTTGAACCGCTGCTTTTGCAGTTAGCAGTCTAATGCCTAGCCAACAGTGCCACCAAATGCTTAAAAAATTGTTCAGTGATTTTTTTTGTTCAGTGATTTGTGAACTAAATTTGTTGTTATAGTATAATGTCAGTTATCCAAATTTAAGACGTATCACTCACTCTCGCGACCATCAAGTCTCTGCTAACTCATCAGACATTTAGGATTGAATGTTCAGTTCTCAAAAGGATTGAAATATTCTAATCAGGAGTCAGGCTCATTGTCCCAAGGTCTTAATGGAGAGATACTTCTCTGCATCAATAAATAATGAATCCTCCAAATATACTTTTAAAAAATAGAAGTTCCTCTACCAACAGAAAAGAGTAGCTCTTCCCAAAACAAGGGAAAAATATTTTTAGTGTCTTATCTTTAAAATCCCCTTTAGACATTCTATTCCATGTCCATATTAATATAAAGTAATTATTTGAATTCATTGTCTGTTGATTATTAAACATTTCTCTCACTCCCAACCATCAGATCTTAATTAAAACAGTTGCCTTAGGAAACCCCCTAAGCTTGTTGTGTGAGCTTTATGCCCTCTGACCTGCTCTATTGGGGAGCTCCATCTCTTCATGCTTGAGAAGTCCATGCTACAATGTACACACAAAGTAAATTTAAGCTGAATTGTAGGTATGATGAAATTTATGCCCATGGCAAAAGACCACTGTTATAACTTAAACAGTAATTTGCCTGCTTATGAACAAATGAATTATTAAGATGTAAGATTTTCAGAGATTTTGAAATTATCTCTAGGACTTTGCGTGTCTTGAATTTTTTAGTAAGTAGATGACACTTAGTTCAGCTTTGTGATTAGCATGTATTTACTACAACATTCCAAAGACACTTGACGAAGAAACTTCTTATTTGTGAGTGTGTGTGTTCTCCCTATAACCTGTTCTGTCTCTGGTGAACACCATTATATGGCCTAGGCCCAAAGTAGAACTTTAATTTTAAAACCTGGCTGTGAAGAATGCTTAAGTAAATAGAAAAGGAAGAGAATTATGACATCTACCCTGATTTTAAGTCAAGAAACGAATCTTACCTCTAATCTTGCCCTTAAAAAAAAAAATCTAATCTAAACCTTGTCTGACTGGGAGAGATTAAAGAAGGATTATATTCTAGCAAACAAATCCTGGTGGCACCGTGGTTAAGGCTTTACACTGCCAACCCAAAAGTCAGCATCTTGAATCCACTAGCTACTCTGTGGGGGAAACACTTGGCAATTGGCCTCTGTAAAGAATTAAAGCCTACGGAAACGGCATGGGAGAGTTCTGCTCTGTGCTACCAGAATGGACTTCATAGCAGTGAGGATACTCTATCAAGTTGGAAATGGACCCTCGGGACCTGCAGCTCCCATGAATAGAGTGGAAAACAGGAGATGAGGAATGATGAAGGTGTGGGAGTGGGAAGCAAGGAATCTATTTGAGATGAGCATTTATAGGAACTTTATAACGTACAGGATCGTAAGCAATTACTTGCCCACTCCTTCCCATTGAACATATATGCATATACAGTTTGATATTCTCTAGTGCTCACTTTATTTGGATGTCACAGAGAATACAGCGAAGCCTCTAGCCTGCGTTTTTCTTTTTAATCATTTTATTGGGGGCTCGTACAACTCTTATCACAATCCATCTATTGTGTTCTCCACGTGAGCCCCTGGCATCAGCTCCTCATTTTCCCCCCTCCCTCACGAGCCCTTGATATAACAAAATAAATTATTATTTTGTTATATGTTACACTCTCCGACATCTCCCTTCACACACTTTGCTGTTGTCTGTCCTGCAGGGAGGAGGTTATATGTAGATCCTTGTAATTGGTTCCCCCCTTCCACCCCACCCTCCCTCCACCCTCCTGGTATCACCACTCTCACCACTGGTCCTGAAGGGATCATCTGTCCTGGATTCCCTGTGTTTCCATTTCCTATCTGTATCCTCTGGTCCAGCCGGATTTGTAAGGTAGAATTGGGATCATGATATTGTGTGGGGAGGAAGCAATTAGGAACTAGAGAAAAGTTGTATGTTTCATTGTTGCTATACTGCACCTTGACTGGCTCATCTCCTCCCCATGACCCTTCTGTAAGGGGATGTCCAGTTGCCTACAGATGGGCTTTGGGTCCCCACCCACACTACCCCTCACTCACAATGATATGATTTTTTGTTCTTTGATGCCTGATACCTCATCTCTTCGACGCCTCGTGATCACACAGGCTGGTGTGCTTCTTCCATGTGGACTTTGTTGCTTCTGAGCTAGATGGCCGCTTGTTTACCTTCAAGCCTTTAAGATGCCAGATGCTATATCTTTTTATAGCTGGGCTCCATCAGCTTTCTTCACCACATTTGCTTATGCACCCACTTTGTCGTCAGTGATTGTGTAGGGAAGGTGAGCATCATGGAATGCCAGTTTAATAGAACAAAGTATTCTTGCATTGAGGGAATACTTGAGGGGAGGCCCAATGTCCATCTGCTACCTTAATACTAAACCTATAAATATGTGCACATAGATCTATTTCCACATCCTCATATATAAATATATTTACATATGTACATGCCTATATTTAGACCTCTATAAATGCCCTTTGCCTTCTAGCTCTTTCATCTATTTCCTTTGACTTTCCTCTTGTCTCACTATCATGCTCAGTCTTCATTTGGGTTTCAGTAATTCTTCTTGGTTACATTATCCTTCATCATGCCCTACCAGGCCTCCTACACCCTCCTCACCACCCATTTGGATCACTTGTTCCCTTGTCCCTGGGTTTGTTAACACCACTTCCTTTCCCCCACCTCCCTTTCTCCCAGAGCCATTGGTACTGTTGTTTTCTCCTCCATATTGCTTATCCAGCCTATCATTTAGACAGACCTGCAGAGATAATAATATGCCCCAAAACAAGATGGAGCAAAACCAAGCAACAAAACAAAACAACAACAACAACAAAAAGCCAATGACAACAACAACAACAACAAAGAAAAGCTTGTAGTTAGTTCAAGGACTGTTTGTTCGCCTTTAGGAGTGTTTTCCGGTTGAGTCTGACGGGGTGCCAAGCCCTGGCCCCAAAGTCTATTTTTGGTATTTCCAGGGGACTTCGTTGCTCTGTTCCCCTTGCCATTCTGTCGCACACCCTTAGTATTTTGCATTGGTGTGATGGCATCAGATTGGGTGCAATTCCCACACTGTCTAATTTGCATTTTTCATACTTTATTAATATATGCAATACATGAATGCCTAAAGGCCCTTGTACCTAATAT
Source organism: Echinops telfairi (assembly GCF_000313985.2). NCBI lineage: Eukaryota > Metazoa > Chordata > Mammalia > Afrosoricida > Tenrecidae > Echinops > Echinops telfairi. Next base: position 5,580,635 of record NW_022111367.1, on the reverse strand, counting down.
ACCTGGCATAGATGCTGAGTAAATACTTTACTGAGTGAGTTAGTAGACTCATAGTAAAGATGAGTTTCCAACAACATATATTATTCATTTTTCTGATTGAACATGAACCTTGAGAAGGCAGACCATATGGTTATTTGCAGATATTACCTGTGGTATACTAAAGGGTATAAAAAAGATTTTCAGTGATCAGTTTTAGTACTAACTGGAAATGCAAATATTGGGTTCCACTTCAGAACTATTAGATCAGAATATGTATTTTATTTTTAAAATTTTAAAAATCATTTTATTAGGGGCACATACAAATCTTATCGCAGTCCATACATAACATCAAATGTGTGAAGCTCATTTGTACATTCGTTGCCCTCATCCAGAATATGTATTTTAACAAGGTCCCTAGATCTGAATGTACAATGAAAGTGTAAGACGATTGTCTACAATATTATTTCCAACGTGTTGATTTATGTACCTTTGGTTATATGATAATATATAAAATCTCATACAGATCCCCATATTATATTAATTTATAAACCTGTAGATATAAATACTTATTTGAGTCAATTAAAAAGGTACCAACTCACTACTATGCACTAAGTGCCGGGATTTGCAAATCAATAAAGTGCTAGAGGTTCAGGTAATTTCTTTAATCTTTTATTGTGGGATGGTTTCATTGTTGCTACCATAATAAAATTTAAAAACTAACAACTGTGTGAATTTAGATCACATTAGAATTTAACCTTTGTTTAACTCGAGAGAGGCAGTAGCATTTTGTTTTGTATCAGAAAATGTCAGTTCCCCCTGTTCCATACAAGCAATACAAAAGTGGAATATTTCTCAATGTAATGATTTCTCCATTTATCCATGTTGTAGCATGTGCTAGAATTATATTTCTCTTATGACTGAGCAATATTCCTTGGTGAATATGTATCACAATTTGTTATTTTTGTTTATTGACAGATATATAGTATTTCTACCTTTTTTGCTATTATAAATAGTTCTGCTATGACCATTGGTATACAGGCTTCTATTTGTGTTCCCCTTTTCAGTTATTTTGAGCACATATCTAAGATTAGGGTTGCTTAGTCACCTAATAGTCCCGTTTAACTTTTTGAGAGTCAGCCAGACTATTTTCCCTATCGGTTATGCTATTTTACATTCCCACCAGAAATGGATGAAGGTTTCAATTTAATCACATCTTCTTCAACACTTACTACTTTCCAAACCATTTTGGTTTTGATTTAAATTTAAAAAATAATTAATGATAAACATTTATTTATGTGTTCATTGGCCATTTGTATAATGTCTTTGCCTATTTTCCAATTGTCTTGTTAATTAATTTGAATTTTTTTCTTATTTATTTATTTATTTAAACATTTTATTAGGGGCTCATACAACTGTTATCCCAATCCATACACACATCAATTGTGTAAAGCGCATTTGTACATCGTTTCTC
>NW_022111367.1:5559021-5577913 GCF_000313985.2 Echinops telfairi | reverse complement strand
TTCCCCTTGATCATGCCCTACCAGATCTCCCACACCCACCTCTCCACCAATTTGGATTGCTTGTTGTTCCCTTGGCCCTGGGTTTGTTAACACCTCTAAATTTTTGTATACATTCTGGATATTGAGTTTTGTATACATTCTGGATATTAAATCCTTATATCCCCAAATTTACTCACAGTCTGTTATTTGCTAAAGTTCTTTGCTGCACAAAGGCTTTTGTTCTTTATATAATGCTTTATTGTATTTTTGGTGGAAATATGCATAAGATATGTTCCCATTCAACAATTTCTGCATGTATTGTTCTGTTATAATTTTCACATTATGTCACCATTTTATTATTTCCATCCTAGCTGTCCCCTTCTCATTAACCAATCTCACAAAAAACATCTATCTGGTCTCATATAGATGATTTTTAGAGTGTAGTCCTCAAGGGTGTTATTAATTACTTTATGAGTAACCTACAATTTAGCACAAAGGTAATTTGGAATAGTTTTGGTGAAAGGCTTAAAGAGAATATCAGTGCAATACTCTTGGGAATTCTTCTAGCCTCACTGGGTCTCGTAAATCTGGGACTTAAAAAACATTTAGAGTTCTGTTCCACATTTTCTCCCTTTATCTCAGGATTTATCTATTATGGCCTTGATCAGAGTGCTTTATAATTTTAACCTGGTTAATTTTCTGAATCTTGGATTTCCTTCTTTCTCTTTGGCTCTAATTTAGCATAGACTAATATTGGTCTCTTAGATGGCTGCTTACAAACTTCTAAGACTGTGGATACTGTACATCAAACTCGGATCTAGACAATAGCTTCATGAACTTTATTATTCCACAAGACTCAGTTATTCCAGAAGACTATTATTCTAAGTTTTTAAACCAATGAAAGAAAACTCACCCCATGTAGTGATTGGTTATATATAAGAAGTATCAGTTTATGTGACCATATATTTATTTATTTATGTAACTATATGCATATAGTAAGTGGATACTTATTGCACATATATATGTATGTACAGTTACAAATATCCATACAAACACATACACAGATTTGTCAGAAATTATGACTACATCATGTTATTGTTGTTAAGTGCTGTTAAGTTGGTTCCGACTCATGGTAGCACTGTGTACAACAGGATAAAACTTGGTCTGGTGTGCCATCCTCACACTTGTTACGTTTAAGCCCATGGTGCCAGTCTGTTTTGTTGAGGATCTACCTCTTTATCAAGCATACTGGCTGTCTTCTTTCAAGATCTGTTTGGTCTTCAGGCCGTCCTGATGCTTTCAGTATTCTCCTCTAACACTCACTTCTTCATCAGTCTTCTTATTCAGTGCCCAACTGTCACATGCACCTGAAGCAATAGAAAATATCATGACTTGGGGCAGGCACACCTTAGTCCTCAAAGTTTCTTCTTAAATGCTTAATTAAGATTGTGCCATAGATTTGCCCAATGCAACACATGTCTTTGCTTTCTTGGCTGCTGCTTCTATGAGCATTGATTATGAATGAAATCCATGACAGCTTGAAACTTTTCTCCATTTATTACATTGTCTACTGGCTTAGTTGTGAAGATTTTTGTTTATATTGGGTTGTGATCCATACTGATAGCTGCAGTTCTTGTCTTTCATCAGCAAGTGCTTCACGTCTTCCTTCCTCTCAGCAAGCGAAGTTGTGTCATCAACTTTGTTAATAAGACTTTCTCCAATCCTGGTGTTATATTCTTTTTCTTTTAGTCCAGCTTCTCAAATTATTTGTTCAGATCATTTACAGATTGAATAGGTAGGCTGAAAATATATAAACCCAGATGCACACATTTCCTGATTTTAAGCCACAGAGTAGCCCCTTATTCTAACTGAACAACTGCTTCCTGGTCTATGTACATGAGTTCAGTGAAATGTTTTGGCATTCCCATTAGTCTCAGTGTGATCCATAGTTTGTTATGGTCCACATGATCAAAGCCATTTAAACACAAACCATCTTTTTGGCAATTCTGAGCTTTTAACTGAGTCATTTGACCTAAGCAATACAATCCTTTATTCTTGGTTCTCTTCTGAATCTGGCTTGAATTTCTGGCAGCTTCCTGAGATGTTCTCAGTATCCTCTTGGCTCTTCAACTCCAAGTCTTTGCAGTTTTTCGTTATTATACTTTAGTTTGTCTTTTCAAGCTCCCTTTTGAAATTGTCTGTCTAGCTCTTCTTTATCATTTCTTCTACTTGTTTTACTTATTCTACATTCAAGAGCATGTTTCAGAGTCTATTCTGATGTCCGCTTGTCTTTTTAATGACCTTTTGCTTTCTATATGTATGCTGGTCTTGATGCTCTCCTACAGCGGGTCAGGTCTTTTGTCGTTAATGTTTATTGGTGAGGTCCATGTGTGCAGTCGCTGTTGATGTTGTTGATCAAAGGTATTTGTGATGAAGAAGTCGTTGGGCTTTCTTAATTCTGTTCTGTGATCTCTAGCTTTGTGTCTATCACCAAGGTCATATTTTCCAACTTCTGTTCCTTTCTCTTTATTTTTAAGTTTTACATTCTAATTGCCAGTAATTATCACTGAATTTGATTGCATGTTTGATCAATTTTAGACTGAAGAAAATGGTAGAATTCTTCAATTTCTTCATCACGAGCTTTAATAGTTGGTGCATAAGTTTGAATAGTAGTTGTAGTAACTGGACTCTTCCTCCTAGGCATATAGATATTATTCTATCACAGATAGCATTTTGTACTTCAGTATTGATCTTGAAATGGTTTTAATGATGAAAAATACAATCCTCTTGAATTTGTCATTCCCAGTATAGTAAACTATATGATTGTCTGATTCAGAATGGCCAATACTAATCCATTTCAGCTCACTAACCTTAGGACATCAATCTTTATGTGTCCCATTTCATTTTTGACAACCTCTACTTTTTTTACCCTCTACTTTTCTTAGAGTCATACTTCATACATTTCAAATTCCTGTTATTAATTGATGTTTGGACCAGTTTCTTCTCATTTTGAGTCATGCTCCATCAACAAATAAAAGTCCTGAAATCTTTACCCACATCATTTGTATAACTGACTGCCTTCTCAAAGTATATAACCGACTATACTTTGAGAAGGCCGCTCCTGCTAAGTTGTATTTTGAATGCCTTCCAACCTAAGTTGCTCATCTTCTTGCATTATAGTTGGCAATTTTCTGTTGCTTTTCATAAGATTTTGAGTAGCTAATCCCATATAATTGGACAACCTATTCCTTCTTAGTGGTCTTTTCTGGAAGTTCCACAGAACCCTGTTCATTTGTTTGTATTTTAAATACAGGTCACACAGCTTCTAACATCACAGCAACATGCAAACCACCACAGTATGACAAACTGATTGGCAAATGACAGACAACATCATAGAAACATTAGTAAGCAAAAATATAAACACGTGAAGCTACTTTTTTTTTGCCATATCTTCCATCAAGGTCTATACATTTTAAAGATGGTTTTTTCATCTCTAAACATTCCCTGAAATTTTTGCACGCTCTGAATTATGCACACCAAAACAATAGTTATGGTATCCTTGAGAGACCCAAATTTGCTTCCTTTTAGATGTTTTTTGATTTGGTGAACAAAAAAAAGTCTATAAGGTGGGTGGGGTAAGATTTCCCAACCAAATTCTGATTGAACGGCATACTACTTTCAAAGAATGAACAGGTGCAATGTCATGATTAGAAAAAAATGTGTTCGTGCAACTTTCATAGCCTTCTTGTTACTCATGCAGTTCTCCATTTTTCTGTAACCTTTTTCTTAATAAGCCCTTGTGATAATCCCGGGTCCTTGGGAAGATCTATCAAGATTGCCCCTTTGGAATCTCAAAATAAAAACCAGTCCTAGGAACTTCTGCGTGGACCTGGCTCCCTTCAAATGAACTGGCCCAGAGGGGCCCCAGGAAAGCCACTGTTTTGATCGGAGTTTTCAGTTGAAGGAACCCCAACAAGATACGTTTACTAAGGAGAAAACTTAAATGCATTAATCTACTGATCGCAGAGACATGATTAAACTTTTAAAATTTGCAATAAATCAGTGCACGTGTAAGCTGGAACCCTAGTAACAATATCCCCCTTTTAAAAAAAGTAACAATACTTTTTTACTTACTGAAACGTGTGTGTGCGCGCGCGCGCAGAGGTTACGTTGGCCAAGCTTTGTGTACTGCATCTACATTCAGTGCTTCTTTTCTCATCCTCAAAAATAAGAAGTAACTACAGACTTGCATGGCAATGGGCTTTTCTTTATATATGATCTTTCTGGTCCTGGGCTTATTGTTTTGCCAAGATGGTTTGCAGGGCTCCACTTTTGGAAAGGGATTGACTAGTAATATGCAAATATGGATAACAGCTAAGTAAATAGATTTTCTGTGGACCAACATCATGCTAGGCTAAAAGATAAATTTCGTAGAGGTTTTGGAAGACTTAACTACTATCCAGAAGAAGAGCCAGGAGCAGAGAACATCCTTTAGAAATAGGGTCCCTGAGTGAGACCCTCTTCCTTGTTTACCAAGAGACCAAAAGAAAGCTGTACCATTGGAGGAGTTGCACCAGACGGCAGCAACATGAGCTTGGTCGAGAGTCACAGTGAGCATGGAATGAGAAATCTGAGTGGCTTAGGCCTCGAGGATGGATGCGTTCTTGCTGGATGAGGTGACTCTCGTCACCTGTCAACAAAGCTGAAGGTCTGTAGCGTTTGGTTGGCTGGCCAAGGCCATCAGTAGAGGCTGGATTATGGCTTGCCTGTGGCGATGGTCTAGAAGGAGTTGAGTGACACATCTTGGTTGTTGGATGCAATTTATCTTGTCTCCTGAATTGTTACTGCCACATTGACACTGATCCTGAATTGTACATTGTTACTTCCTTAACAAACCCCATAATCATGAATATGATCTGTGTGGCCCTTGTAATAAATTATTGAACACAGCAAAAGAAAGTACAAGGATGTACAACAGGTGTCAGAATTGTTCGTTCGTTCGTTTTAAAGGGGTTGGAGAAGGGAGGTATATCTGACCTCCACCTCGTGTGAATCAGCTGTGGGCTTGTGGCAATTATCATCTTTTCCCGGAAATTAGACAGGGTCTGATGCTGTCACATTTTAGTCTAGAGAATGAATCATTCTCCCCCACATCCCTAGTAACCACCAGTGAATGTTGTTCTCTGTATACAAGGGTGGATGGGTGTGGGGTATTACAAAAAGCTTACGGGAAATTTTTATTACCTTTAATTCCATTTTCAACTAATTTTTTTAAAAACATTTTATTAGGGGCTCATACAACTGTTATCGCAATCCATACACACATCAATTGTGTAAAGTGCATTTGTATATCATTCTCAAAACATTTTCTCTCCACTTAAACTCCCGACATTAGGTCCTCATTTTTCCCCTCCCTCCCCGCTCCCCCCTCCCTCATGAGCCCTTGATAGTTTATAAATTGGTATTTTGTCATATCTTGCCCTGTCCGATGTCTCCCTTGACCCACTTTTCTGTTGTCTGTCCCCCAGGGAGGAGGTCACACACAGTTCCTTGTAATCGGTTCCCTCTTTCCTACCCATTCTCCCTTTACCCTCCCTGTTTCGCCACTCACACCACTGGTCCTATAGGGCTCATCCGTCCTGGATTCCCTGTATTTTCAGTACCTATCTGTACCAGTGTACATCCTCTGGTTTAGCCAGACTTTCAAGATCGAATTCGAGTCATGGTAGTGGGAGCTTCCCCTTGTATACCTGTTTTCATCATTTTAGAAACATTATAAAATATGTCTTTTAATGGTTGACTTATTTCACTTAGCGTAATGCCCTCCAGATTTATCCACAGTCCAAGGTGTCTCAAGGACTCGTTTCTTTGTGACCGCATAGTGTTTACCTTTGTACAGGTACCTCATTTTGCATATCTAGTAATCATCATGAGCACTTTGGTGTCCATCTTTCGACTGTTGTGAACTGTGCTCCAGCGCCACAGTATAGTCAGTGGCTGATTTGTTGGGACATCTTTTAGGCACCTTTAGATGGACTTGAACTGCCATTATTTTTGTTAGCAACCATGTGTCATCCATGAACTTGGTATCTTGCATAACAACCCCCCCCCTCCAAAAAAGAAAGAAGCAACAAAACAACCACAAAGTCTCATTGCTTTTCAGTTCAGGTCCAATTCATGGACATCCCATGTTTACAGAACAGAACTGTGCGCCATCGTTATTTTGTTTGCTTTTTTTTTTACTGTAATCGTTGAGAAAGCGGATCACTAGACTGGAAGGGAGTCGCTGAGTAGGCTTGAATTACCAACCTCTAAGTGAATAAACATTAATAAGATGCTTCTACCATGCAAGGCCCTCTTCATCTCATGAGATAACTACTAATTACTTATGAAAGTATCAGTTCATAATCTACCCAGTTGGCACCCTGCCCGATCTTAGAAACTAGAGAGTAGCCTTTCTGAGAGTACAGAGTTGAGGATTTAGGTGTAGCCATAGAAATGTGGGGTTTTTTTTGGTTGTTGTTGTTGTTCCAGACTTCTAATAATACAGTCTTAACCACCACATTTGCATCACACTAGTAAAAAGGAAAAACTGCAGATGAAAAGCATAGAAATGCCTGTTTTCATGGTTAATTTAATTTAGATTTATTTTACTGTGATACTAGGTTTGCCATCATGATGTAAGAAAAAGGAAAAGAGGACTAGAATAAAGTAGTGTGGCAGGTGTGTTGAGATTTTTCCTTCTCTCAGTATTAGGTATCAGGTTTAAGCTTCTATTGCCAACTTTCTCCCTTGCATATGGAGAACAGATAAATCCATTTGGCTACCAAAGCTGTAGTGAATAGGCGGTGAAAGGATCTAGAATTTTAGAACCAGGAATAAGTTGGAATTGGGAAGCCTCCATTGACTGCCAGGGCTGGAAGTTGGAATTTAGTTTAGCTCTTGAGTGTTTATGAAAGTTTCCCCAAAGCAGTGAAATAAACATAATTAAAATAGAAGACATTTTCCCCCCTAAAGGTAGTTATAAATTAGCAGGCACACCTGCCACAGCCATGAGACAACCTTTTTTTTTTTTTTTTCTAGCCTTTTACCTTGACCTCATGGGATGAATTTACCCAATATGAAATTTTGGTTGGGCCCCTCAGTTTTGACACTCAGTTTTAATACTGTGCTAGGGTAAGCTCCCTAGAGAATCCACTTACATATATATTAGAAGATGACACATATATGTATAAGAAAGAACTTTATGTCAGGAGAGCAGCCTATACAGCCACAGAGTAGGCAAGCCCAGTCTGGCTCACCTCCATGAGTCAGGCGCTAGACTGGAGGTGCTTCTGGACTTGTACAACTACCAAGACTGGGGAAGCAGGATGAAGCAGGTGGATGTAGAGGTGCATCAGCAGGTCAGATGTTAGGCTCTGATGGCTCTCTGGGTCGGCAGGCAACATGGCAGACCACTGGTAGTTCTCAGGGCCACCAAGCCACGTGGTTGACTGCCAGCCTAGGTACCAGGAAGTCAGACCCAGGATGCAGGCCATCAGAAAATAAAGAGGAGAAACATTCTCCACAAGTTGACATAAACCTAACTGTCACAGGTAATGTGCTCAGATGTGTACAGATATGTGCTCTTATGTGCTCAGACAACATTAGTAAAATAGAATGAAGAGGTGAAGTTTCAGTGTAGTCTATTATTTACATTACATTCACCCTGAAATAAGCATTTTAGTAGTTTGCAGGTTAGAACCTGTACCTGGATGTGATAACTAGAATTTGATTTTTATATTGTGCTACTACCAATTACAAGTCCTTTACATTATCTTTGCTTTGCTGTCTAACAGATAAACTTCATTTTCTCTATTGCTAACTTAGTGACAATATTTGGTTTATTAGGTATATCAAAATTTGTAGTTTCCAGGTTCTTGGCATTTAACAATATAGGAGCATTCCATTGTAGCTGATATTGATCTAGTATTCTTGTTATTATCACTAATAACCAGTTTGTGCAGTTAGTTACTGGGTTGGTTTCCATATTTCATTTGGGGACTATAATCTTAATGCAACAGGTAAGCTTACACTTTTTGTCCAAGACAGAAATGAGTTGTTTGTGTGTAAATTTCATATGTTAATTTGGTTAGGTTTTTTAGGGCTTTTAATAGCTAACTTCATATGCAGATGGTTTCTATGCTTTTATCAGCTATTTTGCTGGGTATCAGATTTCCGAGAAAAAGCTCAGAGGGGTAGATTAGTGGTAGAAAACAACTTAAAATAATGAGCCCGTAGTTCTAGTTTGTAAGGTACTATTTGTTTTGGTGATTTTTAAAACATTTTTAACTAGGAGTTTCTTAGTAGACTGAGGAATGTGATAATTGGGAGATTCTATTATTTTTTTATACTATCTTAAAATGATTCTTGGATCCTAGTTGTGAAGTGTATTTCTCCGTTTGTTGGCTTCTTTAATTGATAGAGATATATTCCAGAATCATATGTAAAAACAATTTGTTTTTACTCTTTGAATCTTGAAGAATGAAAATGTAATTGTCTTTAAGTGTTGAGGAGTCAATTCTGACTTATAGTGACGCTGCGTACAACAGAATGAAATACCACCTCATCTTGTGCCATCCTCACAATTGTTCTTACGTTTGAGCCCATTGGCACAGCTACTGTGTCAATCCATCTTGTTGAGGGTCTTCTTCTTCTTCGATGCCCCTCTACTTTACCAAGTATATGTCCTTCTCCAGGGACTGGTTGCTCCTGACAACATGTCCAAAGTATGTGAGATGACGTCTCAGCATCCTTGCTGCTAAGGAACTATTCTGGCTGTGCACTTCTTCCAAGACAGATTTGTTTGTTCTTTTGGCAGTCTGCCTTGCTTCCAATATTCTCCACTAGCACCATAATTCAAATGCATCAATTCTTCGGAAACAAATAATCAGAGACACTGGATTATATGAGGAGAAATGCAGCATCAGCATTGGAGGCAGGCTTATTAACAACCTGTGATGTGCAGGGGACACAGTCTTGCCTGCTGAGAGGAAGGAGGACTTGAAACACTTGTTGAAGAAGATCAAGGACAGCAACTTTCAGCATGGATTACAACTCAGCGTAAAAGACCTCCAAATCCTTACAGCTGGACCAGTGGAGAGCATCATGGTAAATGGAGCGAAGATCGATTAAGGACTTTGTTTGACTTGTCTACACAATCAATGCTCATACAAGTGGCAGTCAGGAAACCAAACGACACATTGCATTGGGTCAATGTGCTGCACAAGACCTCTTTAAAGTGTTGAAGGGCAAGGTTACCACTTTGAGGACTGACTTGCGCCTGACCTGAAAATATATGTAATCTTTTCATTCTCTAGGTCCAAAGATGAAGGCAACTTTGGTTGCTCGGTGGTTATTAAAGCACTCAGCTACTAACCAGAATGTCAGTAGTTTCAAACACACTGTCACTTTGAGGAAGAAAGTAGAGACAAGCTACTTCCATAAAGATTTTAGCCTTGGTAACGCTATGGGGCCCTTTTTATTTCCTGTCAGGTCACTATAATTTATAATTGACTTGACACAAAGGGGCTTTGCTTTTAGGTTTACCAAGAAAAAAAATCCCCAAGGAAGTTTGATTTTTATCAGAAATTAAGGGAAACATAGATTATCCAAACTAAAGATGTTGTTTTCCTAGAGTCAGTCCCTAGTATATCCCCTCTGACCATGGACCAGGGATTTGAACAGCCTTGCTAACATGCATAATCTGTTGGAAAGTGGATTGTTGCAGATGCAATTAGGTTAAAATTTAGCACCCTATCATTTGATCTCCCTTATGATCTTTTAAAATTTGTTCTGGTTTTTAATATTTTCTGCTTTCTTTTAGATTGACATTTTTACCTGGTTTACTTTGTTATTCTTGATAGTTTAAAAAATAATTTTCTGTATATGAAATCCAGATAGGTAAATTTATAGAGACAGTAACTGGATTAATGGTTCCTGGGGGGCCTGGCAGGGAAGGTTGGGGGGAAAGGAGAAGTTAATAATGATGCGTACCAGAATGAAGAAAATGTTCTAAAACTGATTGTGGTGATGATTGTATGTGATTGAACTGTTGAACTGTATAACATGTGAGTTATATGCCAGTAAAGTTGTTGGGGGAAAGCGCATGCAAGAGATGTTGTTTTTGATGTTAGGGGCCATCACGTTGGCACTGACTAATAACAGCCCTAGGCACACACAACAGAACAAAATACCGCCCGGTCCTGCGCCATCCTCACAAATGTTTTTCTTTGCAGCTACTCTGTTAATCCATCTGACCCAGGGCCTTTCTCTTTTGGGCTGCACCTCTATTTTACCAAGCATGATGTCTTTTTCCAGGCACTGGCCTCTCCTGGCACATGTGCAAAGGACGTGAGACAAAGTCTCACCTCCTGGCCTCTAAGGAGCGTTCTGGCCGTACTTTTCCAAAACAGATTTGTTTTTTTATCAGTCTAGGATTCGTTCAGTATGCCAGCATCATAATTCAGTTATATCGTTTCTTCTTTGTTGTTCCTTGTTCAATGTCCAACGTTCACTTGTGTATGAGGCACTGGAAAAAACCATGGCTTGGGTCAAATGCACCTGAGTCTTCAAAGTAACATCCTAGCTTTTCCCTATGCAGTGCGCCATTTGTTCTCTTGACTGTACTTCCATGAGAATTGATGTGGATTCCAAGCAAGGCAGAATGCTTCAGTCTATTTTCCATTCATCATGGTGTCACACAGTAGTCCAGTTGTAATGATGTTTTTTAACATCAAGTAATCTATACTGAAGGCTGCAGTTCTTGATCTTCATCACCAAGTGCTTCAAATCCTCCTCTCTTTCAGCCAGCAAGGTTGTGTCATCTGCATATTGCAGGTTGTTAATAAGCCTTCCTCCAATCCTGATGCCACACTCTTCTTCATAGAATCCAGCTTCTCTGATGGTTTGCTCAGCATGCAGATTGAACACATTTAGTGAGAGGATACAAACCTGATATACACACTTCCTGATTTAAAACCATGCAATAATCACTCTTCTGTTTGCACAACTGTCTCTTGATTCATGTGCAGGTTCCACCTGAGCACAATGAAGTGTTCTGGGTTTCCTCTCTTCTCAAGGCTAGCCATGATCTATGAAGTTGAATTCCTGGGTATAGTCAGTAAAACACAGCAAACATCTTTATGGTAGTCTCTGCTTCGAGCCAGTATCCATCTGACATCAGCAATGAATCTGGCCTGATCCTGTGGCAGCTCCCTGTTAATGTACTGTTGCAAATGGTAGTGATCTGAATAATTACATAATTTATTTTTAGTATACTGTTGTTTATTTTTCATCTGACACAACATTGCAAAATTTATTGTAATTTCATCACTGTTTTTCAACTTATCTGGGAGAAAAAAGGATAACTGTTAATGAATTTACTGTGTCAGCCTACTAGTGTAAGCTGATCTTACTAGTACTGGCTGAAAACAAACCAATAAAAAATGGTTAATTTTATTAGCGTACATGAAATGTTTTATTTATTTGAAAAATGTTCTAGGCAGTTGAAGTCCTAAATATAGATATGTAAGCTTCATAAATAGTATCTGGTGACAAACAAGGCTTAACCTTCAGTGAAGCTTCAGTTTATTTGAGCAAAGTTACACTGGTCAGCAAGGAACAGAAATTAAAGTGTCATAAAATGAGAGATCATAGGTGTAAGTAATACAAATTAGGAGCCCCCCCAAAAATAGAAATATGAGAAGGCGTAAAATTGTTTTGTCTAAAATGGAATAAAGATATAATGGAATATTTCCAAGAACTGTTTGAAACCCCCTTGTATATTGAGAATGCTGTTTCTAAACTCTCTCTCTCGCTCTCTCTTTCTGTCTCTCTTACACACATACACACACACACACACACACACACACACAACCAAACAAAACAAAAGAAAAAAACAAACAAACTTTAAAGCAAGGAGAATGGTTTTCTAGGCAACCTATAGGCCGAAAGTATTAGAAATACAGACAAGTGGTTTCTGTATAATCTATTTGATTATTGACTTGTTACTTAAGTCTCTTGAGTTCCCTTTGTCTTTCGGATTGTTGGTTTTAGGTGCCCTGGAGTCGGTTCTGACGCACGGTGACCTGCTGCACAACAGAACAAAACACTGCACACACAGCCCTACAACATCCTCACAATTGGTCCTGTGCCTGAGCCCATTGTTGCACCTTTGGTATCGAGCCATCTCATTGAGGCCTTTCCTCCCTTTTGCTGTTTCTTTCATTTTACCAAGCATGATGTTTGGCAACATGTCCAAAGTATGGAAGACAAGGTCTTGCCATCCTTATCTCTAAAGAGCACGCTGGCCATACTTCTTCCAAGAGAGATTGGTTTGTCCTTTAAGAAGTTCATGATACTTTCAATATTTTTCAACAGCATCACAATTCAAATGCATTGCTTATTTTTCAGTCTCCTTATCCAATGTCTAATTTTCACATTAATATGAGGCAAATTAAAATACCATGGCTTCAGTCAGGTACACCTTAGTCCTCAAAGTAACCTCCTTGATGTTCATTACTCTAGAGAGGTCTTGTGAAGCAGGTTTACCCAATGCAACACATCTTTTGGTCTCTTAGATTCAAGTAAGACAAAAATCCTTGACAACGTCAACCTTTTCTCTATTTGTAAAGATTTTTTTATTCATCCAACTTTGAGTATTTTGGTCTTCTTAGCCTTCAGTTGTAATCCATACTGAAGGCTGCCATCTTTAATTGTCATCAGCAAGCGTTTCGAGTTCTCACTTTCAGCAAGTAAGGTTGTTTCATCTGCGTGTCCCAGGTTGTTACTAAACCTTCCTCCAATCTTGATGCCACATTCTTGTTCATATAATCCAGCTCTCTGATTATTTGCTGAGCATATACATTGAACAAGTAGGGTAAGAGGATTCAGCCCTGACACACACCTTTGCTGATTTTAATCCAGGCAGTATACATACCTTTGTACTGTTTGCACACATTCCAAGCATACAGAGCAAATAAAGCTGAGAGCAGGAGGAGAAGCTGGCTTATGGAGTAGGGGCCTCTGAGCACTTAATTAGGGGAACTGGGTTTGTTGGCCAGTGGAGGGGGGGAGGTCTGGAGTTGAGTGCCTTCAGGCTAAGGACTATGGAGGAGTGATGTGCCTTCTGGACATTTATTGGCAACCCTAAAGAGCTTTATAACACTGCATTAGCAGAGCAGAGACCAATGGGCCATTCAGCTAAGAGGCCAAAGACCAGAGAGTATGCATGGGTAAAACTGAGATGTGGCTGTCCTGTGTGAATTATCATATGTTGAGCATTTATAACCTGTTGACTTCCTTACTCTACTTCCTTACTCTACACCACAATAAATAGTATTGTCAGTGAGTTCTGTGTAGCCACTGCAATAAATTCTTGAACTCAGTTGTAAAAATAGAGCTATGGGAGGGACAGTGGTGTCAAAATCGCAAAGTTATAGGAAGCAAAATAGTTAAAAGCACAAATAAAATGGAAATTTAGGTAGCCTATGGGTAATGGAAGGCACTTTGGTGCTGTAGTTGGGGACATGTTGGGGCTGCTTAGTGAAAGGTCTGTGGTTCAGAGCCACCAGCTGCTCTGTGGGAGAAAGATATAACTTTCCTAATGCTTTAAAGATTTACAGTCTCAGAAACCAAAGGGGGAACTTGTACTCTGTCCTATAGGGTTGCCATAAGGAGGAATTGACTTGATGCAGTGAGTTGTTTTTGGCTTTATGGATAATGACCACCATCAGTTCGTTTGTTGTACTGCTCTGGCTTGAATGTTGTTCTGATGTTAAAAGCTATGCCCCAGATATCACAAAATATCACCAGAATCACTCATGGTACACAGGTTTCAGTAGTACTTCCAGACTACGATAGAATAAGAAGAAAGGCCTGGTAATCCACTTCCTAAAATTAAACTAGTGAAAACTTTATGGATCAAAAGATAACATTGTCCAACTTTGGACACATCAGGGTGTTTGGTGAAATAGAGGGCCAGTGAGGGCAGGTAGCTTGATACAATAACAAATATAGTAAATGTGCAAAGAAAATCATTTGTAGCTAAGATTTTAGGGTAGCACACAGAATTCCAAAGTGGAGGAAACCGTTAATGTTCTCAGCGCTA
The DNA here is from genome assembly GCF_000313985.2 of Echinops telfairi. NCBI lineage: Eukaryota > Metazoa > Chordata > Mammalia > Afrosoricida > Tenrecidae > Echinops > Echinops telfairi. The sequence continues at coordinate 5,563,785 of NW_022111367.1, read as the reverse complement.
ACTGAAGGATTGGAGATTCAAGACCACCCAGAGATGCCTGCTTCAAAAAACACCCAGCTGTTGAAAACCCCGTAGAGCACCGTTGTTCACTTATACACATGGGGTCACCGTGCATCAGAATGATCACCACTGGAATGCAGGGTTCTAAAAGGTTCTAAAATCACATTCAGAAATCAGTGGGACTTTGAATGATTCCTTAACTAGATAGGAATTTCAGAGAAAATGCTTTTATAGGTGGTCAGGTAGACTGTTATTCACTAGTCTATAATCTTTTAGGCAACAGTTAAGTTTTGCTTTATATATTTTAATTGGATATTTAACATTAATTTTAACAGAAATAGCACAATAATAAGATGAAAGACAACGGTAAAGAAATAATACCAACTGTAGTTCATAATATTATCACCAAAACACCTAGTGGTACAAACTATTAACTTTAACCTGCATACTTTTATGTGTGTGATCACAATATACCTATTATTTTTCTTCTGCTATTTTCAGCTATCATGATATTTGTCCATAAAATAGAGTTAATTCTACACATATTTTATGGGATTCTAAGATAGAAGATTTTAGCATCTCTAGAAATTGTGTGAACGTAATTTATAGGCCAAGAACAAAAGTAAGATTGATTTTCTTGGAACAGTGTGGTAAATACCGTTTTAGTTGCTTCTCCCCAACAACCCCGACCCCCACCCCCAGCAGTGTGATTTTGAGAATCTAATTTTATTTTGTATTTAAATAGAAGGAAGATACTGTGCTATTCTAATGAAAGTTGTTTGTTTTCTTAAAGTTGTTTTTGTACATAGGAAAAAGTCAGTCTACTGCTTGTTTTTCAGCACTGTTTGATAGAGAATGAAACATGGTTACAAAGTGTTATGTTTATGAAGTGGCCTTGTTAGTAGCACTTGAAGTTTGTTTATAGTTCACAGAAAATCTTAGTTGTCGAAAATGGAACTGTATTTGAATTAAGGTTTTGAAATTGCTCGTGTTTTTTCCTTGTGGCACCTTGAGTGAGTCATCTAATCATAACTGTGATAAGTAGAAATAAAAATATGTCCTGCTGTACATGAATGATTTTACAGGTTTACTGTGAAGATGGGTCCAGACATTTAAATACTTTAAGGTTTTGGACTCTTTAGGAGCAATGTAGATAGAGAAGGTAGACTCAGACGCTGGCTGCTTCGTCGGCACTTACTGAGGACACGCGGCTGCCAGCCACACTGATTGTGCTTCAGTGCAGACACGCTGCAGCACTCAGCACTGTGGATGAGGAGTGCCAACCTAGGAACGCCTGTGTGACTCACTGGATCGCTTCCTGTAGTGCCTCGTCACTGATCTAGTTGGTTCTCCTTTAGATTGACACAAATCCTCAGTTATTTTCAATCAACAGCCTCCAACAGGTATTCCCATGAATACCTTGAGTAAAAGACTCCTTTTGGGCTACATGCTCTAAATCAACTCTCAGTATTAAATCGGCGGGGTGGGGTGGGGGTGGGGGAGTGTACTCTAGTATGTGTATTGGTTGGGGTGGGGGTTGGGGCTGGAGATGGTGGCAGCGCTGTAAAAATACCTTTTTATTTTTAGTTCAGAATGAATAAGCTATTTCTTTTAAAAACAGGGCCTGAACAGAAGAGAAAGATTGGTGACAGATTATGAAGAAAAAGTGTTGTTTATTTAGGCAAACTAATTTAGACTTGATGATGACAAAACAGCAGAGACTATGCCCCTTGGAACTGATCCGACTGGAGAATATCTTGTTTATTCTATTTGTTAAAAGGATAACTGAAAAATTAGAGGGTGGCTGTAATATTGTTGTTTTATTTTTATGATATGGGACTTTAATGAACATTTTTGGGAAATAGCCATGCACTGTTAGCTAGTTAGACATACTCTGTTAATTTCATCAACATGTTCATTTCTTTCAGCTCCATGTTCATGCATGTCTTTTAACCCGGAAACCAGAAGACTGTCCATAGGTCTAGACAATGGTACAATCTCAGTAAGTACACATAAATAAGATTCCCACTTGAAAGACTTACCATCTTGTGAAATACATATATGCATTGTGATGAGAATTATTTATTAGTTATTTTTAAATGAGCTGATTAATTCTTGCTAAGTAATGTGGAAACTGCAGCGCAGCAAGTTATGGTGAAGGATTCTGGGTAGGGAGAATGTCATAATTGTCTTCAAAGCTGGCAAGATAGGTTCAGCTTGATTTAGCTTGAGCACTGTGGCTAGGCCAGGAGTGTAGGTAAGTCAGGGGAACTGTAGGAATCTGCTCTTGTGAGAGCAAGATGTTAGTGACTTTGATCAGCTGGCTAATCGTGGCATTGTAAGCTTTTTCATATAAGCAACTGACTTCTCGTCCATCTGCATGTCTGATCTTGTCTTTGATATTTCATATTCTCCTCCTGTTTCTGCTTCTCTTTGCATTTTCAACTCTTGTAGCATGTGACTAGAATCCTGTACTTTTGTATGTTTTTGTAAAGCACAGACTCTAGATGTAATCTGTAGGATAGGTCCAGGGAAGTATTAAACCTTTTGATTATAGAGTTTGAGAAAACTGAAGTGATAAGTGATTAGAATTCTAGATATTATTTTTAACTATTATATTAAACAGTAACAAGATCAATCTGATAAATTCTCTGTTTGGTAAAATTATCTAGTACTGATTTTAATCCTGGTGGGAGGGACCCTGCTGTGGAACTCATGGTTTAGGTTTCACCATACTACAGGAGCTCCTACGGGAGCCTGGGTGGTGCCAAAATGTTGGCAATTAGAACCTACCAGCTGGTCCTCAGAGGAAAGATTTGGAAATTCACTTATGTAAAAATTGCAGTCGTAGGACTCTTAGGCAGTTCTACTTTGCCTTATAGGGTTGAAATCAAATCAACAGTAACATTTTAATGATTTTGTTTGTTTAGTTAATGTGACCACACTTCTCCATAGAGTGAAGAATCTGAGGGGCTAAGGAGACATATATACACTATTCCTTCCCTCTCGACCGTCTATACCCTGGGTACCGGCATTCTAGAATTCCCTGTCCCCAAACAGCTCCGAGCCTGCTGCAAGGGTCCTTTACCTGGATTTCTCCTTAGTAGCATGGCCTAGGCCACCAGTACTGGAGGCCTGACAGATGGCTAAGGGACAGTGGTTTGAGGAAGCTGGGAAGGATCTGGAAAATGGGAAGAGAAGGGATGACTTAGACGGTCCTCATTTCACCACATTACTATGTGCGAGTTTAAGAATTCCAAATTTGAACTTGGCTTTTCAGTTTTGTCAGGACTAGAGGAGAAACCATATTTTATTTGTTTGCTGACTTGATTTATAACATAAATATTTAGACATGGGATGAAGACCTCCATTTGTATTCTTGCCTTGGCTCCTATAGATGTTTACAGGGGGCCTGGAATTTTCCATTTGATTAAGCAAAACATCAATCTGGAAACCACTAAGGAAATTATAGCAATATTCTTGTCTATAAATCAGCTAAGTAACAAATATTTATGGAAATTCTGTAACACCTAGAACATTTGCTAGGTCTGTAATATAACTTCTTTCTTAGGAAAACAGAAGAGATATTTACTATATAGATCACTGTCTGCTTTATGGAGAGCCACTTAACAAAGGAGGGTAATGGGAATAAATTTATTTTTACAAGAAAAAGGAGAGTTAATTATTTAATGAATAGTTCCTTAAAAGTGGATATGACATGAGTTGAAGTTGGAGCTTTTGATGTCAATGTAGATAGTATAAGAGTTTCTGATAAACTTGGCTTTGAACATGAGAAAGTTAAACAAATTATTTTAGCCGTCATAGGAGAAACCATCCTAGCCACTATCCTTCAGTCAATGAAGCTTCCAGTAAACCAGAACAGAAATTCAGAAGCGGGCTCATGAGCTTTTCTGGGTGTCAGTACAGTATTGGTAGCAAACCTATTGGACCCTTCTCTTCTGAAAAAGATGGAGGGACCCTGAGTTGTTGGATACACTTTCTGTAAAGCAATCTATAGATACAACACAATCCTGATCCAACCCCTACTTCATTGTTTAAAGAAATGAAAAAACTGATGGCCAGCTTTATATGGAGAGAGAAAAGACTCAGGATAAGCAAAGACTTCTTAAAAATTAAAGCCAGGTGAGATGCCTGACACGACCTTACCTCAAAACCTACTCCTTAGCCACAGTAGTCAAAACAGCCGGTACTGGTCCAGTGATGGACATAATAAGCCAAAGGAACAGAGTAGAACACCCGGATATGAATGCATCCACCCACAGGTGGCTGATCTTTGATAAAAGGCCAATTTTTGATAAAAAGCTATCAATTGAGATAGGGACAGCCTCTTCACCAAATGGTGTTGGAAAATCGGATCTCCTTATGCAAAAGAACAGGACCCATGTCTCTCCCCATGCACAGAAAGGAACAGTGGGTTAAACACCGAATGTAAACCCCAGAGCTATCAGGATCATCAATGAGAAAACTGCAGGGCCCGCTTGCAGGGCATCCGTGGACTGCCAAGTGTCAGAAAGGAAGCACGCACATTGGAAACCAACTGGATGACTGGGATCAACTGCACATAAAACACGTGCACACATTTAAAGACTTCATCAAAAGAATAAAACGAATATATATATATGAAGAAAATAAAGGGACCGATGGCCCCGGAGGGACATGGGAGTGCAGGAGGTAGAGGAAGGGAGGAGGGTTGGTCAACCTAGGGATAGGGAACAACAAATGGTTCAAAACCAACGGTAGGGA
>NW_022111367.1:5551892-5557686 GCF_000313985.2 Echinops telfairi | reverse complement strand
TTTGGGAATGATGAGGGCAACAAATGTATAGATGTGCTTTACACAATTGATCTATATATTGTGATAAATTGTATGAGCCCCAATAAATTGATTAATTAAAAAAAAAAAAAAGAATAAAACGAGCCCACAGATGGACAAACAGTGGACAAGGGTCTAATGACTAAAATCTATAGAACTCTACAATGCCTCATAAAATAGTAACAAATGACCCCATTAAAAAGTGGGCAGAAGACATGAACAGACTATTGTCCAAAAATGACAGTCAAATGGCAGATAAACACACGCGGAGATGCTCATGATCACTAGTTATCTGTGAGATGCCAATCAAAGCTACGACGATGAGCTAATGCCCACAATGGTAGCTGAATTAAATAAAAATAAAACAACCAATGCTGGTGAGGATGTGAAGAGATTAAAACTCTTACACATTGCCGCTTTGTTTTTAAGCATGTACAACCACTTCAGAAAGCGATACAGTACTACTTAAATGGGGATGGAAATCCAATGCTATCCAGTAATGCTGCTACTGGGCATATATCCCAAAGAAATTAGAGACAGAATAAGAAGAGATATTTATTGCCACACAGTTCACAATAGCAAGAAGGTAGGAATGTCTAGATACCCATCAGTAGAAAAATGGATAAATAAAATCTTGTATTTACACACTATGGAATCCTATGCATCCCTGAAAAACAGTGAGGAGACCTCAAGACACCTCATGCTGTAGATGGACCTTGAGTCCATTATGTTGAGTAGAATTAGCCAGTCACTAAAGGACAAATATTATATGAGACCACTAGTATAAAAATAGACACTGAGACAAAGGGAGGCTCCTGTTCTCAAATTATTTAATATATTCCTGTTTCCCAGGATACAACAAAGATACTGTGCCTGCCTAGAGCTCATGAACCATGTAATACCCCGACCCTCTCTTTTCTAAACATTAAAAAACCCCTTCTGACAGGGCCTCACCTCAATTGAGTCAGTTTCCCATGATCCATAGAGAGGGAAAAGACTACTCAGTTCTTGCCATGTCAGACAACTCTGCAGTTACCCCAACTTAACAGATACCTCCTATAAGAGAGAATAGTGAACCCTACCGGAAACCCAGTTCAAGAAGCAGCAAAGCAATATACCGTTGGGAAAAACACTCAAGATTTAAGTATACAGACCACTAGTGGGAGAACCAAGCTCATCACAGACCTAATTGGACACTTTTGACCAAGTTGTATTCAGCCCTTGGTGACTCAGGCTGTGCAGTATAGACAACCAGAACTTTAGACTCTGTCCTTTCAAGATACACAACATCTTTCATAGACCACATCAGAAGGATTTGATTTGGAACTCTCACCAATCGAACTAGACTTTACATTAAACATACTGGTAGCATATTAAAGAAAGTGAAATATTCCTATAGGCTTAAGGTTGAAGTGTGAAAATTACATGACTGCTGTCCTAAGGATATCAATGGAGAAGTCATTGGACTTGGATTCAAAAATTCTTGACTTGAGGTACCAAGTAAATGGCAACTCTAGAATACTGTATATGTGCTATTTTCATACTCTCTTTGCCTTTTCATGGCATGGATAGCCGAGTTCTACCTCTGTGGATGAGTGTTGAGGAAAGTTTTGCCCCATCTTCAACCCTCATTGTTAGTGGAAGTAGTGTCCAGTCACCTAAATTGATAATCTGTACAAATAATTCCATATATTCTAAAAAATTATCTTATACCTGCATACTTTCCTTTGATTGACTGTTTTATATTGTATACCAGTGCTAAATTAATGGTAACATCAATAAAACTACCGTATGCCCCACGGGAATAACTTAAAATAGACTTCAACAAAATAATAAATGATGTCTTTAAAATGAACCAGGACATATATAAGCCATGGATATTTGAATTGATTTTGAATTCACATTTAACCTTAGCCCCAGTCTAAGAATAATTAGTTCTTATGAGATGGCTCTGTTCAATACCGAACCCCACGAAGTGATCACTGAAGATGTGGGTGTTATAACAAAGTGTAGTGAAGAGAGAAGATGGTGCCCACCTATCAGAAAGGATAACCATTGGGATCTTAAGCGCTTGTCTTCAAACAAGCAGCCATCTAAGTGAGGGGTCAACTAAATCCACATGGAAGAAGCATGCCAGGAGGTATGATCCAAGGATTTTAAATCATAAAACCTAAAGGAGGGAAAGGTATCAGAGCTAAATTGTGAACACTTAGTTTGCAAAAGGCTATGGGTGACAGTGGAAGCTCAAAATCCATTTGCAGGGTCCCCACATGGATTCAGCCTCTGGATGAATCCTTCTGACCATAATCAAGAGATGTGAATAACCTTGCTATCAGAGCCTTGTAAAGTCGATTATGGCAAGTGTAGTTAGGTTAAAACGTAAGGCCTTATTATTTGATCTCTATTTTGACTCATTTTAAAGTTCTTTCAATTTTTAATATTTTCTGCTTTTTTAAAAATTGAGGTTTTTCTATGTTTTGTCTAGTCATTGTTGTTTGATTCCTATTTGAGTTTTGTGTTACACTCTGTATGTGAAATCCAGGATAGGTAGATCTATAGATACTAACTGGATTGATACTTGCCTAGGCTTGGCATGGGAGAATAGGAGGCATTGGGGAGCTAACAACAATGAGTATGAGAAGAAAATATTCTGAAATTTATTGAGGTGATGATTGCACAGATCTTTTTAATATGACTGAATGATTAAATTGTATGATATCTGAAGCATATGCCAATAAAATTATGTTTTTAAAAAAGGCATGTCGGTTCTATTTTTTTTAAAAGAGGTATTTCAACTCATCAGCATTACAGATTTCTCATTAACCAGCAGGTCATCTATCCTCTCAGCAGCTGACACAATCTGAGCAGATCATGGCTAGTTTGGACATATGGAAAATTCTGACACATTTACTCTACTATCTGAAATTTATACACAGAAATAGACAATTTCTGTAGAAATTGTAGACAAGTAAGACAACCAAATAAAGAAACCAGAATAGAAATATAATGTGTTCTGGACAGTTTGTGAGACCCTCAAATATATTAATACATCTTTCCTTAACTCTTTATTCACCCAAGACTAAAAATTTGTTGAATTTTAGGGCTTATTAAATGAATATGCCTTATATAATTTATCATTGTTTAGAGCAGTGGGTCTCAACCTTCCTAATACAGTTCCTCATGTTGTGGTGACCCCCAACCATAAAATTATTTTCGTTGCTGCTTCCTAACTGTGATTTTGCTACTGTTATGAATTGGGCGACCCCTGTGAAAGGGTCATTCAACGCTATGTTAGACAGGGTTCTCTAGAGAAACAAAACCAGGACACTAATGATTTTAATATATTTATATATATCATTAGAAATAAACAGTTAATTAAATTATAAAGCAGTATAAATGGCTCAGTGCAACTCACTCCCGTGAGACAGTTGTGAGACACTGGCAGTCCTTCAAGTCTTGAGGGCCGTCAGGTAGTCCTCTGTAGAGCACTTCAGGCTATCCGGGCACAGGCAGCAAACAGCAAGGCAGGTCACCAACAGTCAGCCAGATGACAGGGTCCGATAGTCCCCAGCTCAAGTAATGTACACTCCAGTAGCGGGGTGAAGCAGGTCTTGAAGGAATCTCAAACTACAGCGACACAGTCCACGGGTTAGGTGTCCCACAGGTAGTGTAGCTTGCAAATTGAGGCAGAGAACAAGCTAAGGCAGCCGCACACTGGTCTGATGATCAAAGAGCAAGAGACAAGAAAACCGAGGCTTGCCTAGCCATTTATCTCTCCGCCCTTCAGTTAATCCCACACGTGTTCATTGGCCATGTTGGCACAATAAACCTACCTATCACAGACCCCCCCCCTCCCCCCACAAGAGGTTGAGGACCGCTGACTTGGAGATTCTCATATTTTATAAATTACATTAACGACCTGTTAAACGCACCTCTGAATTGTCATCTAATTTCAGCTATGATATTCCGTAGAGGAAGACTTTTGGGTAGTGCAAACTGTTTGCATTCAACTATTATCATAAAGGTTGGCAGATAACATGGTCTGAAATTGCTCGTCATGATGGAATTCACAGGTGTTGACAGAATCTTTATGGATAATGACTCCAGGTCTTCTCCCCCAATGCCTTTCTCACCTCCATTGAAAAAGTGACATGTCAAAGCCATGGTAGCAGAGGAAGGACTTTTCTGATCATGGGCAGATTTTCTTCATATTACATACCAGCCCAGTTGCAAGAAATGACCCTGTGTTGTTTACTAAAGAATTGATAGTTTACTGGTGAGTGAGGGGTCATAGGGGCTGTTATAATTTTACTATAAGGAGGAAAAGAAAAGGAACAATTTGAGCATTTAATCTAACAGCATGTTTTGGATGAGTTGTTTATATGATGTAGATTCTAATGAGCCTACAGGGACCAAATCCAAATGGCGAGGTCTCGTGCTAAAGGGATGACAAGTAGCCCATAGGTAAAGCACTTCCCCTGTAGTCATTCAGGGTACAATTAGTTAATTCTTTGCTGCAGGGAGTTCCCTTGAAAACGTCACTTTGAAAAGCTTAGCAGCAGCAATGTTATAACTGACTTACCAAACGTCAATCATAATGATGCTCTCCAACTTTTCTATGTTTAGTTAAGAGTTGATGCTTCTGGCATTTCTTTGCTTTCCATGATTTCTTGTGTGGTATCAATATGTGAATAATATCCCAATTTTGAGCTTGAGTTAGTTTATTGTGCCAACCTGGCTGATAAACACATGTGGGATTAATTGAAGGGTAGAGGGATAAATGGCTTGGTGAGCCTCGCCTTTAGAGTTCTCCGGTCTCTTGCTTTGTGATGGGTGCACCAGGGTGCAGCTGCCTTAGCAGTTCCCTGCTTCAGCTTGCAAGACTGACTTCCTACAAGACATCCCCAAGAAGAAGCCACATGGACCTACCCCGATGCAGCCCTGGGTGCTGGAGCACCCATGTGGAGACCTCTGCCAGTGCTGAGATGCTTATACATTCACTGACTCAGCTTTCCTCCTGCAGTCGGCATCATTGCCTCTGTTTCGTGAGATGGAGGACTTTGTGGATTGGCGTTGGACATATGGGTTAATGGGTTAATGTTTTAATGTTGGACTTGTGGGCTTGTGCAGCATTGGGTTAGGATGTTTTCTTGATGCACACTTAATATTTACATAAAACTCTCTCTTATACATGAGTTGCTGTGGATTTGTTTCTCTAAAGTACCCAGACTAATATAGAGTTCAACAGGGTAAATGTGAAAAAAGTTATAGGAAGGCCTGAAGAAAAATATGAATCTAGAAACTTATAGAGTCTCTTCCCTTAAACTATTTTATAAGCCCGCTACTATTTGCACTTAAGGAGCTCTGGTGGCACTGTTGGGTAATCGTTGGGCAGCTAACTTCAAGGTTGGTGCTACAAGCCCACCACCCACTTCCAGGGAAAATGAAGAGGCTCTCTGTTCCATGAAGATTTATAGTCTTGGCAAACCTATTTAGGGCCAGTAATGACTCAGAATCAACAGTGAATTTGGTTTACTATTTAAACTATCTTATGATTTTCTTAAAGTCCCTGGGTGATATAGACAATTAATATACTCTGCTGTTATCCAAAACATGGCAGTTGACATTTGAAGTTAATCCAGAGTTCCAGTTCAAGTCCATCCAGAGTTCCCTCAGAAGAAAGACCTGGTAAACAAGCGGCCATCTAGCCCAGAAGCAACAAAGCCCACATGGAAGCAGCACACCAACATGTGTGATCATGAAGGGCCAAAGGGAC
>NW_022111367.1:5529536-5551226 GCF_000313985.2 Echinops telfairi | reverse complement strand
GAGCCCCAATAAATTGATTAATTAAAAAAAAAAGAAGAAAGACCTGGTAATCTAATTGAAAGGAAAATCAGCAATTAAAAACCTTATGGGGTACGATTCTACTCTGACATACATGTGATCACTGTGAATGAGAGATACATGAATGGGGATTGGTGTCATTCATTCTCTACCATCAAAGACTATTATTTCTATCATCTCATTATTTTATGGCACTGGATATTTTCCAGTGTGAGGAATTCCTTTGTGTGTGTGTGTGTGTGTGTGTGTGTGTGTGTGTAAGTGTGTGTGTAACCTTGAAACAGAATGGACTCAATGTCAGTGAGTTAGTTTCGCTTTGGATATATATGTAGCACTTCAGATGCTGAAGCTATGCTTAATGAAAAAAGAGTGCTAGAGTGCTGAGATGCTAGTTGTTCACTATTTATTCACTGTCTCTAATGCACGCATGTTGCTTTATTGTCAATTAACCGTTGCTGTTGTGGGAGTTATTGTGCCTTCAACATTTGTGTGGATAACGGAGCTTTTTGGAAACAAGCCTGTCCCCCTTAATTTTGCACATGCTCTTGTACAGGACTGTGCAGTGTCTGTTGTGCATAGGGTCGTTATAGGTTGGAACCAGCTCAATGGCACCTGACAACAACAACAGTATATCTAGTGATGCCATCTTTTGCTTCGTACCTACAAGCCATCGAGAAACTTGATCAAGCAGTAGTGAAAGCACATCCCAAGAGTGATCTGTGTTTTGGATCCTAGATTGTTTTGTGGCACTTCTATTGCAACTATACATTTTTGGAAGGTCCTTTAATCCAATTATTAGACTGTCAGTGTAACATGAATATCTGTCACAGCATCCAAAGTGCTCTGTATTTTATATTAAACGCTGAGGATAGCCTAAAGAGGAAATAGTGGGTTGAAATCATTAATACACCATCTACAGGAATTAGCTGTCCGAAATGGGTTTCTTGATTGGAAATTGCATTATTTTAGCAGGTATTCATCTTGTCTTGGTCACATCAAGGAAGCATCTCTATGCTTCAGGAAGGCATTGACTAGTAATTGAGTTCTATGTGAAAAAAAAAGTATAAGAAGTTACTTCCCTGTGCCATCTTATACACTTTATACCTTTCTTATCTCTCCTTATTTGAATCATTGCCATTGGCTTTTAAACATACTTGTCTGTTTTTATTAAAAATAAAACATTACAATTTTCATTCAACCATTATTCCTCTCTACCTAATGCCATATACTCCTCCTTTCTTCCATAATCATACGTCTCAAAAAGAGTTATAAAAAAAAAAAGAGTTATAATCATATTTTACATTCTCTGCCTTCCCACTTTATATTCAAAGCACTCCAGTCTGGCTAGCAGTTTCATTCTCTTAACAAAACAGCTCTAGCTGTGGTCTCAAAAGGTCTCCATGTTGCTAAATCTGGTTGCTGTTTTTAAGTCTTCATTATATTTTACCTCCCTCTGACATCGAGCATTTATTCACTGTTTCTTCCTGAAATCCTTAAAAAATATATAAATCTATAACACAGCACTCCCCTGGTTTTCCTGCTATTCTCTGTTTCATATCTGTTTTCAGCGTAGATTGCCCGTTAACCATCCATTTATTGTTGCAGTTCCTCAGCATTTACTTCTAGACTCTTCCTTCTTTCTGTGGGCAATTTCAGATATGTTAAGACTTCACTGGCTACTTGTGTTGATCCAGTTCTTCTTCTGAGATCTTAATATTTCCTATTAAATGGTTCAAAATCAGACTCTTATTTCTCCCCACAGATCTCATTCTCTTCGGTGTTAACTATTTTTGTGAATAAAAGGCATGGTCCATCCTGTTACACAGCCAAGGATCTTTGGCATCTTTCCTTTCCCTCCCCAACTTTTATTAGCTGTAATGTATGGACTTATAGCTCCTCTTTCTCAGCTTCCAGCCACTCCTTTTCACTGTCAACAGTGCCACCTTCACCACCACCATTACCCTGTTCCACCATCTCTTCCTTTGGACTCCTCACTTACCTCTGTCACTGGTTAGCTTCTGTCCCTCCTCCAGTCTCTTCCGTATTGGAGCTGCTTTCCAACATGCAAATTTCTTCTTCTTTTTTTTCTTCTATAGATCTTTTCAAATTAAATTACATTTTAATTTTTAAAAATTATTTTATTGGGGGCTCATACAATTCTTATCACAATCCATACATCCATCCATTGTGTCAAGCACATATGTACATTTGTTGCCCTCATCATTCTCAAAACATTTGCCTGCTACTTTAGCCCTTAATATCAGCTGCTCTTCTTCCCCCTCTCTCCCCCTTCCCCCTCCCTCATGAACCTTTCATAATTCATAAATTATTATTGTTTTGTTACACTGTCCGACGTCTCCCCCCACCCTCTTTTCTGCTGTCCATCCCCCAGGGAGGAGGCTATATGTACATTCTTGTAATCGGTTCCCCCTTTCTACCCCACATTCCCTCCACCCTCCAGGCATCGCCACTCTTACCACTGGTCCTGAAGGAGTCATCTGTCCTGGATTCCCTGTGTTTCCAGTTGCTATCTGTACCAATATACATCCTCTGGTCTAGCCGGATTTGGGTAGAATTGGGATCATGATAGACATTTTTATTTTTTTATATAATAGTTGTATTGACATATCTTACATAGTCCAGTATATTCATCCACATTCAATTCTGTTGTTCAGTCCCACCGAGTGAGGTTATACAGTCATCATGGAAATCAACTCTATCTACCCCCCGCCCCTTTTCACCCACTTCCCATACCCTCAGGGAACCATTACTTCTGCAACTATTTCTGAAGGGTTATCTAATTTTAACTCTCATGTACTGCATAATCTTTTTTTAATTCACTTTATTGGGTGCTTGTACAACTATCACTATCCATAATACATCCTTTGTGTGTCAAGCACATTTGTACATTTGTTGCCCTCATCCTCAAAACATTTGCTTTCTACTTGAGCCCTTAGTAGCAGCTCCTCATTTTCCCCCTCCCTCCGTGCTCCCCCCACCCTCATGAGCTTCTGATAATTTATAAATTATTATTATTTTGTCATATCTTACACCATTCAATGTCGAACATATGCAAATCTAACTTGATTAATGAAATAAAACAAGTAACCATAATAGTAAGGGAGGAAGTATTAAGAGAACTAAAGGATACTTATGTGGTTCATTAGTACCATACGGCATCCTGTCTTTTATCATCCATTCCATGTGGCTCTTCTGAGGGTCTGCCCAATTATCATACAGGTGGGTTTGGGTTCTCCACTACATCCATGCCCCTTCACATTGATTTGCTTGTGTATATTTGGACTTTTGATACCTCTTCCTGTTTATACCTCATGAACACACAGACTGGTGTGCTTCTACCATCTAGGCTTTTTGTTTCCCTGCTAGATGGCCACTTGTTTAACTACAAGCCTTTAAGACCCCAGACACCATATCTTTTGATAGCTAGGTACCATCAGCTTTCTTCACCACATTTGCTTATGCAGCCATTTTGTCTTCAGCAATCATGTCAGAGAAGTGAATATCATATAATGCCAGATTGATAGAACACACCGTTCTTGTATTGAGGCAAAATTTAAGTAGAAGCCCAAAGTCCATGTGCTTCATTGTTGCGAGTGCTTATATATACATACATATAAACAAATACACACAGATATATACATATTTTTTTCCTCCTACCCCACTATTATGTTTATCCATCATTCACCTCTCATTAATTCCTCCCAGAAACAAATCAATTGAACATGATCAGAAAACCTGCACCCTTCTCACTGTCAGTTTTAGAAAACTTATTATTCCCCTTTGCCTGTCATTATTGGCTCCCCGCTCCCCTCCCCTTGACCACCTCCTTTCCCATGTTCCCCTGAACCCATCGGCTGAGTCCAGGGGGACAACCCATTAGGCTGTCTCCGTAAGATTGCTTATCTTGCATATCTTGTATAGATAAACACCAAACAAAAAGATAACAAACAACCCCCACAAACCAACCAACCAACCATAAAGATAGGCACACGTCTAACAGGGATCATGACGTAGAACAGATGGATATCCCTGTTCAACATGAAAATTTCTATATTGTAACGTCCTCTTCAGTAGCTTCCCATTGTTCCTTGGACACAGACCAACACTTTCTTCATAGCCTCTGTGACTCTACAAAGTGTGCTTCTTGCCTGCCTCCACGGTGTCATTTTCCTTCAGTCAGTGTCCTTCCTCTTGGCATTTCAGTCCCTGGTCCTTCCCATGTTCCCTACTTGCACCATGCCTCTAGATCGTTCTTCTTCTGAGAGTTGGATGTGCTTTCTCCTCCCTCTGCTCCTTCAGATTTCAATGTGATCTTCAGTTCATTTCTTCCAACTAGTTCACGTCTGTGCCCGTCCTCTGTAACAGTTGTAATAGTTACTATTTTATACTTGCTCGAACGGCAATTTGATTAATGCATATACAGACTTGCAGTGCTTAATGTCCAGGTTATGTTCTGTGAAATTGGACATTATGTGAATGTCATATTAAGGCGATATGGGAGCCCACTTCTGGCCATTCATATCACTGCTGCTGCTACTCCCACTCTAGCTGCTGGTGGAGGCTGGAGGTATGGTGGTTTACACCAGTGGGAGTGAAGCAAAAGAAAGAGAGCTTGGGGAGAAGTGGAGGCACCCAGCTCTGCCTGCTCCTCTGCGCTTTCTGTGCAATAGAATCAGCACAACCCCAAGCCTATTCCCTGAGCCACGTCTTCTGCCTCTCCGGTCAGTATCCCTTTGGGATCCCGTGCTTCAAGGGTCTTGTTTGGAGTCTTTAAAACAGTGGTTCTCAACCTTCCTAATGCCACGACTCTTGACAGTTTCTCATGTTATGAGGACCCGCCAACCATAAAATTATTTTCGTTGCTACTTCATAACTGTAATTTTGCTACTGTTATGAATCGGGTGACCCCTGTGAAAGGGTCATTCGACCCCCAAAGGGGTCACAACCCACAGGTTGAGAACCATTGCTTTAAAACGATTAGAGGGGGATAAACAGAAGAATTACTTTCACTTTAAAAAACAATAAAACCATATGATGCTACACCTATATCTGTCATTGGACGTAGTCCAAAGAGGCATGAACTGGCACAGACCTGGTATTTAGCCATGTTCCACAAGGCAGTGGCTATTTCTCCTTGAGCCCTGCTGTACAATTACTCTTTGATATAAAGCTCTTTCTTATACACACATGAATGTCTGAATTTGTTTCTGTAGTCAACCCAGACTAACACAGTGAGTTAGGGAGTGCATGCATTAATCTACTTGGTTGACAGTGGATAGAAGTTAAGAGGCCAGGCTCCTGAATCAGAATATTGGTGTCAAATGTGATGTGCTGGACACATTGCTTTTCTTTCCTTGCTTCAATTTCCTTGTTTATAAATAGGGACAATAAGTATATATGTTCCACGAGTTGTTAAGATTTCCGACACAGTACAGAATAATGCTTGCCTTATCAAATGCTTCATAAATATAAGCTCCTATCAGCATCAGTAAAATTTTGCAGAAAATAATTTAAAAATGGTTACAGTAGTACATTTCCAAGGGACTATCAGAAATTCAAGCCAGATTCAGAAGAGTATGTGGAGTGAGGGATGGATAACATTGCTGACATTAGGTGGACCCTTGGCTAAAAGCAGGAGATACCGGAAAGATGTTTACCTGTGTTTTACTAACTATGTAAATGTATCTAACCATGTGGATCATAACAAATTATGGATAATATTGTGAGAATTCCAGAATAATAAATAGTGCTCACGCAGAACCTATACATAGAGTAAGAGGCAGCCATTGGACCAGAACAAGGAGATACTGTGTGCTTTGAAGTCAGGGAAGATGTAATCAGGGTTGTATTCTTTTACCATATGCATTCATTTGACATGCCGTACATCAAGAGATGACCTACATGAAGAAGAGCACAGCGCTGCAATGGGAGGAAGGCTCATGTGTTAGGCTAGCTTCTTTAGAGAAGCACACCAGTGATGCTTACGTGAAAGAAAGAACTTTATATTAGGAAAGTGGCTCACACAGTTGTAGAAGTAAACAAATCCAATCTGGCTCAAGTCTGTGGGTCAGATATTAAATGGAAGGTTTTTCCCAACTCACGTAGCTGCTGGAGTTGATGAACTAGGAAGCAGGAAGACAAACCCAGGAGCAGCAAGACTGCAGTTGGTGGTGATGAGTCAACTGAGTCCAAAGCGTCATGGCAGGCAGCGGATAGCTCCACGTTTGGCAGGCAATATGCCAGCACATTGACTCACTCTCAAAATTGGAGCTCACTGAGCGATGCAGGATCCAGACCAGCAAGAGACAAGCCTTTCCACAAAGCCCACCTAAATAGGAGTAGGCTACACCCCCAACAAAATTTCCTTTCAGTTGCACCAGTGTTAGGACTTGAGGAAGGAGGCTGTGTTGTTTTTGTTGTTAGTGTCGTCCAGTGGGTGCCAACCCGCAGCGACCCTATGCACAACAGAACAAAACACTACCCGCAGATGCACCATGCTCACAGTTGTCCCTACACTTGAGCCCACTGTTGGAGACACTCGGTCAATCCTTCTCCTGGAAGTCCTTCCTCTTTTCCACGGCCCCTCCATTTTGCCAAACACAATGTCCTTCTCCAGGGACTGGTCTCTCCTGAGCACATGTTCAGAGTGTGTTAGATGAAGTCTCACCATCCTTTCTTGTAAGGATCCCGCAGGCCCTAGTTCTTCCAAGACAGATTGGTTTGTTCTTTTAGCAGTCTCTGGTTTGTTTTTTTTAAATCGTTTTATTAAGGCTTCATACAACTCTTATCACAATCCATACATACATCAGTTGTGTAAAGCACATTTGTACATTCATTGCCCTCATCATTCTCAAAACATTTCCTCTCCACTTAAGCCCCCGGCATTAGGTCCTCATTTTCCCCCTCCCTCCCGCTCCCCCCTCCCTCATGAGCCCTTGATAATTTATAAATTATTATTTTGTCATATCTTGCCCTGTCCGATGTCTCCCTTCACCCACTTTTCTGTTGTCCGTCCCCCAGGGAGGAGGTCACATATAGCTCCTCCTTATAATCGGTTCTCTCTTTCCAACCCACCCACCCTCTACCCTCCCAGTATTGCCACTCACACCACTGGTCCTGAAGGGATCAACATTCCTCTCCAGCACCACAAGTCAAATGCATCATTCTTCAGTCTTCCTTATTCAGTGTCCAACTGAATAAATATGGGAGAGGATACAGCACTGACCCATACCTTTCCTGATCTTAAACTATGCAGTATTCCCTTGTTCTAGTTACATAACTGTCTCCTGACTCATGTACAAGTTCTGCATGAGCATAATGAATTGTTCCAGACTTCCCATTCCTCTCAAGGTTATCCACAGTTTGTTATGATACACACAGTCTAAGCCTTGGCATAGTCAATAAAACAACAACAACAAAATAAACATCTTGTTTGGTATTCTCTGCTTTCAGTCAAGAGCCTTTTGACATCAGCAGTGATATCCCTTATTCATGTCCTCTTCTGAATCCAGCCCGAACCTCTCGTAGCTCCCTATCATTGCACTGCTGCAACTGTTGGATGATCTGCAGCAAAATTTTACTCTCATGTGATATCTATGATGTTATTCTGTTGGGTCATTTTTCTTTTGGATGTGTACAAATATGGCTCTCTTTCAGTTAGTTGGTCAAGTAATTGTCTTCTAAATTTCCTGGTATAGATGAGTAAGCGCTTACAGTGCTTCATCAGCCCTTTGAAACATTTCAATCGATATTTCATCAATTTCTGGAGCCTTATTTTTGGCTAATGCTTCCAGTAAAAATTGAGCATCTTCCTTCCAAGCACCATTGGTTCTTTTTTTTTTTTTTTTGCACCATTGGTTCTTGCTCATATGCTATCTCTTGAAACAGTGGACTGTGGACTAGTTCTTTTTGGTACACTGACTCTGCGTTTTCTTTTCATCATCTTTTGAAGCTTCCTGCGTCATTCATTATTTTCCCTAGAGGATCTCTCAATATTGCAACTTGAGTTTGAATTTTTTTCTTGAGTTCCTTCAGTTTTTGAGATATGCTGATCATGTTCTTCTCTGTAGGTCTTTGTAAGGTTCATTATAGTATTTTACTTTGTCTTCTGGAGCTGCCCTTTGAAATTTTCTGTTCAGATCTTTGACTTCATCATTCCTTCCACTTGCTTTAAGATACTCTACTATTAAGAGCAAGTTTCAAAGTCTCTTCTCACATTCACTTTGATCTCTTTCTTTCCTTTTTTAAAAAAAATCATTTTATCGGGGGCTCATATAATTCTTATCACTATCCATACATGCATCCATTGTGTCATGCACATTTGTACATTTGTTGCCATCATCATTCTCAAAACATTTGCTTTCTACATGAGCCCCTAATATCAGCTCCTCATTTCCCCCCCTCCCTCCCCACTCCCCTCTCCCTCATGAACCCTTGATAATTTATAAATTATTATTATTTTGTCATATCTTACACGGTCCAATATCTCCCTTCACCCACTTTTCTGTTGTCCGTACCCCAGGGAGGGGGTTATATGTAGATCCTTGTAATTGGTTCCCCCTTTCTACCCCACCTTCTCTCCACCCTCCAGGTATCACCACTCTCACCACTGGTCCTGAATCTTTCCTGTCTTTTTGATGATCTTTTTCTTTCTTCATGATTGATAATCTTGATGTCATCCCACAGCTTATTAGCTCTTCTGTCATTAATGTTCAATATGTTAAATCTGCTCTAGAGATATTTTTGAAATCCTAGTGGGATAGACTCAAGGTAATATTTTGGCTCTTGTGGATTTATTTCAATTTTTTTCAGATTTAACCAGAACTTAAAAATGAGCAATTGGTAGTCTGCTCCACAGTCATCCCCTGGCCTGGTTTTAGCTTCTGATACTGAGCTTCTCCATCATCTCTTTCCACGGATGCAGTTGATTTGATTTCTGTGTATTTCATCTGGTGAAGTCCACATGTATAGTTACCATTTGAGTTTTTGAATAAAGGTGTTTGCTATGAACAAGTTGCTGGTCTTGCAACGTTCTACCACGCAGTCTCCAGCTTCATACCCCACAAGACTGCATTTTCCTCCTTTTTGGTTTCCACATTTTGTATTCCGATTAGCAATAATAGTGCATTTTGATTGCATGTTTGTAATTAAGGAGGATGTACTAATCTAATCTTACAACTGCTGTGCTACCCACAGCAGATCTGATCGTGGAATTGATCATAGTCTGGGGGACTATGCAGACCTGAACTGCCAAACCACTTAGAATCCTGGTGGAGACAGTTGACACAAAACCCAACTATCACAGCTCATTAACAGCTTTCCATATGCAGATGACACAACCCTGCTTGCTGGAAACAAAGAGGACTTGAAGTATTTCCTGTTGAAGACAAAAGGCTAAATCCTTCATTAGCATTACCTCTCCACATCCAGAAAATGAAAACTCAAAACTGGGTTAATAAACAACAACATACCGAACTGTGAAAATATGTTGTCAATTATTTCGTTTTATATGGACCTACAATAAATGATCATAAGAGCAGAAGTCAGGAAATCAAATAACGTATTTCATTTGACAAATCTGCAAAACACCTCTTTTTAAGTGTTTAAAAGCAAAGATGCCATTTTGAGATCATTGTTCGCTTGACTCACACCAAGGTATTTGCCGACCCAGGATATGCATGCAAGAAAAAGCTGCACTGTCATTACCATTGGGTTTCCAGACATTTCTTATATACCTGTCTCTATGGCCACGTGTCAAACTGACATGTAACAAAACTGCACATCTTCTTTTAAAAAAAACTTATTTAACAACAACATAATTATACATTATTAACTTAGAAATGAAGTTATTTGATACATACTCATACCAAATTTATGATAAACATTATACGGCATTTGAGATACTGGGTTCATCGTATTGTAAAGTTTGCTTGGGTCATTCGGTATAACAATCTCTGCTGCATCATTTGTTTTTATATTCGATGTTTATGTTCTGAAAACGTTTTGACTACCTTTATATTTATTACTGCAACAATGCTTTCATGAATTAAACAGATTTATTTGGATTAGTACTCAATTTATTGTTGCAACAAATTGATGCATATCCATAGAGATAGGTATACCACACAGAGAATTTTGAGATGAGAAGGCTTAGAGGAAAATGAATGTGGATGCATATTTGTCTCGTTAAACGGATGAAAGTCAGCAAAAATGGTAGGAGGTAAATGTGGTTTCTATAATTTTTGTTGAAATTGAAATGCATGAAAATGCTGTCTTAGCAGAAAAGTGGGTGAAGGGAGACATCGGACAGGGCAAGATATGACAAAATAACAATTTATAAATTATCAAGGGCTCATGAGGGAGGGGGGAGCGGGGAGGGAGGGGAAAAATGAGGACCTAATGCTGGGGGTTTAAGTGGAGAGAAAATGTTTTGAGAATGATGTACAAATGCGCTTTACACAATTGATGTGTGTATGGATTGGGATAACAGTTGTATGAGTCCCTAATAAAATGATTTTAAAAAAAAAGAAGGAAAAGAAAATGCTGTCTTTACATTATGACTTGGTGAAGAATATTGAATATAATACTTTCAGGAGGGTGGCTAAATCTGTGTTGGAAGAAGTACAGCCAAATACTCCTTAAAAGTAAAGATAGCAAGACTTCATCTCACATTCTTTGGGCTCACAAACTTCAGACATGTTATCGGGAGGAACTAATACTTGGTGATAAATATCATGCTTGTTGAAAAGAGGAAGACTCTCAACAAGGATTAGCCCACTGGTTGTAGTAATGGGCTTGAAATAACAGTAAAATTGTGGGGATGGCACAGGACCAACCAGGCAGTATTTCCTTCTGTTGTATATAAGGGTTGTTCTAAGTAAGAACCAGCTTGGCCAGCACATAGCAACAATATCCATAGCAACAGGAGCAGCATCTTCCATTAGCAGTAACCAAGATGCTTTGGTTAAAATCTATGTCAGGTAGATTTGATAGATCAGTTCCAAAGGGAAGAAATACCTTTGTGGGGGCAAACTTTTTTCTTAGAACACTTTAGTCTTTTAATGTCATTCAGCCATTACAATAATTCCCAGTGATTTCCAAAATACAGACTGTCAAAAGTGTTATTTTTGAAAACTGTTTCTTACTTAGTTTGTCACTATTTTACTTTATTATATTACTCTAAAAGACAACGTTGGGTTCTGACTGGTCTGCAAGTTACTGATGATTTGAATGGGTAGAAGATGGAGCATATTTCTCTTCATAAGCAATCCCTTTACTCAAGTAGACTGAGGGTAGAAATGGAGGAGATGTTATCAGCCATCACGGCTGTGTTGCTTTTTAATATAGGAATCGTGATTTTATGGTATAATTTCTAGAGAATTGTATGTGATGTGATCATGGTTATTGGGCTTATTGGTATCACTATCTGTTTTTAACCATGTCCATCTAGAAAAAGAAAGTTCTGTTCACACACATATTTTGCTCATGTCTTTTATATAAACTATAGGTTTACATCACTCTGTGACATAAACCTTGTCTGTTACCTTGTTAACTGTGGTGGCTTACCTGTTGCTGTGATGCTGGAAGTTATGTCACTGGTATTTCAATGACCAGCTGGGTAACTCTGCTGGTGAATGGATTTCAGCTGAGTTTCCAGTCTAAGCACAGACTTCAAAAAAAGAAGAGGCATCCAATTCTGAGAGATGAGCCACTGAAACCTTATGAATAGGGGAACATTGTCAGAGAGAGTGCCAGAAGATGAGCCCCTCAAGTTGGTAGGCCCTCAAAAGACAACTAAGGAAGAACTGCTTTCTTAAGAGAGTCAGCCACAATAATGTGGATATATTGAAGCTTTTTGGACTTCATTTGCTATTGGGGTGCAACACAAAATGAGAAGAAACAACTGAAAGCATCTATGAATCATCAAAACATGGAATGTACAGAATATTAAGCTAGGAAAATTGGAAGTCATAAAAAATGACATGGAATGTATAAAAATTGTTATCCTAAGTATTAGTGAACTAACGTGGACTGATATTGGCCAGTATGAATCAGACTATACCAGGAATGACAGATTAAAAAACAATGGCATTCTAGTCGTCATCTAAAGAATATTTCAAGATCTATCTTGAAGTAACAATGTTATATCTGATAAAATCATATTTATACACATAAAAGGTAATCAGGGTAATATAACTATTGTTCAAGTTTATGCACCATCTGCTAAAGCTAATGATGAAGAATTTAAGAATTTGATCATGATCTTCTATACAAAATTGGTCAAACACGCAATTAACATGCATTGACAATTACTCGTGAGATTGGATGGCAAAAGTTGGAAATGTCCAACTTGTATGTGAAAGGTGGACATTGAGTCAGGAAGACAGAAGAACCATGCATTTGAATCAGGGTACTGGTGAAGAATATTGAACAGTACCATGGACTGCCATCTTGGTAAAAGTACAGCCAGAATTCTCCTTAGATGCAAAGATGAGGGGACTTCATCTCACATACCTGGGACATATTATCAGGAGAAACCAGTCCCTGGAAAAGGACCTGTGCTCTCTAAAGTAGAGAGTCAGTGCAAGAGAGGAAGACCAACAGGGAGATAAAAGAACACTATTGACAAGTGTTAATCAGTATTAACACTAGTGATTACGTCACTCTTAACAGTAGTGACTACAACATTGAGCTCCAGCTTAACGACAGTTGTGAGATTGGTACAGGACTTGGCTGTGTTTTGTTCTGTTGTACATAAACTCACTATGAGATGGAAGCAAATGACGGCACCTAATAACAGGAGCAAAGCTGGGTCATTGTTCTCAGGCCACTGATGTCAGGTGATATGGCTCCATCCCAGAGGGCTGGTTTGGCATTTCCATGTTGACGCTTTGAAGACTTTCCTCACAAAATCTGTTGACAACAGCAGAGTCATGAAATGTACTCCCAAAAGATCCAGCAGAAATTCCATTGTAACGTTTGAGAATTCCCTAGAACTTTTATTTGTTTTAGCCACTATATTTACTGAAATTTACGCACCTCTTGTTGCTACACCTACTTTGATCCTAGACAGCCTTGTATAAAAACTGTCTTCTTGCTGACTGTTACGGATAAAATGGTATTCCTTTAAAATATGTGTCAACCTAAAAAACAATAAAATATGTCTCAACTTGACTACATCACTGGGATAGTTAGATTTTATGTCAACTTGGACAGGTCAGGATTCTCCCATGATAGTATCTTCTGTGAAGCAGCTAAGCAGGTGTGTGGAAAAGAGATTTCCTTAATGTGGTCACCACCTTGATACAATTGAAGAAAGTTTCATTCGGGGTATGGTGTAATCCTTAGCATAAATTGACTCTGTGTGGAAGCTAACTGGACTTCTGCCAGATTTGGATCCTACATCTGGTTCATTGAATTCCTGTTATATATTACCTTCCAATCCCAAGAGCCATCAGCTGACTGCCACTCTTAGATTCCTTCTGCCGATCTTGAGTTAATTCATCATGTCATTCACTAGCCTATGGTTGCCCTTCTTTGTCTTCTTGCTTCCTGTTTTCTGCCCCTTCAGCTATAGGAACTTGGAGAAGACTTCAGGTTATATCTGATTCATAGACTTGAGCCATACTGGACTTAGCCGCTTCTATAACTATGTGAGCCATTTCTTGATATAAATCTTTTCTATATAAATATGCATGCCAGCCTCACTGGTTTTGTGTCTCCAAAGAACCCCACCTAACACATTTGGTACAGGAGTGGTTCTAGAGAAATAAAATTATAAAGATGGGTTTTCTAAATTCTGGACCTTTGACTGAAGTCACAGCAAGTCCTGAAAGGTCAAACCCAGATAGTGACTCAGGAAGAAATGTGCTTTGTTCCTAAGGAGATGCGGTTTTCAACCTGATTAGGCCTGAAGGTACTGGGAATTTGGGACAGCTTAGTACAGCTAAGTCTGTAACTGTGTTAGTTCAGGTAGACTAGAGAAATTCATAGTCATGTGTATAGGAAAGAGCTGTATATACAAGAACAGTTGAATATGGAGAAAACATCCCAGCCCAGTCCAGATCAAGTCCATAAGTCTGATATTAACCTGTATGTCCAAAACCTGTCTATAAAGTCCTCTTCAGACTCATGAAACGCATGCAATATGCCAAATGCAGGAAGATCACAGGCCAGTGGGTGGGAAGTCTTGTGGATCCAGTGGCATTGTAAGCATCTCAGCACTAGCAGGGGTCTCCACATGTCTCTTCCAGCTCAGGGCACTAGTATATTCCATATGTCTTGTCAGCTGCAATGTCTCGCAGGGAGTGAGCGTGTGTTCCATCTCCAGAAAGCACCTCCAAATGAGGTCGTCAACCTGATTGACAGGCTAGCGTCCACTTCATTCACTCTGAATCCTCAAATTGACACCATATTATGTAACGATCACAGTCACTATTAGTTAAAGAGAGCATTTTTAATCCATGGTGCCAAAGTTAATACCCCAAAATAGCACCACTGATAGATGAAGTGTTGGCAAGAAGTGATCTACGTGATCTGTGTTTGATATCCATCCAAAGTTTTGTCAGGCTGAGATTATAGGGAAGTTGATTAGTACTACTTACAATAGATAAACTGAAAAAGGAAATAGATGAACTCAGAGCTTTGGAAGGCCAACTCAAATGTCACATAAAAGACCTCAAAGCTTCTACTTTTACCATATAAGAATGCCTCTTCTCTTCTATAACAGTACTCTTATGGCTGAAAAGGCCCACTTAATTATCAACCTAGAAAGGTGTCTCATTTAAAATGAAGGCATTGATTGGAAAGAAATGGGATCTTACAACATGAGATGGGATATATGGGTTGATCATGTGGGAGAATCCAACAGAATGCTCAAACTATAGAATAATATCATTAATATCACATGCAAATAAAATTTTGCTGAAGATGATCTAACAACGGTTACAGCAGGACATTGACAGAGATCTGTCAGAGGTTCAGGCTTAATTCAGACAAGGACGTGGAACAAGTGTTATTGATGCTGATGTCAGATGGATCTTGGCTCAATACCAGAAAGATGGTTACTTGTGTTTTGACTATGAAAGCATTCAATTGTGTGGACCATAACAAACTATGGATACCCTTGAGAAGAATTGGAATCCCAGAACACTTCATTGTGCTCATGAGGAATCTGTAGGAAGAGCAACAGGCAGTTGTGCAAACAATGCAAGGTTATACTGCATGGTTTAAAATCAGAAAAGGTGTGAGTCAGGTTTTCAGTGTCTCACCATACTTATTTAATCTGTATACTGAGCAGCTCATCAGAGAAATTGGATTATATGAAGAAGAATACACCATCAGGATGGTAGGAAAGCTTATTATCAACCTGTGATAGGCAGATGACACAAGTTGCTTGCTGAAAGTGAGGAGGACTTGAAGCACTTGCTGATGAAGATCAAGGATTATAACCTTTAGTATGAATTACAACTCAATGTAAAGAAAACCAAAATCCTCACAACTGGAGCCGTAGGTAACATTATGGCAAATGGAGAGAACATTGAAGTTGTCAAGGATTTTTGTCTTGCGTGGGTCCACAGTCGATACTCATGGAAACAGCAGCTAAGAGATCAAATGATGTATTGCATTGAGTACCTCTGCTGCAAAAGACCCCCTTTAAGTGTTGAAAAGCAAGAATGTTACATTGAGGATTGAGGTGCACCAGACCCAAGCCATGGTATTACATATTACTTCATATGCATGTAAAAGTTGGACATTGAATAAGAAAGACTAAAGAAGAAATGATGCATTTGAATTGTAGTGCTAGTGAAGAATATTGGAAGTACCATGGACTACCAAAAGAAAAAACAGATCTGTCTTGAAAGAAATAAAGGCAGAATGCTCCTTAGAGGCGAGGATGGCGAAACTTCATCTCACTTACTTTGGACATGTTATCAGAAGAATCTGGTTCCTGGAGAAGGACGTTATACTTGGTAAAGTAAAGGAGCAGTCAAAAAGAATGGTCGTCAACACTATGGATTGACCCAGTGACTGCACACAGCTGGGCTGAAAATTAGAACAATTGTAAAGATGGCCCAGGACTGGACGGGTTTTTGTTCTGTTGTACCCAGGATCACTCGGAGTCAAAACCGACCGGATAGCACCCAACAATAACAGCAGTCTGGAAGATGGGGTCTTTGAGCCCTTAAATTCACTGAGTCACCCTGGTCACCAGCAACAGCCCTCCCATCTGAAGAGATCAAGCCACTCTGAGTAAAATGTCTCCATTCTCTACCCCACCCCCCCACACACACACCCATATGAATAGATTAGCTGTGGATTTTGATCTGGCACCTGGAGCATTGCCTGAGGCAGATACCTTTTTGCTGCATGAAAGAGTCCAATCCAAACTCATAACCATTGAATCCAGTCAGACTTGTACCAACCCTACAGGACAGGGTAGAACTGCCCCTGTGGGTTTCTGAAACTTTAACTCTACAAGAATAGAAAGCCACACTTTTCTCCTGAAGTACCTCTGGTGGTTTCAAACTGCAGCCCAACATGTAACCACTATGCCACCATAGCTCCTAGCTGCCTGAAGAACTCTGGTCTCCAGTCCTGTCAAAGGACTCTTTCCCCCAGTCTGCCCCTATGGCCTCATGGGGAATTTCTTATGATCAGTTGATTGAGGAGCAGGAAACTTGTGCTTGCTTTACTGCTGCTTTTGCACAGTTTGCAGGTATCCCTTGAAAGTGGACAGCAGCAGTACTACATCACCTCTGGGACCTCTCTGAAAGACAGTGTGAAGGGAAATCTTCCCAATGGGCAGAACACCTGGTTATTTAGCTTTCTTGGAAGGAGAAGTGATGGAATATGCGACTGTCTACTGATTCAATGATTTGGATGGATGGACAGGGACTTAGAAGAAGCGTGGTTGGAAGATCAGTGACGGAGGGTGTGGGGAAGAGGTATCTGGATAGACTTCTCTGAATGGGCCAAAAAAGTGAAGATAATTCTCATGTGAATGCTCACCAGAGTCTTACCTCTGCCAAGGAGGACTTTAATAATAAAGGGCTAGGAGCCACTCTTGTTATTGCCCAATGAGCACATGAACAAAGTGCCCATGGTGGCAAGAATGGAAAGCTGACTGGGCTACTGCCAGTGTTGAGTGCCCCATCTACTAGCAGTAGAGACCAGCACTGAGTCCAGGAGAGGGAACCATTCTTTGAGATCAACCAAAAATGAAATGAGTGAGGCTGTACTTTCACTTTATTTGTCCCACACCCTGACTGATCTTCTCCCACATACACCTGGTGAGCGTGTGTGTGTGTGTGTGTGTGTGTGTGTGTGTGTGTGTGTGTGTGAGAGGGCTTTTAGTAATTGTGCTCTCAAAGTATACGTGTGACCTGTAACATAACTGGTCCCTACTGGGCTGTAAGTGGGCATGCATAAGTGTGAGATTGTGTGTGTGTGTGTATGTGTATGTGTGTATGACACGTAACTAGCCCCGACTATGCTTGTCTCTTCTATAGCCTTCTAATGTGTGCCTGATCTCTTAGGAAGGACCCTTTTACTTATGGATGTGGCTAAAAATTCCATGCTGATTGATGGCCCTTTGGGCTGTCAACTCCGTCTTCTGTAAAATGTCTGCCTACCAATCATACCTTTCTATCCAACTGTTCTACATCTAG
This sequence comes from Echinops telfairi, assembly GCF_000313985.2. Taxonomy (NCBI): domain Eukaryota; kingdom Metazoa; phylum Chordata; class Mammalia; order Afrosoricida; family Tenrecidae; genus Echinops; species Echinops telfairi. Next base: position 5,533,518 of record NW_022111367.1, on the reverse strand, counting down.
AGCTTTATTTTTGTAGAAGTACAGCTATAGGTATTTAAAGGTACAAAATGTTTTCTGCTTTTTTAAAATAAAAACTGGAAAATTATAACCAGTACTGAAAAACATTAATAGTACATTCTTAAGTTGGAATACAATGCAGTGAATAGAAATAATGAAGTTGATAAGTATGTATTATATTAGAGTTTACATTTTTGAGAACTGAGCACAGAATAGACCGACGTTTCCAAGATGCTCTGGAGCTTCATGCCAGCACACTTTTCCTGTTTTCTTTTCTCTTCTTTGGCTCCCCCTCTGTCCCCTTGCCCCTGACCTGGAAGCCCGCGCTTAGATTCAGAGGCCTCCTCCAGTTCTTACAGAGGATGTACAGTCCCCTGGTGCCAGCTCACCAGCTTTTATGTGCATTCTCTTTCCCTCTCTGGGACTCACCTTGGGGTCTCCTCCCATCCCGACTTGCTAGTCACACAGGTAGAGATACCGCCCTCACCATTCTCCCTCCCTTTTCCTCTTTCCCACTCTCTCGGTCTCTCCTCTCGTTCTCTCTCATGCATTAGCCAATTGAAGAGTTATAAGGAAAAATTTATGGTAATTGCATTTTTCATGGTTATTGCATTTTATCATGTTTATGATAGCTACTTTTAAAAACCAAAAGCCCAGTGACTGAGAGTTGAGTCTGATTCGTAATCACTCACTGGGACAGAGTAGAACTTATTACGGTTTGCAAGACTTTATCTTTATGGGGCAGACAGGGACATGTTCCTCCCACAGAGCAGCTCGTGCATGGGTTTAACCACCAACCCGGCCCCTAACCCACAACACTTTACCCATAGTGCCGCCACAGAGGTATAAAATTACTGACTTGATTGGCAAAATAGAATTCTTTGATAGTTGCTGTATACAGTCTGGCTTTCCTAAAACAGTTATTCATTGAAACCGCATTTTGCTTAATAATTGTTTTGTCTTGCAGGAGTTTATTTTGTCAGAAGATTACAACAAGATGACGCCTGTGAAAAGCTATCAAGGTAGGGATGGGAATCGTGTCTCAGTTACCTACGTTGCAAACATTTTCAGTCACTTTCACAGCCACAGGACAGAGTTTGCTTTAGTCAGGGCAAACCGGAGCAGAGCAGAGCAACAGTCCTTTGAGATGAAAATTATCCTCACTTAAAAAATAAATGTTTTGGACACGATGATGGCAACACAATCAGTCTAGTACTCCCTCTCCCTTCCTACGTACACTGTCTTTGCGCAAATTCTACTCGATACAATTTGGATTATGTATGAGCTGTAAGAGCCCCCAATAAAATAATTTATTAAAAAATAATATATCAAGAAGCTTGGGCCCAAAGAGGCTGGGTGACTTCCTGTGGCACTTCAGTATTAAAGTGCAGATCCAGGCACAGCTCAGGGCAACTCCAAATCCCACAGCCATTGTTACTATACCACATTGCCTCGAAGCAGTTCAGCAAGCCTGGGGTGTTAGGAATCATGCTTTACATGTGTTTCTTTCCTATATGGTTATTTATTTGTTTACAGTTTATTTGTATATAATCCACATATTATATAATTTGATAGATAATCATATCAAGAAGAAAGTACCATCATTACCACAATCAATTTTATAACTTTTTTTTTCATGGTTTAATCACTTTTAAAATGAGTTGTAAAATCACAGTCAGTTCTAGTGCTCCCTCACCCTTCCTACATACATTGTTTGCTCCCCAAATCTCCTTACCCTCCCTATCTCCCAGACCCCACCCCTACATACCCTATAGACTCTTGCATCAGTTATTATCTCTATGCATATACTCCTTCTGTGCTTCACAAACTGGAAAACCCAACAGAAACAGTAAAAAACAGAAACAAAGTAAAGTGGTATGGATAAAATAATAATAATATAAAGATAATGCAAACAATAAATAGGAAAGAAAAAACCACCGTCAATATTTTAAAAGCCAGGGAAGAGATTTTTGTCATGGAACAAGCAAGAAATATTTGCACCTAGAACAAATTCAGGTTGGGTCAAGAGGGAGGTCAACTGGCCAAGTATCAAATTCCATCCAGCATAATCAAATTACACTGATCACTGTCTGATAGTAAAGCTGTTCAAGACCCTTGCCTGTGGCTAGAGGGGATCTGCCAGCAACTTAATCTGAGTAGCTACTCTGCAGATGGGTTTTGGGCTCCCACTCCCCTCAGTAGCCTTCTACCAATTGGGTATTCACCATTTAAGCTCTGATACTTTTCCCTTCATCATTATTGTCATCTTTGGATCACACAAACTGGTGTGTTTATTCTATGTGGAATTAATTGACTCCTCACTCAGATGACCGCTTGTTTGAATACGAGCATTTAAAACTGCAGACACTATTTCAATTGACAGCCAGGCACCATCTGCTTTCTTCACCACACTTTGCTGTAGCACCCTTATCGTCAGTGATCATTTCCTGAATGTGAGTATTGAGCTGGGCCATGCTATCAGAACTAACTGTTCTTGGATTGGGGCTAGAGTTAAGTAGGAGTCCAGAAGCCATCTGCTTGTCCGTGGGTTATGCACGACTCAGGTTTACTTTGGCGGTCATATTATGACAAAGTCAAAACCCCATAAGACCAACTCTAACAACAACAATAACAAACCAACCAGCAAAATAAATACATAAACAGACAAGCCAACAATTTAAAGGCAGGAGAACAAAAACCCATAGAAACAAAAAAATACAACATTGTCAGTTGTCCCCCTGGGGTATATAAGGCAATTGCACTGATAACGTCATCAATTTTCCCAATGACACACTCTCTGGACACTGTCAGGATGAGTTGTTGCCCTACACTGTTTAGTCTCCCATTTGATTGAGCTCTGTGTACTCTAAATATGGGGATTGGTGCTTAGGGGGAACTTCCTGGGGTATCAAGATGTTGATATAAAAGAAGATCACTACAATGAAGTGATATAAAAGAAACCTGTCATGTTACTGCGAGGGGGAGTCAAGGTGTTGATATAAAAGAAGGCTACTGCAATGTCCAATTTGAATTATTGAAGTCTTTATTTTGTTTTTTTTTAAATCAGGTTAACCCAGACTGCAGTGGGGATGTTCAAAAGGAACTTTCCACCAGGCTGCAGTGCTTGTCTTCCCTGGACAAACCTCTTTTATATTATTCAGGGAGGGTAGAATACAGAAAGCAGAAGAAAAAGCAAGTTAAAACACATACCACTAAGCTGTATTGCCAGAAGTAAAACAAAAGTATATTTAGGTAAAGTTTCTGGCGCCTTGTTTTATGACCCCATTCCTGGATTTCATTTCCAGTTTGCCCTCCTAATGGGGGTGGGAAATGAGCACTCCTGTCCCTGGGAGAAAGATTTCCTCTCTTGATAAGGAGAGAGAGGGGTAGTTTAAACAAGAATTGCCCTAAGGGCACTTAAAAACTTGCTTTCTGTTGTAATGTTAAAACAGATTACCAGCCTCTCAGGGGCTGGTCAGAGGGGGCAGGGAAGATGCCCTCAAGGATAAGTGTTCTTGTGACAGTTCTGCTTAAATGTGCTGCTAGGAGCTGTCTATTTCAATGGTACTTTGAAGCATGAGGTTCCCCCTAAGGTCCACTGACCACCACTTTCACACTCCTGGACTGGTCACTCTCTGCTTCCTCTCTCATCTGAGTACCCCAGTCCCAAATCCAAGGGTGCAGTCGGGTGGCTAATCATTTTAGAATGCGGACAGTATCTGCATTGTCTCAGGGGAAAAAATGATAGGTTTTTTTTTTTTGCTTCAGAAATTTTATTATGAAAACTAGGAAATTACAAGATATTGCAGAGGTCATTTGGTTCTGTTAATTCATTCTGCATATGTTTATTTTTCTTTTTTTTAATCGTTTTATTAGGGGCTCATACAACTCATCACAATCCATACGTACATCAATTGTGTAAAGCATATTTGTACATTCATTGCCCTCATCATTCTCAAAACATTTTCTCTCCACTTAAGCTCCC
>NW_022111367.1:5522483-5528429 GCF_000313985.2 Echinops telfairi | reverse complement strand
CCTCCCAGCTCTTTCCTCTATTTCCCTTGACTTTCCTCCTGTCCCACTATCATGCTCCGATCTTTAACATTGATAGTATGCCATAGTATATTTTCATAGTACATAGATCGGGGAGCAAATTTTGGAAGGAATCTGTTTATCTTAACCAGCAATGTCATAAAAGCAGACCATTGAAGATATCCTTTTTGAACACTAAGAGATCATTTAATCCCAACCTCTGATTGATTGTTGAGGTGCCCTTTTATGCAAAGCTACAGCAACCCATTCTGATTTTGGAAAATTCAAAGAATTGAGAAAATTTTCTTTTCAAATTTTAAGCCAAAATTTATTTCCTGTCACTTTATTCATTAGTTTCCATATGTCACTCATCAAATATTTCTTGAGTAGCTAATTTTGTTCTAGTAAATGGAAGATTATAATGGTGAATAAGTCATGTGTTGTCTCTACGTGTAAGTGGTTTATGGGCCTACTAGGGTTACACACAGGTAAATTGGCTGCTAAAATGCTGTAATATATGCCAGAATTGTTCTTGGTCTTTGATCAACTTATTGCTGCTCTATAGACTAAGAATAATAACATAAACATAGCAGCCTTTCAATTAATTGAAAATAGCCATTAACATTCTTACTTCATCCCCTTCCTCTCCTTCCTCTGCCTTCTCTTTTCCCATTTCTAACCAAGACATTTTTATCTGAAATTCATATGATTAACGGTATTTACTTTTTAAGAGTCTTTTTTACCAGTCTTAGGTATCATGTACCTTCAGACAGTAATTACCTTCGAAGATGACTCCTAAGGAGGCCTATCCGTAATATTCATTCTTTTGTGTAAGCCTCTCTTTTGGAGTGTGGGCAAGACCTAGAATATGACAAAAATGATAATATCACTTCTGAGTTTCGGCCTTGGCTTTTGTATTATCGCCCTTTCTTGCTGTTTCCCTGTGGTGGAGGCCAGCTGCCATGTTGTAAACTGCCCTGTGGAGAGAAGGTCACTAATCAAGAGTCAACATGAGGAAGTAAATCTAGTCATCCTGAGTGTGCTTAGCGAAGGAGCCTCGTTCTGTTGAGCCTTCAGATGAGGGCACATTCCTTACCTTGACTGCAACTTTGTAAGAAGCCTTGAGGTAATCGCACCTCTCGAAGTTTCACCAAGATCTCTAGAGGTCCACAGAAATTGTGAGATAATGTTTTTGTCATAAGTCTTCAAGTTTAAGATAACTTGTTATGAAGCAACAGATGACTGATACATACACACAATAGTATATATTTATAATAATATTTATTTCTTATACACACAATAGTATATATTTATAATAATACTTATTTCTTTGCCTATATACTGTTCCAAAATTAAAGGTGAAGTTGCTGCTCTATTGAGCCCCACTGTGTAAGAGCAGAGCTATGCTCCCTGGGGTTTGCAGTGACTGATTTAGATCATCTACACCTTTCTTCTGAGGTACCTTCCAGTGGACTCCCACCTCCACAGTTTTGGTTAGCAGCCAATTTTGTTCAAAGTTTGCACTACTGGGGACTCCAGGGAGGGTTCAGAGACTCCTAACCAAATCATTGTATTACCTGTCATTCATCCTTCTTGGCTAGTGATTAGCTCATCCATCAGGGATTTAGAGCCAAACCCCAGCAGGAGAAAGTATGATCTAAAAGCGTATACATTCCGCTCTGTGAAGTACTGGCTTCTCTTTTAAGAAAAGTAGATTCTTTGGCTTTGCAGAGCTTGGCTTGCTTTGAGGATGCCCCTGAACAAAAGCATGCTTAGACTGGCACGTAAGACAGGCAAGATTGTGTGTGTGTGTGTGTGTGTGTGTGTGTGTGTGTGTGAGAGAGAGAGAGAGAGAGAGAGAGAGAGAGAGAGAGAGAATGGGAGAATAATTCAAACTCATGGCCATCAAGTTGATTCTGATTCATAGCATCCTATAGGACAGGGTAGAATTACTTTTGTGAGTTTCTGAGACTGGTAACTCTTTTTCTTTTTAAAAATCATTTTATTGGGAGCTCATACAGCTCATCACAATCCATGCATACATATATCAATTGTGTAAAGCACACTTGTACATTCGTTGCCCTCATCAAATTCTTAAAACATTTGTTCTCCACTTAAGCCCTTGGCATCAGCTCCTCGTTTTTACACCCTCCCTCATGAACCCTTGATAATTTATAAATTATTTTGTCATATCTTACACTGTCTGAAGTCTCCCTTCACCCACTTTTCTGTTGTCCATCCCCCAGGGAGGAGGTTATATGTATATCCTTGTAATCAGTTTGCCCTTTCCAACCCACCCTCCCTCCACCCTCCTAGTATTGCCACTCACAGCCCTGGTCGTGAAGGGATCATCTGTTCTGGATTCCCTGTGTTTCCAGTTCCTATCTGTACCAGTGTACATCCTCTGGTCTAGCCAGATTTGTAAGGTAGAATTGGGATCATGATAGTGGGTGTGGGTGTGGGTGGAGCATTTAGGAATGAGAGGAAAGTTGTATGTTTCATCATTGCTACACTGCATCCTGAGTAGCTTGTCTCCTCCCCGTGACCTTTCTGTAAGGGGAAGTCCAGTTGCCTACAGATGGACTTGGATCCCCATTCCACACTCCCCATCATTCACAATGATATGATTTTTTGTTCTTTGATGCCTGATACCTGATCCCTTTGACACCTCGTGATCGCACAGGCAGGTGCACTTCTTCCATGCGGGCTTTGTTGCTTCTGAGCTAGATGGCCGCTTGTTTACTTTCAAGCCTTTAAGACCCCAGACGCTATATCTTTTGTTAGCCGGGCACCACCAGCTTTCTTCACCACATTTGCTTATGCACCCATTTGTCTTCAGTGATTGTATTGGGGATGTGAGCATACAATGTTATGATTTTTTTGTTCTTTGATACTTGATACCTGATCCCTTTGACACCTTGTGATCACACAGGCTGTGTGCTTCTTCCATGTGGGCTTTGTTGCTTCTGAGCTTGATGGCCGCTTGTTTACCTTCAAGCCTTTAAGACCCACATGCTATATCTTTTGACAACGGGGCACCATCAGCTGAGACTGGTAACTTTATGAGAATAGGAAACATTGTCTTTCTTCCATGGAGCAGTTAGTGGTTTCAAACTCCTGAGTTTGCAGTTACCAACAAACATGTAACCAATACGTTAACAGGTCTCCTTACATTGGATAATAAACAGAACAAAACCAATACTGGGGTGACCACTGGTGGTGTGATGGAAAGCTGAGGCCTCAGGTAAATTTAAGAAGCAGTTAAGAGTTTTGTCTTCAACCAAACCCGAAAGTATGTTTATTTTAAGGTCCTAGAAGCAGCTTGACACTTGTGCCCCACCCCCCACTCCCTTAGTCCCCAGTAAACCTCTTGCTCAACAGACCATTGCCTGTCGCTCTTTCCATACCTGACTGGTTACGTTTGGTAGTCCACAGGGGACCTGCCTTTCCTTCTCACCCATATTCATGACTTTTATTTTCACTTTCTGACTATGTCTATAAAGATAGTATAATACATAAAGGAAGTATTGCTTTTAAAAATATTTTTTTAAAAAGTAACTATCCGATAAAGCTGACAATAATGCTAAGAAAATAAAATTAAAGGTGAACTTTCTGGCAGACACTTTATAATACTGGCTCATATAAAGTAGTCCGCTCAAATGCAACAGTTTTTCACTGAGTTATCTCCTGTATTTCTGGAGCTATTTCATATATATATATATATGGTTGGAAAATTGAAATAAAAAATGATGAAAAATTTCCACAAACTTTTTGAAGTCTGTTTGTATAAGAAATATACATATACTTATATATAAATGGACTTTAAAATATACATATATATATATATTCCAATTTCTTTATGCTGTGTATGTGTTAAAGAAAATCAATCTTATAATTTGCCATCATGCAATATCATAATAAAGGGAGGACATATTAAGGTCAAGCATTTCATTTTACTTGGATCTGCAATTAGTTCCCATTTTGAAGCAGCAGTCAATGTCTACAATCATTGCTTATTTAAAAGTAGCAGTTAAGAAGTTAAACAGCATATTGCATAAATAGTGAGTTTTTGACCTGTATAGGTCAATGATCCATTTATTTTGGTCTAAAAAGTTGTCTTATGCATGTATACCTTCTAAATAGTATTTGATATTCTTTAAAATTGACTAGATTAATGATATGTATAGAATTTTACCATTTGCCCCATTGGGATGATTTATGATGTTCCCTAATAAAATGATAATGATGTCTCCAAATTAACCAGGAACTATAGAAAGCGTAGATATATGAATTGATTTTGAGCTTACACTTAATCATAGCCCTAATCTAAGAACAATTTGTTCTTATGACATAGCCCTACCAATTACTTGCCCTTATGAAGAGATCATTGAAGATATGGGTACTGTAGCAAAGTATGGTGAAGAAATCAGATGTCTCCTGGCTATCAGAAAAAATAGTGTCTGGGGTCTTAAAGGCTGATCTTAAAACAAATAGCCATCTGAGTGAGATGATAGCTACAAGCACATAAAAGAAGCACACCAACCAGTGTGATCCAAGGATTGTAAATAATAGAATTCAAGACTGGAGGAGAAACTATATTAGAACTTAAATTCTGAGCTTGCAGGAGGCTGTGGATGACAGTAAAAGCCCAAAATCTCTTTGCAGGGTCCTCCCTTGGATTAAGCCTTTGGTAAATCCCCTCTGACTATTGACCAGGGATATGACTGGCCTTGCCATCAGACTGAGTGTATTGGAAAGTGGACTAATGGAAATATAGTTAGATTAAAATTTAATACCTTATCATTTATTCTCCCCTTTGCCTCATATTTGTTCTAATTTTTATGTTCTTTATTTTTTTTCAACTGAGGCTTTCCTATGTTTCATTTTCTTGTTAGCTGTTTTTGCATTTTTAAAATATTAAATCCTAGAAAAGTAAATCTATAGAGGCAGTAATTGGATTAATAGCGTCTTAGGGTTATGGCAGAGGAGATTGCTGCAAAATTGGGAGCTAATAATAGTGAGTACAAGAAAGAAGAATATGTTCTAAAACTGATTGCGAAAAAAATAAAAAAATTTAAAAAACTGTGGTGATGATTGTACAACTCTTTTTAATATGTTTAAACTTTTGAATTACATGATACTGAATTCATTATGTGCTGGTGAAACTTAAATTAAAAAAAAATTAAACATGCCAATAAAACTTAAAATAAAAATATCAAGTAATATTACATTGGGCAAGTCTACTGCAAACACATTTCATTAAAGTGTGGAATAGCAAAGATAACAGTGTAAGGCATGGGGAGGGGAGACCTTTTTTATGCCATGGGCAGTTGAATATAACATCATTTGTGGACCATACAAAATCATCAAGTTAAAAATTATCCTACTATATTTGATCAATCATTTAATTTACTCCTAATGTCGTGGCTGGAACTGCTTATCTTTGGTGAGGCATGTGGTGTTAGCTGATATTTATGATTTCTCAGGCCTTACAGGGCCCATGGACTGGATGTTCCCCAATCCTGCTTTAAAAACTAAAGTGTACCTTACCCAAGCCACGGTATTTGTAATCACCTCATATGTACTGTGAAAGTTAGATAGTGAAGAAGGAAGACCAAAGAATTGGTGCCGGTGAATGATGGTGTTGGCAAGGAGTATTGAATATGCCATGGACCGCCTAGAGAATGAACAGATCTGTCTTGGAAAAAGTACAACCAGAATGCTCCTTATAAGGGAAGTGGCCAAAACTTAAGCACTTTGGACATGTTCATCAGGAGGGACCAATTCTTGGAAAAGGATTCATGCTTGTCCCAGTAGAGGGCCATTGAAAGAGGACCTCCAACAAAGGAGATACGGTGATGGCAACCGTGAGCCACACAGCAACAATTTTGAGGATGATGCAGGACTGGGCAATGTTGTATGTGAAGTCCATATGAGTCAGAACTGACT
>NW_022111367.1:5458050-5522379 GCF_000313985.2 Echinops telfairi | reverse complement strand
GAGAGAGAGAGAGAGAGAGAAAGAAACTGAATTGAAAGATGATTAATTTTTCCCGGAAATTTTTGAAGCCTCCTTGTATGTTTTTTTTTTTTTATCCTCAAGGGCTTAGCCTCAAATTTGGTTTTTTAGCATCTCATTTTTTAAAAAGCCCAGTTATTTTAAGTACTTGGAATCCTGGTAACATTCAGCTGTAACCCAGAGGTTGGTGGTTTGAACATACCAATCACTCTGAGGCAAAAAGATTTAAACAGTCTGTTTCAATAAGGATAATAGCTCTGGAACTACTGCGGGGTCGTTTCTACCCTGTTCTACAGGGTTGCTGTGAATTGGAATCCACTCAACAGCAACATTCCGTTTAAACAATTAAGTTTCTGTTAATCGTTATTTATACCTTTGTATAATTTTATGTTCCCCTTAAATGTATAAGCATGAAATGTGCCTTTGCCTAAGGGTATGTTTAAAATGAATGACCCACATATATGGATGGTTAGAACCATTGACATTCTTCTTTGGGTTTCCTGTGGCCAACCAATATAGTTAACTATACTAAATAAGACTCATATATTTCCATTTGGAATTGTGACAAATTGATAAGACTACTGGTAAGCCTTTTACCAGTAAACACTTAAAATGATGATAAAATAACACTCTTTTGTAATATAAGATGAGCTCTTGCTGAGCAAAAAAGGGGAAGATGTCTGTGTGCCAGAAACAAAAAGTGAAGGGGAAATACAAGTGAATCAATCCCTTGGTGAATCTGCTCTGACCATGGACCAGGGATGTGAATGGCCTTGCTAACGTGCAGAATGCATTGGGAAGTTGATTGTTGCAGATGCAATTAGGTTAAAATTTAGCCAGCTATCTCCCTTATGATCCATTTAAATTTGCTCTAGTTTTTAATATTTTCTGCTTTCTTTTGTATTGAGGTTTTTATCTACTTTACTTTGTTATTCTTGTTAATTTTTGTTATAAAATATTTTCTTATAATGAAATCCGAAATAGGTAAATCTATAGACAGTAACTGGATTAATGGTTCCTTGGGAGTATGGCAGGGCAGATTGGGAGGAAATAGGTAGCTAATAACGGTGAGCACAAGAATAAAGAAACCATTCTAAAATTGAGGTGGTGATTTTGCAACTCTTCTTGATGTGACTGACCTATTGGATTGTGTGATATATGAATTATATGCCGATAAAACTATTGGGGGAAAAGAAAGAAAATATCCTCATCATCATAACCATTAATTCCACTGCTGTGGAGTTGAGTTTGACTTCACAGTGATCATATAGGGGAGAGCAGAACTGAGCCATAGGTTTCCAAGTCTGTTAAATTTGTATGGAAACAGACAGCTTGACCTTTATCCCATGGAGCTGCTGGTAAGTCTGAACCTCTGGTCTTGTGGTTAGAACCCAAACCTGAGCCCACTGTGCTAGCGGGACTTTAAGCCTTCATTAATTATTAGGAGGATGTAAATCAAAACTACAATGAGCTATCACTTCACCCCATTATAATAGCAAAGTATAAAACAGGGGGGAGGCAATAAATATTGATGAAGATGTATAGAATTTGAAGTTATCATCTACTGAAATGTAAAATTGTGCACCTACTGTTGAAAACAGTTTGGCACTTCCTCAGAAAGTTAAATATAGAATTAATTTGACCAGTAATTTCACTTTTGATATACTTAAAAGCAACTCAGACACATGTAGACCTATTCACCATAGCCACTTACGTGTTTTATCAACAGATAGATGGAGAAACAAAATGTAGTATATACATACAGTGAAATAATGCTGGACCATAAAGAGAGATAAACTCCTGATGTAGGCCGTGGATTAAACTTGGAAGCATTGTGCTGAATAAAATGAGCTACAAAAGACAAATATTGTATGATCCCACATACATGAAATGTCTAGAACAGGCAGATGTCTAGGGACCAAAGTTTTTACTGGTTGCTAGAAGTAGGAGAGTGAAGGAACAGAGAGGCGTCATTGTTTATGAAGTACCGAGTATGTGTTCATTGTGATGGGAAATTTGGCAATGGATACTATTGCTGGTTTCATGCCTGACCAATGTCGCCAGTGTCACTGAATTATACTTGTGAAAAATATTGGCTTGGCAATCGTTTCATGAAATATACCACAATACAAAAATTAGATCCTTTCTTTATCCAATGCCTGAAAATAAATCCTAGTTGAGTTAAGTTTGCATGTCCTTGGATTTGTTAGTTTCCCTTCAAATAATCTTTTCTCCAAAAATAAAGTATAATTTACAAGTGTATGTGGACACATATATTATAGCAGCAAAATATTGGAGACATTCTTAATATCCATACATAGGGGCGTAGTTAATTAAACTATCATTATCTATAGAAGAGGCAAGCAATTTATTTCTATAAAAGGACAGATAATAAATTTTTTAGACTAAATAAAGGTGGATATGATGTAGATACTTACATAGCAAGTTTCTAGAGTTTATTGCTGAAATTAAAAACATAATAATTGAATTTAATTTTTGTAGTATAAGTCTACTATTTAGAAGAATAAGATTCTTTTCAGGGAGAAAACCATTTATTGAGATGAAAAGTTAGTATATCCTATCATAAAAGCAATTGTAAACACTCTTCAGTCATGGACTGTCTTAAACAGGGGACAGGACAGATCTGACCCCAAAGCTGTAGCTTGTTGTCAGTCCCTGATTGTAGATGTATGCTACGCATCACTCAAAAATAATGCCGTAAATGTACATAGAAGGTGTTTTCATTCCTATTTTTACCCAAATTTCATAGGTATGGAAAATGATTAAATAGCTTTTCCTAAGTCAGCCAGTTTAATAGGTGATGAAACTGGAATTTGAACTGGGAGAGTCTATACTGTTCTACCTGTATGGATTCTGTTGTCTCAGACATGATGTGATTTATAGACAAATGAATATAGATGGTTGTGTCAATAAATCCCACAAACTGTTGTCCTGGGACAATCTTTAAACTTTAAGCTAAAACTATCCCTTGAAATGGACTTTTAACCCCAAATTAGCTTATTTTAATTGGTAAAGTATGTTCTCTTTGAGCATTCTGCTATTTCAAAGAATTATCTTTGTGAGATAGCATGTACCCAAGGACAAAGTTCAGAAAGGTTAGAAGGAGGCAAGGAAACGAGAAACACAAAGAAGAAATGGGATGGGATGTTTATGTGCATCGTGGGGATTACAATCAATGACATGAAACAAAACATGTGAATTGTTAAATGGAAAACTGATCTGCTCAGTAAACCATCATCCAATTCACAATGAAAAGGAAAAAAAGGAATTATCTATGTAAGGTCAAACTGACGATGGCAATTTGTAAGTTTTGATAAGAAGCGTTGAAGGCAGTGAGCTATGATAATTATGTGAGCTAAGGGGGAAGATATGAAAAGCGATAGCACAATGTGGAGGATGTCACCAATGCTCCTAAATTAAACCTCTAGACATTTGTTGAAATAGTGTATGGTGTGCTGTATCACCTCAGAATTGATAGCAACAAAGCAACAAATACTTGAGGGAGTCTGGAGAAATTGAACCCTCATATGCTACTGTAAACTGTAAAACAAAAACAATAGGGGATTTACTCAGACAATTGTAAATAGATACATACTATATACCCCAGCAATAGTGCTGTGTGCCATATACCATACAGAAATAAAGAGCATAACATGAACAGACAGATATATGCACAATCATGTTGTGGGAGTTAGATTTTACATTAACTGGCAGCTGTGTGAAAGCGTAGGACTGGGGTTTAACCTGTTAGTAGCCTGGTTTTGCTTCTTGGAGGTGTGGCCATTGTATAAGAGAGATACTGGAACTTTTCTCTCCCTTCACCTTTCTCTTTACTGGGACTTTGTGTTGCCTCAAGGGTAGGTTCCATGTGGGTCACCACCCTGGAGCATCTTGCCATGTTTCCATTGACCTGGGATCTTTGCAACTCTGCACCCATGGCCTGTAATCTTCCTGCTTCCCCTTTCACCCTTCTGCGTCCCTGTCCTGCAGCAATGCGAGTCTGAAGAGTGCTCTGTCTAGCATCAGAACCATGGACTTGAGTTGGACTGAGCTGTGATGCTGTTTTAGAGACAATAATTTCTTAATACAAATTACTTTTTTATTCATATATGAGTATCACTGATTTTGTTTCTTTAGCCAACCCAGCTCAACACACATGTTCATCTCAACACTGTTCACAGTAGCAAGAGGGTGGAAACAAAAGTCCATAGGTGGAAGAATGGATGAATAAACTTGCTGTATATTTACACATGAATAATGATGCAACTGTAAAACACTTCATGACATGAATGGATTTGGAAAACACTATGTTGAGTGAAGTTATGCAAACACAAAAGAACAAATATTGTATGGCATCATTGGCATTAAAAAATAAAAATTAAGGGAAGGTTTTCATACCAAAAGAAACAGACTTTGCTGGTTCCAAACGTGGGTGAAAGGTGAAGGGAGGCAAAGAGCAGCAATGGACTGACGGCTAGACAGGCTAACAAGGGTGAAGGGGAAGATATTGTATAAGAGGGAGATGGTGGAGCAGGGAAAGCCATGAGGAGGTTTGATTAGTTGTTTAAGTTGTTGAATACAAAAACAATGACCTGATATGTAAACCCTCACCTAATTAACAATAAAAGTTTACAGGAAAAATGGAATTATAAAGAAAAAGAATAATGATGAAGCTGAAACACTGTGACATAGATGGATTTGGAGGACTTCATGCTGAGTGAAGTTACTCATTTACAAAAGGAAATGTTTTATGGTTTGTTTTCTCATGTCTTGGTTTTCAGCACATCAGAGCAGAGTGACGATGATCCTGTTTGTCCTGGAGCTGGAGTGGGTGCTGAGCACGGGACAGGACAAGCAGTTTGCCTGGCACTGCTCGGAGAGTGGGCAGCACCTGGGAGGTTACCGCACCAGTGCAGTGGCCTCAGGCCTGCAGTATCCTTTGCTGGACAGAATTCCTTGATGGGAAACTTTGGTATTGACTTTCTTTTTTCTAATTTTAAAATCATTTTATTGAGGGCTCTTACAGATATCATTCCATTCCATAGTTTAGTCCTATCAATCAAGCCGTATTGTACCATTGCTACCACAATCAGTTTCAAAACATTTTCTTCTTGAACTCCTTGATATCAGCTCCCCTTTATCCCTTCCCTCCAGGAACCCTTATTTTTATTTATTTTTTGCCGTATCTTACACCTTCCAATATATCCATTCACATACAATTCTCATGTTCACTTCCTCAAGTGGGGTTATCCAGTCTTACAGGCTACCGGCTCCCTCTTTCCCCCTTTCCCTTCCCTCTCTTTCTCTGTCCTCAGGGAACCATTACTCCTGGCTTTCATGTGTTGAACGGTCTTAATTATACAAATGAACATACACAATTGACTGGCTTTCTTTTATTGACAGTTTTAGGTAAGTGCAATTGAAGGGTGTTGTTTCACTTTTATGTGTAATTAAACTGCTCATAGACTTTTTTCTAGTGGATAAGTCCTCGAGGGCACCCTGTGTAAGGTGTTGGGAAGTGAGGGGACTTCCCCTTGAAGTAACCCTGCTGCCTGGGCTGTGCCTGGGTGTCTTTGCACAGGGTATGATGTTTAGATGTGATACAGCCAAGATAGGTGAGCCTCAGCCAGCAGAGAGGATTAAGGGAATTGTGGAAAGTGCAGATAAAACGATCACTAAAATACAGTATTTTATTTTTATATAAAAATCTATACATAGTTACTAAGGTTTGAACCATCTCATTGGTGACTGGGAGAAGAACCATAGGATTCCTACTCATTTTACAGATAGTTACAGAGAGGCGATCATGCTAGGAGCAGAATGCATGGTAATGTTACAAACTTTGTTTCAGCAAGGAAACTTTTCCAGGGCATGCAAAGTGACACTCCTTCTTACCTTAATCCTTATCTCCAAGTTACTAGGGTACAGTGAATAAAAATACCCTATGGTATACTCAGATCCAACCCACTGGATCCCAGGATGTGCAATCCCTGACAGTTGTGAAATATGTGTCAGTAATACTGCTGTAAGTAGTAAAGAACCCTGGAACCTATGGGGTTAAAGAAGATAGACTGTATCTCCACCTTTTGGCAAATGGGGAAGTATGTGGAAACGCATCAATTGTCAGCAAAAAGCAATAAGATCTTTTTTTACAGCTATGGCAGTAGCATATGTGTAGTCTAATGTCCCTATTGACTTTTCTCACTTGAAGGGCCTTATTCTAGGCTAAATTTTCTAGAGAAACAAATATATATGAAAGAAGTTTATAAAGAAAGTTTTTAACAAGGGAGCAGCCAGCACAGTCTATTTCAAGTAAATGGGTCAGGTGCTAGCTAGAGCCCCATCTAGATTTATACAGCTCTCGACCAGTAGGTTAAAGATATTTTCAACTATAAGGGCACTTAGAAACCCCCCAAGTGAGCCAGTTGAACCTTAGAAAGGGTCCCTTGCCTATGTAAAGCCGCTCAGCCAGTGAGGAGCTAGTTGAACCTTAGAAAGGGTCCCTTGCCTATGTAAAGCCGCTTGGCCAGTGAGGAGCCAGTTGAACCTTAGAAAGGGTCCCTTGCCTATGTAAATCTGCTCTGCCAGTGAGTAGGAAAATCACCACATGGTCAACTCCATGCTGGGTACTGTCAACTAGGAAAAAAAACAAACATAGAAAGTGAAGGAATCTGAAGAAAGCCTGAGAATGGTGTCAGATACTATCAAGAGAAACAAGCTATATCTCAAGACCCAGAGCAAGAAGAAACAACAGGAATCTAAAGAGAACGTTGTATGAGAAATCATGGGGAAAGTTCTTGACCATCACAAAGGAGGGTAAAATAACAGTTCAATGAGCTGAGAGAACCTCAAATAGGATAGCCCCCCCCCCCCCAAAGAAAAACACTATGACATACCGTAGTCAACATCTCCAATTTCTAGGAAAGAATCCTGAGGGCAGGTAGAAAAAAAAGGAAGGTTTTCCTACAAAGGAAAACCAGTAAAGATATGCACTGACTTCTCAGCAGAAACTGTGCAGGCAAGAAGACAGTGGAGTAGCATATATACAATTCTGAAAGAAGAAAACTACCAATCAAGAATTCTGTATCCAACAATATTTGTTTGTTTGTTGGGGACCTTCTGATGCCTGTTACCCAAGCCCATTGACACCTCATGATCGCACAAGCTGATGTGCTTCTTCCATGTGGGCTTGTTGCTTTTCCACTAGATGGCCACTTGTTTAACCCACACACTGTATCTTTTGATAGCTGGACACCATCTGCTTTCTTCACCACATTTGCTATGCACCCACTTTGTCTTCAGTGATTGTGCCAGGAGGGTGAGCATCACAGAATGCCATATTGTTGAGAAAAAGGAGACTTGGATCAGAGACCCAAAACTCATGTGTAGACAATGGGATATCTCCTCACAGAAGGGTCACAAGGAAGGAATGAGTCAGCCAGGGCACAGTATAGCACCAATGAAACACACTATTCCTCTGGTTCTTTGAGGCTTCCTCACCCCCCACTATCATGACGCCAGTCCTGCCTTTCACTGTGGGCTAGACCAGAGCATGTATACAGGTACTGATAAAAGATAATAGCTCAGGATACATGGAATCCAAGAACAGGAATGGGAGTAGCGATACCAGGAAGGCAAGGAGAAGGTGGGGAGAGGAAGGGAGGAAGGGTGGACCCAATTATAATGATTAAACCCCCCCCCCCCACCGCCCCAAGGTGATGAACAACAGGAACTGTAGGGGAAGGAAGATAGCAGTTGGTGTACATATGAAAAAAATAATAAATTATAATTTATCAAGAGGTCACAAAGGTGGGAGGGAGGGAAAAAAGAGGAGCAGAGACCAAGGGCTCAAATAGAAAGTAAATGTTTAGGAAATAATCATGGCAACATGTGTACAAATATGCTTGATACAGTTGATATATAGATATAAGAGCTGTAAGAGCCCCAATAAAATGATCTTTAAATAAATAAATAAAAATAATTCAATATCTACTAAAATTATCACACAAGTATGAATGAGAAATAAATGTATTTCTAGACAAGGGAAAACTAAAGGAATTTGTTAAAACAAAGACCAGCCTAACCCTCCCCGCCCACCCAAAAAAGGGAAAACTAACTGGCATGTTATAGACAGAATCAACAGCAGCAGTAGACAAACCTGAGAGCATCATGCAGGACACCACCACCCAGAGACCAATACAGTGGAAGCAACATTCAAACACACACAGAAATTGAGAAGGAACAAAGACACCAATAAAAATGTAAAGAAGGAGCCAAGAAGAAACTGAACACAAACATAGCAAAATGACAGCAACAAACTTGCATATATCAGTAATGACAAGGTCAAATGAATTAATGCAACAATCAAAAGAGAGCACATGGGACCCATCTAAAGCTGTCTACAAGAGGCACACCTTAAACTCACACCTTAACCGCAAAACTAGACTGAAAACTCAAAAGATGGCCAAAGCTCTGCAAAGCCAATGGCAACAATAAAAAGGCAAAAGTGGCAATATTAATCTGACAAGATAATTTCAAAGTGAGTCACAGACAAGAAAGGACACTATATTATCATTAAAGGCATATAACACTGAGATCATAACTAGAACTCGAAACCAAACTCACTTTTATCAAATCGATTCCAAATCATAGTGAACCTATAGGACAGAGTAGAACTGCCTCTGTGAGTTATTGAGACTGTACCTCTCTACATGGATGGAAAGCCTCATCTTTCTCCCAAGGAGTGACTGGTGGTTTTTAACTGCTTGCCTTGTGATTAGCAGCCATTGTGTATCCACTATGCCACCAGGGCTCCTCATCAGGAAACTATAACCTCAATAAACATATACATACATATCCAATGAGAGACTCTCAAACTAAATTAGTCAAATTTCACAGACTTGTGAACATTTGGCAATCACAGTAGGAGACTTTAATGCATCACTCTCAATGGCAGACAAGTTATGAGGAAAGAACTCAATAAAGAAACAGAAGAGCTAGACACAAAATTAAGAAGCTCGACCTCCTACACATGTACAAAGCAATCAACCCAACAATAGCGCAGTATACATTCTGCTCCAGCACACACCGTATATAGTCTAGAGTAGACCATATGTTAGGACACAAAGCTTCTGAAAATAAAAAAATATTGATATCCACTCCTCCATTTTCTTGGTTCACAATGTTATAGACCTGGAAATGAGCAATAGAAATAACAGGAACATAAAGACAAACACATGGGGACTTAAAAACGTGTGGGTAACAGATCAAATAAAGTTGAAATTAAGAAATCCCTTGAAACAATGATAACACATCATACCAAACTATTAGGACTGAGCAAAAGCAGTTACCAGATGGTAATTTATAGCAATCAATTCACATACATGGAAAGAAATATATATATATAAATCCAAAATCAACACCTTAACATCTAACAACTAGAAGTAACATCTAACAACTAGAAGAAGGAAACAACATAAACCCCCCTAAAACAAGAAAAAAAATCTTTAAAAGTGTAGCAGAAATAAGTGAACTGGAAGACAAAAGCAATGAGAAAAATCAATAAGAATTTGGTTTTTTCAAAGTATTAGCAATTGACACACTGCTGGAAACCTCAAAAAAGAAAGAAACAAAAATCTAGAATTACTGATGAAAAGAGCGATATCACAACAGATCCAAATGAAATAAAAATAATAGTACTACGAAAGACTATATTCCAACAAGTTTGATAATCTAGACAAAATGGACAAATACTTAGAAATACACATCTACCCACATTAATGCACGTGACTATAAGAAACCTCAACAGACTCGTAACAAAAGAAGTAGAGAAAGTTAAACTTACATACAACAAAGAAAAGCTCAGGACCAGATGGCTTCACTCAAATTCTACCACCTTTGTTTGTTTTTTCTGCCACATAGTGAGATAAGAGCTGTCACCAATTGTACACAGCTATTTCAGAATACATATAGTGTCAGCAAACTCCCAAACTCATTCTGTGAAGTGAGAATAACCCTTATACCCAAACCTGGCAATATTTTAAAAATATTTTAAAAAATCAATGTACTTCACCACATAAACAGGACAGAATAAGAAACACATGATCATGTCAATGGATGCAAAAAAAGTATTTGACCATGTCCAACACATTTCTGATAAAAACCCTCAGCAAAATATGAATAGAAGGGACATTCCGTAACATAATAAAGGCTATGTACGAAAACAGCTAATACTATGATCAGTGTGGATAAACTGTAAACATTTACCCTGAAAATGGGAACTAGACAATGGTTCCCATTTTCACCAATTTTATTCAATATCACACTGAACGTTTTAGCTAAAACAATTGGAATAAAAAAGGAAGTAAGGCAATCTTTTCCAATTGGGAAAAGAAGTAAAGTTCTCACTATTTGCAGATAATATGATTTTATATAGAGAGAACTCCAAGAAATCCAGCAAAAAATAAATGTTGGAAACAATTCAGGGTTTAGATAAAATAACAGGATACAAGATTAACAAGTAGAAATCAATTTGATTTCCATATACCAGCAAAGAGTGTGCTGAAGAAGACATCAAAAAAGCAATACCATATAGAATAGCCACACACAGAAAATGAAATATAGGAATAAACCTAACCAAAGAAAGAAAAGACTTGTGCAAAGAGAACTCCAGAACATTATTACAAGAAACAAAAAAAGACTTGCACATATGGAAGAATATCCCATGCTCATGGATAAGAAGACTTAATATTGTAAAGGTATCAATACTACCTAAAGCAATCTTCACATACAATGTATTATGATCCAAATCCTAACTTATTTTTTTAATGAAATGGAAAAATTAATTACCAACTCCATATGGAGAGGCAAGAGGCCCAGTATAAACAAAGAACTTCTCAAAATGAAGAACAAAGTAGGAAACTACCCGACTTCAAAACCTACTACATCACCACCCTAGTCAAAGCAACCTAATATTGGTATGATGATAGATATGTCGACCAATGGAACAAAATAAAAACCCAGAAATAAAAGCATCTACCAGCTGACAACTTATGTTCAACAAAGACCATAAAAATATTAAATGGAAAAGGGACACCCTCTTCAGCAAATGGTACTGGAAATGTGGATTTCCATCTGCCAGAAAGAAAAGAAATGGTACCCATTCCCTCACCCCGCGCACAAAAACGAACTCACGATGGATTCATGACCTAAATGTGAACCCTAGAGCTCTCAGGATCATCAGTGTGAACGTTGGGACAAACTTAAGGACTCTATTGCAGCTCGCATGCAGACCATCAGATATAATAAAGGGAAGCACACACAGTGATGGCCAAATAGATTACTGGAAACGATTAAAAATGAAACACTTACCCACTCCCAAAGAGTTAAACAAGAGCCCGTGGCCTGGGAAAAAAATCTTTAGCAATGACACACCACACAGGGTGTTGATTACCAAAATCTAGAATTCTGCAACCACTCAATAAGAGGAAAAAAACTTTCTTAAAAGGTAGGCAAAGGATATAAGTAGACAGTTCATAATGAATGACGCTAAATGCCTAACACATGAAGATTTGCTTATGATTGCCAATCACTGGGAAGATGAAAATTGAAAACAACAGTGAGAAAAACTTTACACTCACAACAATATCCCAATTCAAAAAGACAGCGAAAAATTCTGGGGAGAGTAGACAGCTTGGAGCTCATCTATGCAAAAAGAAATATCATACAAAAGCAATACCTTTGCTGAGCATGTACCACAGAGAAATCAGAAACAGAACATGAACAACTGTTCTTCGTGTCCATTGCAGCACAGTTTACAATAGCAAGAAGCTTGAAAAAGCCCAAATGCCCATCAGCTTAAGAGTAGACAAAGAAACTCTGGGACATAGATGCAAAGCATCCCGAAAAAACAGCGATGAAAAGTACCTCATGACATTGATGGACCTGGAAGCTATTATGCTAAGTGAAGTCAGCCCGTCACAAAAGGACCAGTTATTATATGATCCCACTAGTATAAGAATAAACAAAAGACAAAAGTAGGTTCCATTTTCAGGTCATGTAATCTTCCAATCCTGTTAATCTAAGCAGTGAGGTAGAGAGGTCTGCCTAGTGCTTATGAGCTATGTATCACTCTCTCTATACATGCATTTGAAAAAGCACTGGGACAGGGGAGACCTCACCTCAACTGGTGTCAGTTTCTCAAGATGAGGGGATAGGAAAAGACCATTACTTTGTTGCCATATACCATTGTGCTGAGGTTGCCCCAAATTAAAAGACACTCCTTACAAGAGTGATGAGTGAACCTTAATCGAAATCAAGTCACTAGGGCAGAGGGAGGCATATATGTATCAGAGAAGGCAATCATGTTTCTGTTGGTGTATAAACCAAGTGGAGCAACCTCCCATTGGGATAAAGCTTCTTCGCCTTTTTTTTTTCCTGGTAGATATGTGCTTATGCCTTTGTGAATGTGTGTGATTGAAAGTTTTGCTCTATCACCAACCCCACTGTGTAAATAGTGTCCAACTCCTTGAAAGTTTAATTTGTACAAGTCCTCAGTTTATATATTGGCCCTCAAAGCCAGCCTGTACTTAAATAATTTCCTTTTCTCAAAAGTGTTTTAAATTGCATACCATTGGCTAAAATCAATGACACCATCATTAGAATTACCTTATGCCTCAGGGGGATGGATGATTAATAATGCTCTTTATCATAAAATGATATTGAAGTCTCTAAAGTAAACTAGGTTTTTATCTATAAACTACGGATATATGAATGGATTTGGGACTTGAATTGAATTCTAGTCCCAAGCTAAGAAAAATTAGTTCTTAGGACATGTCCTTACTCGATACTCCCTCTCATGAAGAGATAACTGAAGATAATGGGTGCTATAGCACAGTGTGAGGAAGAAATTAGATGTTGCCTGGCTCTCGTAAAGAATAGTATTTGTAGTCTTAAATGCCTGTTCTTAAAACAAGCAGTCATCTAAGTGTGCCATCAACTGAGATCCTATGGAAGAAGCTTGCCAGCCTGTGTGAGACAAGGTTTGCCAACAAATCCAAATCCAATGGAGGGTTGGTATCAGAGCTTAATTTGTGAAGACTCACTTTGCAGAAGTCTGAGGATGACAGTGGGAAGTCCAAACTCCATTTCCAGGGTCCCTCCAGTGAATCTCCTCTCCTTATAGTCCAGGATTATGAATAACCTTGCTATCAGACAGAGAGCATTGCAAGTTGATTGATGGCAGGTGTAGTTAAATTAAAATGTAACACCTTATCATTTTGATTTCCTTTTTGACCCATTTTAAAGTTGTTTCATTTTCAATATTTTCTGCTTTTTTAGTGTTTTTCCTGTTTTGTTAGTCAATATTGTTGGGGTTTTCTTGTTTCCTTATGTATGACTTTCTGTATATGAAATCTAGGACAGGCAAATGTTTAGAGATAGTTACTGAGTTAATAATGACCTAGGTGCATGATTTTGTAATTACCTAAGTGCTTGAGGGTAAGCTCGGGGGAATGGGAAACTAACAACAATCAATACCAGAAGAAAATGTTCTGAAATTGATTGTGGTAATGATTGTATAGCTTTTCATAATATGATTGAATAATTAAATTGTAGGATATGTGAATATCATATGCCAATAAATCTCTTTTAAAAAAAAGAAGAAAGGGTGTGCCCTGTCTCATACACAGTACAAAATTTGAACTTAAAGATGCTCTCAAAGAAGCAAAGGATGCGGCTCGTCCCACAATCTCCACCAGTGATGACAGCTCACTCCTGTCCATCAGTAGAGAATGCCCTCCCAAATGGACAGATAACCATAGGCACATAAAACCGAGAATCATAATATACATGAGGAATCATGACTAGGCCACATTATTTACCATAACTTAGTGGGTTATGAGTTATAACCACAGAGTCCGCTAACCACCTTCAGCCCTTGAAAACCCACAGGGCCACTCTTATATAGGGTCACAATGAGTTAGAATTGACAAGATGGCAATTCGTACTGAAGACTAGTCTTCGATTTTCTTCAGTAAGTGCTCTTCACTTTCAGCAAGCCAGGTGGTGTCTTCTGCACATCACAATTTGATAATGAGCCTCATTCCATTCATGATATCACATTTTTCTCTGATTATTTGTTCATCATACAGATTGTATAAATATGACCCAAGGATACATCCCTGGGACATATACAGTATACCCTTCAAATGATTACTTCTTGGTATATGTACAGGTTCCATTTGACTGCTATGAGGTGGTCTAGAATTCTCATTTTTCCAAGTTGTTTATAGTTTGTTATGAACTAGAGAGCTGAATACTTTTCTCTGAAAAGTCAATAAAACACAAACATCTTTTTTTTTTTGCTGGCATCCTTTGCTTTCAGCCACGATCTACCTGACATTATCAATGTTATCCCCTGTGCCACGTCTGCTTGAAATCTGGCTTGAATTTCTTGCAGTATCCTGTTAAGGTGCTGGTGGAATAATTGTTGAATTGTCTTCAGCAACATTTTATTGTTTGATAAATTTTACATTCTACAATCTCCTTTCTTTGGGATAAACACAAATAAGAATCTTTTATAGTCAGCTGGCTAGGAAGCTGTTGTCCAGATTTCTTGGCATAAACAAGTGAGTGCTTTCAGTGCTTCCTCAGCTTGTTGAAGCATTTCAATTGGTTAAGCCGTCAATTCCTTGGACCTTGTTTTTTGTGAATGCCTTCAGTGCAGCTTGGATTTCTTCCCCCTTTCTTTTTTTTTTTTAAATTTATTTTGCTTTTATTTTATTTTATTTTTTTAAAACATTTTATTAGGGGCTCATACAACTGTTATCGCAATCCATACACACATCAATTGTGTAAAGCGCATTTGTACATCATTCTCAAACATTTTCTCTCCACTTAAACCCCTAATCTTCCCCCTTTCTTGATCATGTGTTACCTCTTGGTTAAACATCGACCAACCAATTCTCTTTGGTACAATGACTTTTGTCTTCCCTCCATCTTCTTTGTACGCTTTCTGCCTCACTACAAAAGAATATTGTCTAGAATTTGGCACAGGGCTGGGCAACATTTTGTTGAATTATATTCAAGCTCACCATGAGTCAGAGTCAACTCAGCAGCAACCAATGACCATAGTATTTGTAAAGGGACTTCTATTAGCCAAGCCAAGGAATATGGGTCGGGTGGGGATATGGTGTTTCCCCTAAGAAGCTTATTTAAACTATCTAAAAATAAAAAACAAATGTACCAAGTTAAACTTGTCCTGATTAGTAGTCTTTGGTGCAGCATTAAAGCTCCTAGCTTTTTCTATAATCATCTCTAGAAGTCACCCTCTTTTTTTTTTCTTTTTAAGTTGCCTCCATTGAACCAAATGATGCAACAAACTCACTCTATGAGCTATCAGAAACCATTTTTTATACTTGCCAGAGATTTCAGCTAAACCTTGCTGATAAGGTAAAACTGAAACATAAAAATGAAACCCATTGCCGTTTTGTCTATTAAGACTCATAAGGACCCTCTCTATAGGTTTCCAAGGCTGTAGATCTTTATGAGAAAAGATAGCCTCATCTTCCTCCACCTTCCACTCTCACCCCATCCAGGATTGGGGGGTGGGTTTTCTACTGCGTATTTTGCAATTATTAGTTCAGTGTGTACTGGACTGTGGCTCCACGGCTTCAAATTAAAGGTGGGAGCGG
The DNA here is from genome assembly GCF_000313985.2 of Echinops telfairi. Taxonomy (NCBI): domain Eukaryota; kingdom Metazoa; phylum Chordata; class Mammalia; order Afrosoricida; family Tenrecidae; genus Echinops; species Echinops telfairi. Next base: position 5,506,648 of record NW_022111367.1, on the reverse strand, counting down.
GATTCTACAGACCGTCAGTTCCTTCTGGAAGAGCCCTTGACTGCACCTGCTCGGCCTTTTGTTAGGATTTTGGAGCCAGGGTGCCAACCTAAGTCCTGGGAGCATAGAAGGGGGCTTCCAAAAGTCTATAGAGAAACAGAATTAAAATATAATGTAATTTCTCAATGAATTAAAAAAATATGTCCCTGGTTTTACCAGTGCTTAAATACTGACAGAATAACAGAGCTGTGCTTTGATCAGAACGTCTCAGCCTAGAACCAGAGGTTTTTTCCTGGGAACTTTCGGGTGTTCGGATGGCCATAGGCAGCTCATGCAGTGTTAGGGTTCGCATTTAAATAGGAGGGTAAACATGTTTACTCAGCGCACTCTCACCAACCACACTCTTCTCCTTTCCTTCCTGTCGTCTTCCATGCAGTGATGTTTCTGTTATGATGAGGGAAGACAGGAGAGTTGATAGAACAGCATAATAGATTCAGTATTAGGATTCCCCATACATCAGCTATCTCTCATTTCTACCTCAAGCAGTCATATGTCCAAGGTAACAGTTACAAAATAAATCAGATTAAATCCAGTGTTGTTTTCCTTTTATGGCTTTTATACTGCTGGCCTTGCATTAGTTGTCAGTGCTTACTGAACAGCACCACCAGGGGCAGAAGCCCTTAGTGGAAAAGTGAATCTGCATGGAAAAGAGCCACCATTCAAGAGATGAAGAAGACAAAGGGACTGACCCAGTTTGTAACTTGGATTATCAACTTCTGAATGACTTCAAATTCGTTTATTGTTTTGACTGAGGAGCTGAAAGTTCAAACATAAGTGACTTCCGGTTACAACAAGGAGCAGGAAGGACAAGTCTCAACAGAGTAAGGTGATTGTTTACCGGCAGATGATGGCTACCAGGCAGAAGTAGGGTGGTCGCCTATGACTCTTGCTGGTGCCTTGTCAAGTGCATTCTGTCTCCCAGCAACTCCATAAGTACAGAGGAGAACCACGCCACAGGATTTAAAAAGAGGTTGGTTACTAGGCTAGTTTGAGGCACCTCTGTGTGGGTTCTAACCATGGTCTTTAGGCAAGTATTCAGGTATTTAACCATTTACATTGCCCACAGATTCATTGAGCCGAGGTTCACAATTGAGTATTAAAATTTTTCTGCCAGCCTTCTGCGCAACTGACTATAGCAGAATTGAGGGATAGCCCCAAAATCCGATAGCACTTAAATGTTTGGAAATTGAACTGTTTTGCTTTTCCACTTCACTTGCTACTCTGACTTTAGTCAGTTGCACGTTTCAGTGTCTTGATTTTTGACCATGTTTCTGTCATGTTTTTCATGCATCAAGAAAAATAATTCAGGCATTCTTCATTTTAGAATTTTATTCATATTGGAAACATTTCCAAGATGTCAGCTTATGTAGTGAAAAGTTTTCCCACCAAATAAAATGTGTGTGTGTGTGTGTGTGTGTAGTGTCAGTAAACTTCAGTAATTTTGTCTGATATTCACTTTTTAAAAATTTTGAGCAGTAAACTCCCCTTCACATTGACTACTGTTATTTTTTTATACTCCCACTCACCCTTTGATGGCTTTCCTTGTTTTCTATCCAAATGACACCTTGTACCTTATCTGTCCCAGCCCTGGAATCAGCTTCTTTTTATGGGGAACAGTATCCAAAGACAGAAGCTAGCTTATAGAAGAGGAATGTGGCATCAGGATTGGAGGGTTATTAACAACCTGTGACATGCAGATGACACAACCTTGCTTGCTGACAGTTGGAGGACTTAGAGCACTTGCTTATGAAGATCAGGGATTGCAGCCTTTTGTGTGGACTGTAGTCCAATGAAAAGAAACAAAAGTCCTCACAACTGGACCAGTAGGTAACATCATGAAAACGGAGAAAAGATCCAAGTTGACACAGATTTTGTCTTGTATGGATCTGTAATCAGTGCTCATGGAAGCAGCAGTCGGGAGATCAAATGACACATTGCATTAGGTAAATTGCTTCACACGCCATCTTTAAAGTATTGAGAACCATGGATATTACGTTGAGGACGAACATATGCCTGACTGAAGCTATGATACTTTCAGTCTCCTTGTATGCCTGTGAAACTTGGACATTGAAGAAGAAAGACTGAAGGAAAGTCGATGCATTTGAACTTTGGTGCTGGGGAAGAACATGGAATGTCCCACGGACTGCCAACGGAACCAACAGCCGTCTTAGAAGAAGGACAGCCAGACTGTTCCTTACAGGCAAGGATGGCAGGACTTTTCATCTCATGTGCTTTGCGCATGATATTAACAGATGTAGGGGACCAGTCTCCATAACCAATAGGGTCCTAAGGAGCAATTGTATAATTGGAAGGGAAAATGAAAGAGACAGCAGATAAGGCATAGAGTCTGGAACCAGAGAGTGGGGCTATTGTATTCTCCAACAGGCTTATATAATCTTGGCGCAGGCAAGCCATGTCATAAATATAAAAGGAGTGCATGTGCTAGAGGCATACATGTAGCAGGAAGAGGAGGTACTACAGGCATACACATGACAGGAAGGGACATTCGTAACGAGGTGGGCAGGTTTTAGGGTTAAGATGGTGGCTTAACCTTGGTTGTCCTTGAGCTGGCTTGACCTTGCATGTCCCTGAGTTCTCCAGGGGAACAGTCTGTGATCAGTATCAGATAGGAGTGGGCTGCACTCAGGGTGGGTAGGATAATAGGGTCCTATTACTGTCTGTGGCAGACAACCTTCTGGCAGATCACCTTCCAGGGTATCATAAGTAACCTTGAGCTTGTAGGAAGCATCTCAAGATTGGCATTATTATAGGGGGCACATTGTGGGGAATAACATAGTTAGGAGACTGGGACTGGGAGTCATCTCCAACTCACAAACCTACAGGCCTTCCTCCACCAGAGTCTGCCTCCCAGACTCCTTAAATATGATCGTGAAGAATTTGTCCACGCACACTCTCTTCCCAGTTCTCAGTTTCGCACAAGGAGAGAGCAGCCCCTGGCAAAGGGTACCATGCTTGGATAAAGTGGAAGAGCAGTGCAGAAGAGGAAGGCCCTTGATGAAGTGGGTTGGCACAGGGGCCGCAACAATGGGCTCAAACATACCAATTGTAAGGCTGGCACAGGACCAGGCTGGGTTCGTAGGGTTGCTATGAGTCAGAACCTACTTGACGGCACTTCACAATCCAGACACAGATAAGAAATACGGGAGCAAGCAAAAAAAGCATTGCTGGAAAATCATAGAAACTTTTATTTAAAACATTTGAATATGAACCTATTGCTTATTGGCACCTCTTCCATCTACGTCTACACACATCTAAAGGTAATGTTTCCATCTTTCTAAACCTTCCCTGGAGAATTCTGCCCTCTTCAATCTATATCATGTCAGAATGGCAGTTTTAACCCCCTCAAGGCACTCCTTTGAAATGTTCTCTGAGTCTCGGAACAAAATTCTGAAGGGTCAAGATCCTGGTGAATAAGATTTCCCAACAGAATTTTCTCAAGACAACCCTTGCTACCCGAAAAGAATGAGCAGATGCATTGCCATGGTGGAGAAAAGTCCTTGTTACAACTTCCCTAGCCTTTTTCTCAACAATTTAGTTTTCCATTTTCTTAAAACTTTATAATACATTATCTTACAGTCTTGTGTTCCTACAGAAAAGATACCAGGATTACTTCTTAGACTAAAACAACACAAACTCCATTGCCCTAATCTAGTGAACTTCTTTGCTTGATTTTAACTGACCCAGCAGATCACCTTAGAATAAGGTGACCAGATGTCCCGCTTTTGGCGGGAGAGTCCCGATTTTTAACAGTATTTCCCTCATCCCGCGGCGTTTTAAAAAAGTCCCGATTTTTGGAAAGAATGCACGTCAAGCTAGGGTATTCGGTTTTCGGCTGCCATGTGGCTATTTCGCCAGGATATGAGTTTTATCAATGGTGTCCTGCTTTACCAATGTTAAAATCTGGTCACCTTACAGAAGCTACTATTTGGATTGGATACTATTTTTAATACATCCTAATGAGATTAACACGTGTATTACTGAAAACATTTGTCTGTGGCCATCCACTGATTGCAGAGATATGTTTAAACATGTGCATTTGAGGAAGCACACCCATCTCTGGACTATAATAATGCTTTATTATACTAGTAATAATACTTTTAAAAAACCTTGGTATTCCATTGCATTGATGTATCATAGAATATTCATTATTTCCTTTATTGGTAGCCTTTGGTATTATTTCAAACTTTAGCTATTAAAATAAGAAAGAGTAAATTTCCTTAACTGTATCATTTCAGACAATTTTTATTGTGGCTCTGGAATTATCTGTAGAAGTGGGAAGAACAAACACAAGTATTTTTGCTAATTGCTGCCAAGTTCCTTTTCACATGGGTTGGACCATTTTACATTCCAGCCTTCAGTGTATGCAACTGCCCGTGTCTCTACATCCGTCCTGCAGAATATGTTGCAGCATATTGAATTTTTATAATCTGATTAGAAGAGAAATGTTATCTTAGTACAATTTCAATTTGAATTTCTTTTGTAATGAGTGAGGTTGGGATAGCAATTCTACCCCTTTAGCTATAAAACCCAAACCAAACTCACTGTCATTGAGTCGATGCCAACTCATAGTGACCCCGCAGGACAAGGTAGAACTGTCCCTGTGAGTTTCTTAGACTGTACCTGTTTACTGGAGTTAGAAAGCCCCATCTTTCTCCTGGAGCGGCTGGTGGTTTCAAACTGCAGACCTTTTGGGTCACAGCCCAACTTGTAACCACTACACAGCCTCACCTGTGCCATTCTTCCTAGTCCATCTGAATGGTGATTTCACCCCTGGGCCCTAGCAGTCCTTTCCTTCTGCTTCTTAGGGATAGTAGCCCCACCTCCTTGGCGTTGAGTGTCAACCCCATCCGCCTGGCACATTGTGAGCCTCACACTTCAGAACTTAGTTGGCACAGATCCTACTCTCCGCTGCCTAACAAACTGTGGGCCTTGCCCAGAAGCTGAGACAGTCTTGCTTCCTGTGTACCTTCTAATAGTTCTGTCCTATTTTCCAGCGGTGGTCTTTCCTTTATTGTGTAGGAAACACATGCTCATTTGGTTTGTTTCCCTGCGTGTAGAATCCCAAGAGGCTAACATCTTCTTTTCTTTTGTTTATTCTGTTATTTTCACTCTAACCTGATGGATTTTCTGTCTGTTGTCTTTGGTTAGGTCCATCAGCCACAGGCTTAATCTCTTTAACAGAAAGCTATGCACATCCTTGGAGAACATGTGTCTACCGTAACCACCTCTACTCCACTTGCGTGCTTAATGCCTGTTATATCTCAGAGATATACAGGTTCAGGTTTTCTTCCACTACTCCTAACTCATTCATCTAATGAAGAGAAGCCATTCCTAAATGGGACGAAAACTGCAAATATAGAGAGCTGGAATGGAATGATAGATAACTAAATGGAATAATAAGTACAAGCATTGATAACAGTTTCACAAATGGCATATCAGTCTGTGCCAACATCGTTTTGTTTTGTTTTTTAAATCCATCTTCTCCTTATTGGTTTCAAGAGTCACCTTTTATCAGATGTACTAAATTTTGATTTTTGGGTTTATTTCTAGAATTCTTTTCTATTCCTTTGATCTGTTTATGCATCAGTATCATACTTTTGCTTCTAGAGACTTTAAAATTGTTAAAATACTAAGGTTATCCTTACATCACATATTATATTACTCTTATTTTCAGTTTTTCTGGCTTTTTCTGCTTATTCCCACCCCAACACCCCAGTGATTTTTACAATTAGCATATGTAGATTAGAAAAAGAAAAGCCACTTAGTATTTTAAATGTAGTACATTAAATTTATAAACCAAAGTCTCTCGTTGCCATCAAGTTGATGCTGACTTACAGCAATCCTTATATAGGACACAGGAGAACTGCCCCTGCAGGTTTCCAAGACTATAACTCTTTCCAGGGATAGAAAGCTCCATCTAATAGGGTCCTTATGAGTCAATAGTGACAAGATGGCAGTAAGTTTTTATTTTTATTCTCCCAAGGAGCTGCTGGGGATTTTGAACTGCTTACCTTGTAGATCCCAGCCCAACTCATAACCAGTAGGCTACTAGAGGGCCTGTAAACCAAGGTAGGAAAGTTGATATCTTTCTTACATTGAGTCTTCATTTCCATTAATAATAGACCTTTCTATTTGTTAGGTCCACTTTTGTGACTTTTGGGAATATGTTCAAATTTTCCTTATGTGCAATTTGCACATGATTTGTTACATTTATGCTTTTTTAAAAACTCTAATCCTTCTACTTAATTTTGAGAAACAATCCTTAATGCTCACATGTTAGATTTGATGTTGAAACCCGGCATGTATTTATTGGTGACCATTCAGGCCAAGTTACAATCCTCAAACTGGAACAAGAAAACTGCACCTTGGTCACAACATTCAGAGGCCATACAGGTAGGATTGAAAGCAAAATCATCATATGCTAATATTATATAGTTATGTGTTACCTGCTGCATATATTGTTATTCAAATGACATGTTTTGAAAGTGGCCAAGTCTAGTGTGTGCTTGAGTAGAGATGCACATGAACTACATTACCGATTTCAGAATAGTTTAATCAGATATAATGTTAATGCAGAAGTTGTTGAATTAGAGAATGTTTTGTTAGGTATGTTTTTGCCACAATTAGAAAAAAAACAATTACATGGATAACAATGAATACACAGAAGAAGAATCTGTTCAGAATTGAATGTGGTGATAATTGTACAAATCTTGTTGGTATAATTGAATTGTATGACATGTGGATGAAGTGCTAACTGTTAAAAAAAAAATAATGTTAAAAATATTGAGAATGAGGGGGTTGGGAGCAGAGACACACCCACATTCCCTCCCCAGCAATCTTCCACTCTTCTTGTCCACATCTCATGCCTTCATATCAAGTAGAGGCAGGAACCACTTGCCTTGGCCCCAAGCTAAGTAACCCTGTTATTTCCACACTGAGTTATTTTCTGTCTCTTTTATTAACTTCCACCTCTTTATTAATGTGTTCAACTTTCTTACCTTTTTGTTGAAAAAAGAAAGCACCTTCTTAATCCTCTGCCCTATTGTAGCAATTCCATCTTGCTCTTTTAACAGCAGTTTTTAAAATTGTGAATTAGGTGGAGGTTTACATTTCTCAAATGTGCTTTTATTTCAACAATTTAAACTATCACACCTCCCCAAAGCTTGTCCTGGCCCCCTGCCCCCTTTGTCTTTTTTATTGTGCAATACACCCCTTCACCCAAACTAACACTTATCTACCTTTGAGTCGAGGAGTCAGCAAACTTTACAGATGAAACTGCTGATCTTGTCCCTACAAGAATTTTTAAAAATTGGGAGCCATAAATACATTTTTAGAAACAATGGAATCACCCTCATCTGAATGATATCCATTCAATAAAACTGTAAGTTTTATCTCATTTTTAATTTTACTTAAGAGCCACATGTATGTACTGAAAGAACCTCATAAGGCTCCCAGGCTGCAGTCTGCTGGCCCCTCTTCTAGCCTCTTTAATAGCAGTATTTCTTAAAAGACGTTTGTTTTACAAGTGCTTCTGATTCTCCACGTTCCACTTTCTTTCACTGCAGTTTGGCTTATGTCTCTCACTGCACATAAAGTAGATTTCGCCAGTGTCATGCTGGTTGTTAAGTCTTTGTTCTTATTTAACCTTGGAGCGGCTTTTTAGTATTGAATTCATGAGAATGAAGTGAGAAGAGAAATCAAGGCGGTAAGCACCCACCTGGTCCAAGGCAGAGAATTTATGAGAGCATGGCTTTCTTGGGAAATTATTAGTAGCTCATTTTGGCTGGGTCACTGAGTGAGGATTAGGGAAGAACCCAGAAAAGAAATGAGGGTCAGTTCAGATCACGGAGGTTTTGTAAGAAACGTGGAGGTTTTGTAAGAAACGTTGTCAAATCCCCGACACCATGCTGGTTCCTCTTGGTAACTGGAGGATCAGTATGAATCCCTAATTTGGAACCATACCTTCATGTGTCAGTCTGGAGAGAACTGGAATGCACCGCCCCTATGAGCTTATCAATGAGCTTTCATGGGAACCTAACCGATGAATGTCCTTGAGAGAGATTTTGCAAAATTGGGCGCCCAAGCCTGGAGACAAATTAGGCAAAAGGATGGGCATACCTCAGTCCCTCCACAAGCATCGGATCTCCTGGTTCCCAAGCCCGTTCCCCCCAGTTCCTCAATGGCTGAGTACTATGGGGTTAACCATTTTTCTTGCAAATTGCCTAAGAGGTTTCTCCCTCTGGAGCACATTTCCCCCTCCCTCCACCTTTCTTAATTCATCCAGTTCCCACATTCCATACTCCAGGTGCCTGAGCTCTAGTAATTGTCTTACCCTGTTTCCCGAAAATAAGACAGTGTCTTATATTAGTTTTTGCTCCCAAAGATGCGCTACGTCTTATTTTCAGGAAATGTCTTATTTTTCCATGAAGAAGAATATGGGACACATTTATTGTTTATTGTTTTACTGAAAGAGACCTTGCACTTCCTATCTGCTCCGGCTGCGCTGCAGCCAACAGGGTGCTACGGTCCAGAGTCCAGAGTTACAGTAGCTTCGGGGGGTCTTATTTTCAGGAAGGTCTTATTTTCGGGGGTATGGCTTATATTTCATCAAGAGGCAAAACTGTAAGTAGGTCTTATTTTCGGGGGATGTCTTACTTTCGAGGAAACAGGGTATCTGCTATCAACCGGTGTCCTATCTGCTTTGTAACTAACTACCTGACTCTTTCTTTCTCTGGTTGCTGAAGGTGGACCAGCCTTGTGATTTCTCTCTTACAGGTTTTCTCAGATTTTCTCCTGAAGTCAGCAAGAAATCATTCTAGAGTTTCAAACAGAAAAATTATTATGGTTGGATTTTTAAAACTTTTTATGACAGTAGACTGTAATTGGTAACCTGGAAACTGGGACCCTTTAAATGTGATACTAATGATCGGAAAATGAAGAGTGGGTGGAGCCAGCACACGTACAAAATGAGCTTAGCAGGTAGGAAGGGACCTCTGATTTGGTTCAGGCAGAGGCGAGGTTGAGCCTGATGTTTTGACTCTTTAGTAGTCAGACCTTCGCCTTCACCTTCACCTGGTGGCTGACAGGTAGGGGTGCCTGAGAATTTTATTTAGTTACCTCTAGTTTTATGATCTTATGCTTCCTCTGTTAGTTTTATTTCTGGAGCCAAATGCCAAGTATTATAGTTCTCAGCTGTTTCTACCCAAAAGTCATACCAACTTGAGTAAAATGAAAGAATCAAATTTTGACCATTGGAGATAAATTACTATTTAATTTCAATAAAATATTTTTCTGTTCTAAAAATATTTTTATTAAACATGCTTGAAATGGGAAGACCTGAATGTAAGCCTGTTAGCATATTCATTAATGAAATCATTAAATAGAGGCATATCCACTCATTGCCAGGAGAATTATTGAAAGGAAGTATAATAAAAATAATTAAACAAAGGAACCAAACCAAAACCCAACTCACTGCCATTGACTCCATTCTAACTGATGGCATCGCTGTCGGAGAGTAGAAGTGCCCTGTGGGTTTCTGACACCGGAACCCCTTATGGGAGTTAAAAGCCTCATCTTTCTCCCACCGAGTGATTCATGGTTTCAAACTGCTGACATTGGGGGTAGCAGCCCAACACACAACCACTATGCCACCAGGCCCCTTAAAAAAAAAAAAGCATAACTTAATGAAACACAAATAACTAGGTGGAAATTTAAAATTTTGTTTATATTAGAAACTTTGACATAGATCCCATTTTTTTAAAAGTGCAAATCAATAGATGCAGATTTTTACCAAGACTTAGTAAAGTCCTTAGCTCTTTATATGACGGGTTCTGGGATACAGAGGTGAATAAAACTAGTGTAGTCTTTTCCTTATCAGACTTTCCATCCTGTGTGAGACACACGCATTAAGTCAGTCATCCAACTTCCCAACACAATCGCTGTAGACAAAATGGGTGCATAAACAATTGTGAAGAAAGCTGATGGTGCCCACCTATTAAAAGATACAGCATCTGGGGTCTTAAAAGCTTGAAGTTAAACAAGCAGCCATCTAGCAGGGAAGCAACAAAGCCCACATGGAAGAAGCACACCATCCCATGTGATCACGAGGTGAGGTGTCGACAGGATCAGGTAGCAATCGTCAGAAGACCCAAAACATACCAATGTGAACAAGTGGGGTTGGAGTGGAGACCCAAAGCTCATCTGTAAACAATTGGAAATCCCCTCAGAGAAGAGTTGCAAGGAAGGGACTAGTCAGCCCGAGTGCAATATAGCACCTACGAAACACGCAGCATGCCTCTAGTTTTTAATGCTACCTCCCCCCCCTCCTCCCCCACTATCATGACCCTAGTTCTTCCTTACAAACCCAGCTAGAGCAGAGCATGTACACTGGTCACTTGTCAGATAAAAGCTCTCGGCACATGGAACCCAGGACTGTGTATTGATACCATGAGGGTCGGGGGAAGGTGAAGGGAGAAAGAGTAAACCGATTGCAAGGGTTGACGTATAGCTGCTCCCCCAACCCCCACACCCCTGGGGGGAGAACAGAAACATGGGTGTAGGGAGACAGCGGATGGTGTAAGATGTGAAAATAATAATAATTTATAATTTATCAAGGGCTCACAAGGGCAAGGAGGGGAGGGAGGGCTAAAAAGAGCTTATAACAAAGGCTCAAGTAGAAAAAAAATGTTTTGAAAATGATGATGGTAACTTCTGTATAAATGTCCTTGATACAATTGATATATGGATTGTTATAAGAGCGGTAAGAACCCCTAATAAAATGATATATATATATTTTAAAAGTCAGTCATTACCAATAATTAATCAAAATGTTATGAGTATTCCAAGTGCTGTGAAACATGATGTGGGTCATAAATATGCATTGGAGCAAGTAACAGAAGGATGGTTCCCTGTTCAGAGTTAAAGGGAGGCTTCCCAAGGAAATCCTTGGGTGGTGCAAATGGTTTATGGCTCAGCTGCTAGCCAAAAGATTAGCCAGTGGAGTTCACCTGGAGGTGCTTCTCAAGAAAGGCCTACTATCTCCTGGTGAAAAGACAACCACTGAAAACTCTCTGGAGCAGAGTTTTATCAGCATCATCTCAACAGCGTCTGATTTTTCTAAGGGAAGTGATGTTTAAATTATACCCAGGTTGTAAGAGCATTCCAGACCAAGGACTGGCCCGGGAACCTGAAATGAAAAGCATGAGCCCCTGAGCTAAGCCATGGTCCACGTGGAAAGCTGCTGAGGAGTACAAGTTGTTAAGAAGCTGAGTCATTATGCTCCATTGGTGTGAAGAAGTTTAAGCAGAGTGGAGTGGTGATTTGCATGTGCAAAAATCACTGACCACATGGGTGGGATCTAGTGGGGCCAAGAATTATTTAGACAACTTCAGTTGGTACCCTGGAAAAGGTAATGCCTGCTTGGGTGGGATAGTTACAGTGGGCATGAGAGAAGAGAAGAATTTAAAATAAGGGGACTTCAAAAAGTTTCTGCAAAAATTATATTAGTAAACAACAAGAGATCTGAAATTGATGAGGAGGAGGGGTATAATGCAGGGTAGGGCTTGATCAAGAAGAGCACTGGATCTAAGAGGGAATACTGAGAGCTGAATGGAGGATGAACATAATAGTGGGATAGGAGGAAGGTGAAAGGAAATAGAGGAAAGAAATAGGAGGCATAGCTATTTATAGAAGTATAGCTATAGGCCTGTATATATGTAAATATATTAATTTATAATGAAAGGGATAGAGGCCAATGTACAAGTATTAGATAGAAGAAGGACTTTGGGCCTCTATTCAAGGACTTCCTTAACACAAGAACACTTTGTTCTGATAACCTGGCACTCTTTGATATTCACCTTCCCGACATGGTAGCTGAAGACAAAATAGATGCATAAGCAAATGTGGTGGAGAGAATGGATGGTGCCCAGCTATCAAAGATGTAGCATCTGGGGTCTTAAAGGCTTGAAGCCAAACAAGTGGCCATCTAGCAGGGAAGTAAATAAACCCACATGGAAGAACCCCACCAGCCTGTGTGATCATGAGGTGTTGATGGGATCAGGCATCGGGTGTCAAAAGATCCCAAGCAAACAACTATATTGATTCGAAAGAGGAGGGTTGGAATGGAGACCCAAAGCCCATCTGTAAATCCCCCCCCAGAAGTGGTAAAAGGAAGGGATGATTCAACCAAGGTGTAGTATAGCACCAACAAATCACACATTATTATTCCAGTTCCTGAATACTTCTTCCACAACCACCCCCACACCATGACCCAGTTCTAACTTACAAATCTGGCTAGACTGGAGAACACACATTGGTACAGATAAGAGCTCTCGACACATAGAATTCAGGAAAGATAAACCCCTCTGGAACAGTAATGGGAATAGCAATATCATGAGAGTAGGGGATGGCCAGGGTGAGAGAAGAAGGGTGAGAAAGTGGGAACCCATCACAAGATTGGATATATAGCGCCCTCCCAGGGGGATGAATAACAGATGTGGGTGAAGGGAGACAATGGACAGTGTAAGATATGCAGTAAAATAATAATATAGAATTGATCAAGGATACACGAGGATGGGAGGGGGAAAAAGAGAAGCTTATACCAAGGGCTCAAGTAGAAAATGTTTTGGAAACGATGATGGCAACAAATATGCTTGATACAATTGATGTATGGAATGTTTTAAGAGCGGTAAGAGCCCCCAATTAAATGATTTTTAGAAAATTATATTAATAATGATATTTTTTCCTTGAGCTTTTTGAAGCCCCTTTTATAGATTAGGAGTCAGCAACATTTGGCAATTGATTGGGGTAGGATGACTCCTACATTTCTGTTGTAAGCATTTGGGCTTTATTCTGGACAGGATGAGACGCCAAATGAGATTGGAGCAGGAGGTCCCGGGATCTGCTGTGCATTTGTCAGTGACCACTGTGGCTGCCGAGTGGAGAATCGATAACAGGAACAGCAGTGACAGCAGGGGGACTTTGTAGGATGATGATACAATGGTTTCCTTTTGAAGTATTTCAGATTGTTAAAAATTTCAAAAATTATGGTCTTTATGCCCTTTACTTAGATAACAAAAATGTTAACATTTTTTATAACATGACAAATATCAAAATCAGTGGCTTAATGCCGCAAAAATTTATTTCTTACAGTGCATGTCTTTTTTAATTCATATTTCATTTTTTCTTTCATGTAGTGATTCAGGTACCTAAGTTCCTTCCAGAATGTGGCTTCTCATGCCTTGGAATATTGGCATGCTCTAGGAGGAAGGATAAAGAGAAAGTGGAAATCTTCTGAGACAGTCTATGCAAGAAATTTTCTTAAAAATATTTATAATACTTCATTAGAACAATTTGATAATCTGAATTTTTTTACTGTCAAATAAGTGGCTATTTTATGTTCTTTATACAATATAATCTGTTTCAGAAATGTAAAGAAAAACGAGTATTTCTGACATTGCTAAGTATTTGTAGACTTTGTGAGAATGTATATGGGATAACTGTGGCACAGTTATTAGTTATTACTGTGTTCAGTACATAAAGAGGTTCATTGCCAAAGAGCTTGCCCCAGGAAAAAAATATTATAGCCATGCCATAGCCAGCACTTGTATTTCACACTGCAGTGCACTATCCTAGATACGTGGTAATGTCTCCTCCTCCCCACAGTCTTAGTAGGCTAGCCAGGTTCATATAATGACTAGTAAGAGTAACACAGCCACCATCCTCCCATTTTATAGTCAAGAAAACTGACGTTTAAGGATGTAAGTAGAATCTGAATGTTCCATTCTGGCACTGCAGTCTAAGGATACCTGATATTTAAGAATGAAAAGTCTAATTGAGCTTTGTAGATCCCGCTTTTCTTCTTCTCTGTTAACATCAGGGCGATGGGGCAAGCAGCGGTTAAGCAAACAGTTAATGATTCTGAACAGTGCAATATTTTCCATTCCTTGAATTATGGCTATTGTTTTAGGTCAATTAATTACCTTTTTAAATGTCCACTTTGGTCTTTATAATAATTGATTTCATGCTACATTGATTTTAAGGAGAGGGTTTTTTATTCTTTTTTGCCCCTCAGTATTCAGCCATTCATTTGTTCTTTGAACAAACATTTGTTATATGCTAGGAGCTGCACTAAATTCGAAATCCTTCACAGTCACATGTACTTGGTGACGAATGTCCAGCTGTGTCTCTTCTCCTAGGTGGGGTGACTGCTCTCTGTTGGGACCCAGTCCAGCGAGTGCTCTTCTCCGGCAGTTCTGATCACTCTGTCATCATGTGGGACATCGGAGGGAGAAAAGGAACAGCTATCGAGCTGCAAGGGCACAAGTAAGGTTGCTGGTACTTCTATGAGGAACTCTGGGGAGGGAGCCACCGTGGCCAGCCAGAACAGAGGCATGCTGCCCAGCGTCTGAGGCAGGATCTAAACAAGGGAAGAAATGTGGCAGGGCACAAATACTTTGATTCATTTCTGGGCACAAGCACGTTTGATTATTCATACCACATCTCACTCCATAAAAGGATTTGATAGTTTTATAAAAGCCATAAAATAAAATAATGGCACAAAGTAAATAAAGATAAGAATGAGAAATAGGGAAAATATACAAGTAAAAATATAGGCGAGAGAAAAAAGCTTAACAATATGAGCTATGAGGGCCTACAGAATTTCTGAAATTGAGTTCAAGATGTTTCTTCCAACTTCCTATCAGCTTAAGGCAAATGGGAGAGGTGATACAGTACATTTTGTAACTCAAAAAGTCTTAATTGACTACCTTCCTTGATCCATCATCAGGTTCGTCTTCCTTGAGGGTGATCTATGGAGAGTTGGGATTGAGAGCAGAGAAAGCCTCCTGAAAGAAGTGCTCAGACTTTGCTGTGTGCAAAAGCCTTGCCAAGGAATTGGTTCAGGTGATTCCTGGGGCCTATCCGCTGAGCCCCTGACTGCCCTGTGCAGAGCCAGCACTGATCAGAGAGCTGAGGTTTACATCTGCTTTGGAACTCCAGAGTCAACCTGAATTGTTTGTAACCTGTGTAGTTTTCCAAATGATCCTGAGGGTGACCCGAACAGCCATGAACAGATGTAAGAACTGCCCCCTGGAAACCGAGTGCTGACAGCTTTACTGTACATCTGTAAAGAAATATTTGTTTCAAAGCACTCTCCTAAGTAGTTAAACTCAGTTTGGGATTGTTGAGTATGAGCTTTTAAATTATGGAAGACCCAGACACAAATGTTATTTTATCTGTAGAGTTTGAGTTTGCAGATTAGCTATTCATCCCTTTTGTTTCACAGTCGGGGAAATTGAAGCCACTCAGGGCTTATGACAGGTATTACCATCAGCTTACTAGAGGAGCTCTCCCGTATAGTCTCCATGAGAAGGGAAGTGAGGAACAGAAGCCACACCACAGTTCTGTTTCCTCATATTCATGTATTTTCTAGTCTGACAGGTAAGTCCTGCCAGTTCTTACTATCTCAGAGCAATAAAATGCAGGTGAGATGTAGATTAATATGATTCCTCTAACCATAATTTCTTAGATGATGTATTATAATTCTGGATTCTGTGGGTATGGCTTGACTGTCACTTTGCCATACTGTACTGTGGTGGCTGTGTGTTGCTGTGATGTGAGAAACTGTCATTGGTGTTCCAAATCTCAGTGGTGTCTCCCAAGGGAACATGATTCATTAGCGCTTCCAGACGAAGAGTGTGAAAAAGGCACAGGCTGCCCGCTTGTGAGGAGTTAGCCACTGAGGACTGTTATGACTAACAGTGGAACATTGGCAGACACTGAAACCCTCCTGACCATTTTCCAATATGGCGCCAGAAGATGAGCCCCTTAGGTGGGAAGGCGATTGAAGTATGACTGAGGAAGAGCTATCTCGTATGGATTGACCATAATGCTGTGGGTAGCGTAAATGTCTTCGGGAGTAAAGCCTTCTGGATCTTAATTTGCTGATGTGACATGACTCAACATGAGAGGAAGCAGCTGCAAGTATCTATTAATAATAGAACTTAGAATATGTGAAGTATGAATCCAGGAAAATTGGAAGTGGTCAAAAATAAAATGGAATGCATACAAATCAATATTCTAGGCATTAGTAAACCGAAATGGACTGGTACTGGCCACTTTGATTCAGTCCGTCATATGGTTTATTATTGCCAACAGTGATATGATCCAGAGGAATTGTGTTACATTCATCATGTAAAAGGACATTTCAAGATCTATCTTGAAGTATAGTGATGTCTGTTAGGATAAAATCTATACTGATAAAAGGATATCCAGTCAGTACAGCTATTTCTCAAATGTTTGCACCAATGACCAGAACTCATGATGAAGATATTTTTTTTAATCGTTTTATTAGGGGCTCATACAAGTCTTATCACAATCCATACGTACATCAATTGTATAAAGCACATTTGTACATTCATTGCCCTCATCCTCAAAACATTTGCTCTCCACTTAAGCCTCTGGCACCAACTCCTCATTTTTCCCCTCCCTCCCCACTCCCCAATCTCTCATGAACCCTTGATAATTTATAAATTATTATTTTGTCTTATCTTGCCCTGTCCGACGTCTCCCTTCACCCACTTTTCTGTTGTCCATCCCCCAAGGAGGAGGTCACATGTAGATCCTTGTAATCGGTTCCCCCGATGAAGAAATTTCAGAATTTTACCTACATCATCAGTTAGAAATTGATCAAATGTGAAGTCAAGATGCTCTAGTAATAATTAGCTGCAGGAATGCAAACGTTGGAAACAAGAGGGAGGACCAGTAGTTGGAAAATATGGTCTTGGTGAGAGAAACACAGCTGGAGATCGCATGGTAGAAATTTGCAAGACCAATGACTTCTTCATCACAAATACCTTTTTTTAACCTCACAAATGGTGACTATATGCATGGACTTCTCCAGATGGGATACACAGAGATGTCGAATTGACTACATCTGTGGGAAGAGATGATTGAAATGCTTGTTATTAGCAGCTAAACCCAGGCCAGGGGCTGCCTGTAGAATAGACCATCAATTGCTCATATGTAAGTTTAGATCAAAGTTGAAAACAAGTTCATGAAAGCCAAAATACAGCCGTGAGTCTGTCCCACCTGAATTTTGAGAACATCTCAACAACATATTTTATGCAGTGAACACTAATGACAGAGACCTGATGAGCTGTGGGAAGACATCATTTATGGAATTAGCAAAGGTCTCTTTAAAAAAACAGGAAAGGGAGAAAAGATCGAACTGTATGTCAGAAGAGACTCTGAAACTTGCTCTTACTCATAAAGTAGCTATGACAAATAGAAGAAATGACCAAGTCAAAGAGGTCAACAGAAGATGACAAAGGGCAACAGGAGAAGACAAAATAAAATACCATCATGAAATGTGCAAACACCTAGAATTTGAAAACTAAAAAAGAACATGCTCAGTGTACCTTAAACTGAAAGAACAAAAGGAAAAATTCAAGCCTTGGGTTGCAATATTGAAAGATTCTGTGGGCAAAATATTGAATGATGCAAGAAGATGGAAGGGATACAGAGTCACTGTACAAAAAACAACTACTTGACATGCAACCATTTAAAGGGGTAGCATAGGCCCAATAAACAATAATACTAAAGGAAGAAGTCAAACTGTATTGAAGACATTCGCCAAGAACATGGGTGAAGGAGTTGATGGGAATACCAGTGGAAATGTTTCAGGAAGCTGATGAAGCCCTGGAAGCACTCACTCATATATTTGAAAAACAGATACCTAGCAAACTGGAAGAGATCCATATTTGTACCCATCCCAAAGAAAGATGCCCCAATAGAATGTACACGTTATAAAACAATATCATTGACAGCACAAGCAAGCACAGTTTTGCTGAGGATCATCCAACAATGGTTGCAGCAGTACATTGACAGGGGGC
Organism: Echinops telfairi; assembly: GCF_000313985.2. Lineage (NCBI taxonomy): Eukaryota > Metazoa > Chordata > Mammalia > Afrosoricida > Tenrecidae > Echinops > Echinops telfairi. Next base: position 5,488,697 of record NW_022111367.1, on the reverse strand, counting down.
TGTCAGAAATTCAGTCCCGATTCAGAAGGAGGAGGCACAAGGATGTCAAAGCTGACGTCCCATGGATGTTGACCGAAAGCAGAGAATACCTGAAAGATGTTTACTTGTGTTTTATTGACTATACAAAGGAATTCAACTGTATGGGCCATAACTAACTTGGGTAGCCTTGAGAAGAATGGGAGTCCCAGACACTACATCGTGCTCATGTGGAAGTTGTACATGGATCAAGAGACAGTGGGCAAACAGAACAAGGAAATCTTTTCCTGTCATAAAATCAGGAAAGGGGTGTGTCAGGGTTGTATCTTCTCACCGTACTTATTCAATCTGTGTGTGAAGAGGAATGTGACATCAGGACCGGAGGAAGGCTTATTAATAACTTGGACTCTGCAGATGACACAACCTTACTTGCTGAAAGTGAGGAGGATTTGAAGCACTTGCTGATCAAGATCAAGGATTGCAGCCTTTGGTAATGGATTGCAACTCAATGTAAAGAACTCAAAATCCTCACAACTGGACTAGTAGTAACATCATGATAAAAGGAGGAAAGACTGAAGGATTTTGCCTTGCTTGGATACACAATCAGTGCTCATGGTGGCAGTTGTCAAGAGATCAAATGGCACATTGCATTGGGCAAATTTGCAGAAGACCTCTTTGAAGTGTGGAAAAGCAAGTACATTAATTTGAGGACTAAGGTCCTCAACGCCATGGTCTACCAAGCCAGGATATTTTCAATCACCTCCTTTGCATGTGCAGTTTTACATTGAACAAAAGAGACCGAAGAAGAATGGACGCATTTGCATTGTGATGTTGGCAAAGGATATTAAAAGTACTGTGAACTGCTCAAAGAACCAACAAATCTGTCTTGGAAGAAGTACAGCCATAATGCTTCTTAAAAGCAAGATGGCAAGACTTTGTCTCATGCACTTTGGCCATGTTATCAGAAGAGACCAGTACTGGAGAAGGACATCATCCTTGATCAAGTAGAGGGCAGCGAAAAGAGAGGAACACCCTCAATAAAATGGATTAACATGGTAGCTGCAATGATGAACTCACGTATAACAGTTGTGAGGTGGCCCAGGCCCAGTCAGTGTTGTTGTTGTTGTTGTACATAAGGTTGCTCTGAGTTGGAAGCTACTCAATAGCACTTAACAACAGTAATGCCACTTCCTTTAATTCCATTTTGGTAGGAGTTTTCTGCCATGCTAAAGAATAGGATTAAGATGGGATTAGGGGTCCAATGTAGAACAGGATGTGAACCATGCCATCACCCTTAGTTTCTTTATGGGTATGGTCTGCTGAAAGACAAAAATCACACCTTCCTGAAAACCACTTTCTGACACAGAGAGAAATCCTAGTACCCTCAGAAATACCGCAGTTTGTGATCTGAAAGGGTGCAGTCCAAGACTGGAGGTACCAAAAACAGTGGCATGAAGACCCTGGGACAGAGCAAAGGAGCCAGGCTGAGGCAAAAGGCCGAGGCACGAGATTTTTAGAGAGAACAGAGGAGCAATGCTGAGACTTTGAGAGTGTGAGGCAAAGCATCAACTGGTTTCCTGGTTCGCAGAGGCAGAGGCCAACGGACAGGCTGAGTAGCAGAGCAGAAAGAGTTGGCTGCTGGTTCAGGAGAGGCACTGCTATAGACGACTGTTGTATCTCTACTGCTTCCTGATTCTGACTTCTGGCAACCTGTTACTTTCTGTAATAAACTCCATAATTGTGAGTTTTGTCTGTGAGTTCTTTAAGGAACTATTGAATCCGACACAGAAGTGTAGGGTGCTATGGGAGGGACAGTGGATGTCAGAACAGGTGAAGAAGGAGTGGAGAGTAGAAGCATGGCTAACCTCTGCCTTGTGACAATAAGGAAACCAGATATGGAAGTCAGATAAGACCCATTTCCTAGCCATAGTCTGCATTTGGAGTCAGTAGTGAGATTCCTTGCAATGCCTTCAGATTCATGAGAGAATGGGGGTTTTTTAAGAGAAAAAATGAATATGGCTAGGGAAATGAAATGTGTCATTGCTTATGAGGTAGTTTATTTGGTTATTTTTACCTGAAGTGGATGAAAGGAATGTAAGGGATTAAACTGCAGCTTGGGGAGAAACGCCACATTTGGAGATGCCTGGAGCCAAATCTAGATTCTTTGAACAAAATGACTGATAGAAGGCCAGGGATGAGGAATATACTCCACCAGGGCCCTGTGGCCATATCTATATGAATGTGAAAAGAATAATGAACTTGAGTGTTTAAAAAAAGATTGTAGGTGACTGCATTACAGATACCGTTTTCTCCTACCTTGTTTTGTAAAGTAGACATGTATGTGCTATAGAAATGGATATTGGGAATTATGATTAGAGGGAGCATGTAAATCAAAATTTCAGCCTATATTGATTCAATTTTGCTAAAGAGGGGTTTGAAATTACCCAAAAGAAGCAGGCTTTTGTTTTAAGATAAGTAAGGGGGCTTACCTGCAAACAGTCCCACCAAGAACCTTGAGCATCAGGCTGGAATGTTAGCAAGCAAGTTTGCTTTTGGAGGCACCTAACCTGGGCAGATCTGTGTCTAGCAGAGGAAACTGAGCACCTAGATGCATTTGTTGAATGTGGATAGTGCAGTAATAAAGAAACAGGCTGAGTTTGGACATGCTACATTAGTCTCTGTTGGCCTGGTTCACAGATGCTAAAGATGAGAGAAGAAGAAGAGCTGCTAGCTAGTGGAAAGTTTAAAGGGCGTATAGATTTTGCATCTGTGAAGGGGCCAGCTATCTAAAGTGCAGGGGGGTAGGTGTGAATCTTGAGCTTGCTACTGGTGCTCATTTGATCTAAGGATGGCTAGTGATGAGAAGCCAACCAACCGAAGAAAGAAAGATATATATTACTGTGAACTGGTATAAACTGCTGGAAGATGCCTATTCTAAACTAGACTTTGCTTATGGATGCAGTCCAACTGTAACGAAGATTCTTCTCATCTTGCTTGTCTCTGCAAAGTACTGGGTTGATAGGAAGGGCAACTTAGATATTAACTATCTAAAGCAAAGGGTGATAAATGCGTGAAATAGCTGGCTTACAAGCTTTCATGGGTGTGTTTAGTCTCAAAATTAGAGAACAAGGGAGGATGTCCAGTAAATAGTTTCTCAATATTGAATATTGAGAAAATATCCCAGCCCAGTCCAGATCAAGTCCACAAATCTATTAGCCCATATCTCCGATACCAATCTTTAAAGTCCTCTTCAGACTCATGAAACACATGCAATGACTCCAAATGCAGGAACATCACAGGCCAGTGGGTGGGAAGTCTTGTGGATCCAGCTAAGCATCTCAGCTCTGGCTGGGGTCTGCACATGGCTATACCAGCTCAGGGCACGAGTATAGTTCCATGTGTCTTGTCAGTAGAGACTCTCTCGGGGAGTGAACCAAGAGAGAGAGAGAGACTCCCTCCTACCTCCAAGGAGGAAAATACAGGAGTTCCCAGGATCCTCAGGAGAAGATCATGCCCACACAGAGGCCTCATTGGCTATGGCCCGATTGATAGACTAGACTCTGGGCCTGCACTCTTAATCCTCTCAAATCCCAAATAGACACCAGATTACATAACTACCACAACCAGATAGAAGTTTACTTGTGTTCTATTGACTGTGCAAAAGTATTCGATGGCATAATAAACTATGGATAACACTGCAAGAATGAGAATTCCAGAAGTTATACTCCTGTGAAACCTGTGCATGGACCAAGAGACTGTTTGTTGCACAAAGGAATACTGTGTGGCTTAAAATCAGAGAAGATGTTTGTCAGTGTTACATACTTAACATATTTATCTAATCTGTATGGTGGGCAAATAATCCAAGAAGCTGGGCTATCTGAAGAAGAACTCAACTTCATGATTGAAGTAAGACTCATTGATAGTCTTTGATGTGCAAATAACACAACCTGCATTTTCATTCTGAAATGAAGAGGGTTTAATATGGATTACATCTCAATATAAAATAGAAATCCTCACAATTGGGCCAATAAGCGGCATCATGATAAATAGAAAATATTGAACGTGCCTGGGATTTCACTCTACTTAGATCACAGTCAGTGCCCATGGAAGTCAAGAAATCAAACAACATGTTAGATTGGGCAAATATGCTGCAAAAGATGTCACTTTGACGACTGAGATACTTCAGGCCCAAGTCATAGTATTTTAATCACCTCATGTGTATGCAAAGCTGGAAATTAATAAGCAAGACTGAAGAAGAATTATATGGTATCAGCAAGAATATTGATTATATCATGGACTTGCAGAAAAATAAACATATCTGTCTTGGAAGAAATACAGCATGAACACTTCTTAGACATGAGGATTGTGAAGCTTCAACTCAGATATCTTGAACATGTTATCAGGTGTTACCAGTCCCCGGATGAGAACATTGTGCTTGTTAAGTAGAAGATCAGTGACAAAGGAAACCCGTGACGTGACGAGATGGATTGACACACTGGCTATGCCCGTGAACTTAAAACTGCCAATGACTGTGAAGACAGTGTAGGACATTGGGCCACTATGAATTTGAACTGACTATACAACATCTAACAATGATTATCCATCAATTAATTCAATGTAATAGTCTGTATAAAGTACTCTTAAGAAATTCACTTTATGGTGTGAGTGGTGATACTGGGAGGGTAGAGGGAGAGTGGGTTGGAAAGAGGGAACCGATTACAAGGAACTATATGTGACCTCCTCCCTGGGGGACGGACAACTGAAAAGAGGGTGAAGGGAGATGTTGGACAGGGCAAGATATGACAAAATAACAATTTATAAAGTATCAAGGGTTCATGAGGGAGGGGGGAGCGGGGAAGGAGGGGAAAATGAGGACCGAATGCCGGGGGCTTAAGTGGAGAGCAAATGTTTTGAGCATAATGTGGGCAATGAATGTGCAAATGCACTTTACACAATCGATGTATGTATGGATTGTGATAAGAGTTGTATGAACCCCTAATAAAATGATTTTTAAAAATTCTCTTTAAATTAATACATTACAAAAGTTTGTGGGAATATTTTACGATCTTTTCATTCCATTTTTCCATAAACTTCTTGAAGCCTCATATAAAAACATTTTAACATGAGTTCTAATAAAATATATCTATAGAGATCTATGTAGACATTATATAGGAGAATTATTTGCTTAAGGTAAGTGGTGATTCAGTGGTTGAATTCTCACCTCTAAATGTGAGACCAGTCCAGTGCACCTCAGCCAACCACCCATCTTTCACTGGAAGCATAAATGTTGTCATGATTCCCAGCAGGTGTTAATGGAGCTTCGAGACTATGATGAGGTAAGAAGAAGAGCTGGTGATTTTTTTTTTTAGTCAGCCAGTAAAAACCCTATTAAATCACAGTGATGTGGGCTCTTTGTGCACCGGGTCTTCATGACTTGGAGACTAACTTGATAGCAGTTAACAACAACATTGGTTGATTTGACCAGTAATCTTTTCTAAGTTTAGGAGAAATATTCCTAAGTAAAATAATGTACTTTTGTCAACACTGATAAATTAGATTCCAGATACAACTTTTAAAAAAACCTAATCTATTCATCTCATTTGCCAAAGAGTTACCTTGATTTTTTAATATGGATTTTTAATATGTGATTGTGTTGGTTAATAGTTTCTGTAAGGAGAATTTATTTTTAAGTCTAGCACTTTTAAAGTATTAGGAATTCAACATCTATTTTCTATGGATTTTTACTTTAAGGTAAGCAATCAGAACAAATTCTATTCTGTTATAATCTAATTTATTGGTACCATCTGGAAATAGGGGAGCATTTCATATACAGCCAGAGGTACCAGGCTTCCTGAATTATGGTAAGACACAATTTTACAACCTCCGCTGCAGGTTGAGAGTTAACACAGAAACGTACACAAAAACTTTCCTATCCAGTATCAAAAAGATTCTTCCAGAAGGCACCAAATTCTTAATTATTTTGAGCTCAAAACAGACAACTAACAAACATCAAAGGCCAAGAAACCACATACTCTCTTCCCTCTCTGATTCTTGGTTAGAAATTACCAAATTATCAGACCATAAAACCAAAATTCTCCATCACTGCAGGCACTAAGAAGGAATAATTTGTCAGCCATGGACAAACTAGAAGCAAAACTAAATAACAGAATCAGTAGCGAATAAAAACCAGAGAAAACCTACGCTACTATGTGTTGACTCTGGCAGCCAAAAGGAGAGACGCGGGGACTTAAGCCGCTCATGGGAGCTCTTTGGAAAGCAGCGTCACCCGCGCTGTCAGATAGACCCATGGGCGTCTTGGAGGATGGCCTCCAAAGCTCGCGAAACATATTTTAAAAGGAAAAATGAAATGATGGCTCTTGATCAGTTGTCGAAAGAACCTGTGCCAGCAGTTTACAGTAGGGTAGGAGAGCACCATCAGTATGTTACAGCCAGGAAAACAGTCGATGTTTCTCCAGTCAGCGCGAGGGACTGGCAAGGCTGCCTCTCACTGGCACCTCAGTGTAGAGAATCCTTTTGACGGAATTTGAACCACGGATACTCTGCTTACCATTAAATATCACGCAGCTGCTGTCAGCCTATTGTGATTCATGGCCACCCCATCAGAACTGGCTTTTGAAAGCGGATCACCAGGCTTTTCTTCTGAGAAACCTCTGGGTATATTGGAACCACGGACACTTTGGTTGTTACCCCGTGTTTAACCGTTTGTGCCACCCAAGGACTCCATCTACTTATTAGCATATCGAAAATGAAGTCATGCATCTATGAACCACACCACCAGTGACTGGCAGTGAGTGTGCACTGGTAGACTTGGTTACTGTCTATACCGCTGGGCCCGTCTCTTGCCCTTCTGATGTGTTACTCCCCCTGTTTTCTTTCACAGTGACAAAGTCCAGGCCCTCTCCTATGCCCAGCACACGCGGCAGCTAATTTCCTGTGGCTGTGATGGCGGCATTGTTGTCTGGAATATGGATGTTCAGCGGCAGGAGGTGGGTGCCACACAGGCTGGAGGTCTCTCCTTCTACCACAGCTGGCTTGGGTTCTACATGTGGGTGCTGTGGGAAAGCCCCTCAGCACCATTTGATTGTTTGTTTCTTATTTCATGTAAGCTACAATTATGACATGCTGTGTCAGCAAATAGAGTGTTATATTACAAAAGAGTGTCTTATTTTCATAAATTGGCATGTGACATTAGTGTAATGGAAATTTCATAGGAATTTTGATGTACATGGACCTATGCGACACCCTCAGGAAGGGAACACAGGAGACTTGCTCTAGCAGAACGTGGTAAAGAAATTAGATGGTGCCCGGTTATCACATAGAAAGCATCTGAGGTCTTAATGGCTTGTCTCCAAACAAGCAGCCAGCTAAGTCAGATGCCAAGTAAGTCCACAGGGAAGAAGTCACACCACCATTAGTCATCAAAGGATTGTGAACCAGGTCATCTGAAGGTAAAGGAGGAATTTGTATCAGAGCATAGACTGTGAGAATCAGGTGTGCAGAAGGCAATGAATGACAGTGGGAGCCCAAGATTCATTTGTGAAACTACATGGGAAATAAGCCTCCAGTGAACCCCCTCTGTCCACAATTGAGGGATGCAAGGAAAGGGGTTACTAAACAGAGTGATCAGAGGCATAAAACTGACTTGAATAGTTAAAACTTTGTAGATTCCCACAGAAGATGCATACTTCACCTGATCTGGTTTCCAACATTTGGTGTATTTTTGGTTTGGTTTTTGTTTGTACATATTAGGGTATATTTCAGAAGTGTCATGTCATTGGAGATCACGCTCTTGAAGTTGTGTTACATGTTTTTCCCCCATTTTTTGGTGTATGAAATCCAGGATTGACAAACCTATAGAGGCAGCAAGTAGAATAAGGGTTTTGGGGGGAGGGGGACAGTGTGGTGGGGGGTTGAAGAGGAGGTGATAAAAAGGTGTCCATGTAGGGAAAAAATGCTTGGAAACTGACTGTGGTAACAGTTGTACAAGCCTGCTGGATGTAATTGAATTATGGAATGATATATGTATTGAATCCTAATTAATAATATTTAAAAATAATTTTCATATAGATGAAGCTATTTAGACTTTAAATAGCCTATACTAATTGCTACAAAAGTACAAGTGAGAAAAAGGAATAATTTATTTTCAGGCAATTAGCCCTTTGGTTAAACTACCCACGGAAACCAGAAAACTCGTGTACTTTCAGTTACTAAGGAAAATGGTAGCTAGGGTGTGAGGAATGTTATTTAATAAAGGGAAGAATCCTTAGTTTGGAATTTAATAGAAATAATTATCTTTGTGCTTCTCTGTGACTTTGGAAACAGTTCTCCATATATAATTCTATGAGTATGCTGTTCTCTTTTTAAGCAAATACTTACATGTATTGTAGTGTTCTTTTTTATGAAGTTACCTTTTTCATCTCTGAGCATCTTAGCAACTGATGTGTTTTCTGAATGTCCCATCTGAGAAGCACTTTCCAGTTTACCAGTTTCTTACTCCCCCGGGATTATTCTGGGCAGACCTTCTCTTTGACAGTGTGTATTGCTCTCATTTGTTCCTTTACAGGGCACAAGGATTAGATAGATAGAAAGGAAACTAATAATATTAATATAATAACAAGGGTTCTGGGAGGGTAGAGTGGGGGAGGGTTGGGATAAAAGGGAGCTGATATCAAAGAGTGCAAGACGAAAGAAAATGTTTTGAAAATGATGGTGGCAACAATTGTACAATCATGCTTGATTTAATTGAACTATGGATGGTTATAATAGATGTAAGAGCTCCCAATAAAAATGGAAAAAAAGAAAGAAAAGAAATACTAAAAGTTAAGACAAAAGGTATTTCCCAGGGTTTTTTCCCGATACCCTCCCCCAGTCTCATTTCACGACAGGAGTAGCGACTGCCCACAATGAAATGCCTTTCAAATGTCATTCATGCCTAAAAAGATTAAAGCATTGTTTGCTTAAGCCATAAATCCATGGGAGTTCAAATTGTAACTAATTAAGATGATCATAACTGTTAGGACATGGATGTTGCATCATGTTGCTTTTGAAAAGGACAATGTGGCACTAAGAGCATGAAGGCAGGCACACTGTGACTGTGTGGTCCAGCGTGTCCCAGCTGGACTCTGTGCCAGGCTGTTGACCAAGGACTGTGTGCTGGCAGAGTCCTCCCTACGATGGGTTAGGGGCAGTCACAGGGGGCAGGGCCTGACTACTCCAGGGCCAGCTGACCAGATCAAGGGAGGGGAATTGGCTGGATTTGTGTCACTTGGATCGTGGACACAGTTCCAGGGAAGGACACTTGTGTGGTCTCTAGAGATACTAGATCAGTGGCTCCCAAAATGGGCCAGACCGCCCTGTAGGGGAAGCTGGTACCATCCAGGGAGTGCTACACAAGCAGATACCTACATTTTATCCTGGATTATGGGAGCCCTGCTCATGTAGTGGCTAAGCGCAGGCCTGCAGTCAGCATGGTCAGCGGTGCGAAACCAGCAGAACGATGGGGCTTTGTAATCCCACCAACAATTATGGGCTGGGGACTCCCAGGGGCTCATTAGGGGGCTGCCAGCATTGACCCCGTGGCAGTGAATTTTTAGTACAGTCTGTCATACAAACATTTTCAATTGCCAAGGGAACACCGAGTAGTTATTTTTCGTTTTTTGTGATTTTGTTGTTATGTTTTCTGAAAAAGAGCTGGTAGGCCTAATAAGTTTGGGGACAACCTATATACTAGACGGTTATTGGGGAACCCTTAGAGCCCTTTTGCTTCAACTGTGCATCTTGACTTGCTGGTGCGTGGGTATTGAATACTTGTTGAGGGATATTAAATTATCGTAAAGCTTTAAATACACAAGGAGAATAGTTCTGTAACTTTTCACCTGTGTCAATTTTTTTTTTTTTTATGGTTTACAACTTTTTTTTTTTTAACATTTTATTAGGGGCTCATACAACTGTTATCCCAATCCATACACACATCAATTGTGTAAAGCCCATTTGTACATCGTTTCTCAAAACATTTTCTCTCCATTTAAACCCCCGACAATAGGTCCTCATTTTTCCCCTCCCTCCCCGCTCCCCCCTCCCTCATGAGCCCTTGATAGTTTATAAATGGGTATTTTGTCATATCTTGTCCTGTCCGACGTCTCCCCCCACCCACTTTTCGGTTGTCTGTCCCCCAGGGAGGAGGTCACACACAGTTCCATGTAATCAGTTCCCTCTTTCCTACCCATTCTCCCTTTACCCTCCCTGTCACCTGTGTCAAATTTTATAAACAAATCACATGAGTGATTTTTCAACAACAAAAAATCTGTATCAGTGGAGTTCCTTCATAGTTAGGCCTAGCACTGTGCTTTGATCTCTGTGGGAAGTCTGACATGTATGTGAAGCCACCTGCACCTTGCACTGCCGACAGAAAAGATAATCACTACATTTAGTCACTTGCTACTTATAGGTACCCAATAGGGCCCCTGTGGGTTTTCCTCATGGGAGGAAAAAGATGTATTTTTCTCCTGTAGAGTGGCTGATGGTTTCAAACTGCTGACCTTGCAAGTAGAAGCCCAATGTTTAACCCATTATGCTACCGGACTGTGACTAGATGCTATGAACTATTCAGTCACTTACCGCTGATGTAAGTAGTAGTGCTGTGTACTTAGGAAGGGCGTAGGCTACCACAGTTAGTTAAGATCTCAGGGAAGGGTTTGCAGAGGAGGATAGTGCTGAAGGACGGACAGGGACTGTATGTGCTGTGCCCAGGAGCATCCTGGGCTCTTTAGGCAAAGGAGAAACAGAAGTAAATATTGACGGTAGATTGCAAGCAGGGTTCACGTTCATAATTCAGTCTCTCCTCATAGAAACCCCTAAACATGCATGCATCCTTGATGAAGACATGGTGTGTGTGTGTGTGTGTGTGTGTATGCACGCACGCGTGTGCATTAAATTTGACCTAAAAGATGTTTGCATTCCCATCCGAAATAGAAAAAGGTTCCAGTGTATCCTTACCCTCACCCATATTCGTTATACTGTTGTTTCTATGTTAACCATCCTAGTAAGAGTACAGTGATATCTCATTGTGGTTTTGATTTGCATCTCTTATGACTCATGATGCTGAGCATTTTTCCATGTGCCTGCCTTTGGTGAAATGTCTATTCAAAACCTTTGCCCATTGTATGATTGGGCTGTTTGTCTTTCTGTTGTTAGGTTTTACATATATTTTAGTTATTAGATCTTTGTTGGATATATGGTTTAGGAAGATATTTTCCCAGATGGTAGCCTGTTGTTTTACCGTTTTTAGTAAAGCCTTTTGATGAACCAAAGTTTTGCAGTTTTATGAGGCCCCGTTTATTTATTTTGTCTTTTCCTCGTTGTGCTTTTATTATTTTATTAGATAATCCTCTACTGAAAACTAGACCTGGCAGCATTGCCCTGGCTTGTTCTATGAATTTTATGGTTTTAATCTGCGCATTTAGGTCCTTAATCCGTTTTGAATTTGTTTTGTGTATGATGTGAGACAAGAATTCTATTTGTTTCATTTGTTTTCTCGTGCGTGGATATTCAATGTTCCCAGCACCTTTGACTGAAGAGCCTCTTCTCTTCGCATCCACTGGACTGAGCTTCCTTGTCAAAAATTAGGTCACCATTCATGTGTGGGTTTATTTCTGGCCTCTCAACTCTATTCCATTGATCTAGGTCTCTGTTATTATTCTAGTATCAGACTGTTTTGATCACTGTAGCTGTGTAATATGTATTGGAATAAGGAAGTAGGAGTCCTCCTGATTGGTTCTAGCATTGGTTTAGCTAGCCAGAGCTTCTTGCCTTAATATAAAGTTGAGGGTTGGGTTTCCTCTTTATATAGAGAAAGCTGTTAGAATTTTGATTGGCTTTGGGTTGATCCCATAGATAATTTTGGACATAGGTCTTAGCATTTAGATCATTTTAATGATAATAAACCGATATTTTAAAGATAGTTCCCTTAAAAATTAATAGAGTTCCCTTAATTCCCTATGAAGCAGATTGGTATGTTTTTTTTAAATGTGTGAAATACTTAGATAGGTTCATTCCATTTTTCAGGACACCAGAAATCTTTGACTAATTCCATCTGATTATAGTCTGTAAACATACTTGATATATTTATGAGAAAAATAGATTCCTGATCGGTTTTTTGTTTTGATTATTCCTGATTTTTTACATCATATGCATTTTGAAGAATCACAGCATAGATAAGTGAGGCCTTTTTAAATATTAAATTTGTCTTTAAGCTGGTAAAGGCATAAAATTGCAAACTAATAAGGCTTCTTTTCTTTGATTTCAGTAAGATAAACAGTGAACCCTGTAAATGGTGTCCAAAGCTAAATGGGAGCAGCCATCCTCCCTCATATTTCTTCTAAGAAGTGGCTGGTGGGTTTGAACTGGTAACTTTGCAGTTAGCAGCTCCCAGCACCACCAGGGCCCCTTTAGACCAAGACTAGAGCTACTAAAAAGTTAACTTTTTCAGTAAAAGTTATAGTTTGGGGTCTTTTACAGTAGGCTCCTTATGCGGCTACTATTGCTTAGAATTCACTTATGTGCCCCTCTGGGCTGGATGAGCTTTTCTAGGGTTCTTGTGACCTCTCATATGGAAAGAGATGAATCCCTTTGCCAAATGATGAATTTTATAGGGTTAAAACTTATTTTTTCTTTTTGCTGAAAAATTGCTTAAAATGAGCAGGCTCTTAAGCCTGTTTGTCCTGGGTTCTAATGTTCGTGATTGGGGTGAGGAATATTGAACAATTCAAGACTAGCATGACTTAGGAGGTAAGAAGCACAGCCTCCAACTGGGTCCAGATAGGAACGGACCGTGGGCAGTGCCTTTCCTGAGGCATCACTTTGGCTCCATCATGTTGTTACGTAATAGCTCTGTGTAGGCATAATGTGCTATCGTATGTATCGCTGTTGCTAGGTGCTGGTGAGTAATCTTTAATTCAAATTACCCCATTTGGTAGAGTAGAACTAGCCTATGAGAGCAGACCACCAGGTCTTCCTCCTGTGGCGCCACCAGGTGAGTAAGAACCACCAACCTTTCGAGCACTTAACCATTGTGCCACCAGGGTGCCTATGCCGTTATATGTAACTGTCCATTATCAAAGCAAATACAATTGCATATGATCAGAAAGTAGGAGATTAAGACCTAAACTTTTAACCTGGCTGTTAAGACCCTGCCTGTCCCTTTGATCTTCTCTACAAGCTAACCACCCTGGTCTCTCTCAGCCCCTTTTGCAAAGCATCCTCCCAGCTGTCTTTCTAATCTCTGGTGCACTGTCATTTACCAGGGGTTGGAGCTACCTGGTACAGCACTCTCATAGCACTACATGCTTCTCTTCCTCAGCCTTCACACACATTGCTTGTTTAAATAATCACTATGTCTGATATTTCCATGTTTGGTCTTCCCCGACGAATTGCAAGCCCCATTCTTGGAGGATTCCGTTTATCCACTAGTCCATCTCCATGGCTGGTGGAGAGTAGACAGTCAATAAGGAGTGCTTGAATGGTTGCATAGTCACTGGTGTGTGTTTGCCATGCTTCTCATTGTCACTTGCTGTCTGCTTTGTTTGACAAGACCCCTGAATGGTTGGACAGTGACTCCTGCCAAAAGTGTGACCAGCCTTTCTTTTGGAACTTCAAGCAAATGTGGGACAATAAGAAAATTGGCTTAAGACAGGTTGGTGATATGAATTTGCATGTAAATGTATGTAATAGTGTGGAAATAACTTGCCCTTATGATCTTAGGCGAAGTAGCAGGCCCTGGCGAGAGTTATGGTGGGGTAAATTCTGTGAGTCCTGTTTGGACGACATTAGTTTCACTCCCTTTATCTTCTGTAATCTACTGCCATTGAGTTAATCCCAATTCCTAGCAACTGTACATAGAGTTTCCAAGGCTATCAGTCTTTATGGGAGCAGACAACCTCATATTTCCCCCTTGGAACACCTGGTGGGTTTGAACTGCTCACTGTGAGGTTAGCTTCCCAATGCCTGACCCATAATGAACCAAGGCTGCTTGTTGCCTACTGTAGCTCATTTTTAATAGATTCAGATTGGAATGTTGTAGTGATTTGCTCTTAGTTAGTGTGAACAGGTGTTACTTTAGCATTCTAGTACCATCTATTAAAGTACACTTAAAATTTAAATGGTCTTGCTTATTTAACTCATATTAGTACCAAATCACGAAATTACATAGGTGGTATTTATTTATCTTTAATTATTAATTTTTACTTCATCTCTCTTGCTTTTAGTTATTTAGTTATTTGTAATGCCGTATTCTCAACCAGAGTCCCAATGTTTGATTAGCCTTCCTCAAGAAAATCAAATGTTAGTCCACATAGATTGACCATGCAATAAGTATAGGCAGGAGAGTGGATCTGGTTTCCGTTTTCATCCATGTTCCTTTTCATCCAGCAGCTTACTCTTGGGGGATGGCAGCCCCTGGGCACATAGCTGTAAGACAGCCTGGCCACTGGTGACTCCTCTGGAATTCCTAGAGTCACATTTGGAACGCACCCAAGATAGAGGATAAAATAAAAACTCACTGCCTTCTCATCAATGCTGACGCACAGCAGCCCTGTCAGACAGGGGAGACATGCTCCCGTGGGTTCTGAGACTATAAGTCTCTATATGGGTAGGAGGGCTCGTCTTTTCCAGACACTGGAGAACGGAGTAGAACAGGAATGTGGCTCAGTCAGATGTGTTTCCCCGACAGTCTTTGTCCTGAACCAACAAAGTACGAAAAAGGGTTTTCCTTCGGATTTTCTGGGCCACCCTTGTCTAGCCTTCTGACATCAATGATGTTGGTCACCCCTGAATCTACCCAGGGAGGGTGAAACTCAGGAGCCATAATGAACACCTGCCTTCTTGTCCTCCTCCAGCACCACTGCCGCAAGTGCGGAAAAGCCGTCTGTGGCAAATGCAGCTCCAAGCGCTCCTCCATCCCCTTGATGGGCTTCGAGTTTGAAGTGCGGGTCTGTGACAGCTGCCACGAGTCCATCACGGATGAAGAGTAAGTGTCAGCAGTCGGCAGAATTCTCAAGGCCAAGAAGGCTCTAATTTGAGAGCTGCCCTCAGTGCGGCAGCATGGCTAATACTGCCTTACTGCGTGCAGGTTTAGAATCTAGACCATGCAAGGGTAAGAGCCCTTCTTTTCTACCACAGGATTTGTGCTGTCTTGTGAGATACGGAGGAGATGCTCAAAGAAGTTCTGTTTGTGTGCTCCTCAATCCCCAAAGTGACTACTACACAGGCTACGAGGGTCTTGTCACCAACTCTTTTGTCTGCCTATTTACTTAGGAATTGCCCACAAGGGCAGGGCCCAGGTTCACTTTCTGGCCCAAGCTGGTGTCTTCCCAAGAGTTAAATAATTAAGTTAGTCCCCAGAGTTGGATTCTTAAATGATGGAGCCTTGTTTACATTGACCAGGGAGGTGGATGCTAGGGAAGTGTTCTACTACCATTCATTTACAAAGGTAGAAACTTGCCTATCAGATTAATACAGGTCATATTAAGGCAAGGAGGGCATTAAAAGAATGAATAGTTGGTGGCTGTGGGCCACCTTTCAATGAATGCCCACAAAGCTAGGGATCCTAACCACGGTCGAACGACCACCAATTTCTCAGCCTTGGCATGGCCACCATTTGTTTCTTCTCACACCAGGAAATTTCAGCCTTAAGTCCAAGGACTACAGGGAATTTTGAGGTCAAGGTCAGTTCCTTCAGTGGGGTTTCCTTGTCAAGTCCTTCTAGTGTAGCCTATGAGGAATGCCATGTTCCCCGAAAGGACAGAATTTAAGATCATGGTAGTGGTGTGGTTTTCGGAGGCTCGGATAGACCCTAATTCAAAATTGTCTCGCCAGGAGCGCAGTGCCGGGCTTCCTCTCCCCTTGGGTTGCCTGTATTTGTTGTAGAGCAGCCTGCCTTGTGGGAAGTTGCTCTTCCCCATTTGTCTGCCAACAGACGTCTAAATGCCTCCTCTGAAATCTCGAGGCTCCCTCCCTAAGTGTAGCTTTCCAGGAAGGCTCCCATCTCATTCCTGTGGAGTGTTCTGTGGATTTGGCTCAACCGCATCTCAGTGTTGTATGGCATCAAGTGGGTGGTTACAAGAAACATCCTCCTTTCTTCCTACTCTTCCATTCACAGCCACCCCCCCACTCTGTTGATAATAAGACCATTTTAAGCATAAATGGGAATTGTGGTGATCATTTCGTCTAACAGAATTAAACCAGACTACTCTCAGGGAACTGGAGATGAACAGTGCACCCAAAGCCCAACTCTCTCAAGAGGCTTTTCTGCTCTATTTTCTCCTAGCCACCCCTCCCCACCCTTCTCCCTTGAGTAGAGTCCCCTCACTTCCCAGGGTTGTGCAATTCGCTGTGACATACCACAGAAACTCAACAAACTTTGAGGAAATGTCTTACGTGGGAGTGGGAGGGTGGTGGTGGGTGCTGTTCAGTCCAAAATCCAAAGATAGGCAGAGATGAGCCAAATGCAGGTCCAGAGCCGGAAACTAAAAATGCCTAAAAGTTACAACAAATCTTTGCTTTCGCCAAAGCTCGGTCATGAAATAAAGGTCTGGCTTTCTGGGTGCGGTGATGTGTGTTAGAACTGTATAGTGGTACCATTATATGTCCAAGGAAAGCAAGAGCATTCTTTGTAATTTACCAAGAATTTCCTTTCCTTGTGCACCTCCTCTGATGCACTTTTAATGTGTTTCTACTTTCCTGCAACTTTTTAAAGATATCCTGAGTCAATTAATGTAACTCTTCAAGCCATAATTCCTCATATGATATATTATAATTCTGGACTTTATACACCTCTGGCTATAGTCCCATTTTGGAGGGCATTCTCTACTAAAGGATAGGAATTGGGTAGCCTGAAGATCTGGCCTTATAGCAGGTGGACATTGGGCCTCTACTCAAATCCTCCTACAACACAAGAACACTTTGTTCTAATAACCTGGCATTCTGTGATGCTCACCTTCCTGACACGATCACTGAAGTCAAAATGGGTGCACAAGCAAATATGGTGAAGAAAGCTGATGGTGCCAGGCTATTAGTAGATATAGCATCTGGGGTCTTAAAGGCTTGTAGTTAGGGGCCATCTAACAGGGAAGCAACAAAGCCCACATGGAAGAAGCACACCAACCTATATGATCATGAGGTGTAGAACAGGATCAGGTATTAGGCATCAGAAGACCCAAAACAATCATACTCATGTGAACAAATGGGGTGGGAGTGGAGACCCAAAGCCCATCTGTAGACAGTTGGGCATCCCCTCCTAGAAGGATCACAAGGAAGGGACGAACCAGTCAGGGTGCAGTATAGCACCTACAAAACACACAACATTCCTCTAGTTCTTAAATACTTCCAGCACCCTCCCCCACTGCCACTGTCATGACCTCAGGTCTACCTCACAAATCCAGTTAGACCAGAGCATGTACACTGGTACAGATAAGAGCTCTCAACACATGGAATCCAGGACAATTAAACCCTCAGGGACAATCTTGGGAGTAGTGATACCATGAGTAGAGGGGAAGGGGGAGAAAGGGGAAACCGATCACAGTGATTGATGTATAAATACCACCCTACTCCGAGAATGAACAACAGAAACGTAGGTGAAGGGAGACAGTGGGCGGTGTAAGATATGAAAATAATAATAATAATAATTTATTATTTATCAAGGTTTCCCACGAGGGTAGGAGAGTGGGGGAGGGAGGGAAAAAAGAGGAGCTGATACCAAGGGCTCAAGTAGAAAGACAATGTTTTGAAAATGATGATGGCAACAAATGTACAAATGTGTTTGATATAATTGGTGTATGGATTATTATGAGAGCTGTAAGAGTCCCTATTAACGTGATTTATGTTTTAAAAAAAGATCTGGCCTTAGTAGAGGGTGTGAATCAAGCCACGTCCTTTATTTCCTTGAAAGCAATTGTAAGACTCCAACTTAGTTCAAGGAGGAGTCCTGGTAGTATGGTGGGCTATGTATAGGGCTGCTAACCACCAGGTCAGCAGTTTGAAAGCACCAGCCACTAAAGAGAAAGATGAGCCTTTCTATCCCATGAAGAGGTGCAGTCTCAGGAGCCCACGGGGCAGTTCCACTCTGCCCTACAGGGTTGCTATGAATCAGAATCGATTTCATAGCAGTAAGTTTGGTTTCTGGTTACCACAAGGTGGAAGCCAAGCAATCCTTGTTTTTTTTTGGTGGCATCTTTAAGACCCCACCTTAACACAAGGTTCGAACCAAGAAGAAGTCCTAGTTTATATTCTTTCATTCATATTTATGTATAGCAACCATACTAACTGTCATCGAGTTGCTTCCAGCTCCTAGTGACCCTGCAGGACCAGGTAGAACTGCCCCTGTGGGTTTCTGAGACAGTAACTTTACAGGAGGAGAAAGCCTCCTCTTCTCCTATAACAAATATAAATTGAGATCCTTTTTTTAAGAAGTAAGTTTTACATTCATTTGATTATTTTCCACTCATTATACATAATGAGGATATTAAGAGAGTTCTTCTCTCACTGAATTAAAAGAGCTGAGACAGACCTTAGATATTTTCTAGATTAATGCTTCATTTTATAAGTAAAGATAGACCCAGAGAGTTGAGGTGACTTCCAAAGTAAGCATATGTCTTTAATTCTAAAAATGATAAAGTAGCATCTTTAGTGCACTATAGATCTGTTCTACAGATTTCGCTGTGGGGGAAAAGGAGGAAATCGCTGTCTTCAGAGCACCCCCTGAAGACTGGACACTGGAAATATGATTAGAAAGCAGTGAGCCTTTCGTATCCCCTGGCCCGCTGCTTCTAGTCTCTCCTCTGTGGGAGGGTTTGCATCGTCTCTGGAGTGCTTGCCCCTAGGCAGCTTGTAAAGCCCAGTAGTTTAAAAAAAAAAAAAAAAAAGCAGCAATTATAAACTACAAAACAAATAATGTTTATATTTGATTCATTAAAACATTGAGGTACTGCAGAAACCCTAAACCTGCCGTTATACC
The DNA here is from genome assembly GCF_000313985.2 of Echinops telfairi. NCBI lineage: Eukaryota > Metazoa > Chordata > Mammalia > Afrosoricida > Tenrecidae > Echinops > Echinops telfairi. The sequence goes on along the minus strand of NW_022111367.1, from coordinate 5,469,694 downwards.
AGTGAGAAGAGAGAGGCCAGAGGGGCCTTAGGGCAGAAGGACAGTTCTGATCTGTCCGGCGTTTCAGCTGGGTCTTTTGTTTTGACTTTACCATGCAAGCCAAGGTAGCATGCTTTACTGCTGAGTCTTTCTGTGATCAGACTTAATAAAAGCATGGTTTGTTGTTGTGAAGGTTTGTTAAAAAAAACATAGGTAGATATCTTTTCTTTGGGACTTTATGGACTTCCAGAAGGTCTTTTGGAAATTTTTTCCATTTTAGAGACTATAAGAGTGGGTTTTGTTTGTTTGTTTGTTTGTTTCACCTTTTCTTCTTTTTAATCCACAAAGCAGGTCTCTAAGATATAACAGTAGGTCTGTTAAGCGATTTTAGTAATAGGACAAAAATTAGAGTGTAATGTCCCCTCAGCCTCCTTCCTCCCTGTGCCCTTGCCTGTCACCCTTGGAAACCGTCTCCTCTGCTTTTCTCCTTGCAGACGTGCACCCACGGCTACTTTCCATGACAGTAAACATAACATTGTCCACGTGCATTTTGATGCAACCAGAGGGTGGTTACTGACCTCTGGAACTGACAAGGTTATTAAGGTAGGACATGCGCTTTATTTTTGAAGCTTCTCATTTTTGTCTTTATGCGAATACTCAGGAGTGCCCTTCTGAGGTATTGTTCTCCGTGCCAGGGAGCAGTGTGTGAGAGCTCATTGCAGACAAGGCCCATACCAAGCACTTGGCTGGCCACAAAAAAATGGCATGGCTCCTGCCTGCAAGGTGCAGCTAACTATTTGGGATGTACAAGGAGGCTTCAAAAAGTTGCTGGATAATTAAATGATCTTTTAATTCCATTTTTCCATAGACATTTTGAAGCCCCTCATACCCTCAAAGAGAGAGATTATCCAGGCCTCCTGGGTACCTACCCAAAGAGTCACACAGACAAGAGTGATTTTAAGAGCTCAGCAAGGAGGAAAGATAGGGCTGCTAGAGAGGCTTCGCGAAGAAGGTACGATTTGAGCCGAGCATTGACTGAAGAGATGTGAATCAACCAACAGAAATAAACAAGATCTTTTCCCACTGAGATCAATTAATTCAAAAGCCTGAATCCAGGGCCTCTCTGAGGAGTGTGGTAGACCACAGGATCAGCACCACAGCAGTGGCTCAGATAGAAAAGACCACACCTGTGCCACTTCCCGAGACACATCCTCGCTCAGACCACACAGGTCTCCTTTTTGGAGGCAACAATAAGTGCAGTGGTTTAAACAACAACCCCCTTTGGAATCAACTAGACCTTTGTGACTTTGAAGAAGCTTAAGGTAAACTCCAAGGATTGGCGGCTCCTGATAAAATGTCCAAAGTCCATGAGACAAAGTCCTGCTAGCCTCACTTCTAAGAAGCCAGAGGGCCAGCAAAAAATCAGGAAGCCCCTCAATGACATGGCTTGATATGACGGGTGCAGCAGTGGGCTCACCCAGAGCAGCAATTGAGAGGATAGCTCAGGCGTGGACAGTGTTTCATCCTGTTGGTCACAGGGCCCCTATGAAGTGAACTAACTGCACAGCCCCTAACAACAAAGTGAACTCTGAGCCTGGGTTCCTTTGTTTGTCAGAGTGTTTGGAAGATTAAATGAGGTAAGATGTGGAAAGGTTACCACCTGCCGGGGACCATTTGGTGCTCAGCCTTTGTTAGTTCCTCTTCCCTCTTCAGCCATTCTCCATTGCTGTTTGTTGCTGTTGCTCCATCAGCCCCAACTCACAGTGACCCTGCACACAATGGAATGCAATGCTGCCCAGCCCCACGCCATCCTGATCGTGTGTGGCCCAGAAAAGTGTTATAAGCCATAGGATTTTCATTGATTGCTTTCCAGCAGTTGACTTTTAGCCGGATCAAAATTTCTAACTGCCATGGTCAGGTTTTTTGATCTTTATGTTGAACTTTTTGATAGAAAAATATTTTATGATATAGAATTAAAAATTATCTGAGCACAGCATTTAGTTGATTTTTAATGAAAACATATACTTAAAGAAATCAGTTTGAGTGCTCTTTATCCTTAGCGCAATTCGTATTGAATTCCTCACCTATCTTCATTTTATTTTCACAGTTGTGGGATATGACCCCAGTAGTGTCTTGATGATGATGCCTCCTGAGATCAGAAAGAAAAGTCTTTACTAAAGAAACGGTCGTGCTAATAATCCAGATTGTTGCTGAAGATATACAGGAAAGCAGACTCGTGGAAAGAAAAACTGCAGAATCTAGATGAACTTTCTGTATGTAAACTCATGTGTGGTGGTGAACTAGTGACTGAACTCTTGCAACTTACTCATACACTATCAAAGAAGGTATTTTTTTAAACAAATGGTTTATACAGTCTGGCTGTGCTACGTAGTTTTGCGTATAATGAAAAACCTGTGTGGGTGTTTTATTTTTGTATTTTTTCAAGACTTCATTTTACTTGTTGCTCCGTGTGTCAGGGAAGTATCTGTTGAAGGTGTTAGTGGTCATTATAACGTAGTTCCTGTGTTCTCTTCACGTATCTCCATGTATCATGTGGTCGGCATCTGTTTCTTCTCATCTCGCTGCATTTCCTCTAACCATCGTCTGCTGTTCACCAGCGTCTCTGTACTTCACTGCTGATTTGCCATGACTCTGCTTTCATATCCTCTTCAGTGGCAAGATCTGGAAAGCCATCTGAGTGACTTCCCAACTGCCTCCGTGATGCACCTGAAGAATGGTCTGTGTGTCATGGCAGATCCACCGGGCTCTGACCCAATAGAAACGGCCCTGCATCCTGCCTCAGTGTTCTTTGTCTCTCCCACACTAGAAATGCGGGAGGAAGCTGCTCCCCACCATCGTCTTCACACCGGTCCGATGGTTACAACGCAAAGTTTCAGCCCTCAGTGCCTGGATCAATTAGAACTCAGCTGGAACCCCTGGGGCCTTTTATGTCTTAGTTTATTTGCACAGCTCTCTCTCCCCCATAATATTTAACCTGAACTGCAGCAGCAACAAAAAGATCCACATACATCAAGGCCCGGTATCTCTCAGCCGTGCTTCTGCATATGATATTAACTCTGAACTTGAAGGTGTTCGTTACTATAAGATGATTGTCCTGCTCTATCCCTCACCATTTGTATGTTCTTTCTCTTTAAAAATGAGCCTGAAGAACACTTTGTTTTTGAGGGAATTCAGTTGAGCTTAATAAAGTAAGATATTCCTGTTGTAATGATTAACTCAGGATTTTGAAACTCTTATTTTAAAAACTACACTTTATTTTCACCTGCGAAAATAAAATTAAGCAGCAGTGAACAGCACACGTGGATCATGTGCCTACCATTTTCTAAGCACTTTACGTGGACCACCTCATCCAGTCCTCACCGGTCATGAGAGTCAGGGAGGATCACCGAGTCTCTAGGGCAGCGGTTCTCAACCTTCCTCATGCCGCGACCCTGCCATACAGTTCCTCATGTGGTGGGGACCCCCAACCATAACATAATTTTCGTTGCTACTTCATCACTGTCATTGCTACTGTTATGAATTGGGCGACCCCTGTGAAAGGGCCGTTCAACCCCCAAAGGGGTCAGGACCCACAAGTTGAGAACTGCTGCTCTAGAGAATCCCCAGGCTGAACAAAGCCGAGGAAGTAAACAGGCCAATTATTTGACCTATCCCTGCCTCCGTGGTGACTGATTCATTTCTGATATGACAGCATTTTGGTAGTAGACATTGAAGCCTTCTCCCTTCCCTTTCCCTGGAAATCCATTTACATCTTCATGATCAGTAAATATTTTTCGTTTTAACCAGGGGAAGTACTACAAGCCATATTTCATACCACCTCTAACATGATGGTGTGCTCTCTGAGCGGTGATTCTGCTCCTCTAGCACGGGGAATCAGGACTGTTACACACAGCCTGCTTGAGTGTGTCCTGAGTAGCCATGTAATCCTGACTCTAAGGATGTGCACGTGCATGCTCGCGTGCACACCCCCCACACACACACATCACACGAGTGATGACCATATTACCCCTCACTGCCTGTGGTTGCCATCAGTAAAAACTGTTGTAATGACCTTAAGTCCTTTCTGCCTGGTTTCTGTGAGAAAGCTTTAAAAAATGAATAAAATTTAAGATTTTCAAGTATTTTATAGTTTATTTTATAGCTATTCCCAAGATCTGCAGTCACTAAGTTATGCACAGTAGAGGGACTATGCATTAGAAATGAGAAACAATAATGAATTGATGGTTTCTATTCCAAAGCTTTGGTGCCTGGCCTTTATACAGACAGGGAAAGGCAGCGTTAGAGAGGCAGGAGATCAAGCTCCTGGCAAGCCTTGCATGATTCCGGAAGACTCAGGCCTAACCCCAGAAACTGGTTGCCCCATTGTGTATACCTAGCTCATTCTAATCGATGACCCACTAGATTCCACATACACACTATAGTTACTCTAGTCATTGGATCCCATGTGTATACCATGATTAGTCTATGATCCATTGGATGCCAGGTATGCTCTATGGTTATACTTTAGTCTGTGGTCCATTGAATCCTATGTGTACATCATGGCTACTCTAGTCTGTGACTTTGCACTTGGCTCTAGCCATGGCTGTGCCCCAGTCCACAGAGCCAGGCCAGTTGAATTCTCTTTGGTGATCAGAGCCACGCTCAGAAACTGGAGATAGGTCAACATTGCCATTGCCTTGCCTTTTTCTCCTCATCTGGTGTTCATGCTTGAATTTGGAGAAAATCACTTAGCAAACAGTCACTTGTAATACTATGAATTCTTGAGTTGTACTGTAAGTGTCTCCACCATATTTGTGGCTTATAGCAATATTTACTGGTATCGAATGTCTCCTAAGCATTTATGGGAATGAAACCTTCCTTCCTTATGAGTGGAAACAGACCCCAGCATTTGGCTTTTCTCTTGTCTCAATTCTTATACTTCTTAGTTTGCCCTCTTGCATTTGCACTTGACCTATGTTTTTGTTCTATCACTTAAACATATCTGGCAAGCAATGCCTGACGTGCTATGTTGGAAAACGACCAACTGTTCAGATTATATGTGTAGCCTTTGTTCTCTTATTTGACAGAACAAGACCAGTCACTCTCCTCTCAGTTTCTCCAAAGGGACAGTTTGGTTGGCGCCTTCGGAAGTCTGGGTGTTCTCCACAGTGGCAAACGTGGTTTTAGATTAAGTACCTCGAATCTTGGCTCCTTTTGTATGAGGTCAATCAACCATGATCAAGTTTCAAGGTGCATTTCCCATGTTTCAAGGTGCATTTCCCATTTAATTGTTTGAATTATTCAAACCTCATAAACAAGACCACAACGTTGGAAGGGATCTTCAAGAATCTTGAGTGTTGGGAGTGCACAGCCTTCCTCCTAGACAGGCAGATGTTACTGAGGTATAAACAAATCTAGAAGGAAAATCCTAAGGAACGGTTGGTTTTGAACATTGCTTCCAGAGCCTTGTGTGATCCCTGGGGAATTCCCTCATCAGTAAATATAGGTGGGTCCTATGCGATGAAGTCGCAAGCAACTGTGCAATGAAGCAACATCACAGGCCCTTAACAAGGCCGTAGCAAGGGCATAGGCCCTTCCTGCACTTTCCCTATAGGCTAGCATGTTGGTAACATTTAAGTGGAAATCTGGAACCTTGAAAATACCCCTCCACTTGACCTGGAGTGGGCTTCAGGCCTGCCGCATCTGCCCTCTGATAGAGCATCACCTGTTTGTCTCCTGAGCTCCACTTTGTAAAACCCTCATTTGTATTTGCTTAACACCAAGCAATTTGTAAAGCCCTAATTTTGACTTTTAAGCAAAAGTATAGCTCCAAACTATGTGTGGAAATTACTAGACATATTCATTGAATGAGATTTATTTGATTTTCTCTTTTCATAGTAGTTTAATTGTATGTAAATGACTGTTCATTAGGACTTATATTTTAAAGTATTTTGTCAAAACCCATGTTTAAAATAATTTTAACTTGTTTCTTTTCCTGATTAAAAAAAAAAAGCGAATGTCTGGCAACTTGATTGTAGAACACAGAGATTCAGTCCATCTTGAGCACTGCTTGAGATTCTAGGCTTTGAAGTTGGCAATGGAGTTACCAAGGCTCTTGACATTCCTTGCCTGGCCTGGTGTCAGGGCCTAATCCGACAAGTAAATGGATCATCTCAGCACTGTGTGAAGGTGTATTTGGGCCCGTGGCCACCCCAAGAGCTGCGCAGGGGCCCTCTCACCCAGCTGAAGGAGCTTCACAGAGGAAGGGAGTTATGAGCAGAATTCAAAGATGACTAGGAGGGAGTCCGGCGATCAGAAGGCCCAACATCTGGAATCAGCTTCGTGTGCTCTGGGACCACAGGGGCTCTGGAGTTGCCAGGGAAAGTCAAGAGCCTAGTCTGCAGTCCTGGAGCCTCGCTTCTTGTTACTGTTAGCTGCTGAGAATAACGCGGTCTGCATCACCCCACGCCAGGCTTCCTGTCCCAATGCCAACAACAGTTTCTTTTGCTTTGTAAAGGCCTAGCACGGTTATCTGATAATGCATATAGTAACTGATTTGGAACTTACTGTGAGTGTGCGCAACCCTTTGGTGCAGGCTATTGAGGGGAAACCGTGGACCGTTGCATACCGTTGACCTTGACCAGGAGGAACTTAGATACTAATTACTTAATTTTATAGGTGGGCAGGTCACAACTGCCTCACTTGGTTAAAGGGAAGACGTTGAAGAGTGACAGCAGGGCATTGTTCTAGACAGCTGTGAGGCTGCGCTGACTCGCAGCATCAAGTGTCTGCATGCGGGAGCAGGCAACTGCTGCCGCCGTTTCTTCCTCTGGCCTGGGCTGTTCCTGCAGGAATGTGATCAGTCCTCCCCACAGTAGCCCTTAGCAAGCGGAACCTTCAGTTTTTTCGCAACTCATTACAGGAAAACGGCCTTTGAACAGCTCCTGTCTGGGAGGCCTGAGCCAACAGAGGGTGGCCCACCCTCAGCTTCCATGATGGGAACTTAGCAAATTCTGTCTTGCTATTACATCTATGTGCCTTTGTTTTCTGTGCCCAAGTATCACATATCCATAATATAGCTGCTTTTATGTGTGTATTAAACTTGAGCTCAGGTTTGTAACCAAGAAGGAACCCTGGGGGTGTAATGCTTATGCATTGGGCTGCTAACCAAAAGGTCAGTAGTTTGAAACCACCAGCCACTGGGGCGGGGGTGGGGGGGAGGGAAAGATGGGCCTTTCTATTCCTGTAAAGAGTTACAGTCTCGGAAACTCACAGGGGCAGTTCTACCCTGTCTGATAGGGTCACCGTGAGTCAGCATTGACTCAGGGGCAGTGAGTTTGTTTGTTTGTTTGTTTGTTTAGTTGCACCAAGAACCACATGCTCAACAACCCTCAAGATTTGCAGCTTGCTTTCTTGTCTGTGAACAGGAACCTTTCCTCAGAGAAGCCTCCGTAGGTTTAATACACAAACACTCATGAAAACGTAGATCTGGCCCAAACGGGCTGGGCGCCTTTGTGTTTACTGTGCCAGGGAATTATGAGCAGACAGCCGATGGCCCCGGTCCGAAGCATTAGGTGATTGTTCTGAAGGGCTCTTCCAGTCCCGAGGTGCTATGATTCCATTCTATCATTGGATGAGTCAAAACCATTACCCCTGTCTTTCATCCACATGGGTTACTTCACTCAGCTCCACGAGAGCATACTGCTTGCTTTTGTTATTTTCTGCCATATCCGTGGATTGCTTTCTGGATTTTTTTCATCAGAAGCCTAGTCGATTAGGTTTAGAGAAAGGTAATGAAGGTAGACTTAAAACCAGCCACCTTCAATGTTCACCTTTACAAGTCAAAAGAATAGCTGGCTTTCTCAGGAGAGGACATGTCGGGATCACAAGCTGGATTACATACAGGCGACATATCTGATCCAGTCTTGATGTGGATGACCCTTTCTCTCCCGTTCCCATTTCCCCCCCACCCTTGGTTCTCTGGGAAGCATGAGAGGGTGATGTCTAACTAATAAAAAAGAAAAGCATTGTAGAAAAAGTATTTTACTTGTATACATGCTTTTATTTAAATGGGTGGCAGCCTTATATCAGTAGCATATGCCAATATGAAATATGGACCAAAACGTATGTGTCACTGTTAACCATTGTACTTTTATAAATTGTGCTTTTATGTCATTGGCCTTGCTTTTAAATGACTTCTTTTCCAATGTACTATTGTTTCGCAAAATATTTTATGAAAAGTACAAAAACTGTTGTCAACTGAACAAGAAGGAAGGTGCTCACCCCGCACTTCAGTGCCTATCTCCCCACTGTACCCATAAGCCACGCATGGGCTCGCTCATTCAGCACGTTGGGCAAGTCTGTGGCCCACGTCCTACCCTGGCTGCAGTGAGTGTGTTCCTTTACAAATAGCTTTCCCTTTGTTTTGAAATAAGGACATTCTCCAAGGGACTGGACTGAGAATGTCATAAACCTGAAGTTGGAAAAGTTTTCTCAAATGTGGTTCTAACTGAAATACGCTTAGCATTTCCGTGTTCTCTACTACTAGATCCCACCCACCAGACCACTGAGTCTGGACTCTGAATGTGCTTCCATGCTAATGATGCATGTTATAGACCCTGTGTTATGGTGTCCGCATCCAGTTCTATATGCAAATGCTGCTGAACATTGTCTTTGCCCGCTTCTCCAATGTGCTTCTCTCGGCCCAGATTGTACCTGTAGAAGACTCTCAGTGCAAAGTTGCCTCTGTGATTTAAAATAAATCTTTGCAGACACCGTCCTGCAGCCATCCTCCCTTTGTTGTTGCAGAGCGAACTCAACTATCTAGTCCCTGGCTGCCCCACCCAGAGGGGTTCCCTTGTAGGTGCTGCAAACCTAGGCTTGTGGATGAGTTTCCAACTGTCTGGACCCCAAAGAGAGGTTCATTCTAGAGCCCAACATAAGCCACTCCCCACAGCCTCTAAGAGCAGCAAGTGGGGTGTGGCCATTGTGAAAACAAACACCGCCATCACCAAGCCACTTCCGTTGAGGCCATTCCAACTCGTGGTGAGCTCATATGACAGACTGCCCCATGAGGTTTTCATGGGCTGTTATAAATTAGATCACCAGGCCTGTCTCCCAACCTTCCAGTGAGTAACCGAACACAAACTGTACCATCCAAGAACCTGCGGTCACCTAGTCCATTTATTTCTTACTCTGTCTTCACCTACAAAATATTTTTTGAAAAGTACAAAAACTGTTGTCAACTGAACAAGAAGGAAGGTGCTCACCCCGCACTTCAGTGCCTATCTCCCCAACGTGCTGAACCTGTGGTTCACGAACTTTCCAACAAGAAGAGGACGTTAAGAGCATGTACAGCCAGGAAGCGCTCTCAGGTACAAGCCTCTCATGAGACCCGTTTTGGGCGTGTAGAAACCAAGTGACCTGCTCAGTGTGGAACAGCCCGGGAAGGGAGTCGCTGGCTTGGCCTCCACAGTAAGCTTTCTGCCCGGGGAGCCGACTCCCTCCATAGCCTGCCTCTGGAGGCTGTAACCTCGCCCGTCTCCAGACTGCGGACCACTCGCCTTGTCCCTCAGAAAGGGGTCAGATAGTCACAGACGCCTGGTGGTCTCCCCTGCATGCTGGTCCCTGTGTGTCCAAGTAGAGGGGTGCTCCACGGAGTTCTCACTAGCTTATGTTATGGAAATGGATCCGCAAACCTATCTTTTGAGACAATCTCTGAATGCACTCAAAGCACTAGCCTTTTCTCTAATAATTGAATACATTAACTCTTGCGTGAATGAGCCCAAGGATAGTACCCCACCCCCCTCCCCCCGAAAGGACACTACTTTCTAGGCAGGTGTACCCAGCAGTAACCCCTCCCAGGGAGAGTGAGCCGACATGTCCGTTGAGGAGATTGGGCAACACTGAGAAGCAGTCCGTTAGACTGTTTCTAAACAGTCTGTTAGAAGCCCACTAGGCTTCCCTCAGCTGTGAAGATATGCTTCCTTTCACCTTGAACCCCAAGACGATGCAGATACTTCTAAATCTGCGGATTTAATTACAGTGTTCACTTAGAGGTAAAATGGCATGGTGTGGACAGTATAGCAAACTGGACCACAAGAATGCCAAGTGTGTTAAAGTAAGCTCCTCCTAATCATAAGCAAGGGTACACGAGGCCACCGTTGCTTGTTTAATCCTCATTTTCTCATGATTTTGCTTCTTTCTGACAACATGGATGGCAAAGGCAGACCAAAGCATCCACATGCACAGTGGTCAGCCTCGGTCACCAGAAGAGTGGAAATAGGAGGGGTCACAGGCCACACACACACCGCCCCCCACCCTTCCTGCATTCCCTGTGCCCCCTCTGATTGGCCGTTTTAGTGAGAACCACATTCTCAGCAGGAAAAAGTGAGCTTGTTCACAGGCTCCGTTGTATGTATTTTATTATTTCATATTTATTTTAGTTGTGTTTATTTTTAAATAACTAGTTCCATTTCCAGTAGGTGCCTCCTTGCTAAGGGGTGGGGTTCAGAGGGGGCGGAAGTGGAATCTGCTGACTGGCAGCACCGTCTCCATGTTGAAGGCGATTTGGTCCTGTTGTCTGGCCGGCCCTATTTAAATCTCTGTGCCAGCTGCTCCAGGGCTTCCATGAGCTGCTCTTCCTCAGCCGGCGAGGAGGATGTTCTAGCCAGAGGCAAGTGTGTAGACACTGGTTTCCGATCTAAAAACGAGGGTGGAACAAAGATGTATGAGCTGCAGCCTGTAGACCAGCACTGGTCAGCTTAGAAGGGGCCCTGGACAGTAGGGTCTCCTACTGGCGAGGCCCCTCAGGTCAGTATTAAGCAGCACTAGAGAAGGAGGAGAGAGAACCCAGCTACTGCCAAGTGGACTCCAACTCCTGATGGCCGCAGGTGGCTCAGAGCAGAACTGGCCTCCACCGCGCTCTCAGTAGCTGGTGTTGGAGTAGATCACCTCCCTTCTGAGACACCTCTGAACGGACTCAATCCACCGGCTTTTTGTCGAACTGAGTGCATTGTCTTTGGCACCCACCTGAGACGCCTAAGGGGAGAGAGAGACAGCTGCGTTTTCAGATAGTCACCTGTGTTCTGTAGGGGCCTGGGGGTAGGTTCAAGTTCAGGAAGTGTGGAGTCCAGAGTTTGTGAAACAGGCAGGTGGCAGGTAGCTGGGACTGGCCATGTGGGAGAAGGATCCACTCTGGGCATCACAGAGCGTGATAATAGGGCACGAAAGGTGGTTAGCCTTCATGGGAAAAGATGTGGGGAAGACCTGGCTTCTGCCCTAGGAAAGCATTCCCTTCCTTATTTGCACAACTGTCATGAGGCCTCTTTTCTGCACTTGCTCCATTCATCCCACCAAGATAAAGCACGAAAATGCAGCAGATAGCGGCTTCCAAAAACAGAAGCAAAGGTAGAATTCCAGTTGCTGCATGGGTTCCCCTGGGCTGGGATCACCTTTCCAGACTGATGCCAGTCTTGCCCAAGACTTTGATTCGAGGGGGTTGCTATACGCACAGAGCCCACCAAATTGCAAAGATAAACAGGAAAGAAGTGAAGCAGAAATGTTGGGTCTAGAGTCAGGGGCAAAGGGCTTTGGAAGAGCAATCTCAGGCTCAGGACAAGGACCTGGTCACAGATACAGTCAGAGAGGGTGGCACCCCCCCCCC
>NW_022111367.1:5438154-5457950 GCF_000313985.2 Echinops telfairi | reverse complement strand
CACACACACACACACACACACACACACACACTTTAGGGGCAGGAGAGGCTGAGCTCCTTGTTGACAAGCTCTGTATTTGGGGGCTCAGACTGGAAGTTAGTTACCTTGGAAGAACTGACCACTGGGGTGCTTGGTGGCCACAGGGGAGAGGGCAAGCCACAGTACAGTGTCTGCCCCCTGTGCCGCAGAGCGCAGTCGGTCTCTCATCCGAACGTGGAAGCTTGGCATGGACAGTTGCACAGCTGGCGGAGGAAGGAACAGTAGACAGGCAGGCTGAGCACGACCGTGTTCGGAAGCAAAGGGAATTGGGATGCTCGGCATTTCTAATGACACACCCACACACACCCAATGATCACACGGCATCAATTCTAATACACAAACATGCACGCGCATGCACACACACAATGATCACACTCGGCATCATTTCTAATGACATGCACACACACAATCACAAAATGGAATAGGATCATAAGCACTTCAAGTCAAAATAACATTTTTCCAAGCTGTGAAGGGCGGATTTCAAAGAAGTGTGTCATAAAGATCCTCAGGTGCCCCTGACAACTGGGTGGGAATGGCTGCTCTGGCACCCGGTCGTCAGGCTTCAGGTCAACCCGTGCTGAGGGCACACTGCCTCAGCGTTCTGAGGAGGCCGCTCCTTCAACTTAACCCAAACAACAGTGCTTTACTTGGGGTGGGGGGGGGGTGCACTCCAGAGCCAGGAGAGTTAAATTTAAGACTGCCCGCAGGCTTTAGAGATTAAGAGAGAACCCTGGCTGTTGGTTTTTTGGACTGTTTTCAAATGTTCTTTGTAGAGAACAGTGTAATAAGGGAAAAGTTTTTGTGTGTGTGTGTGTTTTTTTAACCTCCTCTGCCAAGCTGTCTGCTTTGTCCACCAGGGCAACCAGGGTGTTGTCTTGGGCAGCCTCCCTACCCAGCCAGCCAGCCCTGCCTCACCCCTCGGCCAGCCCTTTGGCATGTGTGACCGCTGCTCCCCAGCCAAGGCCTGCCCGGATGCAGGTGGGGCTGGCTTTGTGATTGCGCTGCGGGTGAAACACCCGTTTTCCCGCAGACCTCAGGGAAAACGCCGTCTGACATGAGCACGTGAGGAAACACAGCCGTTCTCTCCCAAACCGCATTACAGAAGTTCAGAGATAGGAGCCAGCTGATTCAGGCATGCTCTCTCTTTTTAAAATGGAAAAACTAACATTTCTATTTATTTTCACAGAATACTTGCTTGTTGTGGGGAAATTGATAAACACTGGTGAGTGAAAAGAAGCATGTAAAACCCTCAGCCCTACCACTCATAGTCCCTGTGTGGTGCAAACCTTGGATGGACTCAATTGCCAACCGAAAGGTTGGAGCTGTGGGTGCCTTGGGAGAAAGAGGCTGACTCTCTACTTCTGAAAATCAGCGACTGAGAGCCCAGGAGGCAGTTTGCGCTGACAACAGTGGGTTGCATTAGTCAGAAGTGAGTCAATGGTACCTGTGTTTTGACTGTACCGCGAGGCTCTGAGATTGACAATGCTTTGTAGAACCCGTAGGCCACGTGTAGTGAAACTACCTTAACCCAGATGTCCAATCCAAGGGACCTGCTTGCTCAACACAGACACTGAATATGCACAATGACCTTAGCTGGAGCTGTCAGGCGATGTGTACGGAACTCACGAGGCAAAGCGCATAGCCGGGTGAAACTAAGCCTGATACTCATTAGGAAATGAGAAGAATTGAGAGGCCCCATACTCCAAACCGTCAGTCTGATCTCCTCCTGGTGCATCTTGCTGAGCACCTCCCTCCCTTTTTATCTGTGACAGGTATGTGCAGCAGACGGCCAGCGTCGGCCAAGGTCCAAATAGGCCTTTCTCTGTAGGAGTCTGGGTGCTGGTGTGTGTGTAGCAAAAATAAGACAAAAAGGCCTGTCCTATTTGAGAAGCGGATACTTTTCATTTAGCAATAGATCGCAGACAGTTTCAAGGCCTGAGCAGTATTCCTTGGTGCCAGGGTTTCATAATTAATCTAGCACTAACGCTCTAATGGGCAACTTTGTTTTCCATATCTTTTCATTATTTGTTTGGATGAATGCACAAGAAGAGAGTGAATCAGAAAGTAAATGCTACAAAAATCACAGAAACCTTTATTAAAAATATCCACCCCAATTGCCATTGACTCGATTCTGATTCCTGGCAACTCCCAGGTGTGTCAGAATACACGGTGCTTCCTCGGGTTTCCACCACCGACTGCTTCTCACCATGGCCTCCAGCTAGGTCTACACACCTCCGAAGACAGTGTTTCTGTCTCTAAGCCTTTCCTGAAAAATTCTGAGCAATTCAACTTACACCACACTAAAACAAGTTTTTCTATCCTCAAGAGACTCAAATTGTGTTCCTTGTCCCATGTTCTTTAAGTTTGGGGTAAGTCTAATGACGTTCTCACAGGACAGCCCTGCTGTCCTCGAAGTAATGCATTGTCATGATGGGAAAATGTTCCTTGGCACAACCTTCCAGGTCTCTTTCTCACCAATGCAATTTTCCGTTTTCTTTAAATTCTTCCTACTAGGCCCCCATGACAGTCCTGTGTCTTTTGAGAACATTTACCGACAGCCCCCCTTTGGGATCCCAGAGCAGTCACCATCACCGTCTGAGCTGGCTTCTCTGCCCTGCATTTAACCGGCCCAACAGATCCCACTGGAGGCCACTGCTTTGAGGTTTTTTTTAAGGCACTCAAATGAGAATGTATTGCTGCCATTCACTGATTACAGAGTTAAGGTTAATGCATTTTGTGTGGAAAGAACCCACGCATACATGAACTAGAACCCTATTAGCAATACAAGTTCATGGACAAATTGAACTATTCCATGAGTTTTTGAAACCCCTTTGTACATAGGGTGCCTGGGTGGTACCAGCAGTCTGTGCTCCATGGGAAAGCTAACGAGTGGTGGTTCAAATCCACACAACTCCATAGAAGAGGAATGAGATGGAGTCATAGAACATTTAAGAGGCGGGCTGAGATGAAGTCAATTCGTAAGGCCCTTCTAGCCAGAATCCTATTTGTGATGTATTTTAATTCTGGCCTCTGTGCCTGGGGCTATAATCACAGTTTGGAAGGAGTTCTCAGCTATACTAATGGACAGTATTAAGGCAGGATTTAGTCTCCACCTCATTCGAAGGCGTAAACCAAGCCACTTCCCTTTTGGTCTGCTAAAAGACAAAAACTACCTCTAAATCAAAGCCTCCGTGTACAGTGGCTTTTTCAGAGCTACTTCAGAAGCGGGAACACACAGAAATCCCAGGGCCATCTGAAGATTAGCCACCAGTGGAGCTTGTTTGAGATCTGCCTGAAGTGGCAGAGGCGAGACCCGAGGCACCAAAGGCTGCGGCACTGAGACCGTGGGACAGAGCAAAGGAGTCAGGCTGAAACCAGAGGCCGAGCCAAGGAGGACATGAGAGAGCGGAGCAGTGCTGAGGCCATGAGACTAAAGCAAAGGCCAAGGGCCCCCGTGGCTGAGAGGCTGAGGACCAGAAAGAGACTTGGCTCCTTGCTGAAGAGAGGTGTTGCTATGGGCCAATGACTGTAACCTTAATGTTTTGTGATCCTGACTTGTGACTTAGGAACTTCCCTAATAAACTCCCTTCATTGCGAATATGGTCTGTCAGTTCATGGCCAATGCAATCAACTATTGATTGAATCCAACACAGAAGTAGTGTGCCATGGGGAGGACTTGTTGGTGTCAGAACAGATCAAGAAGGAATGGAGGGTGGAGACATGTCTGACCTCGGTGTGGCAATAGGAAAGTCAGAGGAGGTCAGATAGGGCTCCCAATGCCATTTCCTCACCACCCAAAAGCTCCCATAAAGATTACAGCGGAGAAAATCTTAGGGATCAGTTCTAGGCCGGGGTTGCCATGAATCATCTCAGGGACAACAGGTTTTTATAAAGATAGTAATGCATTTTAAGGCTTCTAATAAATTCTTCCAACCTTTCCCTGAGAAATACTGAACAGCAGTGTAAGAGAACCTGCTTCCCTAAACACTGTGGCCTAGGACAAGGAGGGATGCCTTACCCTTTCAGGATCTGAATCTGTAAATGGGTCTCTTCACGTAGCACATTTCCTAGGGGCTGTGAGAACTTTATACATGTATGCACATCCAGCACTTGGAGGAGGAGCCCTGGCAGCAGAGTGGTTACGTGTTGGGCTGCTAACTGCAAGGTCAGCGGTTCAAAAGCATCAGCTACTTCACTAGAGAAAGACATGGCTTTCTACTCCCAGAAAGAGTTACAGTCTTAGAAACTCAGAGGCGGTGCGACCCTGTCCTACAGGGTCCCTGTGAGTCATCATTGACTTTTGGCAGAGAGCAGCAGCAGCACTTAGTGGTACCTGACACCTACAGTGCTCTGTGGGAGGGTAGCTATTGTTGCTGCTGTTTGTAGTTGCCTTCATTACAGACAGCACAAGCGACCTGCCCAAGGGCCCGGAGTTGCTGCCTTGGCATGCTTCCAGATCACCCCAGGTGTCTCTTCAGTGATCATTCGATACCTTTGGTGTGCTTCATTGAAATGGGAGTGGCTTCTCCACTAGGTTCATTATGACTAGTTGTAGTCAGGAGAGCCCATGTAGCCCCAGGCCCACCCTCCCCAGCACCATCTTCTCCATGGCGTAGGAGCAGGCACCCTGTAGACAAAGGTGCTGCATCGGAGAATGGGGTTCTCCCTCTAGAGAGGTTCTCCCTCATCCTCAACCTACACGGACATGGAGGAAGTCTTTGGCCATGGGAAGGCGTCCCACAACTGCTCGGGCATTTTTAGGTGAAGAAAAGCAGCACGGACACGGGAGGCGTTGGCCTACCTGGGTTGTCCACCCAGCCCGGATGCATGGACGAGAAGTGGATGTTCCTGTGCGTGCCAGCCCATCGCTCGGTCAGAACCACCTGCTGCCTCTGTGACAGGAGTGAAGAAGGAACAAATGAAGATTGGCAATGAGGCAGGGGGCTGGCCAGCAGGCTCATGGAGGCAGCTCCCAGACCATCATTGTCCTGGGCTCTGCAATGTGTGCCGCCCCCTGGGTCACACCTTCCTCCGGTTGGGGTTTCCCTCTCACGATCTGAGCAGAACTCACAGGAGTGAGAATTAGAACCAACAGACTACCGGAAGAATGAAAACCTGGAGGAGGGAAGGGAGGGAGAAAAATGAGCTGATCCCAAGGGCTCAAATAGAAAATGTTTTAGGGAGGGGGAAAATGAGCAACTGATATTAAGGGCTAAAGTAGAAGGCAAATGTTTTGAGAATGATGAGGGCAACAAATGTACATATATACTTGACACAATGGATATATGTATGGACTGTGATAAGAATTATATGAGCACCCAATAAAATAATTTAAAAAAAAAAGAAAATGTTTTTAAAGATGGCAACATATGTACAAATGTGCTTGAGACAATGGATGGATGGATGGATTGTGATAAGAGCTGTACGAGCCCCCAATATACTGATTTAAGTAAAAATAAATTAAAATAATAAATTTCTTATCACGATCCATACATACATCCACTGTGTCAAGCACATTTCTACATTTGTTGCCATCATCATTCGCAAAACATTTTCTTTCTACTTGAGCCTTTAGTATCAGTTCATTTTTCCCTCCTCCCCTTCCTCCCTCACGAACCCTTGATAATTTATAAATTATTATTTTTTCATGTCTTACACTGACCAATGTCTCCCTTCACCCACTTTTTCTGTTGTGATTGGTTCCCCCTTTCTGCCCCCACCTTTCCCTTACCCTCCCGGTATCACTACTCTCATTAATAATACTTTTTTTTTTTTTTTAAAGGATGAAAACCCATGGGCTGCACAGGATTTCCTTAGTCCATAGTGGTGCAGTAATCCTCGCAGCACGCAGACTTTTCAAGAACCACTGTCAGACTCGTCTCTGCTAGACATGAGTCCGTGAGGGCTGCTCCGGCCCACCTCCCCCCACCCCACCCCCAGCTGCTCCTCACAGTACCGCACGCACTGTCACCGGGCTGGCAAATGCATGGGAGATGGTTAAATGTTTAGATACACATAGTTTTATGCTATTGCCAGCACTAGGGCAGTCTGATCACGGTTTGTGAAGAAGTCCATTTCTGAGCACCATTGATGATGAATGACCATGAGAGTCATTCATCATCAGTACAGAGAGCTTAGCAAATCATCAGGATCTTGCCTATAAGTTATTGAGCAAAAATGGACACTCCACAGGCATGCAAGGTGAAGATGGAGAAAAGGAATTCCCAGAGAGGGCTTGACGACGCCAAACAAGGAAAGCTGAGGCGCCCGGGCAGCTTCCAAAACAGTGGCTTTCGAACCAACCAGGTGGATTTCAGAGGAAGAACGGCAAATGTGAAGTTCTAAAATCCCTATAAATACATTTTGGTAGTTACATAATTACATGTCAATCAAGTCACAGCCTGAGGATGCCTTCTTCTGGGTGTGGCCTGATGAGGATTCTGGGAACTTTCTCCTTCTCTGTCTTCATCTTCTTGTTGACCAGCCACACAGAGACTTGCGGAGTCCTGCAAGAGCCTCTCTCTCTCTGCCTCACCTTCCTGTTGAAGAGCCATGTGGAGACCCACCCCAGTGCTGAGATACTTCCACTGCCACTGGATCCACAAGACTTTGCACCCACTGGCCTGTGATCTTTCTGCGTTTTGCATTATTGCATGTGACTGTGTGAGTCCGAAGAAGGATTTGGGGACTAGTATTGAACGTATGGGCTAATACTGGACTTGATCTGGACTGGGCTGGGATGTTTTCTTAACATACAATCACTCTTTGATATAAAGCTTTCTTTTACATATACGAATGTCTCTAGATTTGTTTCTCTAGTCTAACCAGCCTAACATATGTTGAAACATGGCTCAGAGCAGTTAGGACCACACTTTCTGTTAAAAATGGACCTAGTATCTGGATTCTTTTTTAAAAAAAAGTCATTTTATTGGGGCTCTTACAGCTCGCATCACAATCCATACATCCATCTATTGTGTCAAGCACATTTGTACATATGTTGTCTGGACTATTTTTGCCCTTTTAATTCTTCAGAATCAAATGCCCAAGCCCTTCAGAATGGGCCAGGCTATTCTTGTGGCATCGGTCTCTACATGGAAGACTAGTCTGGTGGGGTGTAGACGAGGAACACCCCTGCTAGCCTCCTGTTTTGGTGGTCACTGATCACCATTGCTTTCTGTGTTATCTAAGAAATACACCAAAAAGAGGTGGCAGAATTTGTTTTGACCTCTCCCAGGGCATGCTGGGTCAGAGCAGCACTATGCTGGACTCCTAGTGAGAAGAGGACTCCTTAGCCAGGGAAAATTCTCAAATGCCCTGTGCACTAAGCCACAACCAGGCACCAGCAAGTTGACTCTAACTCATGGACCCTCCCCCCTGGGAGTGTCCGAGAACGGTGTTCCATGAAGTTTTCAATGAACGGTTCTACGAAGCGCATCGGCAGCCTTTCTTCCAAGACTCACACATCAAACCTTTCTGTTTGCAATGAGCAAGTTAACTATTTGCACCACCCAAGAACTCCACTGTTTACTGAGGTCCAAATTAAGTATATTCCAGACTCAGCCTTCCTCGGGAAAGTACCATGTGGCACATTAATGCAATGAGAAATCACCTCACTTACCTTGTTTTGTGCATAGACTATCTTTCCACTAAATACTGTGTGTTCTGACTGTAGATCACTGGTATTCAGTTTCTGAACCAACATTCCTCCTGAGGAGACTGTTATCTGTAATAAAGGTGAATGGAATTTATAAACATAAGTGAGACTCCTCCTCATGCATGAATCTTGACTGCCTTTTTACTGTCTGTATTTCATTATCATTTCCTTCCACTGTGGTTTGTTAAAGTTCTTCATCGAGTGAAGGAACAACTTGCAAGTTTACATGAGAGAAAATAAAGATTATAGCCACAATTTTCTAACTTAACTAATGAAGAAATGTTTCTTGCTTAGTTACAAGGGTTTAGGCGAAACTGGGTTTCTCTCAAGAAAGGAAGCAAAATTAACTTGATAATGAATTCATTTGGCACCTTTCACTTTTGTATATGACTTCGCGTTGGCAGTGGCAGGTGCCACTGAGTCCGACTGATAGCATCCCAGCCAGGGCCTGGGCTGTGCTCGCACTGGTGATGTTTGAGCCCATCGTGAGAGCCCCTGTGTCAGTTCACCTTGTTGAGGGTCCTCTCCTTCCCTTTGGTTGGCCTGTTTCAGTAAGCAGGATGTCCTCTTCCGGGGACCGGTGTCTGCTGACAACATATGAACAAACTACATGAGACAGTCTCACTACCCTTCCTTCAAAGGAGCATTCTGGCTGTACTTCTTCCAAAGGTAAGTTGTTTGGTTTGATGGCAGTCTTCAGTACTTTCAACAGTCTTTGCCAACACCATCAAGGCGTCGATTTTCTTTCAGTCTTCCTTATTCCTTGTCCCACTACCACATCCATATGAGGTACCTTAGCTTGGGTCAAGCATGCCTTGGTCCTTAAAGTGGAATCCCGCTCTTCAGCATTTAGAAGAGGTCTTGGGCAACAGGTTTTCCCAATGCACTACACCACTTGGTCTCTTGTTGCTGGTTCCATGAGCACTGATTATAGATTCAAGCAAAAGGAAATCCTTAACAACTTTCATCTTTTCTCCCTTTATCATGTTGTTGTCTGTTGGTCCACTTGTGAGGATTTTTGTTTTATAGACATTGAATTAGAATAAACACTGATTGGTGATTTTCCATAGTCTAAAGAGGTCTTGTGTAGCAGATTTACCTAATTTATCAAAAGCATCCCTTTTGATTTGTTGCAGCAGTCACGAAATCAAATGACAGACTTCATTGGGTAAATCTGATGTGCAAGACTTATTGGAAGTGTTGAAAAGTGAGGATGTTACTTTGAGGACTAAGGTGTGCCTGACACAAGCCATGGTACTTTTAGTTGCCTCCAATGCATGTGAAAGTTGGACGTTAAATAAGTGAGACTGAAGAAGAATCGATGCATTTGAATTATCATGCTGGCGAAGAATATTGGAAGTAACATGGGCTGATAAAAGAACAAACAAATTTGTTGTGGAAAAAGTACAGCCAGAATGCTCCATAGAGGAAAGGATGGCAAGGCTTCATTTCATGTAATTTGGACATGTTATCAGGAAAGACCAGTCCCTAGAGAAGGGCAGTGAGATAGTTTATTGTGCCAGCCTGGCCCATAAACACAAGTGGGATTAACTGAAGGGCAGAGAGATAAATGGCTTGGTGAGATTCGCCTTTCTTGTCTCTCGCTCTTTGATCATTGGACCAGTGTGCGGCTGCCTTGCTTGTCGTGTGCCTCAATTTAAAGGCTACACTACCTGTGGGACGCCTAGCCTGTGGACTGTGTCGCTCTAAGTTGAGGTCCCTTTAAGACATCCCTGGAGCTGGGGACTGGCGGTTGGTGACCTGCCTTCTGATTGGCTACCTGCCTTGTGATTGGCTGCTGTGCTGACATAGCCTAGCTCTCTCTATAAATAGAGGAAGATCTGGCAGCAGACTAGACTTCAAGAACTGCTAGTCTCTCACAACTCTCTCTCATGGGAGTGAGTTGCAGTGAGCCATTTGTAGTGCTTTATAATTTAACTGTTTATTTCTTGTATTATATATTTATCTGTATATGATTTAACAGTTCATTTCTTGTTATATATCTAATTATCTTTATAAATAAATATATTATCAGAAATTTGGTTTTATCTCTCTAGAGAACCCTGTCTAACACAGGCAGCAAAAAGAGGAAGGCCCTAGACAAGACGGACTGACAGAGAGGCTGCAACACTGGGCTCAAACATTACAAATCTTGAAGGTGGAACAGAGCCAGGAGGTGTTTTCTTCTGTTGTATAGAGGGTCGCTATAAGCCAGAACTGCTTCCACAGCGCCGAACAAGAACAACAACTTTTGTGATTGGTGCATACATTTGATTGTTACTGCAGGGGCAGTGAGTTTCTCAATGAGGCTCTTCTAGTCAGTCTCTGTAACATCCACTAAAAAGACCTTTTCCTGAATAAAAATGTGGGAGAAGACACTGCGAGGATTCACCTATCATGGCTTTCAGGTTACATTGGATTGCCATCCTGCTGGGTATAAAAGAAGCCCTCTGAGATGCAGGAGGAGGGGCTCTCACTTCCAGCAAGAGCCAGGAGCGAAGTAAGTCCTGCAGACCCCCCAAGAGTCTTGCACAGTGAGCCCCTTTGATCCAGAAAATCGCTGTGTCATCAGACAAACAGCAGAACACTCAGGAGTCAGAGCCTGAAAGTGAGGGATTTTCCAGCTCACCGAGCAAGTAAAGCTGGGTGCTTTGGAGCAGGATGCTGGCTTACTGGAATGAGGCTCCTCTGAGTCCTTGATAAGGGGAGCTGAGTTCACTGACCCATGGTGCTTGTGCTTGAACTGAGAGCTTGCAGGTTGAAGCTTACAGCAGATTGGCATGCCTTTGTAACACATCCTGATGAACATCTGTATCCTGAGCTTTCCTTATTTGCATTGTGACCAGTCAATTACCTTGATAAACCCTTCAATCATGAATATTTTGAGATCTGTGTAGCTGTTGCAACAAATATTAGAACCTAAATGAAAAATAGAGAATGGTCTTTGAGACAGAACCCAGTTGTACTCTCCTGTATCAAGATATATGTCGAAATATTCTTTTTGGTGATAAATGCAATGCCATTCTGCTTGAATTTATCATTCCTGGTGTGTTAGACCAGGTTGACTAGAGGAGTAAGCCCAGAGACATTCATATTCCGTCTGTACTCGTGTATAAGCCAAGTTTTTCAGCACGTTTTTAATGCAGTTTTTGTGGCAAAATTAGGTGCCTCGACTGATATTTAGGTTGGCTTATACTCGAGTATATATGATATGTGTAAGAAAGTGCTATATAACAAGAAGTAATGTCTCAAGAAAGTGTCCCAGCCCAGTCCAGCTCAAGTCCATAAGTCTGATACTAGTCCATAAGTCCATCTTCAGACCCATGCAACCACATGCAATGAGGCAGAGCAAAGTAAGACCACAGGCTGGTGGGTGCAGAGTCCTGTGGGTCAAAGGTCATGGAAACATGGAAGGGCCCCAGCAGCTCTCAGGGTGGCCGCCAGAGTCCTCACAAGCAGGAAAGCAGAGTGGGAGAAAGAGAAGGCGGTTCCCAAGGTCCTTCTGAGAAGGCCACACACTCAAGGAAGCACCATCAGTCTGTGACCCGATGGACAGGCTTGATTTCATCCCTGTACTTTCATACATCTTCAACTTGAAATGATTCACTAGTACACCTGGCAAAGTAAATTACATGATTATCTGATTCACAATGGCCAATGCCAGCGTATGTAAGCTAATCATGCTCTTCATTCATCCCATTCCATTTTTGAGAACTTCCCATTTTCCTAGATTCCACTTTATTAGTAATAGATGTTTGTAGCTATTTATTTTCCTATTTTGAGTTGTGTCCCAACAGCAAAGGAAGGTCCGGAAAGCTTGACTTCGTCCACGTCAGTATGGCTGACTGTCCTGCAAGAAGGCAGCTCTTCCTCGGTTATATTTTGAGTGCTTTCCAACCTCAAGGGCTCATCTTCTGGCACTCTATCAGACAATGTTCCGCTGTTATTCATAATGGTCGGAGGGGCTAATCCCTCAGAAGTGAACAGGGTGTGTGTGTGTGTGCGAGACAGAAAGAGAGAAAGAGATTTATTGAATGTCAAAAGAAGTGACAAAGCAATGAAGGAAGGTTGCAATGCATGCCTTAGTGTAGTAATTTTCCTAGTACTTCTTTTTAATCAATAATTTCCCTAAGTATTAAGCATCCCTCCTAACGTGGACAATGTTCTTTTTCTTTCCTACTGCTGCTCCTGTTGTTGTTGTTATTGTTAGGTGCCTTCCAGTCAGTTCCAACCCAAAGCACCCCTATTAGCAACAGAAGGAAACACTGCCCTGTTCCGCGCCATCCTTGCAATTGTTCCTATGCTTGAGCCCATTGTTATAGCTACTCTGTTAATCCAGTTCTTGAAATCCTTTCTCTCTTTCCCTGGCCCTCTACTCACCAAGCATGATGCCTTTCCCCAGGGACTGGAGTATGTCCAAAGTATGTAAGACAAAGTCTTACCATCGTTTCCTCTAAGTCTAGCCATCCTTGCCCATACTTCTTCGAAGAAAGACTTGTTTGTCCTTTTAGCACAACTGAAATACATCAATTCTTCTTCAGTTTTCCTATTCAGTATCCAACTTCCACATGCATATGAGGTAAATGAAAATATCATGGGTTGAATCAGGTGCACCTTAGTCCTCAAAGTAACTTCCTTACTTTTCAATATCTTAAGAGGTCTTGTACAGCAGATTTACCTGTTACATGTCTTTTGATCTCTTGACCTCTACTTCCATGAACATTGAGTATGGATCCAAGTAAGATGAAATCCTTGACAATTTCAGCCTTTTCTCCATTTATCATGAGGTGTTAGTCTGGGTAGAGAGACAAATTCATAGACACTCATATGTGTATAAGAAAGAGCTTTATATGAAAAGTAATTGCATATTAAGAAAATATCCCAACCCAGTCCAAATCAAATCCATAAGTCCGGTATCAACCCATATTTCCGATACCAATCTACAAATTCCTCTTCAGACTCATGCAACACATGCTTGAAGCTGAATGCAGGAGGATCACAGGCCAGTGGTTGGAAAATCTTGTGGTTCAGTGGTGGTGAAAGCATCTCATTGCTGGCGTGGCTCTCCATGCGGCTCCTCCAGCTCCAGGGCTCTGGCTGCATCAGTGGCTGCACCAGCGGAGCTCCATCAGGCTTGTCATCAGGAATGTCTCGCCAGGAAGAGTGTAGTAGGGAGTGTATCTGTTCTGCCTCCAGGGAGCTATTTATCTCCATCGCGCCTCCAAATGAGGTCATCAAGCTGCGACCTGATGGACAGGCTAGACTCCATCCCTTCACAAGTTGACAAGAGATTATATAACTGCCATACATGAAGTTACTTATTGGTCCAGTTGTGAGGATTTTGGTCTGTTTTACATCGAGTTGTAGCTCTTCTGAAGGCTGCAATCTTTGATCTTCATCAACAAAGCTTCACGTCCCACTTTTAGCAAGCAAGGTTATGTCATCTGTATACTGAAGGTTGTAAATAAGCCTTCCTCCAATCCTCATGCCACATTCTTCAAATAATCCATTTTCTCTGATTATTTGTTCAGCATACAGATTGATTAATTATGGTGAGAGGATACAACCGTGACACACGTTTCCTGATTTTAAGTCTTGCAGTATTTCCTTGCTCTGTTTGCATATGGCCTTCTGATCCATGTACAGGTTGTACATGAGCACAATGAAATATTCTGGAGTTCCTATTCTTTTCAAGGTTATACATAGTTATGACCACACAGTCACATGCCTTTGCATAGCCAATAAAACACAAGAAGACACCTTTCTGGTGTTCTCTGCTTTCAGCCAAGGTCCACCGAGCATCAGAAATAATATCCCTTGTTCCACATCCTCTTCTAAATCCTGCTTCAACCTCTGATAGTTCCTGTCAATGTACTGTGCCATTGTTGGGTGATCTTCAGCATTATTTCACTTGTATGATGTATCAATATTTTTCTATAGTTTTAGCATTCTGTTGGGTCACTTTTCTTTGGAATGGGCACAAATATGGTTAGTTCTCTTACAGTCAGTTGGTCATGTAGCTGTCTTCCAAGTTTCTTAGTATAGATAAGTGAGTGCTAAAAGTACTTCATCAGCATATTGAAACACTTCAATCAGTATTCCAGCATTGCTGTAGCCTTGATTTTTGCTTGAACAACTTCCTTCAGCACCATTCATTCATGCTCATCTGCCTCCTAAAATGGCGGGATGCTCACTACTTCTTTTTGCTACAACGACTTTTGGTATTTTTTCCATCTTTTGATACTTCTTGCATCATTCAAAATTTTCCCCATAGGCTCTTTCAACAATGCAACTTGAGGCTTGATATTTTTCTTGAGTTCTTTCCGTTTAAGATACACTGGACATATTCTTCCGTTTTGGTTTTCTAACTCTAAGTCTTTGCACCTAAACCAAACTCACTGCCATTGAGCCAATGCTGACTCATAGCGACCCGCTGTGGGTTTCCAAGACTGTAATTGTTTATGGAGGTAAAAAGTCCACTCTTTCTCCTGCGGTACCACTGGTGGGTTCAAACTGCCTACTATGAGGATCACAGCCCAACGCATAACCACTCCACCACCAGGGCTCCGGGTCTTTCCCCAGTTTATTATAATATTTGACTTTGTCTTCTGGAGCTGCCCATTGAAATTTTCTACTCAGCTCTTTGATTTCATCATTTGTTCCATTTTTCTTAAGCTACGCTATGATTTAGAGCCAGTTTCAGAGTTTTTTCTCACATCTACTTTGATCTTTTCTTTCTTTCCTCTCTTTTTAACGACCCTTTGCTTTCTTCGTGAATGATGTTGTTGATGCCCTCACATAGCTCATCTGGTCTTTTGTCATTAGTGCTCAATGCATCAAATCTGTTCTTCGGTTTTCTCGAAATTCAGGTGGGATAGACTCAAGGTCGTATTTTGGCTCTCATGGACTTGTTTTCATTTTCTTCAGCTTTATCCTGAACTTACATATGAGCAATTGATGGTTTGGTTCCACAGTCAGCCTATGGCCTGGTTTTAAATGCTGATGATGAGCTTCTCCGTGATCTCTTCTGACAGGTGTAGTCAACTTGACTTCTTTGTATCCTATCTGGAGAAGTCCATGGATAGAGTCACCTTTTGTGTTGTTGAAAAAAGGTGTTTGTTATGAGCAAGTCATTGGCCTTGGAAGATTCTATCATGCAACCTCCAGCTTCCTTTCTATCTATCACCAAGGCCATAGTTTCCAACTACTGTTCCTTCCTCTTTGCTTCCAATTTTTGCATTCCAATCATTAATAACCATCAATGTATCTTGATTGAATGTTTGATCAATTTCCAATTGAAGATTTGGGTGGACTTCTTCAATTTCTTCATCATTAGTTTTTGTGGTTGGTACATACATTTGAATAATAGTTGTATTGATTGGATTTCCTTGAAGGTGGATAGATATAATTCTATCACAGACATTATTGTACTTCAAATTGATTTTGAAATATCTGGTTTGACAACGATGCAATGGCATTCCTCTTGATGTTGTCATTTCCAGCATATGATTTTCTGATTCAAAATGGCCAATAACAACCCACTTAAGCTCACTGATGCCTACGGTCTGGATCATTATGCATTCAGTTTCATTTTTGATGATTTCCAATCTCTCTAGATTCATATGTCACACATTCTATGTTCTGATCATTAGCAGATTTTTTGCAGCTGTTTCTTCTTACCTTGACCCCTGCCCCATTGGCACATGAGATCCTGAAGGCTCCACTCCCACCAGCTTCACTCCATTCATGTCACCGTGGTGGACTCCAAGAAAGCAGCTCCCGAGTCACATTCTGAGTACCCTTAAGCCCCAGGCCCATCCTCCGGCACTATCTCCAACAAGCTCTGTGTCCATTCAGTAGGCCTTCACTATCTGACCATGTTTTGAAGCTATCCATAAGGTTTCAGCTGCTACTTCTTCTGAAGTGGGCAGCCAATTCTTTGTCATTACCTGTTGTAGCTTGGAAAGTCCACTGAAACGTAATCACTTTGAGTGTAGACCCTGCTGTCATTCGAAATGCTAGTGACACAGCTTCCAGCATCTCAACAACACACAAACCACTACAGCATGACGAACTGACAGACATTCAAGCCATACTCATGCTCAAAACCTTCCTGCTTTTCAGATATTTTAATGTTTTCCATTTTTCTATATAGCCTTTCATAATTCCACCTATCTTCTCTTGGCTTCTTTTTATTCTTTTCTAAACCTAAATCAATGGCAAAGCTATAATATCCTAGTAGTTAAACAGCACAAAGGACCCATTTTAGCTTTCTGCTAATAGAGTAAAAATAATGTTCACACTTTGTCACATTTAATAACAGCAGCTATGAAATATATTCCTTTAAATAATTATTATACACGACAGAATTGGTTTTGCTTAACCACACAAAACTCAAAAGGTTATTGCAAAATAAATTTGAAGTACAATGCTGTCTATGATAGGATTATATCTATCCACCTTGAAGGAATTCCAAGCAATTCAACTATTATTCAAATGGTTGCACCAACCACAAAAGCAAATGATGAAGAGGGAGATGATGTGAAATGTAAACCAATATGGAGCATTGCAGCAGAAAGGCTGGATTACTCCTGAAATTTCAGAAACAGTTCTACTTCATCATTGTGTCAAAATTGACTAAACGGCAACTGGTTTTTGCTTTTATTTTTCATGCAGGCAGCAGTCCCCGCGATAGCAATGAGAGGAGGCAGGAGTAAGGGATGCTGGGGTGCTTTCTGAGAGCAAGAAATGTCGATGTAAAACCGACTCCCGGATCTGCAGACTTCCAGGAGTCCTCTCCTGCTAGAATGAGCATTTGAGAATCCCAGGCTGTGCCTTACGAGCAGGAAGAAGCAGGGGCTTACCAACCGCTCCATTCTCATCTGCCCTGCTCCACTGCCACCCTGGCTAGCCCTGTCCGGGCTGGCTTTCTTTCAGGCTCTTTCATGGGAGACAAATGCCCTGTGAACCTCATCAGTCTTCCCTGTGGATGTAGGCTGAATGGTCCCATGAGGCATTAGGGGTAACAAACATAGGACTGCTGGATCCTTGGCTTCTGCCATCGCTGACAAAGGTTCCCAAAGCATCAACTCACCACTCTGGGGTCATGTTCATTCTCAAGTGCAGGGATCAGGGCTGTAGTGAGAATATACACACCTGCAGAGACCAAAAAAAACCAAACAACATCCTGAGCCAGGAATCCGACCCCCTGTGCTACAGAACTGGATGTCTGCAGGGCGGGGAAGCCAGACCTGTTCATTTGCATATACCCTCCCCAAGAGTCCCTAGAGGTTCAAATGGTCATCCTGCTCGGTTACTAACAGAAAGGTTGGACGGTCTGCTCCAAAAAACGTAGGCCCTCCCTAAGTTGGAGTCTGCTTTATGGCAACTGGTTTTATACATTTGCTGTTTTGTTTCTCCTTCAGCCTTCGCAGGTGCTTGGTTGCCCAGGAAAGAAAAACCAAGAAGCCTATGAGATTCTGTGAAGCTTCAAGTACTGAGGAAAAGAAGTCTACACTCCAGAGCCGAGAAAACAAATGACAGAATAGTGTGAGTCCAATCTGGGTGGAAATCTACATATGTTAATGATGTCTAGTCTGTATGTAAAATGATACCAATGTGAAATTTAACAATACTGTTATCTCTCAAGGCTAGGATTAATGAAGACTTATTTTCTATGCTATACATTCTGTATAATTTGACTTGAATTTTTTATGAGTGTATAATTATTATTTCTACAAGGATTACATATGGATTTGAACCACCAACCTTGTGGTGAGCAGCCCAATGCCAAACCCATAGCACTAACAGGACTCCATATATAAGTGTGACTGTGTGTGTGCTATTGTTGTTGTTGTTAGATATCGTTGAGTTGGTTCTGATTCATAGCTATCCTGTGCACAGCAGAACAAAATACTGCCCAGTCCTGCACCATTCTCATCATTACTGTCCGAGCCCATTGTTGCAGCCACTGTGTATGCAGATCTACAGTCACACACACACACACACACACACACACACGTGTAAAGTTGTGCAAACAATTGGCTCTCAGCTACTAACCCCAAGGTAGGTGATTCAAACCCACCCAATGGTGCTGACAAAGGAAGGAGTAGGGATTGCTCCCATCAAGATGTTAGCCAAGCAAACCTGGAAGGCTGGACTCGGTGCCACATAGGGCCTCCCTGAGTTGGAATCGGCACTATGGCAATGGTTATGCACATGAAACATTTAACGAACCACGAAACACATTACTGGACACGGAACAATAGCCACAATATATGAAATGAGATGGTAACACCCACCGCCCCCCCAAAGGGAGTATGACCGTAATTCCATCTTCAGAGGAAATGTGTCAAAACAAAGAAAAATGTCTAGAAGGATATATTTTGGTCCACTAAAAGGCTAAAAATGCTATCAGTGAATAATGGAATTATAGATGATTTCAATTTTGTTCTTATGCCTATCTGTATTTCTTTAGACAATTAACATGGGTGTAAGTGAACAATATTGCTATAAAATCATTTACAAAATAAAGAATATCAAAATATAAGGTGAGTCTTTCTCCATCTAGGTCTATGCGCTTCTTAGTGTGTTGTTTCCATGTCTCTAAACCTTTCCTGAAAATCTCGGTGCTCTTCAATGTACATCACGTGGAAACAGCAGTTTGGGTGTCATCAAAGGATTCTGATCTGGGTCCTTTCACAGGGTTGTTGTTTTTTTTTAATTTGGGGAAGAAGAAGAAGTTTGCTGTGAGGGTAGAGTAAGGTTTCCTAATAAAAGTCTGTGGGACAGCCCTTACTACCCCGAAGGATAAGCAGGTGCATTGTCCTGATGGAAAAAATTCCTCAGTGTAATTTTCCTGCCCTTTTCCTCATCACCTATGCCATTTTCCATTTTCTTAAAACTTCTCCCTAATAATCTCCCATGATTATCCTGTGTTCAAAGTAACATCAAAATTACCCTTTGGGAGTCCACAAAACACTTACCTTAGCTTTCTGAGCTGACATCTGCTTTGATTCTAACTGCCCCCGTAGATCCCTTCTAAAGGCACAGTTTTGATTGGACCTATTTTTGAAAGCACCCTAAGCTGACAAGTGTATTACTGAGAGGACTTGTTTGAAGCTATCTGCTAAATGGAGAGACATGACTAAGCATGTTCCATTTGGAAACAATGTGTGCCTGGACACACTGCAACACTAGTAGCTATACTTACCTTCCTGGGTTATCTTGTTTTCTGAAAAGTTTTATAATTATTTTTCAGTATTGGTCCATGTTTCAATGCTATACATAAGGTTTTCAAATGGCTCATTCCTCCAAAGTGGACAGCCTATTCCTTCTGAATAGTCTGCTGTGAATCTGGAAGCTCTGCTGAGACTTGCTCATCGGGGTGACCCTGCGAGCATCTGAAATACCAGTGACAGACCGCCCAGCATCAACAGCAACCCACAAGCCACCACAGTACAACAAACTAACAGAAAAGTAGTGAATCTGCTGCGCGAGACCTTTCCTTTGCACTCAGTTGTGCCGACACAAGCGGTGGCGTTTTCAATGGCCTCAGGAAGATGCGTGTGGGAGTTGGACATTGAATAGGGAACACCAAATAAGACTTGGTGCATGTGAATGATGGTGCTGGTGGAGAACACTGCAAGTACCACGAACTGCCAAGAGAACAAACAGCTCTCCTGGAAGCTGCCACTAGGTGAGCGGAGCCAAATCACTGGGCTGGAGCCGCAGAGCTTGATGGCAGGGTACACACCCTTCATATAGTGCCATCGGCACCACAGGACACTAGCAAGGAGGACTGCCAGAGACCTGGGAGAAGAAAGGGGATGGAAATGGCAGGCAGATGGCAAGAAAGCTCCAAAGGGTCTAAAAATCTCTAAGGGCTAGGCTGGCAGCAGTGTAAATTGGCTTCCCAGAATTCTGTCTTAGCAAGAAGGCAGTGGGACGAATGTGTGCATAAGTAAGTGTGGTGAAGAAGGCTGATGGTGCCCGGCTATCGAGACCTATAGCATCTGGGGACTTAAAGGCTTGAAAGTAAACAAGCGGCCATCTAGCCCAGAAGCAACAAAGCCCTCATGGAAGAAGCACACCAACATGTGTG
>NW_022111367.1:5428636-5433998 GCF_000313985.2 Echinops telfairi | reverse complement strand
AAAAAAGAAATAAAGGCATAGGTACTAACTCCACAAAACTGAAATTGCTTAGAGCCTAAATACAACTAGGATTAGAAACTCCAATGAGAGCATTTTCAGAATCTTAATGAAGTGGGAAAGCATAGATCTGAATATAAAAAGCTCCGTTATAAACGTGCATTACTGAAATCAGAATTTGAGCACCAGAAAGAGTGGTCGTGTATTTTACAAGAAGTAAAAATAAAGTATGAATCAGGCTTTAAGACTGGAGAGAGATAAAGAAGAACTATATAAGCAGCTGTTCAGTATGGATCTCACAAGAGAGAGCAGACAAGCGGAGCAACTTACTCTAGAAAAAGTCCCTTTATGTCAGAAATGAAAAGGTTAAGAGACTGAAGTTGCAGAATTAAAGGCTGCAAAGGAAAATTCTGGATCTCAGGTGCAAAGCACCCACAGAATGCAGGCGCAGCAGTCAGTTACCAGGCAGGCTTCAGTTAGATCCCCAGAGGATGAAAACCAGTCAGTAACTACAGTGTGAAGGTTTGGGGAAAAGCTACAATCAAGCAGTGACCAAATCACTCTTTAATTTGGTAAATTGCATAAAGCCGAACAAGGTGCACCTGTATTGATCAGTTAAGTAAAAGAACCTAAGCCTTCAATGAAACTAGAAATAACAGCCATCAACCTGGAGGCAGCAAGAGCTACGAGTAAGCTAGAAAGAGAAAGAAGATTCGAAGTGAATTGATGGATTACAGTCAGATGACGAAATTCTCAAGTCAGCTGTTGAACACCACAGAGCTCTTAGTGGAAAAATTAGTGGATTTATCCGCAATGTATGAACTACCAAGGGAGAAGGTTTTCCTTGGCATTACAGGATGAACAGCTAGAGCCTGCGAACAGATTAGCAGCAAATGAAAGTGGAGCAGATGTTTGCAGACAGTCTGAGAAGGAGCAGTGTCAGGAGAAATTACAGGCCTCCCAGGCAGCGAGAAAGGAATTTCAGAGTATTAGGTTAAAAGTTCGACAACACTTTATGAATATTGAAAATGCAGAGAAAGAAGACAAGCAAACACTGACTTATAAGAGCAAATCAGTAGTTTGCAGACCCAAATGGCTCACTTGCATAGAGAGTGATTGCTGAGCTCAAACCAAAGGCTGAAGGAAAATGGTGGAGAGTTGAGGCAAGAATGCCGACATGTAAGAAGCCAAGCTGGCAAAGCACAGCTAGAAGTTGAAAAGACTGGAAAAGAAGCAGGTACTGTGGGTGGAAGGGAAAAACGTCAACTTGGCCAGTGTATCCCAGACAGGAGAAGAAAAGTATAATTAAGCCAAGGAGAAACTGCAAGGAGCTGCAATTGCCCAGAAAAAGAGAAACATCTCTTTATGAAAATAAGTTGAAGCGATTTTAGGGGTAAGTTGAAGTTTTGGAAGCAAAGAGAGAATTGGAAACAGACAGCCAAGTGTTAAATAGACATAATGTTCCATTTGAAGACTATACAAGGATTCAAATAAGACTAAGAGATATACTGAGAAGACAGTAAATTTCAAAGTTTAATAGCGGTTCCTAGGTGCCTCCCCCAACTTTTCTCACTCCCGTCAGCTTTCGGCCCTCAAGCCTCGTTCCAGGCATGGAACTTTCTTTTCCTCCTCACCTTCAGGAGGAACACCATCAAAGGGAACTCTCTTTACTGTGTCAAAGACCAGACGAACTAGAAACAACACAGAGAAAACGCCTGCAGGAAGTTGGATCTCCTGGGGAATGATGTTCTTGGAGACACGGCCAATCAAAAGGGCTGAGATTGAGTGAAGCTGGGAAGTTCGGACACGTGGTATTTACATACTTAGTGACTGCTTGCCAAACACTAGAATCTGCCCCCAGAACAAAGGTCGCTCTTGGAAGAAGTACAAATGGAATGCTCCCTGGACACAGATGGTGAGACGCTGTCTCGCAGACTTTAGACACGTTGTCAGAAGAGACCAGTCCTTGGAGAAGGACATCAGGCTTGATAAGGTAGAGGGACAGCAAAAAAGAGGGAAGCCCTTGACAAGATGGGTTGACCCAGTGGCTGCAGCAATGGGCTCAAATATAAGAACAATTGTGAGGATGGGGCAGGCCTGGGCTGTACATAGGGTCACTACGAGTCAGAACTAACTCAGGGCACCTAACCACAATGCTATTTTAATCCAACAACACAAAGTAACGGAGGAGCAAGGGGAAGGTGACCAGACGTCCCGCTTTTGGCGGGACAGTCCCGATTTTTAACAATTTGTCCTGCATCCCAGGGTGTTTTTAAAAAGTGCCAATTTTTTGGAAAGAATGTACGACAAGCTAGGGTATACGGTTTTCGGCTGCCATGTGGCTATTTCGCCAGGATATGAGTTTTATCGATGGTGTCCTGCTTTTGTCCTTCTTTACCAATGTTAAAATCTGGTCACCTTAAAAGGGGTTCCAATGGCAACACAGGGCATTGGGAACAGTGTAACTATTCTGCATTATAATGTAATTGTGGACACAGGACATTGTGCCTTTGTCAAAACCCATAGTGTGTACAACACAATGAGAAGGTGCATGCAGGCACAGACATCTAGTCTATGCACACAAACTATGTCTACTCTGTGCACACAAAATGTGAATCTGAGACTTAAAAAGAATGAGACAAAAGTGAATCCCAATGTAAACTATGGGTTTTTAGTGATGTCTCAATATTTGTTCATCCCTTCTAATGGCAGAGGCAGTATGTATGGAGAGAGTGGAGGGGAGGGGAAAACTCAGGTCACTTCCTGTGCAGTTTTCCTGTATGCCCAGAATGGCTCCCCAAATTATTTTCATTTTAAAATGATTGTGTTGGAGGTTCTTCTGGCTCTTATAACAATCCATACATCAATTGTATCGAACACATTTGTACATCTGTTGGATCATCATTTTCAAAACATTTCTTTCCATGTGAGCCCTTGGTAGCAGCTCCTCTTCTTTTCCTCCTCCCCCATCCTCATGAACCCTTGATAAGTTATATTATTTTCATATCTTACATCACCTGCTGTCTCCTCTTCACCACATTTCTTTTGTTCTTCCCCTTTTTGGGGGGGGGTGGTGTATTTTTTAAAGTTTTCGGTGGGAAGGGTGCCTGGGATCTTTCCTGGATAGGCCTATAGGTTTCTGCTTGAATTGCTCTGTCTGCCTGCGTGCCCCTGTGGGTTGCCCTGGCAGGAGCTGGCAGGAGCAGCCTATGGCCCAGTATGGAGCCCTGAATCAAACCCTGGCTCTGGCACCTACTTGCTGTGTGACTGAAGGCAAGTCAGCTTAGCTGTTGCAGCCCACCCTTCGCTATGGTGACCTGGAGGGACGTACCCATGTGTGCCAGGGCCTTGGCAGCCTGCAGCCCTTGTGTGCATTGGAGGCGGTCACTGCGCTGCCATACTCCTGGAATTCTGGGTGAGACTTTCACCCCAAACAGCATTGCTGCTGCCCAGGGTCCAGTTCCCCTTGAGAGTGACCCACCTTGCTGATATTTGTGGATGTTTAACTCTGTGCACTTGGTCTCAAACAACTGTCAAGGTCGATGCTGCAGCCTTGATTGAGCTTTGTTTGGATTCCACTGTGGATGGCTTTCTCTCTGATTTAATTCGCAAGAAGGGGGACGGACCTCTGCCAAAAGCTGTTGGCCTCATCAGCCTGACAGGACGGATTGCTATAAAGGACTCCTTTGTGTAAAGGAAACGAAGGAAGGGAATCAGATGACCCCTGGGAGGTGCCCTGCTCCGTTTGCGAGAGCTTGAGCCCTGAGACCCTGGAGGGCAGGAGGGCAGGAGACCCCAGATGTAGCTCCACAGGGCTGGGCCAGCACCGGGGACCCCTCCCTCTGCTGCTCCCTGCCCAGGAGCTGCTTCAGTATTTTGTTCTCTGTTGCGTTTTCTATGGGAATACCCTTTCACCCATTTAGCTGTCAACAGGGAAACAGTCCCTCCTTTGGAGCAAAGCATAGGAGCCCTGGTGGTGTAGTGGGTTATGTGTTGGCCTTTTAACCACAAGGGCAGCAATTCAAAACGACCAGCTGCTCAGTGGGGGGAAAAGGAGACCTTCTACTGTAAAGGTTTACAGTCTATATAACTATTCCCACTGTTCACAGAAAATAGATCTCCTCCATGAGGAGGAGATGAAAACTCTTTTCCTATCAGCAATGTATCATGCTCCATCCTCAGCCTGGCCCCCCAACCCTGGTATTCTCAAAGAAACACAATAATCTGTTAACTGATTGCATAAAAAGGGAATGCGTGGGTGTGGGTGTATGAAAATATTTGGAACTGGGGAATCCCAAAGTCCTGCACCGACTACTCAGAGTGGAAACAGATGACAGATACCTCTGTTCTCAATTCATTAAGCCATGCTGAATCCCAGCCAACACCGAGGCAAATGAGTAGAGGGTTAATCCGTTCTTTGCAAGTCATTGTTCCTTAGGATGAATTTGGTACTTGGAGCTCCTTGTTCCAGCTCAGGCAGATCCATACAATGGACCTGTCATTAGTCCTTTGAGCCAGTGTTCCCAGACTTGCTTCCACCTCTCTTCTGCCCCCAAAGCCTGCTTCCCACCAAACTTAATGAGAAACTCCACAGCCAGGCATAGTTTTCTTTGGGAAGATCTGTCCCAACCTCTCAGTTCTGAACTGGATTGTGCCCCTCAGTGTTTATGTTGCATTGCTAATGCCTAGTGTCGGTGAAGGTGACCTTACTTGGAAATAATCTGAAGATGTCAGCTGTTAAATTAATATAAGATTAATTGGGGCCGAAGAGCCCAGGTGGTGCAGTGGTTTTGTGTTGGGCTTCGGATCTTCAAGGTCTGAAACCAGCAGCAGCTCTGTGAGGGAAAGACGGGGCTGTCTACTGCCGTAAACAGGGACAGTCTCAGAAACCCACAGTGGGCAGTTCTACCCTGCCCTGTAGACTCACTGTGAGATAATATTGACTCCATGGTAGTGAGGGTTTGTTTGTTTATTTGTTTGTTTGTTTTTAAGGCTAGGGCAGTGTAGGTCCTAATCCCATCTAAGTGCCATCGTTTATACCAGAGAAGAGAAATAGAGATACT
Organism: Echinops telfairi; assembly: GCF_000313985.2. NCBI lineage: Eukaryota > Metazoa > Chordata > Mammalia > Afrosoricida > Tenrecidae > Echinops > Echinops telfairi. Next base: position 5,428,938 of record NW_022111367.1, on the reverse strand, counting down.
CTTAGAGGGCCAACGGCCACTTGAGTTATGCGGTAGCTGCAAGCCAAGGAATGCCTGGGACTACTGAAACTTGGAGAAACAGGAAAGAATCTTCTCAATTCCCAATTCCAGTCTCCAGAACTGAGAGACAACAAAGGTCTCTTCTGCTGAAGCCCCCCAGGAAATGAATATACCCTCCCCTTGGGGAAGGCTCCTTATCAGGCATCCTATTTCTTTCTTTCTTTTAAAAAAAATCAATTTATTGGGGCTCATACAATTCATTACAATACATAGATCAATTGTGTAAAGCACATCTATACATT
>NW_022111367.1:5405997-5428121 GCF_000313985.2 Echinops telfairi | reverse complement strand
GTATGTCCAGTTGTCTAGAGATGGGCATTGGGTCTCCATCATGCGCCACCCTCATTGACGAGGATATGATTTCAGGCATCCTATTTCAATAACAAACACTGCATTTGTTCCAAGAGGCCTTGACTCCATGGATGGAGCCAGAGGTGACAGGGGGCCCAAGCTCAGTCAGGCAAATCCTTTCCCTGAGTGTGGTCACGGGGCCCCTGACCTGGGGCGATGCATGGGATGGTACCAGCAACCCCGTTAGGCATGCACACTCAGAAAGGCATCAGGTGCTACCTGTGGCAAGGGCAGAGCGGAAACAGTGTGGGGCCAGAATCACAGCACAGCAGATTCCAGAGAGACAGAAGTGCTCCCCCCAGGTCCTGCCAATGCTCCTGTCCCTGCTCCTGCCGCTCCTGAACCCAGCTGGGCTTCTGCTATTGAGCTCTGTAAGGCTGTCCTTGGGGTCTATTAATCAACTATTGCTGTTCAAGTCAGCTTGTGTGGGGTCCTGTCACTTGCAGCCAAGTCATCTCCAAGATGTGTGACTTTTCTTAGCCAGAGTGTCCACTGTTCTCATGGCTGAGTGAGCTAGCTTTGAAAAACCTCCTGGAAAGGTACAGGCAGGGCATTGGAGGAAACAGCTCATCAGCGCTTTGGGTAATCCATATTTTACTGTGAGTTTCTTCAGTCGTGCCTGCCTGCAGGACGTCCCAGCCAAGATGAGAGGCATTTGGGGGATTCAGAGTAATGATGATAAAAGAGAAGAGAGGTATTTTAGAGTACTGGCCCCTGGGGGAAGGCAGGTTTAGGTAGAGAGAAGGCACCTTTAGCTACTGGAAAATTTGCCCAAGGTTAGTCGTGCTGCAAGTGATGAAGAAAATACTTCATTATCATTATGACTCATTAGTATTTTTAATTTACACAATGCCTGCCTTCCAAGGAACTCATTAGGTTCATTATGAGGAAAGATTTGGGAGTGGAATTTATGTTAGACAGTCTTCTAAATATGGCAAGGAGGACTTTTATTACACGGGTACATGACTTGCAGCAAGTCTCTCTCCATAAGCTAATTAAGAAAGGATGTCAAACCGTGTCACACCCTGGGAATGCTGAAGGGAAATGGTGAGCTGCTTCAAATTTTGCTAAAACCATTTCCCAACCTCCATACACTAGGTTCAGGTGGTTCCAGGAATCATCCCAGATCTTGGATCTGAGAGATTTTAACAGCACAACACAAAATGCAATTATTGCTTGATGAGAAAATTATATTTTAATTTAGTGTAAGAAAATGGATTGGAGCTTCTATTAAGAAACCTTAAAAGTCACCTTGCAATGAGAACCACTTTGGCTCCGAGCCGATGGGTTAGGTACTTCCAACAGCTGTACTGTCTGCTGGAGTAAAGCACTGTCCTTCTACCTCTGGGACGTTACTGGTGTCGATTCTGCAAGTACCAAAGAACTGCACTGTGAATGCCATTTGGCACTTCCCACTTGTACAATAACAAAGATGCCTACAGGGAGCCCTGGGAGACACATGCTGACGTTGGAAATTGCCTAAGGACTCCTTCAAAAAAGATCAGATTCTCTGGGGACACCAGCAGGTCAGAGCCCCAGAGAAAACAAAGGGCAGTAGCATCATCAGCTTCTCAGATCATGGTTTGGGTGTGGGGTCCAGTTCCATTTACTCAGCAGGCAAGGGCCTGCTCTCTGCCAGACACAGTGCTATGGGCTAGGGAGAAAGGGAGGCCCCTGCCCTGCGCTTCACAGGGGTTAACAGGTATGGGCTTAACCACGTCACACTATGAGCAGAGGGGGTGGAGGAGCTGACCTGTGTCCACCTGCGTAGCAGTAACACGCCACTTTGGCTAAGATTTGGGTAAACTGGCTGTGGGTGGAGAGAGGGTTGGGCATAGGAAGGCGTGTGTTCCAGACATACAGCACAGCCTGTGCAGGAAAGCCCTGAAAAATCAAACCAAACTCACTGCGGTCAAGTAAATTCCAACTCATCGTGACCCTCTATGACAGGGAGAGCTGCCCGGTGGTTTCCGAGACTGTAACTCTTCACAGGAGCCAAAGGCCTCATCTTTCTCCCAAGAAGTGACTGGTGGTTTCAAACTGTTGACTTTGCTGTTAGTGCCCCTCAACAGACTCTAGTTCAAGGAAAAGCAAGCCACCAGGGTAGCTAAGGCCAGAGAGCAAGGCGGAGAGTGGTACAAAGTGAAGCTAGAGCCCCAAAGCCCATATCAAAGGCCCGGAAGAGCTATAAAACCTACGGGTGATTTTCAGCAGAATGAAGCATCTTCCTGGAGAAGGTAGGGAGGAGGACAAGGTAGGCCCAGAGACGGACCATTACTCTCCTACGTTACATGATTTGGTAACAGTGACTCTGTGTATTTTTTGCATCTTCTTAGATGCTTCCTGTATCATTCAATAGTTTGTCCACAGACTTTTTCAATAATCTGGAAGCTCTGCTGACTCTGTTCCCCTTTAGGTGATTTTGCTGGTATTTGAGATACCAGTGACATCGCTTCCAGCATCACAGCAACACACGTGTCACCACAATAGACAAACTGACAAATGATGGGAACCCCCTTGTTGTTGCTAGGTGCCATTGTCTCAGTTCTGACCCGTAGTGATGCTGTACATCACAGAATGAAGCAGTACTTGGTCCTCCAGCATGCTCATCATAATTCCTATGTTTGAGCCCATTGTTGCAGCCACTATGTCAGTACATCTCGTCGAAAGCCTTCCTCTGACATATTTTGGACATGTTGTCAGGAGAAACCACTCCCTGGAGACGGACATCGTGCTTGATAAAGTAGAGGTAAGCCCTTGACAAGATGCATTGGCACAGTGGCTGCAACAATGGGCACAAACATAAGAACGACTGTGAGGACGGCGCAGGACCGGGCACTGTTTGGTTGTTGTATTGTACTTAGGGTTACCATGCGCTGGGGCCGACTGGACAGCACCTGACAATAACCAGGAGGTTCAGGAATAAGACGACTGGAACAGAGGCTGGGGAGTGATCGAGCAAGTGGCAGATGGAGGTAGTCTTCTTGTCAACCTGTGAGAGTAACTAGTTATCGCAGCAAGCACGTGCATCAGTGGTTGGGAGAAAAGCAGAGTGAAGCCAGGTGCACTGAAATGCGGAAGTGAAGGGAGAGCAGGGAAAACGCTCTTTAGGGCAATGGCTGTGGCCAAGAGAAGAAAGGCCAAGTGCAGTGTGGGGGAGAGTGGCCAGCTTCGCTCAGGCTGCCCAGCACTCTCATTATTTTAGGACTTAAAAGAAACCAGATTGTTGGTCACCCAAATTGCAGTTCAGCAATGTTTTTATTTTTAAACATGGGCTGGGCAGATATATCTGAACATTCATGCAAGGCACAGAATCCACCCTGGCTTATGGACCCGGTGGCCTTTGGATGCAGGGGGTTACCTGATTCCTGGCAGGAATTTGGTGATGTTTTTAAAGGAGCGCACTAACAGCAGTGCTCACCAGACACCCAGTTGGGGACAGTAAGAATCAAAAGATGTAAGAGAGGCATGTCCTGGTCACCTATAGACACCACACTAAAGCCTCTAGCTTTAATGAGATCCTTTCATCTTCTGGGAAGGTCACACCACACACACACACACACATCACTGAAGTTGCTTCCACTTGCTGGTTCCCAGGGGCACCCCACGTCCAGGCCTTAGGTGGGGCAGCCAAGTTCTGGTCAGTTTTCCTGTTGTCAGACACTGCCTCTCACCTGTGCCAGAGTCTTTGAGGGGCGCCATCAGCCTCAGAAGGTAAGCAGAATGTGGGCACTGGACTCCTTAAAAGATCCCCCTTGCATTCCCTAAATGAGTGTCTGATGAGCACTGTTGTTAGGACACGCCTTTAAAAACACTTCCCAAATCCCAGTCGGGAGTCAGATAAGTCCCTGGGTCCACAGGTCAAGGTAGATTCTGTACTGACTTGCTTAGCAGTGCTTCAGAGCTGTGCGCTTTGTCTGGGAGATGAAGGCAGCACCAATTCCTGAGCTCTGCAGAGCTGGGAAGTCTTAAAACCAGTCAAGGGCTCCCTGGGTAGTGGGCAGGGCAGTGTGGAGGCCCTGGACCTACGTGCTTGACTCAAGGAAACCGTTGTTTCTCATTAAAAGCAGCCTTTAAAAGAAAGAAAAGCAGCCTCCATGACTGGCGGAAAACCAGAGCTCAATGGGAAAACCGTCTTTGTTTCTGGACTTATTTTCTCTTCTCAAGAAGGGGAGCCCAGGGTTTGAGAAGTGCCAGGCCCCTGCGGGCTTCTCCAGCCTGTCTGAAATCTGTCCTGCCCACCCCCAACCTATCAATTCTCTGGGTTAAAATGTCTTCAAAATTGGAAGAGTAATAAGGCGAGTAATAATAACAACAGGTATTACTGTGACTAATTAGAATAATGTGGTCTTGACAGTCTCACTAATAATCAGATCAATGGAACAGAATAGAGCCCCAAAAGAGAAGCAACTTAATGAAAATCTGGTATATGATAATGATTATATCACTAATCCACAAGAAAGATAAGATTATTCAATAAATAGTGCTGGGGCATTGCTTATTTTAAAAGAATATGAGAAAGAATAAAGGGAGGGAGGAGGAAGTAGGAGGCTTATTCTCTGTCTTAAATAAAAATAACTTCCAGATTAAATGCTTATAAGAAAACAGTAACAAATACACCTGCCTACATGAACAATTTAAATGTGTGTAGCAAATATAAATATTAAATGTAAAAGTACTCTAAACAGAAAAGAAAACATATTTGTGATAAATGCACCAGAGGAGGCTCATAAATCAATTTAAAAGATGACCATCTAAATAGAAAAACAGGCAAATAACCAGTCAATCCCCACCTCAAATACAAATGGCCAGTAAACTGGCACCAACCCAGAGTTTAAGATCACTAGCAACCCTAGAAATTTCAATATGATAAGAAGAACACATATTCTATCTGTCAATTTTGAGAAGATTCAAATGGAGTTTGTTAGAAATCAGAAATATAGGTGGGTGTGATGGTTAGGGATTATGTCAACTAGACACTTCTGAGTAAGGGTAGGGGTGGAGCTCAACCTATCAATTATGTCGCAGCCTGATGACACCTTTCATGTCATAAGCGTTTTTGAATTAGAGAAAGAGAGAGAGAGAGAGACCTGGGAGGCTCAAATACACTTTAGCCCTTTGCCTTTGGCCGGAGCTGGATCTTGCATGTGGTTCATCAAATACCTGTTGTGTCACCTGCTGATCCCAGGAGCCACCCATGGACTATTGATGGATTCATTTGGCCAACTTTGGACCTCTGCATCCACCAGCCTGTGCCGCCTGCTGTCTCTGCATCATCATCCTGGTCTGGTTCCCTGATCGCTTTCCTGGTGTGTTGCCTGCCAATCCCAGGAGCAGTCATTGGACTATCCTTACTTGAGTGGGAACTCTCTTCCCATATACAATGTATACAAGCTTCCCTGGTTTTGTTTCTCCAGAGAACCCAACCTAACACGGTAGGAATATAAATTGCTCTAATTTTTCTGCAGGGCAATTTGGTAATATATATCAAAGGTCTTAAAAATGCTTATACACTAAGTTTCTGTAATTTCAAATGTACATAAAATTTATGTACCCAAAGCAGAGACTCACATAAGCTGGGATACTAATGTTCATCGCAATATTATTCATAGTAGCCAAAAGGTAGAATCAGCATGATGGAAATTGAAAGACATGAAAACATTCAGTCCACTGGTCTAATGGACCACACACACATCAGTCTCCAAAACCAAGAGACAGAAGCTCTAAGTGGTACCCAGCTACTACTGGCAACCTCTCTGAAGGGTCACAGTATCAGGTCCTGGATAAAGTGGGAAAAATGTGAAACAGAACTCAAAGTAATTAAAAACACCAGTCAGATAGAGACTGATGGAGCTCACAAGGTTATAACTCTAACTCATGCTTCAGGTCTAGAACTGGCCTTACTCTGGTGGCTCAATTTTCAGCCAACCAAGAGTCAGGTCTATAAGGTGAACAGTAACACGTGAGGGATGCACACCTTAGAATAACCAATCCTTTAGATCAAACAGGTAGCACTTACCCAAGGCCAAAGTTCAGAAGGGTTAGAAGAGGAGGAGGAATGGAAACAGGTGACAGAGGGAAGACCTCAGATAAATGATGGGTCACTGAGGAGATTGCAGTGAATGAGATGAAATGAAGTACATGATTGTTGAATGTAAAATTGACTATCTGTTGTGTAAACTTTCACTCAATTCATATTAAAACGTTTTCTTAAACGTTTTTAAAAAGGGCAAATATTATATGATTCCACTTATATGAAATACTTTTAATAAGCAAATTCATAGAAACAGAAGCAGATTATTGGTTACCAAAGGCTGGTGGGTAGGGGAGAATGAGGAATTACTGCTTAAGACAGTGGTTCTCAACCTGTGGATCGTGACCCCTTTGGGGGTCAAACAAACGTTTCACATGGGTCTCCAGATTCATAGCAGTAGCAAAATTACAGTTATGAAGGAGCAACAAAAATAGTTTTATGGTCGGGGAGTCACCACAACATGAGGAACTGTATTAAAGGGTCTCGGCATTAGGAAGGTTGAGAACCACTGACTTAAGAGGAGTTATTGCTTAATAGAGTTTCTACTAAGGGTAATGAAAGTGTTTTCAAAACAGTTAATGGTGATGTATTAAAGACACTGACTTTAAAAAATGGCAAACACACTATATTCCTCTGGTTCCTTGAGGCTTCCTCACCCCCCACTACCATGACCCAGTGCTGCTTCTCAATTCAGACTAGATTGGAACATGTACACAGGTATAGAAAGGGATGAAGCTCATGACACACAGAATCCAGGAACAGGAGTGGGAATAGTGATACCAGAAAGGTAGGGGGAAGAAGGGGAGAAGAAGGGGGAAAGGGGGATCCGATCACAATGATCAACACATAACCACACACCCCTTTACAGGGGGAAGAACAACAGAAAACATGGGGGAAGGGAGACAGCGGTCGGTGTGAGAGATGAAAGTAATAACAATGTACAATCTATCAGGGGGTTATGAGGGTGGGATGGGGGAAAGAGCTGATACTAAAGGCTCAATTGAAAGTAAATGTCTAGAGAAGAATGAGGGCTACATATGTACAAACATGCCTGATTCATTTGATGTATGGATTGTGATAAGAGTTGTACTAGCCCCCAATAAAATTATTTTTTTAAATGGCAAATGTGGCAAACTTTATTATATGTTTTACCTCAATAATTGTTTTAATATATTTACAGAAATGTTCCCCTTTTGAATCACTTTTAATATTGAGAAATTGGAAACAACTTAAATAGTCCTCAGTAGGGGACTTGATTTTGGAGCATTCATACAACAGAAGATGCTCTTCTAGAAGTAATATTTTAAAAGATATATAATGGCATGAGAAAATATTTATAATATAAAGTTAAGAGGGAAAACACAAGACTCATTGATATATATACAGTAGGATTCTAGTCAGAAGAGGAGGAGATGCTCAAAAAAGGCTTCAAGGACTAATTGTTCTTAGACTCAGGTTACAATGAAACTCAAAATCCATTCGTGTCTCTATGGTTTATAGATGTCCCTGGTTCATTTTGGAGACATCATTATCATGTTATTTTAGAGACCATTATAAACCATCCCCCGGGGGCATATGGTAATTCTATTCATAGTATCATGAATTTAGCCAGGATATAGAACACTATTGAGAAAAGGAAAATGTACATGTATAGAACAGCTCTTTAGACCAAAATACATGAGTTATTGACTTGCACAACTTAAAAACTTAAATGACTGGATACTATTTACACAAACAATGAGGTTTGGAGATAGGGCAAAACATTCAATAACACTTATTCCTAAAGAAAAATCATAAAGAAAAAGATGCTATCAGAAAGAATAGCATCTTAAAGGCTTGTCTCAAAACAAACAGCCATCTAAGTAAGGCTTCAGTCAAATCCACACAGAAAGAAGCACACAATCATTTATAATTCAAGGATTGTAAATAATAAAATCCAAGACTGGAGTAAGGAACAGGATTAGTGCTTACATTCTGAACACCTGATTTGTAGAAGGCTATGGATGATCATGAAAGGCCAAAATCCATTTGCAGACTCCACGCATGTATAAACTGGAGACTCCCCTTTGGCCATAGGCCAGTGGTATGTATACCCTTATCAGACTAGTGCATTGTAAAGTAGATTATTATAGATATAGTTAGATTAAAATGTAACACCTAATCTTTGAACCTCCCTTTTGACCCATTTTCAATTTGTTTCAGTTTTATTATTTTCTGCTTTCTTCTTGATTGAGGTTTTTCTCAAGTTTGTCATTTGTTCTTATTTTTGCTTTGTATGTTTTTCTGTATATGAAATACAGCATAGGTAAATGTACAGGACAGTAACTGGATGAGTAGTGTCCTAGAGCACAGCAAGGGAGGGTGCAGGGACATGAGGAGCTAAGAACGAATACTAGAAAGAAGAAAATGTTTGTGCTTGACACAATGGATGTATGTGTGGATTGTGATAAGAGTTGTATGAGCCCCAATAAAATGATTAAATTTTAAAAAGTTAATGATTGCACAGCTCTTAGTGTGAATTGTTTATGATATGTGAACTATATGTCAATAAATCTGGTTTTAAATGGCTTAAAGAAAATCGACCTAAAATGTTAGTAGTGGTTATTTCTGGTTATTACAGGTGAGCTTTAGTTATACCCAATTTACAGTATTAGAAAGTTTGGGGAGGTGTAAGCAATTTTTCCACAGTCATGTAGCTGGAGGACCATCAGCTCAGCTCAACGAGCCCAGATTGAGCTCTTGTGAAAATCTAGGCAGTGCCTACCCTCGAGGACCCCATGCTGTGTGCAAGAAAACCAACCACAAAAATGCTAACTAATTGCAACTTATGTCAACCCAAAGTATCAGAGTAGAACGGATCGCCATGGGAATTTCAATGGCTGATCTTTCTTTGGAGGGAGCTCTAGGTGGACTCCAACCTCCAACCTCGCAGGTAGTAGTCTGGGCCTTTTGCCATTTGCACTACCCAGGCATTCCCTGTGTAATAAATCAACCTCTGGTCAGGTGATATCTATTATGCTACAAAACTATCCCCCACAAGGTGCTCTGGGAAGTGAGAAGAATACACCTGGCTAACCTCTGAGTAGGGACAATTAGTGAAGATTTCCCAGAGGGTATGCGAGAACAGGGTGGTAGTAATGCCAGTGTTATGTTCCAAAAATAACGGGGTTGAGTGGTAGAGGGTCTGGGCAAATAATAGGAAATCCGTTTGGACAGTAGGTGGGTCTGGTAATAAAAGACTTCATATACAGGCTAATGAATGTGAATGTTCAAACATACTAACTAACATTTCTATGGGACTTACTATTTCCAAAGAACAATGTTTCTCTTAAGATCCCTGGTGGCATTGCTAACTGAAAGGTTAGTGGTTCAAACCCACCAGCTGTTCCTTGGAAGAAAGATGAGGCAGGCTCCTATAAAAATGTACAGTTGAACGTCCCCACCCCCAGCCAGTCCTGGGGCTTTGGGGCTTGGCTCGAGGGGAGTCCCTCTGGGACATGGGGGTGCAGTGAACGGTGTGACCCTTTGCTGGGCATGCCTACCCAGTAGGGTATGCTGGGCCCCTCCAGGGTTTCCCATATGGGCTCCAATAAATTTCTTCCCTTTTGGTTAAAAAAACAAAACAAAAACCAAAAACAGATGAACAGTTCTACTCCACCCTATTGGGTAGAATAGACTTACTGGTGGTGGCTTTGGTGTTCTTGGCTTTGTCCTCCTCTTGGACATTCGAACCTTTTTGAGCTGGAAGATGGTCTTAGGAGCAACATGCTACTCAGTAAAGCTCAGGGTGAAGATCATTGACAAGCAAGAATGCTGGGAACAAGACACAGTCTGTGTGGATGAAAATCTACCCTGGAAGTTCGGTGCTTTGTTTTTCTTCAAGGCTTCAGACTTTAGCGCCTGAGTTAGTTAATTGTGCCAACCTGGCCAATAAACACATGTGGGGCTAATTGAAGGGCGGAGGGATAAATAGGTGGTGAGCCTCGCCTTTCTAGTTCTCAGGTCGCTTGCTTTGTGATGGTTGCACCAGGGTGCAGCTGCCTTCGCAGTTCCCTGCTTCAGCTTGCAAGATTGACTTCCTACAAGACACCCCCAAGGAGAAGTCACATGGACCTATCCCGATGCGGCCCTGGGTGCTGGAGCAGCCGTGTGGAGACCCCTGCTAGTGCTGAGATGCTTATTCGTTCACTGACTCAGCTTTCCTCCTGCAGTCGGCATCATTGCCTCTCTTTTGTGAGCTGGAGGATTTTGTGGACTGGTGCTGGGTTAATGGGTTAATGTTGGACTTGGCTTGGGCAGCATTGGGTTGGGATGTTTTCATGATGCACATTTTCTTTACATAAAACTCTCTTATACATGAGTTGCTGTGGATTTGTTTCTCCAAAGTACCCAGACTAATACAGTGCCCTTCCTGGATCAAAAGAGCACTTCCCGTCTGGTTTCTAAAATTGTACCCATACCTAATTCTCTCACTAGACTAGAAATTCCTTTCTTTCTGAAACCTTAACACTGGCCAAAATACCTATCTCATCGCTGGTATTCTATAAATGTTTTTTGAACAAATAGGATGCTTCTGTTTATGAAGTATTTTCATTCATCGTTACAAAAGATATCAAACTCAGATGACCTCTTTTCAAATAATTAAAATATCATACAACACACCTTTCTGAGAGACTTGAATCCTTGGATGGAGCAAAATGTTAAGTGTTCAACTAGCTGAAAGAAACCTCAGAAAACAGATTGTGTCTGAAAATACATGCATTGAAAGCCAGGGGAGAACAATCTTTTGTTGGTGGTAGATTATTCAGCAATATCAATTTCATCCTGTCTATAGGAGGGGTACACTCTCCTAATTCTTGACTTTAGGCTGGTGATATGATCTGCTTTGGTCATCTGGAGACTAGCAATCCAGAGGTTTGAAATGTATTTACCCACTTGGACTTCTGCCATTGCCGTGCCCTGGGGCTGCTGCCTGCTGATTCAAGGAGGATGAGCGACATTTGGCCGAATCTGCTGCTCAGACTCACCAAACGGAGAGTACTCCACCTAGTTGACCTACTTATTGTCTGTCTCTGAGATTTTGGAGTTATTTTGCCATGGCTAACACTCAATTCTAAAAATGCACCTACAGAACTATTTGTAATACACAGAATCACCATAAGTTACAACTGATTCAACAGCAGCTGTTTTATAACAGGTCGGGTTTTATTTCAGAGGTCTCTAGGCAGCCCAACTTGTTGGCACACAACGACTAGCCTAACAACTGTTGGTTTGAACTTAGGGACACCACAAGAGGAAGGCCTGGTCACCCGCTCTTGTGAAGGATGTCAACCAAGAAAGCACGGGGAGCCCTTCCCTCTGGTACACAGTAGTCACCAGGAGTCAGAACCCACTTGGCAGCAAGGAGCTCTTTTGCTCTTTGCTCCTTACGGCGAATCAAGAACTCTTAGGTTAGCTACTTCTGACCCTCCGATGCCTCTTCTGTAAAATCTGTAAAGTTGCAGACGGTAATCAAAGAAAAGCCATTCCTACAGTCAGCAACTCATGGAGTGTACTCCCTATGCCTCGGATTGTTACTTAGGTGTTCCTAGACCTCAAGCCACTGCTCCGACAACATTGATCACTGGGCGTGAGGATGCTTCAGTGAGTAGACATTCCAAATTGCATAATGCCAAGCTGCAGAGCAGTACTGTTTGCTGCTGTGCCAGTGAGTTTGGCTTTGGTGAAGGGACCTAAAAGGAAGTGCCTGCCCCTTCCATCTGCCAGAGAGTTGTGGTACCTGCCTGGTTACAATGCTCAATTAGTTGATGACCCAGCTGTCCGGGAGAACGCAGAGTTCGTGCCTGCGTTCTGTGCTCCACGGTGTGAGAATGACTAAGAAGTTGGTGAGACTTTTCATCTGCTAATGCTTGAGCAGTGGCACGCTGCCACCAACACACTTAGCCAGCCCCTCCTGCCTCTCTGTCTTCATTCTTCACAAACCCTTCATGCTGCTGAATACTAACAGGGAGGATGGATTTGGCTCCAGCAGAATCCAGACACGGGCAGGAGAACAGCAGACAGACAGACAGAATCTGCCTCTGAACTTGGTTCACCTCCATGGGTTTACTTCCTCACAAGTCTGCCCACGGACACTCTGTTATCTCACGGAGGGTACTTTGAAAAATCTCTCCAGGCCCAACCACACACTCACAAAAGGTTGTTATTAGCTGCTATCAAGTCAACTCCAACTCCTAATGGCCCGTCCTGTACCACTCTCATGGTCAGCTGTGGTTCAGACCACTGGGAACCACAGGGTTTTCATGGGCTAATATTTGCAAGTCCTCTGCCAGGCTTTCCTTTCTAGCTTGTCAGTCTGGAAGCTCCCCCAAAACATGCACAGTCTCATAGGAACATGACCATATCCACTGACAGATAGATGCATGTGGCTTTACATGAGGGACATTCACCAGAAATAGAACCCCTTCTACATAGAAGGCAAGAATTATTTTCAAATTTGATCTAATTCCTATACTCTGAATCATTGACTCACAATCTGTGAGCTGTATACTATGAATGTATGATGTCTAAACAGAGAATGCTGTGCAGGCATGGACTCAGAAGATATACTGCCTGTAGCCCGCCAACATCCAGACCCTTAGGGTCAGATGAGAAAGCTTGTAAGTACTGGTGTCACCCTACCCTCAGTGCTAGCAACCTACTGCTGTTGGTTTGGGGGCATGACAATATTTCTAGAGGCCCAAGCTAACCTTAGAAAATAACCTATCTCATAGAGCATAATCTGGCTGAGAAAACATGTTTCACACAGGAAAATCAGTCAGCAATTTCTTGGGACTCAGACAGAGGTCTGAGTTTTTCATTTGGCTCTGGACCAACCTCAGAGTGGTAATATTTTAACCTCTGTCCTTCCTCATCTGCCCAGTAAAGACCGATTCAGTTGCTCCCTCCTTGGTTGGCATGCCTCTTTACGTATTGCGGTTTTGTACTCTAGAGGTCACGAGTAAATGTCAGAGCACATGAATTATTGTACTTCTCAGGGAGGTTGCAAAGATCAATACAATGTCTCTAACACAAATAGGAAATGAAAATTAAGAGATATCAAGGTTCTCAGAACCAGTCTGGAGTCATACAAAGGTGCAATACAACTGGCCATATAATGGAAGAGGGGGTCTCTTTAGAGTTCATTATACCTACTCTCACTTTCAGTTCATGAAAAGATGCCTCTCCTTTTAACGATCTTTTGAGATAAGGTATATATGTAACATTTGCCATTTCAGACATTTTTACATGGACAATTCAGTGGCATTATGTTCACCATGTGGTCCAACTAGCACCCCGTTTTTCCATCACCCTTGAAAGACACTCAGTGCCCCTTTAGAAATGCCTCCCCATTTCCTCTTGCTCCTAACCAACCCCCTCAAACAAAACAAAACAAAACAACTATCGTGGTTGAATTGATCCAATAAAACAAAGTCTAAATCCCCATAGCAGTTCTGTCATGTCCTTCCCCAGCGGAGCAGGAGCAGGTGGTGAGCAGAAGAGCTGTGCCACCAGAACTCCTTCCCTTCCCACCCTGGCTAACCAGTAATGCACTTTTATCTTTGCATAGCGGAAGCATTTCATGTATGACTTTTGCGTGTGACTTACTCCCCTCAATATAACGTTTCGAGGTTTATGCAGTCCTGTTGTAGCACGGCTGAGCCATAGTCCATTGCTGTGTTTGCACCACATTCTGTCCCGTTCTCTCCACCAATTGTCTGTCATACTGAGTGGCCTTTATGTTGCTGTGATGTTGGAAGTTATGTCACTGGTACTTCAAACGCCAGCAAGGGTACCCAGTGTCAACAAATGCCAGTGGCGCTTCCCGAGAAGAACAGACTACGAAGTACTCGGCTGCCCGCTTCAGAAGACGTGGCCACTGAAAACCTTATGCGTAGCATGGAAACACTGTCAGGTGGTGGCGGCCTAAGGAACAGGAGAACATTCTTGGAGCCAGGTACGGAGGATGGGCCCCTCAGGTCAGAAGGAACTGGAAGCGTGACTGAGGAGGAGCTGTTTTCTGAAAGTAGCCCATGGTGAGGTGAATGGAGTAAAGCCTGGGAGTGGAGCCGTCGCGCGTCACTTCTGATGCGGCCCAACTCAAAGTGAGACGACACAATCGCAAAAATCTGACAGAAAAGAGCCTATAACATAAGAAGTATGAATCTAGGAAAATTGGAAGTTGTCAAAAGTGAAATGCATAAATATTAATATCCTAGGTATTAGTCAGCTGAATAGGACTGGGATTGGTCATTTTTATCAGAAAATCATATGGCTTACTATGTTGAGAATGACCCAAGAGAAATGACATTGCATTCATAGTCAAAATGGATAATTCAAGATCTATTGTGAAGTACAATGCTGTAATAGGATTATAGCTATATTCCTTCAAGGAAACCCAATCAATACAATTATTCAAATCTATGCACCAGCTACAAAAGCTAGAGATGAAGAACAGAAGAATTCTACCAACATCTTCAGTCTGAAATGTATCAAACACACAATCAAGATGCATTGGCAATTAGAATGCAAAACTTGGGGGGTGGGGTGGGAGAAGGCACAGTAGTTGGAAAATATGGTCTTGGTGGTATAAACAAAGCTGGAGATCACATGATAGAATTTTGCAAGGCCAATGACTTGTTCTTAGCAAATATATTTTTTCAACAATACAAGCAGTGACTATACACATGGGCTTCTCCAAGTGGAATACACAGAAGCCAAATTGACTACCTCTGTGGGAAGAGATGATGGAGATGCTCAATTCTAGCAGCTAAAACCAGGACAGAGGCTGACTGTTGGAGAGACCATCAATTGCTTATATAAAGTTCAAGTTGAAGCTGAAGAAAATTAAAATAAGTCTATGAGAACCAAAATATAACCTTGAGTATATTCTACCTGGATTTCAATAACATCTCAAAAGAACAAATATCTGTCTTGGACAAAGTGTGATCAGAGTGCTCCTTAGAGGCAAGGCTGCAGAGCCTTCGTCTCAGGTACTTTGGACAGGTTGTCAGGAGAGACCAGTCCCTGGAGAAGGACAGAGTGCTTGTAAGGTAGAGGAATAGCAAGAAAAAGAAGGCCCTCGATGAGATGGAACGACACAGTGGCTGCAGCGATGAGATCAAGCTTGGGAACAATGCGAGGCTAGCGCCAGACCGGGCAGGGTTTCATTCTGCTGTGCATAAGGTCACTGTGGGTCAGAACCGACTCAGTGGCTCCTGACAACAACAGCATCCCTTGCTCTGCTGATGGACACAGGCGGTTTCCACTTTTTGCTCCTGTAATGGTGCTACAATAAACACTACTGTACATGTGTCTGTGTTTCAGCTTTTGGCTCTCTTGGGTGTACACCTAGGAGTGGAATTAGGGTCAAATAGTAATGCTATTTAACTCTTTGTGGAAGCCCCACACTGTTTGCTACAACACAGGCTGCCCTCTCCTTGGTCTCCATCCCAAGCCTTTGGCTCCTCTAAGAAGCACCCACAGCAGCAGTCTGTCCTGATAGCATGGCTGTCCTCTTCCCTCACAGTGCTCCCTATATCACAGTAATACCGCGATGGGGTTAAGAGAGGCAAAGCTGGGGACTGGCTGTGGAGGTTCACATTTGAGCTCAACTAACCCTGGACAAGTTATATTACTTCTCTTTGCCTCTGATTCTTCATTTTTAATGTATAGGCAGGAATACCTCCTTCATAGGGTGGTCATGAGGGTTAAATGAGACATGTATGTATATTATGCTCACTAGTACCCAGCACATAACCCACCCTCAGTACAATGGTGGTGCATGGTGGGTGGATGAACAGCTGTTAAAAAGTCCAATGATGCCTCTGCTCAAGTCCTCCCTCAATGCAAGAGCACTTTGTTCTGCTGACCTGGCATTCTGTGATGCTCACCTTCCCGACACAATCACTGAAGACAAAATGTGGTGAAGAAAGTTGATGGTGCCCGCTATTACAAGAGATAGCATCTGGGGTTTTAAAGGCTTGAAGTTAAACAAGCAGTTATCTAGCAGGGAAGCAACAAAGCCCACATGGAAGAAGCACACTAACACGTGTGATCACAGGTGTTGATGGGATTAGGTATCGGGCATCAGAAGACCCAAAGCAAACAACCATTTTGATGCCAATGAGGGGGATCTGAATGGAGACTCAAAGTCCCTCTGTAGATAATTGAACATACAGAATAGCATCGATGAAACACACGTTCCTCTAGTTCTTTAATGCTTCCTCCGGCCGCCACCCCATGCATTATGCCCCCAGTTCTAACTTACAAATCTGGCTAGACCAGAGCACGTACACTGGCACAGATGCAAGCTCTCAACACAGAATCCAGGACAGATAAACTCCTCAGGACTAATATTGAGAGCAGTTGATACCATGAAGGTAGGGGGAGAGTGGGAGGAGAAGGTAGAGAAAGGGAAAACTGATCCCCAGGATCAATATATAACCCCCAAGGAAGACAAACAATGTGGTGAAGGGAGACAGCAGATGGTGTAAAATATGAAAATAAAAATAATTTATAAATTATCAAGGGTTCATAAAGGTGGGAGAGTAGTGGGGGAAGGGGGAAAAAGAGGAGCTGATACCAAGGGCTCAAGAAAATGTTTTGGAAATGATGATGGCAACATATGTACAATATGTACAAATGTGCTTGATACAATTATATATGGATTGTTATAAGAGCTGTAAGAGCCCCAATAAAATGATTTATTGAGAAAATAAAAAGCCCAGTGCTTTGAAAGTTTCACATTTAAGTGTTCTGCTACCGCTGTCTTAATGTCCTAAATAAGTTTGGGACAAGGGCCCCAATTTCCCTTTTGTAGTGGATCTTGATGAGCAGCTGCCTGGGAGTCTTCGGCTGCAGCCTACTCTACGGGTTTTCCCTGCAATAGAGCTACACCCAAAAGGCTGCACAGCAATGCTATCACTGCTGGAACCAAGGCAAAGGTTAGAAACAGCTTAGCTTACGATGCAAATGCAGTATCGATACTGGGGAGAATCTTGGGTTTGTTGCATTTCCAGACCCCTTTTTTTAAGAGAAAATCCAAAGAGGTTAAATACTTTAAGATGCATTAAATCATCTAGGGGGCTTGCTAAAAACAGATTTCAGGGTCCCATTCCCAGAGTGTTGGATTGCTTAAATCTGGGGTAGGGCATGAGAGTGTGCATTTCTAACCAGTTCCCAGGTAAGGCTGATGTTGGTCCGGGAACCTCCCATTGGGAACCACTCACTGATGTAGAATTACCCAGCCTGTGATTGTAGTGCAGCAATTAAACCTAAGTATTTTGTGTTCTAACTATCTTCTTGGCTCAGGGTTGTAGCTTCTACCCTTAGCTGTAATTCTTGTATTTTCACTCTCTACCTGATCTCTTCTTGAAAACAATTTTATAATGAGCATTGAGCTTCCAGTAAAACGGCTTTTTATAAAACTTAGTATCCTGGCACTACATCCACTGCCATTGTGTCGATGCCAACTCATAGGATCCTGACTCTATAGGATAAGGTAGAACTGCCCCATGAGTTTCCAAGATGGCAACTGTTTACTGTTCTTTCTCTTACTCTTTAATTTTATCTTTATATTATTGTTGTTGTTTTCTTCTTCATTAAAAATTATTTCTGTTAGCTTTTCCAGTTTATGAAGCACAGAAGGAGTGGAGACAATAATTGATGAAATGGTTTCTGGGGAATAGGGTGGGGAGGGGGAGGGGAACTGGGGAGCAATCAGTGAATGTGGGAGGTGGGGGAGCATTAGAATGGATTGTGATGATATATATATAACTCTTAAAAAGCAATTCAACTATGAAAGTATATTATACTTGAATATTATATCAAGAAAACTACTAAAAGAAGAAGAAGAAGCCAAACTTGACCAATGGTTGGTTACCATGAGTGAAGGAGGAAGAGTTTTTGCTTATGGGGCATTTAATGGTGGTGGAACAATTTGGAGAGGGATATCAATAATGGTTGTACAACACAAAGAGTACAATCAACAGCACTTAATTAGACATGTAGAAGTTGTTGAATGGGAGTGTATTTTGTTGTATATATTTTTGCCACAAATGAAAAAATAATTACACGAATATCGAAGAGTACAAGAAAGAAGAATATGTTCTAAAATCGATTGTGGTAATGATTGCACAACTCTTCTTGATATGACTGAACTATTGAATGGTAA
The DNA here is from genome assembly GCF_000313985.2 of Echinops telfairi. NCBI lineage: Eukaryota > Metazoa > Chordata > Mammalia > Afrosoricida > Tenrecidae > Echinops > Echinops telfairi. The sequence continues at coordinate 5,409,813 of NW_022111367.1, read as the reverse complement.
GGTATGGGGATGAAGTGCCAGTGAAACTGTTAACAGAAAGAAAGACAGTCCCCTCCTTTCCCTCAAGGGCACACAAGGGACATGAAAGGAGGTGGCATGTTATGAAAGAAAATTATGGCAGAAGGATAAATGTAAAACAAATACAATCCTGCCAAGGATCAAGAAACCAAAAACTTGGTGAATGTTCTTCTCAAAGTTTGTTTCACATTCTTTGGTTCCATCTATTCTATGTCTAAGTTCATTCGGTGTAAACACAAACAAGAAAACATCCTGTACTCACCTAGAGTGTTGGTCGCAAAGTTTCTCTCAAGTCCATCTTCTGTGAGCTCTCTCCTATTGACCATGCATCCTGCATTATTGATCTAGAAATTTCAGTTCCCATTTCAAAAGAAAGAAAAGCAGAGCCAAAAGAACTAGTTTCAAATCCCATGTCTCCACCCCCCCCAACCTCGATGGTTGTTTCTGAATGACTCTCGCCCTACAACATGGCCCCTTCTCTTCACAGCACGTCCAGGAAAAGACCACTTGGGCAGAAATCCCAGCTGAACAAGGGTGCAGAGCCCTCTGGGGAGAGAGCACCACCAGATGCCCTTTTGTACAACCAAGTGCTCTGGGAGTTTGTCTAGATTAGCACTGTCCAGTAAGAATAACGTGATTCAAAGTATTCTCGTAGCCACATTCAAATGGCAAAATGAACCAGGTAAAACTCCTATCATAGTATATTTTATTTAATCCAATATATCCAAAATAGTATTTCAACATACACTCAATATGAAATATTAATAAGATATTTTTTCATATTACATGTTTTTAAATCTGTGTTTTACACCTAAAATACATCTCAATTTGACAAAGCTACATTTCAAGTAAGGAGGGCAATGGCAGTTCAGTGGCAGAATTCTCTCTTTCCATATCAGGCCCCGAGATTTGATTCCTGGACAAGACACCTCGTGAGCAGCCACCACTTTGACCATGGAGGCTTGCATGCTGCTACGATGCTGAGCAGCTTTCAGCAGAACTTCTCAACTAAGTTGGACCGGACTAAGAAGAAAGGGCTGGTGATTTACTTCTGAAAACAAGCCAATAAAACCCTATGGACACAATGACCTAATCCACAATGGATCAAAGAGATGGCACAGGTCTGGGCAGCATTTAGTTCCATTGTGCATGGGGTTACCATGAGTCGAGGGCCAACCCAACATGTAGTAACATTTTAAGGGCTCAATAACCAGCCTGGACAGTGCCAGTCCAGACCTCTGCCCAAACAGACATTCTGGAGCACATATGAGTAGAAACCATTAAGACAGAGAATTAGTTTAGGGTCTGACTAGAATATCTGCTCAATTGGGCAAAGAGACACTTTCCCATCTGCATTCTCCTTGGCTCTCCATGGTGTGTTATGTCAATTGTGTTACTAAAGCTGGTGGTGTCTGCAGCAGGCATTTTTGGGGGGGACAAGGTTCTCCCCTTCCCATATCCTCCTCTCTCATAATTGTCATATTATAGTCACCATAGCTGCAGAACTCAGAGATTATATATATGTAAAGTCATTTTATGAAAAATGACCCAAACTTTTCCTCCCACAATACATACCTAGTGTGCAAACACTAAGTAGGAAAGCTCCCTATAAACCTAGCCAACATGCTGGGTTCCCTCTAGAATCAAAGAAGTAAACTTGATTACATGAGCAGGGCTAATTATAAAAGATTCTTATGAAGATTCTGTGCACACGCAATTAGCATACACACGGACAAAAAACACACAATCAGGAGATTTATCTTTGACTTACTGCTACAAAGCTTACCAGAACATTTAGTTTATGTTCCTTCTTGAATTTCTCAGCAAATTTCCAGATGTTCTTAGGATTAGACAAGTCCACAATGTGCAGAAATATATTCTAAAATAGAAAATTACAACGTTTAAGTTTCTAAAACATATATACACACATATATATTATGTATATATATAAATCCATATCCTTTTAATTAAAAATACATGTACATTGTTTTCAAAACTCTAATAGTTCCAAATGACACAAAATGGAAAGCTATAATCACTCCTCAGAAGTAAAGCTAAAGCACAGTTTTCTTAGGAATCCTTCAGAAACATCTTAAGGGTATAAAAATGGTGCGTTTGTTTCTATACAAATGGGATCAGATTATATCCTTCAGTTTTTATTTATTAGTGTATTTGTAGGTATTTTTGTTATATATAAATTTATCATACGCCCTTTAGTTGAGTGTTGTCTAGTGGATTCTGATTCATGTGTGACTGTGTAGCATTTTTGATGGCTGATTTTTCAGAAACAGGATACCAAGACTTTATTCCCAAATTTCTCTGGGTGAATTCCAGCCTCCAACATTTTTGATAGCAGGTGCACTACTGTCAGCAACACCCATAGACTCTTCCTTAAACCCTTGAAGACTGTCAGGTATGTAATTTTTTTGGAGATGTCATATTCCTACTGACAAAAATTTAGAGTTTTGTCAATATTTTGTTCTTTAGATGATATTTAAGGCACATCATAAATGTAAGCTCACAACTTCCTTTGTGATTCTAAACCCTTGCTCGTGATGTCATGTATTATGACAACTGCCTCGGCCACGACATTTAGAATTCCGTGACAAAGGAATCAGCCCCAGTGCTGCCCCTTTCCCCTCATGGTGGTGCACAGAGAGTTATACATGTAGTCAATGATTGAAACATGCTGGCTATTTACAACGTTTCCTCTATGCGCAGCATAGTGCCCGAAGGTGAGACCCGCAGGTTAGTAGACACTCAAAGTATGACAGGGGAAGAGCTGTCTCCTCCTCAAAGTAATGTTCACTGTAATGACAAGGATGGAGTCAAGCTTCAAGGACCTTGATTTTCTGATATGATTCCATTCAAAATAAGAAGAAACAGCTGCAAACATTCACTAAAAATCATTGTGAATCTAGGAAAATTGGGCATTGTCAGAAATTAAATGCTTGAAGAGTGATATCCTAGGTATTAATGAGCTAAAACAGATTTGTATTCAACATTTTGGATTGGACTGTCATATGGTCTACTATTCTAGAAATAACAGACTGAAAAAGAATCGTGTCATATTCATTGTCAAAAAGACCATTTCGCTACTGCCAATGATCAGATAACATGTAAATCCCTACAAGGATACCCAGATAATATGACTATTTTAAGATTTATACGCCAACCACTAATGTCAAATATCAAAGATATTTACCGACATCCAAAGTCTGAAATTGATCAAACACGTAATGAAGATGCATTAGTAATTACTGAAAGAAGGGTCATAGTTGGAGGTTATGGCCTTGGGGAAAGAAATGGCACCAGAAATCTCATAATAGAATTTTGCAAGACCAACAATTTGTTCATTGGAAACACCTTGTACCAACAACATACACATGACTCCACACCTCGCCTCACCAGATGGAATACACAAGAATCAAATCGAGTATATCTGTGGAAAGATGACAGAAAAGCTCAAAAAGATGACGGAGAAGTCAGAATGAGGCAAGAGATGACTGTGCAACAGACCATCAATTACTCAAATCACTCAGCTAGTTCAAGCTGGGGCTGAAGAAGAGTAAAACAAGCCCTTGAAAGGCAAAAGAAGACCTGGAGTATATTCTACCTGATTTTGGATACCATCTCAAGAGTAGATTTTACACATTAAGCACTAGTGACCAAAGACCAGACAAGTTGTAGGGTGACATCAAAAACACCATACATAATTGCGCTTGATCTGACCCAGCCATGCCAAGGCAAGGCACTTGGGGGGGCGGGGGGGTGCAGTGGAACAGCAGGGGAGGGGAG
>NW_022111367.1:5396028-5404279 GCF_000313985.2 Echinops telfairi | reverse complement strand
TAAAATGTTAAAAAAGAAAAAAAAAAGATTTCAGGACAAAAGGAAGAATGGAACACATTCTGGCTGAAAGAATAAACTAAATCTGGATTAAAAAACAAAAACAAAAAAACCCCCACCGTACATAAAGAAAGAAAAAGACAAAAAAGAAAGAGAAGATTAAAATGGATTTCAGAAGAGACTCAAATTTTCTTGAGCATGAAGTAGCTAAAAATGAATGAAAGAAAGAAGGGAACAAGAGTTGAGCAGGAAATTTCAAAGGGCAGCTCAAAAAGACAAATAAAACATAATAATGAAATAGTCAAAGATTTGGAGATAGAAAGCCAAAAACGAAAACTATATCTCAAGCTTAAAGGCTGGAAAAAAATATCAAGCTATGAGTTGCAAAGGGGTAAATACCAAATTACAAAGGAAACGTCAAAAGAAGACGGAATACACTGTCACTGTTCTAAAAATAATTGGTCAACAGTCAACTATTTCACGAGGTAGGATAAGAGCAACAACAGATCGTACTGAAGGAAGACATCCAAGCTGACTAAGGGCATTTGATTTAAAAAAAAGGTTCTGGAAATGACTGAATATAAATTAAAATATTTCAACACATTAATGGTACTTACTCATCTATGTCTAGAACTGGAAGAAATCCATATCCAATTGGAAGAGATCCATATGTATGCTCATTCCAAAGGAAAGTAATTCAGTAGAATTCAGGAGTTATTGAATACTATCACTAATATCAAACACAAATAAAATTTGATTATAATTTTAAGGATAATTCAAAAGTGGTTGTAGCAGCACATTAACAGGAAACTGCCAGAAACTCAAGCTTGATTGAGACGAGGATGTGAAATGAAAGGATTATCATTACTAATGTCAGGTACAACTTGGCTGAAAGAGAATATCAGAATTTAAATCTTAAAAATTTATGAGCACCCTCCCGGCACAATTGCTGAAGACAAAATGGGTGCATAAGCAAATGTGGTGAAGAAAGCCGATGGTGCCAGGCTATCAAAAGATATAGTGTCTGGGGTCTTAAAGGCTTGAAGTTAAATAAGTGGCCATGTAGCAGAGAAGCAACAAGCCCACATGGAAGAAGCACACCAACTAGTGTGATCATGAGGTGTCAATGGGATCAGGTAACAGGCATCAGAAGACCCAAAGCAAGCAACCAACCAACCAAGCAAACAAGCCATACTGTTAAGAATGAGGGGGATTAGAGCAGAGACCCCAAACCCATCTGTAAACAATGAGGCATGCCCTCACAGAAGGGTCACAAGGAAGGGATGAGTCAACCTGGCCACAGTATAACACGAGTGAAACACACAATATTCCTCTGGTTCCTTGAGGCTTCCCCACTCTTCACTATCATGACTTCAGTCCTGCCTTTCACTGCTGGCTAGACTGGAGCATGTGCACAGGTACAGATAAGAGCTCAGGACACACGGAATCCAGGAACAGGAATGGGAGTAGTGATACCAGGAGGGTAGGGAGAAGGTGGGACGAGGAGGGGAGAAGAGAGAACTGATTGCCACGATCAACACAAAACCTCCACCCCCCAGGGGGACAAACAACAGAAATCATGAGGGAAGTGGTCGGTGGTCGGTGTTAAGATATGAAAATAATAATAATTTATCAAGGGGCATGAGGGTGGGGGGGTTGGGAGGAGCTGATATACTAAGGGCTCAATAGAAAGTAAATGTTTAGAAAATAATGATGGCAATATATGTACAAGTATGCTTGATACAATTGATATATGGATTGTTATAAGAGCTGTAAGAAGTCCCAATAAAATGATCTTTTAATTAAAAAAAAAAGTTTGTGAGCAGTCATCTAAGGCACAACGTTTGGGTTATTCCCATTCGAGGAAAGAATCAAAATCAAAGAGACATATGGAAACAAAGGCAAAAATGAAGAGAGATATGGACACAATTTTTCTAATGGACCAAGCAAATATGTCTCCATAACCCTGAAACTAGAAAAGCTAGATGGTATCAGCACATTAGAAAGTTCTGGATAGAGTGGGTGGAAAATCTGGGACAGAACTCAAAATCAGAGAAACCAGGCTCAATGTTTGATTTTGAGACCTTCATCCTTCAAGTATTATATTTAACTTAGCTCCGCATTTGAAAAATCAAACATTTAAGAGCTAAAGAGCAACATTTATCCAAAGACAAAATTCAGAGGGTTTGGAAAGAAGAAGGAATGAAAACAGGAAATGCAAGGAGGAAGTGGGACAAGTGGTGGTATGTAGTCTGACCTCCCCTCACAGTGGTATATTAAAGGGATTGCAGTGGATGAAGTGAATCAGAATATATATGAATTGTTGAATGATATGCTCTGTAAAAATTCACCTAATTAACCATAAAAATATTTTTCTTTAATACTTACCGTATTTTCTTGAGTGTGTGATCATTACAAATTATGAATAGCATTGTGAAGAATGGGAATTCCAGAATACTTAAAATTGTGCTCATTTGAACCTGTATATACACCAAGAGGCAGTCATTTCAACAGAACAAAGGATTCTGAATGGTTTAAAATGAGGAAAGATGTGCAACAGGGTTGTATCACTTCATCACACTTATTCAATTGATATGCTGAGCAAATAATCCAAGAAGATAGATTGTATGAAGAGGACACAGCATCCACTTGGAGGAGAGCTCATTAGCAACCTTTGATACACACATGATGGAACCGTGCTTGCTGAAATGAGTGAACTTGTAGCCTTTCCTGATGAAGATCAAAGATAGACTTCAGTATGGATCATACTACTACCTAAAGAAAACAAAAAATTTCACAACTGGACCAATAAGCATCATCAGGATAAACAGTGAAAATATTGAAACTCTCAATTATTTTAGTTGCTTGGATCCACAATCAATGCCCCTGGAAGCACCAGTCAAGAAAGAAACAAAGAAAGATGGGGGAATACGGCCCCAGATAGAAGTGCAGGAAAATCTCAGCAACTATTGGGGAGATTTCCATAGGAAGAATATCCTGCACTTCCTACAGTGAGAAAATCAACTTAAAAACTAAGTAGACCAACGTTTTTAAAAGTAGGAGAGAAGCAATTCTTGCCGATAGACTCCTTTTTCCCATTGACCAGTGGCATGAGCTGCTTCGGTCACCCTATGTCTCCCTGAGGCAACCTTGCCTGCCAAACCTCTTACCTCACTGAGCTCTGGGGGCCCCGCGTGGATAGCAGACTGCATGGGCTGCTTGGTGCAGACACACTTGCTACCCCAGCTACACTTTTCTCCTTTTTTCCCCCTTTCCTCCTCCTTTCCTGTATTCTTCTTTGGTGTCCCCCTCATCCCCCCAACTCCCCCCCACCCCTCACCCCCTGCCAACTGAAAATGCTCTCTCTCCCCTATGCAGCACATAAATTAACACAACCAAAGGAGCAAGAATCCACCCACAAGGGGTTTTATTAGATTATTTAATTTTCTTCGGTTTTTGTACTTCTAATACTTTCTTTTTCCTACCTACTTCCTCTTATATTGCAACCCAACCTCTGAGAATACAAATCCCACAGACAAAAACAGGCAAACTGTAGATTGGAGCATACCCACCCAAAGGCCTCTCCTCCCCCTTCTTTTTAGCTCTGAGTGGCCAGTCCTGACCATATTCAAACTTCCATAGCAACAGAACTCCAGCACCCTCTCTTGAGCCACACGCCAATCTTTTCTCTCTTTTGTCTCTCCTCTGCATATCCATACTTTTTCATCCATGTATTTGTGATTCTTTTTGTCCTTGTCTTTTTTTTTATATTCACCCCCTTCTATCTTTTCCTCTTTAATTATATGTCTTCTTCTACACACGCGTGTGTGCGCGCGTGTGTGTATCCTCTTCCGGTCGGAATATTTGGTTACATTGCCTGGTCCTGTGCCATCCTTATAGTTTGTCTTATGTTTTTGCCGATCTTTACAGCCACTGTGTCAATCCATGTTGTCCAGGGCCTTGCCCTTTTTTGCTGCTCCTCTACTTTACCAAGCATGGTATCATTCTCCAAAGACTGATCTTTCCTGACAACATGTCCAATGTACATGAGATGAAGTCTGACTATTCTTGCCTCCAAGGGACATTCTGGCTTTAAAAAAAAATCATTTTATTGGGGGCTCTTACAGCTATTATAACACTCCATACATCAATTGTATCTAGCACATTTGTACATAGATTGACATCATCATTTTCAAAACATTTTCTTTCTACTTGAGTCCTTGCTATTAGCTCCTCTTTTTTCCCTCCCTGCCCCAACCTCTCACCCTTGATAAATTATAAATTATTTTCATATCTTACACTGTCTACTGTCTCCCTTCACCCATGTTTGTTGTTTGTCCCCCTCGGTGGGGATAGGTGATTGGTTCCCCCTTTTTCCCCATTTCTCTCCCTTCCCCCTCCCCAACCTTTCCCTTACCTTCATGGTATTGCTACTCCCATTACTGTTGCTGGGGGGCTTATCTGTCCTGGATTCTGTGTATTGAAAGCTCTTATCTGTACCAGTAGTGTACATGCTGTGGTCTAGCCAGATTTGTAAGGTAGAACTGGGGTCATGATAGTGGGGTGGGAGAAAGGAAATACTAAAGAACTAGAGGAATGTTGTATGTTTTGTCAGTGCTATACTGTACCCTGGCTGACCCATCCCTTCCTTGTAACCCTTCTGTGAAGGGATGTCCAATTGTCTAGAGATGTGCTTTGGGTCTCCACTTTGATTCAACTCATTTGCATTGGTATAATTGTTTTGGGTCTTCTAATGCCTGATACCTGATCCTTTCGATACCTAGTGATCACACAGGCTGGTGTGCTCCTTCCATGTGGGCTTTATTGCTTCCCTGCTAGACAGCCACTTAGCTAGCTTCAAACCTTTAAAACCCCAGACACTATATCTTTTAATAGCTTGGCACCACCAGCTTTTTCACCTCATTTGCTTATGCATTCATTTAGTCTTCAGCGATTGTGTTGGGAAGGTGAGCATCACAGAATGCCAAGTTATTAGAACAAAGTGTTCTTATGTTGATGGAGGACTTCAGCAGAGGCCTAATGTTCGTCTGCTTCCTTAATACTTTATAAATATATATATACATATATGCCTATATCCCTAATGTTACATATTAATATATTTATATATGTACATGCCTTTATTTATACCTCTATAAATGTCTTATGCCCCTTAGTTCTTTCCCCTATTTCCTTTCACTTCCTGCACCTTGGCTACTCCGAGCAGGAGTGTCATCTTCAGGGCTTGGTGGCCCAGAATGCGGTCCACTCTCTTCTCTCTCTCTTTCCCTCTTAGTTTGCTTCTGTGTGGTCTGGGCAGACTTGCCACTCTCCTTTCAGGCTGTATCTTCAGTGCTGTTCTGTATAGTGAAGTTTTCTGGGGAGGGGGTCGATGTAGCTGGTATTGGGGCTGCCCCCACAAACCTCTGTTTAGTTTGCAGCTTCATGCCAATATGTTGCCCTCAAGGCTTGGTGTACCAGGTTGAGGTATGGCCAATATAGGGCTCTTTGTTCTTCTGTTAATCCATGGGTCAATATCCTATACCATTGACCAAATTAATAATATTATCAATAGAATTACATTATGTCCCAAAAGGAATATTTATAATGTTCTCTATCATAAAATGATAATGATGTCTCTGAAGTAAACCAGAGACATACCATTTATAAGCCAACCCAAATATCAGCCGAAGCACTTAACTTTACCACAAAAACTGCATTAAAAATGTGCTGAAAAACTCAGCTTATGCATGAGTATGTACGGTACATGAATGGATTTTGGGTTCACACTTAATTCTAACTCCAGTGTAACAACAATTAGTTCTTATGACATGGCCTTACTTGATACTCACCCTCATAAAGAGATCACTGAAGATATAGTGATATTTTCACTGAAGATCACCATAGCAAACTGTGGTGAAGAAACCAGATGGTGCCCAGCTATCAGAAAGAACAGTGTCTGGGGTCTTAACGGTTTGTCTTCAAACAAGCAACCGTCTAAGTGAGGTATCCACTAAGTCCAGTTGGAATAAGCAAAGCAGCCTACTAGCATGGCTGAGACGAGGGACTTCAGACAAAAGGAGTCTATCCTTATCATTTTGTAACCTTTCGTTTCCTCAATGAGCCTCCCTAATCATTATCAGTATCCCGTGTGATTTCTGTGTGACCATTGCAATGAATGATCAAACCTGAGAGAGAAGCAGAGTGCAGTGAGAGGGGTAATTTGTGTCAGCATAGAGGAAAGGATGATGGAGGATGGAGGCGTGTCTAACCTCTACCTCGTGGCAGTTGGCCTTGGGATGGTGTAGTTGTATGTCCCTTCTCACTGGTGTTAGTTGCCTTTAACGATGATGTTCTTTCCAGTGTTTTCCTTTACCTTGATTCATGATATTTTTAATGGCTGATTTTTTTCTTCCATGAGGCCTCTGGGTGGGTTCAAACCTCCAACCTTTTGGTGAGCAGCTGAGCACTTTAACTGTTTGCATGACTTTGTCTCAAGTGAAACCAAACCAAACCAAACCAAACCAAACCAAACCAAACCAAACCCATGACCGCCGAGTCAATGTGGACTCATACTGACCCTCTAGGACAGAGTAGAACTGCTTCCTAGACTTTGCAGAGCTTTAAGTCTGTACTGTTCCCCCAGAGGGTGTAAAATACCAACCACAAGGTCAACAGCCCAACATTTACCCCACTGTGCTGCCAGGGCTCCCTCTCTCAGATAAAACCCCAAACCAAACTGACTGCCATCAAGTCAATTCCAATTCATATCCACCCTATGGGACAGAATAGAGCTGTCCTTTGGGTTTCTAAGACTTAAAATCTTTAGGAGCAGGCAGCCTCATCGTTCTCCTATGGAGCGATTAGTGGGTTTGAACCAATGACCTTGTGGTTAATGGCTCCATGCATAGCCCCCTATGTCATCAGAGATATCATCAGCTAAGCCCAAGACCATAGCTGTTCTTTCTACTGATCTTGAAACCTATTATTTCCTCACCCTGAAAGGCTCAGAAAATGAGAAAACAGGAGCAACCCTCCATTTTCATGACTCAGAAGATCTGTAGTTAGCCCGAATGCCATCTGCAGCTCACGCCTGACTTAAGTTAATATGACTCTACTGAAAAAAAAGAAAAACTTTGTCTGTACAGGACTATGCTCGTTAAAAAACAGTCTGTGAAGTCCTCCTCCAGCCACAGCGGACACACACTGCTGATTCATACTTGGTTCAGGCATGCCCCGTACTAATGACTGAAAACTGAGTCTAGACACCTAATCCTTTGATTCCAGGACCTTCTCAGAAATTACCCTGAAATTCTCTCCTACCCAACAATGCTACCTAGCACTTTTACAAAATCTATGCCTCAAACAAAAAAGTGAACTGAAAATTAGTTCTGCTTTGAGCAACCGCCCTGAACTGCTGAGTGGCTTTTGGTGTCTCTCAGAAATAAAAGGAGGGGCATAGGGAAGAAGATACTGTATACACACGTCCCTGGGGTGAGGTCTGGGTAATATGGCAGGGGCCAGACTACACTCAGGGATACATATGGGACACATATGGTAGCCCATTAAAATGGGGGAGGCACGAAGATATGGGTAGCCAGGGAATAGGGCACTAACCCACACAGGGGGGAGGGTGTTGATGGTGTCTCCACAGGGAAAGAGGGACCAGTCTTCAACCCGGAGCTCCAGGACAAGAGCGCAACACATTGACATGAAGCACAAACCAATAGAGAGGCCTGAGGGGCTGGCCCCATTACCAATTAAGTGGACATCACCACTCTCCCCGTAAGAATTCACTTCAGAGGACAGCACTGAAGCTACAGCTTAAGAAGAGGGGCTGGTCTGGTCAGAGCACACAGGAGCCAAGGAGGGGGCATAGGGGGGGAAAAAAGAGTGAAGCGCATCCTGGCTCACCAAGCCCTGAGGACAATGTTCCTGCTCAGAACAGTAATGCAGAGATGACCACAGGGTTGGCCCCACCATGGCACACAGCGTTCCTCATTGACCCATAGCACCACTGGGGACAACACTAGAGATACATGGCGGGAATTGTCCCCACCATGAGCTCACCACGCCGAAGCCAGCCTATGGGGGCATGCAGCAGAGCAGCAGGGGGAGCAGAGCAAGGAAGTCCCCAGGGATAGAGGTGGTGCCAGGACATGGCACCCCATCAGACTTAATTGGAAAGCACCTGTGAAGGACAACAAACAGACCCTGAACTATTTATACATCTGTGTGTGTGTGTGTGTGTGTGTGT
>NW_022111367.1:5382933-5394999 GCF_000313985.2 Echinops telfairi | reverse complement strand
AGGCAAATGCGGTGAAGAAAGCTGATGGTGCCCGGCTGTCAAAATATATAGAATCTGGGGTCCTGTAGGCTTGAAGATAAACAAGGGGTCATCTAACTGAGAAACATCAAAGCCCACATGGAAGAAGTACACCAGCCTGTGAGATCACAAGGCGTTGAAGGGATCAGGTATCAGGCATCAAAGACAAAAAAAAAAAAAAAAAATCGTACCATTGTGAATGAGGGGAGTGCAGAGTTGGGACCCAGGGCCCATCTGTGAGAAATTGGACATCCCCTTGCAGAAGGGCTGTGGGAAGAAGATGAGCCAGTCAGGGTTCAGTGTAACAACGATGAAATATGCAATTTCTCTCTAGTTCTTGAATGCTTCCCCCCACCCACCCCCACTATCATGATCCCAATTCTACCTTACATATCCTGCTGGACCGGAGGATGTTCACTGGCACAGACAGGAGCTGGAAATACAGGGAATCCAGGACAGATGAACCCCTCAGGACTAGTGGAGAGAGTGGCGATATCGGGAGGGTGGAGCGAAGGTGAGGGAGAAAGGTTGAACAGATTACAAGGTCTACTTATAACCTCCTCCCCGGGGGACGGACAGCGGAGAAGTGGATGAGGGAGATGTTGGATGGTGTGAGATATGACAAAATAATAATAATTTATAAATTATCCAGGGTTCAGGGGGGAGGCGGAAGGTGGGGGGAGGTGGGAGTGGGGAGGGAGGGGAAAAATGAGGAGCAGATGCTAAGGGTTCAAGTAGAAAGCAGGTGTTTTGAGAATGATGATGGTAATATATATATGAATGTGCTGGACACAATTGATGTATGTATGTATTGTGATAAGAGTTGTATGAGCCCCTAATAAAATGATTTTTTAAAAAATAAATAAAAGGAGGGAAGAGCAAGAGAAGAGAGTCACTATCTTAGACAAAGGAACCCCAGTGGTGTTGTGGGTGACATACTGGGTGGCTAACTGCAAGGTGCAAAACCACCAGCCGCTCCTAGAGAGAAAGATGAGGATTTCCCCTCCCATAGAGAGTTACAGAAACCCACAGTTCTCCCCTGTCCTCACAGGGCCACTACGAGTTGGACTTGCCTCAGTGGCACTGAGATCCTAGACAAACAGACCAAAGAGCCTGGGGAAATGAAGCACCCTAACGCAATGAAGAAATCATGTATCACACTTTGGGAGAAAATAAGCCCACCACTGCTGCATCGGTTGTGATTCCCGACGACGTCAAGTATTATAGAGTAGAAATGTTGTAGAGGGTTTTCTTGGCTGTCCGTTTCATGAAAGCAGGTAGCCAGGGCTGTCCCCTAAGGTGCTGCTGGCTGGGTTCTAACCACCAGTCTTTGGGTTAGCAGCCGAGTACAAACCATTTGGGCCAGCTAGGGACTTCTGGGAGGAATAGGAAGCCGGGAAGCACTTAGAGGGAGGAACAAGAGCACTGGAATCAACTCAATGGCAACTAACAACAAGAAAATCTGAAAAGCTATTTCGAAAATGCTACCAAGGGAGCTGTCCAATGAAAGCTTTGTGTTCTTCTATGATTGTTTGGATAGAGCTCGGTGAGGCCCGGGTGGGTACACCACCTCACTGAGAGGCCATGTTTCGTTCGTTGTATCCATCCTTCATGCCTATTGACTTGATGAGGACAGGGGCGGGCTCTCTCACCTCAGTTTCTCTTCAGCCCCGTGCATGCTTTCAGACATAGAGTGTATATGCAAATACATATTACAAAAAAATTAGTGTCACCATATCTTGATTATCCAGTGCTTCTGTGACCAAAATTACCACAAGAAGGTGGCTTTAAAGAATAGATTTATGTTCCAAATAGGATCATATCCAGAAGTACAGAGATCAGAACTTCAACTCATATTTTGGGGGAACACAAGCCAACTTCTAATACACCCCTATTTTTCAAATGAGAAGATTGAGGATAAGAGAAGCTGAGGGCTTTGCCTGAATTCACAAGGCATTTTCCAAAATAACCAGGCAAATGCAGAAGCAGTAGGAGAAGTCAAGGCCCAGCTCCTCCCAGCACCCCACGCTGCTGTGTGTGGTCTCCCTCGGGACTGCAGGTTCAATGAGCTGTGGGGAGGTGTAGCTCCTGAGCAGATTCTGTATCAGGGAACATTCTCATGGATATGAACACGCCGCATCCTCAGTGCTGGACACTCGGAGCTCTGAGTGCTGGGGCCATTTATCTAAACACAAGGGGACTTCAAAGAGTTCATGGGGAAATGTCATTATCTTTTAATTCCAGTTTTCTATTCCATGAACTTTTTGAAGCTCCCTCATATATGTGAGTCTCCCACCTGAGTGTTTAAACATCTGTAATATGTGTGTGTGTGGGGGTGAAGGCTCGCTCCTGCCCACCCCAGATCACTTCCTTGCCTTAGTTTCAGGTCTAGCCAACAGTCCCCATCAGGAGGACTCCATGTGTGTCACAGCAGAACAGTGCTCCACAGATTCCCCAGAAGTCAGTTGCCAGGTCTTTCTTTGGAGGTCCTTCTTGCTAGGCTCGAATCAGTTAGCAGCCGAGCATGTTAGCCATTGACACTGCCCAGGCCTTCCTTTGGCTCTATAACCCTTCTCAAAGATGGAGGATATATATAGATTCAATATTATAAACCACACCATAGTTGCCTCCTTTTCTAAGTAAGTTCACTTTGAAAACCACAGCAGGCTAGAATCTCAGTGATGCCTCCTCCGCCGTGGCAGGGATTAGTATTCCCGTAGCACAGGCTGACTCTGTCTCAACAGCAAACTGCAGATTTCACAGGCACTTGCAGATATTAGAGCAAGATTTAGAGCCCCTCGTACTGGCTGCTAACACTAAACTGCTGTAAAGCATCTAATGGCGCGAGATGACAGAAGTCTCCTGAAGAGAAAGAAATATCATTGGCTTTGATAATGTTCTATAGAAAATAACTTCCTTGGGCAGCAACGGAATGTTCCATTCTAGATTGCGACATAACCCCCTTGGGCCATAGTCCAGGTCTAAGGAGTCAGGACTGCTCCCCGCCACCCCTCAAAAACACTCCCTCTCCCCTCCCCACACAGAGCTTGTCTTTGAGGGCAGTTAGTAGGGAAACATTCCCAGGAGGAGAGGAGGAGGGAAGTCTGGCTTCAAGCAGAGAAAGCAGGAACGTTGAATTGGGAAGGGAAGGGGCATGTTCTTTTGGGATAGTACAGGAGTGGCCCTGGGTTACCTGAGTCTCCCTACCGGTCCCATCTCTCCAGCTCCCAGTGAATCCTCAGTCTCCAGATTGGCCCAGTACTTATGTAAGGCTCTGCTTCCACCAGAGTGAAATTTTAATGATTTGATGTTAAGGTGACCAGACGTCCCGCTGTTGGTGGGCCAGTCCCGATTTTTGGTGTTTTTAAAAAGTCCCGATTTTTGGAAAGAATACATGACAAGCTAAGGAACGGTCCATTTAGTCCATTATGGACAGGGCCCTACAGTTCATGTTAAACTTTTCATGGTTACTGTGAGCTTCCACCACACTAGCTTGTTCAACCCCATGCACAGGGAATAAAGACACTGCTCAGTGCTGTGCCCTACCGTGATCCGTTGTAGATCGCACCATTATGATCCACAGATTTCTATTGGCTGGTTTTTGGAAACAGACCGCCAGGCCTTTCTTTCCACCGCATCTTAGTCTGAAAGCTCTGCAAAAACCCGTTCAGCTCTACTGAGAAGCCAGTGGTGTCTGCCCAGGAAGTGCAATCGCTGGGGCTTGGACCCCCCACCCCCCACAAAACTGTTATTGTTTCTTCAGTTGACACCAATCAAGTTGCTGCCGAGCCAATGGTGACAGAATGTGCTCCACTGAGTTTTCAAAAGTTGCTTTTTAAAAACGTAGATAGATGATTCTGTGCTGATTCCACTTCTCAAAAGAGGAAGATCATAAAATGTGAAGAAGATTTGATAGCTCTTGTTAGAAAGGGTCTCTCAACAGGAAATGCTATTTGCATTTCCTCTTTACTGATGGGTCACTATAAGGTGGGCAATGCCTGAGTGTTGTACCGACGTGGCCACTCTGAGAGGGCTGTCCATAGCCCCAACACACTGCAGGGAAGCCCAGTATGGAAATTTCCAAATATAGTTGCTCACAGCTCTGGTTGTGCCTGCCTGCCCAGGGGCCTGGGGTCAAACCTCAGTGCCCCAGTTATCTTAGGTCAAACCTGTTCAAAAGCATAACGTTATCCCACTCTCCCCATGGCTGAGGTGGCTTGCTTCTGAAACGAAAGTACAAATGCAGGCCGGTGTCATCTCCATAAAGCATGGTTGGGGCCCAGCAACCTTGCAGGACATCCCAGCATCCCAGCTGGGAGGAGCCCCCAGCAGGAGGGGTGAAGAGCACTCACCTGGTTACCACTCTCCCTGATGATCTCAACTTTGGCAGCCTCGGCTCTGCCCTGATCTCTGCAAACCAGATGAACTGTGCCACCTGGCGGAATTCAACAAAATCACCGATGAGTTACAGGCTAGCCACGGAGACCAGCTTTCCCATTTCCCAAATGAAGAAAATGTGTGTGTGTGTGTGTGTGTGTGTGTGTGTGTGTGTGTGTGTGTGTGAAGAAAATGTGTGTGTGTGTGTGTGTATCCATTCTCCTGAGTTCTCCCCACTCCCTCCCAGAACAATGATCCACGGAGACCAGCTTTCCCAAATGAAGAAAATGGGGCGGGGGATATATATATATATATATCCATTCCCCTGAGTTCTCCCCACTCCCTCCCAGAACAATGATATAATCCCAGAAAACCTGGAAAATCTAGATGGAACCAGTGTCCTCCAGAGGAAGAGCAGGGAAGGAAAGAGGAAGGCGCACCCAAGGTGCTCTCCCCACTGCTTGGGACGCTGCCTGCTCTGTGAAGGTCTGAGCATAGGCAGAAGTATTGGCCTGGCTCACTCTCGCACTCCCAGCATCATCGCTAGACTCATCCGGGGCACTTCGGAAGAAACACAGTGAGGGCCCAGCCATGGGTATTTTTAAAGACTCCCAAGGGACTCTAATATTCAGCCCCAGTTGAGGACCACTGACCTAATATGTAGCAGGAGGGCCTCCGTGAAGTTATTGAAAGGCCACATCCATAAATGGCATGCGTGCTGCTTCAGCAGATGCCAGCCTAGCATCAATCAGGGTGATTTAAAGGAGAATGCCTTGGCTGCGGCAGTTCAGAAGTAATCATTACCCGTAGGCTTTGTTAACTTAAAATAGGCCACTTGATTAAATGGGGTCAGTTCCATGGGAGGCTGCTGGGTAACCACACACCCACTACGCTCAGCCTCCTCCCCACCACAGCGCAGAGTTTAAGACGTAGTTGCTAAGATGCAGTTAATCCTCTCCTGAGTTGGCAGAAAGTGAATGAAACTCCAGGTGGTATTATATTCCCCTGGTAAAGGCCAAAGTGGGCTTCACAGGGGAACAAAGAAAAGAGAGTCTTGAATATCTTTTAAAGTGATACATTCCCAACCAATTCCCCCAATCTCTGTGAGCACATCAATTATTCCTACAGAAGAGGCTTCTAAGAGACATGGTGCCATTTGGTGACCAGGGGAGGGGAGAGGTGCAGAACATCCTAGTATTCACCCAGAGAAAACCCTGGGCACACTGACTAATTTGCAGGCCCCTGACGAGCCTCTTTACAGAGCCAAGGTTAGGGCAGTACGAGACCAGCCACACTACTGTAATCCTGAAGCCTGCACATCAAGACCAGAGCAGGGAGCACTGCCCTTAGCCTTCACCCTCAAGGGTCCTTCCGGTCATTCTCTGTAGTACCGGTTCCCAATCCTCAGTCTTCCTTTTCTGTCAATGCAACTCTATTTACATGCATCAGGCAGGGCAACGACTCTCACGGTCCTTTTCCAGTGATTCCATCACCATTACAGAGCACTGGCTCTTCAATAGAGAGGGTCCACATCCCAATTTTGGTGGACTCCCAGGCTCCTCACCCCCCTGCACTCCACCCTGATCCTGGTAACCCCACGTGTTACAGCACAGGACTGAACGTCACAGGATTTCCTGTTATCATTACAGTATTGGGACCCCAGGCCTTTTACTTCCAGAGACACTGGGTAGGTTTGAACCACCAATCTTTCAATTAGTTGGCAAGTGCAAACTGCTTGCACCACCCAAGGACTTGAGCTAGAGACCAGTGTTCACAGATCTTGAAGTGCCACTGGTGCTTGGCTACAGCCCTTCACATGTCTAAGCAGAAAACAACATGGAGTATGGGCAGTGAACTAATTAAACGATGAGTAAAATCTCCTCTAGTCGCCCACTCTGTCCAATGCCAGCTGGGTGCTACGTGCACAAGTCAGACACTGAGCTGCTATGCGATCTTCCCAGAGCCGCTAGGCCCCTCCTCACGGCCGAAGATGCAGTGGATCATGCCCACTGTTGGCTCAGGGAACCGTGAGTTGGCAGGCTGCTCACCTCTCTTGGCTATTTCAATGGCAGTTTCTTTCCCAATGCCGCTGTTTCCTCCGGTGATCAAGAAGGCTCTTCCAGGAACTTGGATCTCCAGGTCACCAGCAATGAAGTCCTGGGACGCAGTTTCATAGCCACTCCTGGAAATAGCAGACCCATAGAGCCACGGCCCACAGTGAGCTAGGAACACTGTTCCCACTGGAAATAAAGCTCGATTCTTCAGTGGGCTCTCTCCCCTTCTTCCACCACATCACACGGCTCCTTCCATCCTCTGCCTTTCTCCACCGCCCCCCACCCCCCGCCTCTACCGTGTCACCAACACACCCTCTGCTTCTTGACCGCCATCTTCCAAAACTTTGGAAACTATTTAGTGATTCCAATCTTGTGACATCCAAACTACTTTTCTCTGACTGCCTCGGATGTCGTTTTCATTGTTGTTAGTTGCCATTGAGTAAATATCAACCCCGGGACCTCTGTGAGCAAGAGCTGAACTGTGTGTGCTCTGTGGGTTTTCAGTGGCTGGTTTGTCTGAAGTAGATGGCCACATTTTTCTTCCAAGTTACCTCTGGGTAAACACTCCCTCTCTTCCCATACAGTTAGCCATTTACTGCACCTAGGGATTCCTCTTCTGCTGCTGACTTTCCTAATATTTCCCGTTTATGAAATTATCTGAGAAACAGAAGTCAGAAAGTAGAGGCAGAAAGATCAAGGACTTAGCAGAAGGCCCCTTAAGGCAGAGCTCTCTCCACAGCAATGGGAGGGCTGCACCTCTCACGCTCAGAGCTGAGAGGTTTCTTCTGGCCACTTCTCTTCCTCTGAAGTTTCTACAAGAGGCTGAGAATTCTCCCACCCAGCCTGCTTACAAACTGCCTGCCAAACGCTATCTCTGGTCCAAGTCCTAGTATAGTTCAAATACCAATTACCTTCCCAGGACTTGAGTGTTGTTTGGAAGTGTTTTGCATGGAGGCATTCACTGCCCCCTCACAGCGGAGTGAGAGATTCCTACCAGGAGAAACTGCTCCTCATCCTACCATCTGGAATTCCTCTGGGCATCGCAGGCAGCTCAGAGAGCACCCTTCCTCTTACCTTAGCTCTCATGGCCCAAGTAAGCAAGACTTCGATCGGTCCAAAGCCTCCTTGAAAGACCGTCTCAAATAATAAGATACAAAACTAAGGGCTTTGGGTTGAACACCCTTGGTTTAAATCTCAGCTCAATAGCTGTGGAACCTCTTGTGTCAGCTTAACATTTCTGAACTATGTCCTTGGCAGAACAGTGGTAAGCAGCCTAAATGAGATAATGTGGTTGGCATTTATCACAGCACTGGGGACATGGCAACAGTTAAATAAACAGTAGTTGCTATTGCAATATTATCAATAATAATGACAATCATACCACCCATGTTCCACATTGAGTTCCTCCCCAGGCTTTATGAGCATTTGAACCTGCAAACAGAGGTGAAATGAGAAGCTGGACTTCCTTCGACGAGTGGGGGTCCTGGTATCTCTGTGAAAGGATTCCCTATCGGCCATCAGGGGTTCCTTAGAAAGAGCCCGCGCCCAGGAGCTGATGAATCAGGGTTTGGGTGGTGAGAAGGTTTAGGTGTCGAGAGAGTGAGTTTCCAAAACCACAACAAAGCCAGAAAAAGAGAAGAAGAAACTGGCCTCACCAGCCCCCCTCCTCCAGGAATAGGAAGCAGGGAGGCCTTTCTACGTGACCGAGAGGCTTGCTGAAGGCAGCTCCTGTGGCTTTAACCTTTCCTCAAAGTCCAAGTGCGAAGTGCCAGGTATGGACCCCGAATCCTTCCCGGAACTGCACAATACCAGACTCGCCCTCTGTCTTTTGCCTTGGCTGTTTGCCTTCAGCACAAGGATTCCATCCTGGCTCAATTTATTGACTAATGACACTTAGCTTTTATGCATGCCACCCATGCTTTTTGGGAAGCATTTTTTCTCCCCGTTTCACAACCTCTGGGTATCAGGTCCTGCTGTTTTGAACACTGGAAATCGAAGCAGAGAGGAGTAAAGGGCTTGTCCAAGATCCCATGATGGCTGAGGATAAAGGCAAAGGAGGGTTTTCTTGTTCTGTCAACTCTTCCCCCAGGGCACCTACTGCTCTGCTAGCCAATTGTCATCTAGCCAATCCTGTCTCATGGAGATTTCGTGTGTTACAGAGTAGAACTGTTCTGTAGGGTGTCTTGGATGCCATCATGGAGTTACCATGAGTCAGAATCGACTCAACAGCCAAGATAGCCACAATCTTTATGAAGTCAGATTGCCAGGCCTTTCTTCCACAGCACTGCGAGATGGGTCCAGGCTGCCTATAGTAGTAAAACACCAACCACTTGTGCCACCCACAGACTTTCTCTCCGACACCAACAATGCATTGCCATTGAGTCCGTTCCGACTCAAAACAACCCTTTCTTTGCAGGGAGTCCCAGCCTGTAAGTCTTAAAGGAGCAGACAGCCTCACCTTTCTCCTCATTCTGCTACACCAATGAGTCTGAACGCCAGATCCCCAGACAAGCAGCATCAGCAGTGCCTGGCAACCTGTTATAAATACCAACTGTCCACTAACTTAATCAGTCACTTTGGGTGCGGCCCAGCAATCTGTGGTTTCCAATTCCTCTGGGTGATTTTTATTCAAGGTAAAAGAGCTGTGAAACATCCAACCTCAAGCCACAGTTTTAGCTAATCTCATACAAAACTCACAGTTTCCCGAGGGTTATTTTCCAGAGCTGCCTCAAATTTATTCCAAGTGGTCAGACCTCCCTCAAGAGATAATATATCCACAAGCTTTTAAAATGCACCAAATAGGACCTAAGAGTCTGCTTTATATCAGTTTGATAATTAAAAGTCCTTCTGATTCAGTTACCCAGAGTCAATCAATCATAAAGAAACCAATACCTCATAGCAGCCAATCAATTATCTTTCCTCCAAATGAAAGACTTCTCAACCATTTACTCAAAGCTTTTTTGTTAGCATTTTCCTGTCTCTAAAAACTTTTACTTCTTAAAAACACTTCTTTGCTGGTTGATCACACTCAATTAGCCTTATTTAAAGGAATGCAGTCTTAATTTGACAAAAAACTGGTAATTAGGGTTTCTTGGACATAACCATGGAGTCGATATGAGTAAGAATTGCTTTAACAGCATAACAATAATTTTTACGAAAGTGGATTGGCAGACCTTTCTTCCATAACACTGCTTCAACCCCCACCCACCCTCACCACCACTCCCGTGATAACGAGACAAGTTCTCAGGTGATCTGTATTTTGCCACTTCAACCAAACATAGGATTTGCTCAGATCTCACACACACCAGCTAACAGCATCAAGGAGTCATCTTTTAAAAGTTGCCTCAAGTAATTCTTATGCTCGAGCATGTTTAAGAAACTGTGACGAGATCACACTGCTTGGATGGCATAGTGTAGGGAGGCTTTATAGAAATCCTGATGTCCCTGAAAACAGTCAATCATTTGCCCAAGAAAAAAAGGTCAGAGGCTGGAAAGGAGGAATGGAAAGAAAAAACACAGGGATGAAGTGGGATGAAGTGGTTATAGTCTGGGTATTGCAACCAATGACATGAAACAAATTGTGTATGAATTGTTGAATGGAAAACTGATTTGTTCTGTAAACCTTTACTCAATCCACAGTAAAAAGTTAAAAGCCCACAACCTCTTGGTGTGCCAAGAAAAATACTGTCATTTCAAAATATAAGCTCTCTAGGAGGCAAAGGGCATTTATAGAGGTCTAAATACAGGCATGTACATATGTAAATATATTTATATATGAGGGTGGGGAATAGATCTATGTGCATATATGTATAGGTTTAGTATTAAGGTAGCAGATGGACAATGGGCCTCCACTCAAGTACTCCCTCAATGCAAGAATACTTTGTTCTATTCAACTGGCATTCCATGATGCTCACCTTCCTGACACAATCGCTGAAGACAAAGCGGGTGCATAAGCAAATGTGGTGAAGAAAGCTGATGGTGCCTGGCTATCAAAAGGTATAGCATCTGGGGTCTTAAAGGCTTAAAGGTTAAACATGCGGCCATCTAGCACAGAAGCAACAAAGCCCACATGGAAGAAGCACACCAGCCTGTGCAATCATGAGGATCAGGTATCAAAGAGCAAAAAATCATATCATGTGAATGAGGGGGAGTGCAGGGTGGAGACCCAACGCCCATCTGTAGGCAACTGGACATCCCCTTACGGAAGGTCGCAGGGAGGAGATGAGCCAGTTAGGGTGCAGTATAGCCACGATGAAACAAACAACGTTCCTCTAGTTCCTAAATGCTTCCCCTGCCCCCTCCACTATCATGATCCCAATTCTACCTTAGAAATCTGGCTAGACCAGAGGATGTACACTGGTACAGATAGGAACTGGAAGCACAGGAAATCCAGGGTGGATGATCTCTTCAGGACTAGTGGTGAGAGTGGCGATACTGGGAGGGTAGAGGGAGGGTGGATTGGAAAGGGGGAGCTGATTACAAGGATCTACATATAACCTTCTCCCTGGGGGACGGACAACAGAAAAGTGGGTGAAGGGAGACATCAGACAGTGTAAGACATGACAAAATAATAATAATTTATAAATGATCAAGGGTTCATGAGGGAGAGGTGTGCGGGGAGGGAGGGGAACAACTGAGGAGCTGATGCCAGGGGCTTAAGTGGAGAGCAAATGTTTTGAGAATGATGAGAGCAATGAATGTACAAATGTGCTTGACACAGTGGATGTATGTATGGATTGTGATAAGAGTTGTATGAGCCCCCAATAAAATGATTTTTATAAAAAGCTCTCAGATTGGAATCAAAATAATGTTGCTATCTTTTTTCCTTGGAGTCACTAAAAGCACAACAGTCTATGTCTTTCCCACCAAACTGCTGTGCTATTGGGTCCCATAGCCTGATGTCCACTTTCCCTCAAGGTAGAGGAAAAGGGTAAAAGAATCTGGAGAGAGATTCGGCAAGAGCAGAGAAAGCTTTTCACTATGTACAGCTCAGTCAGGGGCCACTGCCAGCAGACTCCCCTCTGAATAAAAAGATGCCACCTTATTCACCTAACTCAATTCAGCAATCCTGGGCTGAGGGTCACACTTCCCTCGGTTCTCTGTAGCACTGGGTTCTGAGAAAATTGTGCAGTTTTCCCCAAAAACAATGGGTTGAAGAGGGGCGTAGCAGCCACCTCTCCTAGGAATTCTGCCTTGTGTCTTGTGCCCTGAGCACATGCCCAGGCTACCTTAAACCTGCTGCCATCCAGTTGACTCCAACCCATGGCAACCCCACGTGTACCACAGTGGAACAGTGTTCCATAGGGTTTTCAGTGACTGATTTTTATTTTATTTTTTTCATAGTGCATGTAGTAAAAGCTGGGCACGATTTTAAGCTCCATATACTTTCTTCTTTTCAAAAAAATTTGTTTTAATGGGGGCTCATACAATTCTTATCGCAATCCATACATACATCAATTGTGAAAGCACATTTGTACATTCATTGCCCTCATCATTCTCAAAACATTTGCTCTCCACGTAAGCTCCTGGCATCAGCTCCTCATTTTTACCCCTTCCTCCCCACTCCTCCCTCCCTCATGAACCCTTGATAATTTATAAATTATTATTTTGTCATATC
>NW_022111367.1:5377091-5381463 GCF_000313985.2 Echinops telfairi | reverse complement strand
GTATTCTCGCAGCCCTTTGGCGAACCACGCGGCGGTGCGGTACAGCGACATGGTGGGGCTCGCAGAACGCCCAGTCCTGGCGCTCTGAGCTAGGCCCCCGCCCCGAGCCACTGCCATTGCATCATCCCGGTTATGTAAGATCCCCAGGCTGTTCTCCGCGGGCAATTGCACCGGAGCTGAGGACCCGCCCGCTGGCCTGCCTGAGAGGCTTGCCGGTTGCCATCCTGCTGTGTGTCCACCTAAGGGTGAAAATCGGGGATTCGGCACGTTTGGGGGATATCTCTGTGGTGGGTATGGCAGGGATACAAAGATGGCACTACGATGTACAGCTCTTAATGGTGGATTTTATCATAAGGTTATCATAATAACCAGCATCTTCTTAGTTCCTACACACATTTCACTAAATTAAATACCCACTAACTCAGCAGAGAAGATTTAGTGGCGTAGTGTTTACAGTTGGGCTGCTAATCCTGAGATCAGTAGTTCGAAACCACCAACCTCACTTCAGGAGACTGATGAGGCTTTGTACTTCCCTAAAGTGTTAAAGTCTCAGAATCCCACAAGGGGGCTTCTGCCCTGCCCTGTAGTGTCTCCACGAGTCAGAATTGACTCAGTGGCAATGACTTTTGGGCTTAATTCAGTGGAGAGAGAGCTTAATGGGTTAGTAGGTTTTCCTTTGGGCTGCTAACTGAAAGGGCAACAATTGGAAATGATCAGCCACTCCACGAGCTTTCTACTCTCATAAAGAATAAATATTGGAAACCCCCAGAGGCAGATCTACCCTGTCCTACAGGGTCACTATAATGGGCATGGACTTCGGGTGCTGCCGACAGGGTGGTAGTCCCAGCAGGCAGGACCGGGGCTTTAAGTAATGCCAAGACTCTCCAAAGTCCAGACCCTGCTCTGCAACGTAGAGCTTCAAGAGTGCTACTTCCCCCACACCTCGATCAGCCTCCCCAGCCCAGGCCAAATGAACAGTGTAAGGAAGAGCATGGGAGTATTGGATACAAACAGGTCACTGGGCCCAGCCAAGTCCTCTTCTGCAGAAATTATGTCCACCCCTGACCCCATTTGACCCCACCCCCATCACGCAGTCCGAGACTGCCCTTGCTCCCCCAGAGACAGGGCCGCTCTTACATAAGATGTGCTCAGCCCAGCTGGCTTAATGGCCTCATTGCTCGAGGATGTAAGATCACGTCTCACCCCAGCGGCTATGTTTGCACTTCAGAATGACATCAGAGACACATTTGCCCCGGAATAGGATTCTGAGGTTTCACTGTTTTGCCCTTATTTCTGACAAACAATGAAAGAAAAGTGACACTTTGCAAAAACCACCCAGCCTGGCGAGGTTTTTCACGCCTGCCCGGTTTGTGGTTAGGTACCGACTCCAAATGACCATCTGCACAACCGAATGCAGCACTGCCTGGTCCGGGCCGTCCGCACTGCTCTTCTTATGCCCAGGCCCATCAGCGCAGCCATCCATCTTGTCAAAGGGCTTCC
Organism: Echinops telfairi; assembly: GCF_000313985.2. NCBI lineage: Eukaryota > Metazoa > Chordata > Mammalia > Afrosoricida > Tenrecidae > Echinops > Echinops telfairi. The sequence goes on along the minus strand of NW_022111367.1, from coordinate 5,379,963 downwards.
TCTTTCCCACTGCCTGGCCACCTTGCCATGCGCGATGTCCTTCTCCAGGGACTGGTCTCTCCTGACGCCAGGTCCAAGGTACATGAGACAAGGTCTCGCCATGCTTGCCTTTAAGCAGCCTTCTGGCCGTAGTTCCTTCAAGAGAGATTTGTTTGTTCATTTGGCAGTCTGCGGCACCTTCAATCGTCTTTGCCAGTGCCATAATTCACATGGCAAAGACCCATTTGGCCTTGGTCTTTTTTATTCACTGCCCGTGTCTTGTTTACATCAGCAGTTACACAGCTTTGTTCTGTGCTTTGTGTCCATGATGGAAAAGGTGTGTCAGTTTGCTCCAAATCCTTCTTAACTCCTCAGCGAATGCATGCTTGGTGCTAGAGAGGGTGTTAAGAAAAGAAATAATTTTGAACCACAATGTCTATGGAGGGGTTCACAGGTGGGTGGGAACCCTGATCTCTCAATTCGCTGGGCCTTGGCAAGCTTACCCAAATGCCTGGCTTCTAAGAGATTGGGAGAAGGGAAAAAATCATTTTTCTCAAGTCCCCTCTCCCCCCTTCCTTGTTTTTGCTACACTACAGTTGTGCTGTGAACGTTCAATGCATAGTCATTAGCCTCAAATATCCACTAGGGACAAATCAGCGAATGGAAGCTCGATGGATCACAGTAGAATACTGTCTGATATGATAGGCTGTCTGGAAGAGGAGACCCTTCTAGCACTTACCAAAGTTTGGAAGCACTACTACATGATGGATTCAGACGTACCACCTGTCGTGTAGACGTGCATGCAGCTGCTCTCCTTCTGGCGATGTTTCATTCTGTTATGCACGGGGTCACCGTGGCTCAGCAGACTAGACAGTAACTACTGGCAACAGGTACCTGAACTTTATACATTCTATAGGAAGCCCTAAAGCAGGCAACCCTTGTGTCAGACGGGAGACAGCACACATACTAAGACGAAACAAATAGCAATACAGGGCTGGTAGAGAAAGGCTCCAGATGAGTGTGAACCAGTTGACCTGCATGCTAGTTCTGTCATGGATTCCCCGTGCGACATCACATAACAATGCTAGCAGGCACAGAGGATTCACGAGGTACCAATCTTCATGGATTATCTCAATCTTCCCAATGATGCATGTTGCTTTTTACCATTAGCTCCTGTTTTTTCCCTTTAACAAACAATTTTTTTCCTTTTAACAAACAAACAAATATTCTATAGGCGGCTACACATCTGAATTCAGATGGTGAGTGACAGCAGGAGTCTTTATTTATTTCCTTTCAGCATCTGTAGGCTTGGCCTTCCTTAGAGATTTCCATGTGTCCTGGCATCATTCTTCCTTTCCATCTAGGAATTTCTCAGAACAGGGATCCCAAGTCCAAAGGACACAGGCCATTCCCAGCTCTTCGTTCTCTCTTAGCTCCATTTTTATAGAGGAACAGACAGGCTGAGAGGGGCAGATGTTAAAGGAGATACATGGTGATTCTTAGCTGGGACTTCTACCTACCTTAACAGCGCCCTCCTTCCCTCCCTCCCACAAAACTGTTATAGGGGCAGCTCAGCTTCTTTGGGCTTGTTTTTTCCCCCCATCAAAATGGGAAAAGGGGTCAGACTAGAAAACATGTGAGGCCTCTTCCTCTCAGTCTTTATGTAATGAGAGATCGCATGAAGATGTTAAACAAGTTCAGCCCAGGTACTGGTAAGAGTGACATCAAAGTGGGTATCGTTGTTTCACATGGCTAGAAAGCCTTGAAAATGTTTCTTGTGCATCTCCGGCTTCAAACAAAGAAAGAATCCTCTAAACCTTCCTTCCAACCGATTTAGAGCAAGGAAGCTAATTTTGACCAAAGGAGATGGAGAAGCAAAAGATATGAACCGTACAACAAAATGTGTGATGGGAAGTCTACATGTTCTCTCTCCTTTATATTCTCTCTCTCTCTCTCTCACACACACACACCAGTGTTTATATATTGCCTTCCATTTAAACTCAGTACTTTTTTCCAGCCAAGTTGTCATGGCAACACCAGCTGCAAATGAGATCATGGAAGGCAGGGCCATAACAGCAATAGTGGCTCAATATTTCACCTCACAAAGCTACTTAGTTAATACGACGAATAGCCATAAATCATAAATCCATAGGAAGCTCAAGCACCACTCCAGGGAGACATTTGGCATGCAGTGATGGGTGGGCAATACAAATGGAGCAAAATAGACAACAAAAAACAACCAAAAAACAGGGTGTGTGTGTGGATGAGGAAAGAGTAGAAAAGAAGACACATGTGCTGATCCTTGCTAGTCCTCTGTGTAAATCATGCACAGGATCTGATCCTGTCTGTGCCTGGATTAAGAAACTGGTATTCTTTAATGGCAAGGAAGAGGAGGCGAGGGTCTTACAAACTCCCAGTCTTATTACAAAGGGCTTCTCAGAAAACCTTGGTGACTGTTTTGTGGTGTTGATACTCACCAAGGAGAGAGGCAGACGGCCTGGTAGACAACCATCCTCCTGTTCAGCAGCTCACATTTGCCCCGCCCATTCAGACATAGTTTTCTGCTTGCCTCCCTACATTCCTTGGTGTCCCTTAGCTCCACCATAGGGCTGGCTGCTTCCCCTATAGACCACTTCCCTAAAAAGCAAGTCCTTTGGATTTCAGTTTTATCTTCCATTGTAATTAGAAACTAATTACATGAGTGCTTTGGGCAAGAACACTGGGAAGCACAGTGCAAGAGACCACCTTTTCTTATTTTGTTGTTCTTGATTTTTATAATCGTTTTATTAGGGGCTCATACAGCTCTTATCACAATCCATACATACATCAATTGTGTGAAGCACATTTGTACATTCATTGCCCTCATCATTCTCAAAACATTTGCTCTCCACTT
>NW_022111367.1:5367172-5375252 GCF_000313985.2 Echinops telfairi | reverse complement strand
TAAGTGGACAGCAGCAGCACTACAGCCCCTTTCTGGGATTTCCCTAAAGAACAGTGGTGATTCCTACCACATCCACCGACATGGCATCCCACATAGATTGCTTCAGATCAAGGAACTCACTTCACAGCAAATGCAGTGCGGCAATGGGCCCATTCCCATGGAATCCACTGGTCGTATCATGTTCCTCATCATCCTGAAGCTGCTGGCTTGATAGAACGGTGGAATGGGCTCCTAAAGACACAATTACAGTGCCAACTAGGTGGCAACAACTGGCGGGGCTGGGGCAATGTTCTCCAGGAAGCTGTATATGCTCTAAACCAGTGGCCAATATATGGTGCTATGTCTCCAATAGCCAGAATTCATGGGTCCAGGAACCAAGGGGTGGAAACTGCACCACCCACTATTACTCCTAGTGATCCACTTGTAGCATTTTTGCTTCCTGTCCCAGCAACTCTGTGTTCCTCAGGCCTGGAGGTCCTGGTCCAGAAGGAAGGAACTCCCCCACCTGGAAACACAGCACGGATTCCACTGAACTGATCCACAGGTCAGGAAGGGTGTCACTGTACTAAGTGGTGTGATTGATCCTGACTACCAAGGAGAAATTGGACTGGTGTTACATAATGGAGGTAAAGAAGAATATGTCTGGAATCCAGGAGGTCCCATAGGCCGACTCTTAGTGCTACCATGCCCTGTGATTAAAGTAAATGGTAGATTACAGCAACCCAATCCTGACAGGACTTATAATGACCCAGACCCCCAGGGATGAAGGTCTGGGTCACCCCACCAGGCAAAAAACCACAGCCAGCTGAGGTGCTTGCTGAGGGCAAAGGTAATACAGAATGGGTAGTAGTAGAAGGTAGTTCTACCTATCAATTATGACCACATGATCAATTAAAAAAGTGAGGTTTGTAATTGTCAATGTGTTTTCTTTTTATGTGTTTATTGCATATCTTTCCTTCATTCAGGTATGATATATCAGATACAATTGGACTGTGTTTTCATTTATATGTGTGACAGATGATTGATAAATATAAGTGTGACTTCATCAATGTCCGTAAATTATATAAGTATATATGGCTAAAGAATTGTGTACAGGTGCCAGGTTGGCAAGGGGTGGATTGAGATAGTTTATTGTGCCAGCCTGGCCGATAAACAGAAGTGGGATTAACTGAAGGGCGGAGAGATAAATGGCTTGGTGAGCCTCACCTTTCTTGTCTGTTGCTCTTTGATCATTGGACCAGTGTGCGGCTGCCTTGCTTGTTCTGTGCCTCAATTTATAGGCTATACTACCTGTGGGATGCCTAGCCTGTGGACTGTGTCGCTGTAAGTTGAGGTCCCTTTAAGACATCTCTGGAGCTGGGGACTGGCAGTTGCGACTGGTGGTTGGTTGACAGTTGGTGATCTGCCTTGTGGTTGGCTGCTGTGCTGAGATCTCCTAGCTCTCTATAAATAGAGGAAGATCTGGCAGCAGACTAGACTTGAAAGACTGCTAGTCCCTCACAACTCTCTCTCTCACGGGAGTGAGTTGCACTGAGCCATTTGTACTGCTTTATAACTTAACTGTTCATTTCTTGTATTATATATCTATCTATCTGTATATAATTTAACAGTTCATTTCTTGTGTTATATATCTAATTATCTTTATAAATAAATATATGAAAGTATCAGCAATCTGGTTTTATCTAGAGAACCCTGCCTAACACAGTCAGTGAGGGACGTCACGTCTCTTAGTGGGGCCAGCCATGTGGTCCTGCAAGAGACTACCTTTTCACCAAATATCCATTTATACCTTTGGTTTTTAGACCACATATATGAAGTGCTCAATAACAATCACAAAGATCCGCTTTCTTTCGCCAACTTGAATCTCCTCTAAGGACATATGGGCAGTGACAGGGCCAAAGGCTGCAGATGCTCTGTGGGCAATGGCACAACTGGGCTATGGAGAGTCTGAAGTCCTGCATTCTACTCTGACTCCTTGGCAGGGAGGCCCTCATCCCTCTGAGCCTCAGTTTCCCCTGCAGGAACACAGCTGCACAGCTCTCACAGCGGTGCTCCCTTGACTTGGGAGTCGCCTGCACAACAGAATAAAAGACTGCTTTGTCCCATGCTGTCCCTCTGATCAGCTACTGTTCTGTTGTGATCCATAGGGGTTTCATGGGCTGTTTCAGAAGGACATTGTCAGACCTGTCTTCCTAGTCTTTCTGAGTTTGGGAGCGCTGCTGAAACATGGTCAGCATCATAGCAACACACGCCTCCATTGACAGATGAGTGATGGCCATACACAGGGTGCCTTGAACCTGGGTTTCTCCTGGGGAACATGAGATTTCTAACCCCGGACCACCACTCTTTTACTCATTACAGAGTAGTAAGGACCAAATAAAGGTATTTATTCTCAAAATTACTTACTCTCCTTACTTTGAGCCAAGAATATGTACTATATTAATTAAAAATAATAATTTCATGGGGCAAGGAGGTTTGTTCAGCCAGAAGCATATTGCATTATGCTCATGAGGGACAATAACAAATGTTCTCTCAAACTGAACTTTCGGTTGCACGTGTGGCAAAATAACATTTCACATGATTGAGTTTTCCCTTTTGATTCACAGTAAACACGTCAGTCAAAGAAGGTGGCTTTTTGAGTCTTAGGAATACTGACTGTTTTTGAGGCAGATCTCTTTGCACTAATAGACTTCTGTGCTGTTGTTCCCATGGGGAAAAGTAGATTGCAGAATAATATGAATAGTCATATAATTTATTCAAAATACACATATCTGTGTAAATATGTCTGTATATGTTTGTTTAAGTCTTTGTAGACACGTGCTGTAAAGTTATTGAAAATTAACACTGGTTACCTTTTTAGGGAGCTGGAGGAGGAGGAGGTTTGAACTCCTACATTTTGAGACTATTTGTATGTTTAGCCATAGCCGTAAATGACTTTTACAAGGTTTTCAATCTAGTCCTCTTAGGGACATAGAGGTTATAAGAGGGAATATTTAGTGATTTATTGCAGGTCTCCAACTATTAAAAAATGCCCATCTTAGTTCAGGCCTCCTACAAGCTGAGCCTGAGGTGAGGCTTCCTGCGAGTCCTTGCGCATCAGTCTCGGAAGAAGCCAGAGTGAGAGGAAGGGAAGCAGGACCGGAAAAGGGAAGTGGTTGGGAAAGCATTGTGTTGTGGATTAAATTGTGTCCCCCGACCAAATCCTGACCCTTATCCCTCTCGAGGAAGGGGCCTGGACAGCCTCTGCCTTACGGTAATCACCTTGGGAGCCAGAGGAGGCCAGATGTGGCTCCCACTCTTTCTTCACCTGGGGATGCAGTCCTGCTTGGAAGTAGGGCGCGTCCTCAACTGAACCACACCTGATCCATCCCTTTTATGACAATTAGTGTTATCTCATAAGGAAATACATGCGAAATCATCCAGTGCTGGTGTTTTGCTGGGTGTGATGGATTTTTAGAAATATTTTGTGGTACACATGTAACTGTGGATTCTGGAGGTAGGGTAGATAGACCAAATTAAAAAAACTAAACTCACTACCATCCAGTTCATCTCGACTCACCGTGACCCTGTAAGACAGGGTAGAACTGCCCCTGTGTGTTTCTGAGACTAAGTCTTCAGGAGAGTAGAAAGCCCCATCTTTCTCCCATGGAGCTACTGGTGGTTTCAAACAGCTGACCTTGCGGTTAGCAGCTGCAAGTTCAAAACTTGTAGTTCAAAATTACCAACTGCTCCTCAGGAGACAGTTGGGGCTTTCTACTCGTGTAAAGAGTTACAGTCTTGGAAATGCACAGGAGAAGTTCTACCTTGTTCTATCTCGGGTCATATAGACCAAGGCCGGCGGAGGTGGGGGGCGGGCCCTTCATCTTCGTAGTAGTTACATCATCTCGTGTCAACCTGAGGATATTCAGAGTGAAGGGTGAAGTCTAGCCTGTCAATCAGGTCACAGCCTGATGACGCCTCCTGGTGGACGTGACCTTTTCATGAGGATTCAGGAAACGTTCTCACATTTTCCCTGGAGGAGAGCAACACTCTGTCTCTCTTCCACCTTTCTGTTGACAAGCCACATGGTGCCATGATAGCAGCTAGGATGCGTCCACTGCCATTGGATCTACATGATGTTGCACCCACTGGCCTGTGATCTTGCATTCTGCACCGTTGCATTTGGCTGTGTGAGTCTACAGAGAGATTTATGGTCTAGTGTCAGACTAATAGCGTAGTATTGGACTTAAGGACTTGATCTGGACTGGGCTGGGATGGTTTCTCAATATGCAATTGCTCTTTGATATAAAGCTTTCTCTTACACACATATGAGTATCAATGGATTTGTTTATCTGGTCAACCTGGCCTAACACAGTCGGGTTTATTTTTGTAATTGAGTGAAACTTCATAAAAGATGGGGGTTAACACATAAAATCCACCTGTGCTGGCTGTGCATAATTGTTCATCAGTCTGAAAGACAACAAAATATAAGTGGATGTTATTTGTATCTGTGGTCATGAATTATGTTAAGCATGCATGTTTATACAAGACTTCACCATTAAAGAACTTATTCACTTGATTATTAATGCTGAAAACCACACCTTCCTAATAGGACAAAGAAAACAGTATACTTAATGAGCCCAAAGAGACAGAAGTTTCACGAAATCTTCCCCTGGGACACATCACCACATACAAGTACCTCCCACCACAGCAATATGGTACCAACTCACTGATACTGTTTTGCATAGTTAGTGAGCCCCTGCCCCAACACCGGCATGTACAGTAAGTGGGACAGAAGTATACCAATAAACCCCAGAGGTGGAAAATGTAATTGGTGCTTACATGTACCAGTGGTCATGAGATGGTTCTCTAAAGAGCAGCATAGATACAGGCATGGGGGAGCTCCAAGGTGTTGAGAAATGTCCAGGCTACCGACAAGCATGCAGGAGAAAGACTGGGCTTTCTACTCCTGTAATGAGTTGGATTCTGGGAAACTCCCAGTGGCAGTTCTGTCCTGTTGTATGGGGCTGTGTTTGGCTGGCAACAACTTGATGGCCGTGAGGAGTTTTTTTTACCGGACTCAGCTCGGCTGGGACTCTCATTTGGATTTCTAGCCTTCAAATGTACAAACTGTAAACAGGTTTTTCCGAGAAAAGAACAGTTCTTGTTTTTAAAGCCACCCACTGGTGCTAATTGTGCTCCAGCATCCCTAGGGAACTCTGAGCGATATTATCTCAGGTGAAGCTGAGTTTCTTACCTGATCCCACGAGGAGCTCTGAAACATAACTGCACCATAGCCGTTTATGTGCCTTGAGGCAAGGCATCTGGGCTTTTACCCCTCCCTTCCCGCCCCTCCCACAGTAGTAATTAGCTCTGGGTACTGGTGGAGTATGTGTGGAGAGTCATAATACACAGATTTCCAAACAAGGTGGTTCTAGGCAACCACGGGCAGGTCTGGAGAGGTTGCAGGTGTGAGCCATTAGCTACAACACCTGCTCTGGCCGAGCATGGGCCCATTTGGCTGTTATATGAGATCCCAAGGGATCCTGGGTAGAGCTACAAGCTGCTTCCCCAATCAGTTGGGAATCAATCTGACATGAGTCCTTGTAAACAAACTTAAAACTGTAAATAGATTTGTGAAATGCCTCTTTTATCAGGAGGTCAGGGGTGTAGTGGAAATCCTTGGGCTCCCAAACATTTTGGAAGCTGAAATCAAATGAAAAAATGAGGGAACACAAAATTGGTTTGGAAGAGCCCAATCAGATGACAAAGCTTTGGGACGTGTGGGGAAATTGCTAAGGGCTTGAGGCGGCTTTACCTGGAGACTTGTTGCTCAGGCAGTGCTGCTAATAAAGGAGAGATGAGTGGGTAGTGATGACTATAGAGGTTAAAAACATACAGGAGAGGGAAAAGACCGATCAGTTGCTGCCATACACCATTGTTCTGAGGCCACTCCAAATGAACAGCCTTTCTTTCTTTTAAATCATTTTATTGGGGCCTCCTACAACTCTTATCACAGTCCATCCATTGTGTCAAGCACATTTGTACATTTGTTGCCACCATCATTCACAAAACATTTTCTTTCTACTTGAGCCCTTGTTATCAACTCCTCATTTTCCACCCTCCATCCCCAACCTCCCTCCCTCATGAACCCTTGATAATTTATAAATTATTTTTTCATGTCTTACACTCACAGATGTCTCCCTTCACCCACTTTTCTGTTGTCCATCCCCCTGGGAGGGGGTTATAAGTAGATCATTGTGATCAGTTCCCCCTTTCTCCTCCCACCTTCCCATTACCCTCCTGGTATTGCTATTCTCAATATTGGTTCTGAGGGGTTTATCTGTCCTGGATTCCCTGTGTTTCCAGCTCTTGTCTGTACCCATGTACATGCTATAGTCTAGTCGGATTTGTAAGGTAGAATTGGGATCATGAGAGTGGTGGGGGTGGGGGGAAGGAAGCATCAAAGAACTAGAGGAATGTTGTACGTTTCATCAGTGCTATACTGCACCCTGACTGGTTCATCTTCCCCCTGCGACCCTTCTGTAAGGGATCAACAGACATTCTTACAAGAGTGATTAGTGAGCCTTACTGCAAACTCAAGGCAAGGCATGGGGAAGGTGGTGTGTGGAAGGGGGGCTGGAGGATGTGTGTGCTATCTCAGAGAAGTGGATTCTACTTCTGTTGGTGGGTCAATGGGTGGGGCAACCTGCCAATGGGTAAAATCCTTAGCAAGACATATATAGGGCCCAAGGGGAAAGGAAAATGCACTCAGTGCTATGTTCCTAATTGAACACTTTTCACCTCGCTTCTGTTCAGCTCTTGGTGACCCTTCTGAAGGCTAGAGATTACTGGGACTTTAGACTCTGTCCTTTTAAGGCACACGACATCCTTTAGAGGCCACACCAGAAGGACTCAATGTAGAAATCCCACCAAGCAAACTGCTTTCACTTACACTCACTAAGGGTAGATTTAAGGAACTGACGTGCTGCCTTGGATTTAAGGCTGAAATACCCTACTGAGAAAGATGGCGATGACCACCATCCTAAGGTGATGGAATTAGTTATTGATGGACATAGGTTCAGATCTCTTGCTTTGAGGGTGCCCAATGAATGGTGGCCCAGAACTACTTTATATTTACTATTTTAATGATTTCTTTGCTTTTTTATGACATATATGAGTCTGGAAAGCATGGTTCTGCCTTTGTGAATGAGTGTTGAAAGTTTTACCCTATCCCCAACCCTCATTGTTTGTGTAGTCACTTCAGCCTTTAATCTATAAAAGTCAATGATTCATGTACTGGGGTCTGAAATGCCAGACTATGTGTGTATAATTTCCTTCTCTCAACTGTGTTTTAAATTCTATAGCATTAAATTCTAAATTAATGTTACTATCAATAAAATTACCTTATGCCCAATAGGGATAATTTATAATGTTCTCTATTATAAAATAGTGATAATGTCTTTAAAGTGAACAAAAGGTATGTGAATGGATGTGGGGCTCACAATTGTAGCCCTAACGTAAGAAAAATTGCTTCTTATGACACGGCCCTACTCAATATTCACCTTTATGAAGAGATCACTGAAAATATGGGTGCTATAGCAAAATGTGGTGAAGAAACCAGAATGTGCCCAGCTATCAGGAAGAATATAGAGTCTGGGGTCATAAAAGCTTGTCTTTAAACAAGCAGCCATCTTAAGTGAAGCATCAAAGTCTACAGAGAAGAAGCCCACCCAAGGGGAGGGTATTGTTTATATCTCCACAGGAAAAGATGGACCAGACTTCAACCCAGTGCTCCCAGGTGTGAAGACAACATGCCGGCGCAGAGTAGAGAACCAGTGGAGCGGTATGGGGGGCTGGTCCCAGCACCAAATACTAAGTGGATGTCTGCCCCTCCACCAAGAAGAATTTATTTCAAAGGATGACACTGAATCTGCAGCGTCGAGAGAAGGATATATCTGACCAGAGCACACAGGAGCAGATGACGGTGGAGGAGGAGAGACTGGAGCACATCCTGGCCTAGCAGGCCTTGAGGATGATAACCCCAATTAGAGCAGCCAGTCCACAGACAGGACCACATGGCCAGCCCCACTGTGAGACA
>NW_022111367.1:5326830-5365336 GCF_000313985.2 Echinops telfairi | reverse complement strand
ATGGATTGTGATAAGAGTTGTATGAGCCCCTAATAAAATGATTTAAAAAAAAAAGAAGAAGCACACCAGCCTGTATGATCCAAGGATTGTAAATAATAAAACCCAAATCTGAAAGAGGGAGTGGTTTCAGAGCTTAAGTTGTGAACACCTCGAATGGAGAAGGCTATGGATGACGGTGAAGCACAAATCCATTTGCAGGGTTCCCACATAGATTACGTCTCTGGTGAATCCCCCCTGGTCATATCTCAGGGATGTGAATAGCCCTGTTATCAGACAGAGAGCATTGTAAAGTTGATTATGGCAGATATGGTTAAAAATGTAATACCATTTGATTTCTTTTTAGACCCATTTTAAAAGATTTTTCAATTAAAAAAAAGTGAAGGGGAAATACATGTGGATTAAGCCCCTAGGGAATTCCCTCTGACCCTGGACCAGGATATGAATAGCCTTACTAACATGCAGAATACATTGGAAAGTAGATTGTTACAGATGTAGTTAGGCTAAAATTTAACACCCTGTCATTTGCTTCCCCTTATGGGTCATTTAAATTTCTTCTAGTTTTTAATATATTCTGATTTATTTTCAATTAAGATTTTCATCTGTTTTACTTCATTATTCTTGTTAGTGTTGTTGTTCATTTATTTCTTAATGTATTGCTGTATATGAAATCTGGGGTGTGTAAATCTATAGAGAGAGTAACTGGATGAATGGTTCCTTCGGGATATGGCAGAGAAGGTTGGGAGGAGGGAGGAAATGGGGAGCTAATAACGATGAGTATAAAATTGGAAAAATTTCCAAAATTGATTGTGGTGATGATTGTATAACTCTTCTTGATGTGATTGAACTATTGAATTGTATGATATTTGAATTATATGTCAATAAAACCGTTGGGGAAAGCATACAAATTAAAAAACAAAAAATTCATTTGGAAGTACTATGGTCCAAGTGGGAGCCCTGAGGGCCCAGTGGGAAGGTGTTGGGCTGCAACCCACAAGGTCGGTGGTTCAGGCCTATCAGCCACTCTGCAGGCAAGAGATAAAGCTACTCCCATGTGCTGTCCCTTTGTGTTTTCAAGCCCATGATTTTTTTTTGGAAGTGAGTGGCCTTGCCCTTATCCTGTGGAGTGGCTTGGGGGGTTGAGCTTTCAGATGGTGGCTGGTACATGGTCTGCTGCATCACCAGGTCCCTACTAAAGATATAGTCAGGTGAAAATTTAACTCTTTAAATTTTGGTTTTCCTTTTAAGCCCTTTTCCATTTATTCTAGTTTTATTATGTTTTGCTTTCTTTTAGATTGAGAGTTTTTATGATTTATTTTGTCATTGTTGTTTATGATTTTTCTTTATTTGAAGTCCAGGATAGGTACATCTATAGAGATAATAACTGGAGTAATTGTTTCTTAGTATTATGATGAGGGAGGTTGGGGAGAATAGGGGGCTAATAATAATGGGTTTATGATACAATGAAGAAAATACTCTAAATTTGATTGTGGTGATGATTACAGAACTCTTTTTAAATATATTTAAGCCATTGAATTATATGATACATGAATTATATGCCAATAAAACTGTTTAAAGTGAATGAAAAAGGGATGATCTGTTAGTTCTTTTCATGGAAACTCCACCACAGACTCATCTATCCCCTGGAGGATTATGAGTTTAATGGAGCAAACTTTGCCTGCAACAGGCCTGTCGCGGTTCCCTAGTCTGTGGGCACAGCCTGCCCCTGGTAAGCCCACAGAGCAAACGGGCTAGGGAAGCAGCTGAGAGCTGGAGGGCTGTCTTCCCCCCACATTTATTTCATCCACTCTGGAGAATACTCCCACAAAAAAAATGAAGCTCCAGATTTGTAATTAAACAAAAACAAAAGCTATTGACAACTTTGCATCTCAGGCTAAAACACCTAGAAATAACATGGAATATTGGAAGTAGCCTATTTCCCTCATGGTCCCAATGGATCTGGATTATTCTGTGTCCATGTGTGTCCTCCAACCCCCAGAATCAGAACCAGTGAGGCTGGCAGAACCTCTAGGGGCTGTGATTCTACGTCTTAAATGAAAAATGAAAAAACAAACCCATTGCTGTTGAATTGATTCCGGCTCAGAGAAACCCCCTGGGATTAGTACAGTGGTTCTCAACCTTCCTAATACCGTGACCCTTTAAGACAGTTCCTCATGTTGTGACCCCTAACCATAAAATTATTTTTAGTTGCTACTTCATAACAGAAGTAGCAATAATTTTGTTGCTACTTCATAACTGTAATTTTGCTACTGTTATGAATCATAATGTAAGTATCTGATATGCAGGATGTATTTTCATTGTTAAAAGTTGAACATAATTAAAGCATAGTGATTAATCACAAAACAAAATGTACCATATATACTTCTGTATAAGTTGAGTTTTTTAGCACATTTTTAATGCAGTTTTTGTGGTAAATTTAGGTGCCTCGACTGATATTCGGGTTGGCTTATACTCGAGTATATATGGTAATTACATATTGTGAAATATTTATATCTAATTACAAATAAATGAAATTTTGTCTTGAAGCACGGTGTAACATGGGTAACAGTCTTAATATAAAAACAGTGAACTACATTGCTACATTTTGTGACAGTATTCATAAAAAGCCAACAGTCAGTGTGAAGGTTGAGATAGCTTCTTTCTCACCAGATCAGAAATTCTCAGGGCAGTCTTTGCAAGAGCACAACGAAGATCATCTTCCACAAGTCTACTTCTGTATTTAGACTTGATAATCAACAAGCTGGAAAACCCTGTTTCACAAAGATATGTTGTTGGAAATGGAAGAAGAAGGCACAACACAGTCTGAGACAGAACAGAATATGACTGCAAACACTTGATCCAGAATTTTGTAACTGGCATTGTAGAGAAATCAATTCTCGCTGCATCACTGTTAATAAGCTCAATTAACTCCTCTTCTGCTGTCTCAGGAACATCTATCTTCAACTTTGACGGTGAATGAGCTTCTGGCAAGTGCAAATGGGGTGGCAGATAGACTTGGAAAGTACGATGAAACTTCATCTGCAAGTATGTGCAAGTGTTCTCTCACAGATATTATCATCGTAATCCTTTGGTCTGGTTCAATGTCATGTTCCTCAAAGAGAGCAGATAAGGTAGGCAACATGTAAATTTTATTTTCATCCAATTTTTTTTTTTTTGCCAAAGCTGAAGTTTCATTTGGAATGATCAGATCTTTTCAGACAAATTGACACATGTTGCATTTGGTCCTTGCAGTGATCAGTTTAGCTCATTCAAGATGGCAAAGATGTCAACCAAGTAAGCTATTTTCTGCAGTTCACTTTTATCGCTGAAAAGTGCTTTGAACTGCAGTCTTGCTTTCTGATTAAAAAATGTTTTGAGTTCATCACAAAGCTCAAAAACACATTTTAATACTTTTCCTCTCAACAACCATCTCACTTTGTGTGAAATACAGAGCATTATTTAGTGCATCCAACTCGTTGCACAGTTGTGAAAACAGTCAACTGTTTAAAGTGCTCGCCTTTACACAATTAACAGAACTTATGACACTTTTCACTACTTCTTGTAACTCTTGTGGCAGCATCTTTGTTGCTAATATTTGCTGATGAATCATACAGTGAGTTCCAATGACTTTTGGTGACTCATTCAGGACCAAACGTTGAAATCCAGATCGACATCCTAGTATAGCTGGAGCACCACCAGTGCAAACACCAGAAACCTTTTCCCAAGAGATCTTATGCTCTTTCAGAAATGAACCAACCGTGTCAAATACATCACGTGCAGTAGTTGTCATTTCAAGAGATTTGAAAAAAAGGAACTCATCTTTAAAGTTGCTATTATTAATACACCTCACGTAAACCAGGAACTGTGGACAGTTTGCAACGTCTGTAGATTCATCAAGCTGGGTGCTAATTATTGGAAGTGGAGTAGATTTAATTTCCTGGATTCCCTGATCAAGAATATCAGCAGACATGTGATCTATTCCTTTGCGGACAGTGTCGTTAGATAAGGAAATTGCACTCAATTTTGTAACAAATTCACAACAGTAAATCCTCAGCAATGGTGTGAGGTTTCATAGCTCTAGCGATTCTGAGTGCCACCAAATATGCTACGTTTCATTTGTGGTACTTTCTACCAGTGTCAAGTCTGGCTTTCTTGAGTCCATCAGCTTTGCTTCTGAAATAGTTGGTATCCTTGCTGGCAAAGCTCAGATGCTTGCTATCAAAATGGCATTTAGTTTGTTCGGCTTCATAGATTCGGCTGATAGAACTCCATAACAAATGACACATTACAGTTTCTCAATTCCTGCTGTAATTATTGAGGGAAACCCATACTGTTAAAAATCCTTACTATATTTTCTTTTCTTAACTTTCTTCTCTACACGATCCATTGTCATGGGATGGTTTGCTAATGAAAATAATATATAACAATAGCTTTAATAATACAAAAGATGATACATGGCATAGTTCAGTCAATACAGTTCATTAGTTTCCTATGATTTACCATTCTATTTTTTTTACATACCTGTTACCATCACAAGGGGGCAGTATTCACATCAACCACAGCTGAATATAAAAAGACTGATCATTCAGATTAAATTCCCATGGTACATATATATATATATATTTTTTTTTTGCAGTAGTTTATGATTTTACAGTAGACGATTTTACATTGATGCAGTAATTATAATTCATGAAGTGTCATTTTACCTCCATTACTGCTGCTTTCAAAACAATAGTGGCTTTTAACAGAGTAGCTGCTTTCAACACAATAGTGGCTTTTAACAGAGTAGCTGCTTTCAACACAGCAGCTTCTTTCTACACAGTAGCTGCTCTCTACACATGTGTGACTGGTCCACATAAGTACATTATGGTGCCAACCCTGTCGTATACACTTGTATTTGTACAGGGTGTATGTGATGGGGTTGGAGCGATGATGTCATCACATTGGGTACTCATATGTGGGTATATCTGCATGTGGGTAGACCCGCCTGGAGACGGATAGAGGAGTGGTGTCTTGGTTTCTAAGACCCTCGGAAATAGGTGTTATCTGATGGTCTTAGGTGACCCCTGTGAAAGGGTTATTCATCCCCCAAAGGGGTCTTGACCCACAGGTTGAGAACCGCTGAGTTAGTAGAATTGTCCTGTGGAGTTCCAAGGCGCCAATCATTACAGAAGCCAGCTGCCACATCTTTGTCCAATAAAAAGGCTGATGGTTTCACACTATTGACTTTTCAATTAGCAATCAAGCACAAGGTTGATTGCACCAACAGGCAGTCATGAGGGTGGATTGTAGGGTCACTGGGCTCAGGTCTTCCTAGCCCACATATCAGGAAGGGTTAAGTTATGCCTTATCAAAGTGTAGAGCTACCACCTGTAATGTTCTTGTTGCATTCTCAATTTATGACACTCAAGTGTCTCAGCACTGTTAGGTGAAGAGAGCCATTGTGGTGTGAGTGGGAGTGCTTTTATTTGCTTGATCTCAGAGTCACTTCCCATGGGACTCTATGGATGAAGTTGCAATAGCCTGACTTGACTCCCCTGCCCTAGGCAAGCACAGCTCTTCAAGGCCAGCCCTCTTTAATGCCGACTCTGGACGCAGCTTCAGAATCATTCCTACCACAGGGGACATTCACCACTGGAGCTGGTCCGGAGAACAAAGCTACTGGCCGTCTAGTCTCCAGTGTGCCTAAGTGGAGGGAGCCGGCCTCTGCAGAGAAATTCCCGCTCATTCTCCTTTCTCCACCAGTTCCGAGAGTTTGGCCTTTTCTTACCTGGCTCTCTAGGCTTGACATACAGTTTTTTAGACCAGAACTTGAATGTCCTTTTCAAATCCCCTCCCCAGGAGTTAGTGTCAGGGCTGTTATGGGAGATTGATATGTGGTCTGAATTAATTTAGAAGTGAATTCTCTTGGTTTTTAGTTTTGTTCATTTGTGCCCAAACATTAGGTGAGTGACTTAGGAGTCTTCTGGAGAAAGGAGGGCGGATTCTGAAACCCATGAGTGAACTGGTGTTTTCAGAGGACACAATCAGGCAACACAATGAGAATGGAGCCTGAGGCAGGCAGGAGTGACAAGTTGCACAACTTGGAAGCCTTCTTTGGCTCAAATGGAAATGAAACAAACTGTACAGTGAGTTAGGGGTGGAGTAGGGCATTCCCCAGTTTGCACAGCAAAGGGCACAACAACAACCTTACCTGGGCATGACTCTAGATGACAGATGCCACAGTACTTTGGACATATTGTCAGTAGAGGATCCGTCCTTGGAGAAGGACATCATGCTTGGTGAAGTGGAGGGGCATTGAAAAAGAGAAAGGCCCTCAACAAGATGGATCAACACAGTGGCTGCATCCATGGGTCCAAGCATCGGAATGGTTGTGAGGATGGCTCTGGGCCGCGCGATGTTTCGTTCTGTTGTGCATAGGGTTACTCTGGGCCACAGCCAACTTGAGGGCACCTAACAACATGGGGACTCTATGGAGAACAGTTTTACACAGACACGTGGAATCACAATAGACTCAATAGGACCTAGTTACCATGAGCCAGATGCTGCAAACACATTGCACCTAGTTCTTCCATCGGCCTGTGGGGGTGGGTTTTATTGACTCCATTTTACAGATAAGGAAACATTACAGAGAAATTTAAGGACTTTGGGGGTAAAGCTGTTTGTTCCTTAGGCAAAGAGAACAGGACCACACCCTTCCTGGCTCCTGGTCGTGGAAGCCTGCTGATAGTTCATCCTGGGGCCTGATTGAAGCAACTGCTGGACTATCTCTGCCAGAGATAAGAGAGACACTTTGTCTCCTGCTTCCTGGCAAAAGCTGCAGAAACAGCCACCTGCAGACTTATCAGTCTCTTCATGTTCTGAGCTGCACACTCCCTTCCTGTCTGTGTATAACTCTACTGAAATGTTACCGCTCTTCTGTATACATTCAAAGCAGGGTAAATTGTCCTTTTGTGTGATCCTGGCACAAGATGCAGGCAACCTGACAGGAAGAGTATTTAAACCTGCCCCTGATAAAGTTCGGGCTTCTGAAGTGTCTATGCTTCAGGGACCTCCATGCCTCAACCGCATCTGTCCTTTCTCTTATCTGTAAGTTTGCTCATTGCCGACCATACCCCTCTCAAACCCATTGTTAATGTAAGATAAGAGCTGGTCTCTGTAATTACCTTACGGACTTCTCCAAGGCCACACAGCAAGGAAGTATGTCTCATATGAAAGCACACCACACGGTGTTTCTATCATGTTACCAGGAGGGAGTGGAGACTTCTTGTCATACTTGCTAGAAAGTATTCAGCTGAGAGACAAGGAGGTTTGAACAGAGTGAGCTATTAAAGGGTTACATCAGCATGGGCCACGAGGTCAGGCACCTCAGCTAGTGTGAGGGCACTCAGCTGAATGGAGATACAGAGCAGTATACAGCTGATGGCAGACCTCCAATTATTGATTGGCTCTTTGTAGTGTAGCTCATCTTTACAAATGTTGCCTGCACTCCCTAAAATTCATTTGTTTCTTGGTTGGTCGGTCAGAACTCAAGGGGAAGTTCAGAGATTTGTGAGGCCATCAATCATTTGTGAAGGAACCCTGGTGCCGTAGTTTTTTGTACTGGGCAGGTAACGACAGGGTCAGCAGTTTGGAACCACCAGCTGCTCTGTGGGAGGAAGGTGGGTTTTCTATTTCCATAAACAGTGACAGTCTCAGAAACTCACAGGGGCAGTTCTACCCTGTCCTATAGGGTTATGAGCATCAACGATGACTCCATGGCAGTGAGTTTGATTTTGGTTTGGGGATTATCCATTATAATTTGTGAGGGCGTAGTGCTGCTAACCTTAAGATCAGCAGTTCGAAATCACCGACAGACAGGGTTGGAAAGTCTTTACTTAAAAAAAAAATCGACAAAGGAAATGGACCTTCTCTGCCTTTCACCTACCTCTGTGCTGGGATTCCTACTCCTGTTGCTTCTTCCTCCTTTCCTCACCTGTCTACCTAGCAAGGTCATGGGGCCCATGGCTGTGGCTGAATGATAGCAACGGCAGCAGCAACAAAACTATGAGATACACTCTTTGCTACCTCATTGGAATGGCCTCTTTCACCTCACTCTGGGGGAGGGGGTTATCCCTTTGAAAACAACAAATATGAAATTCCCCCTATAAAAAACTCATAAGTTCTTCAGCAGTGAAGTTTTCTTTGCATTCTAGAATACACAAAGCATTTGGCGGTCACATACATACTTGCATGAAAAACACACACGTAAAAACAATCTCACTGCCAGGAAGTCTATTGCAACTCATAGTGACCCGCCAGGACAGAACTGCCCCTGTGCATCACAGAGAGGGTGAAAGGGTTAGACTGCTAGCAATCATTATACTAGAAATACAATTCAAGATTCAGTTCATTAAAAATCCAAAATGTAACAATCCCCCTTCCCTTACAGTAAAAATTCCTTGTAAGTTGGATCAGCAGGGATGTGCCAACTCAGGAAGGAGGCTAACAAGATCTGTAAGATAAGTAGCAAAGCATGAAGGGCACTCCAATTTGGATAAACAAGGCATGAAGCTTCAGGGGTTAGTGGTCTCATGGCCCCTGAAGAAATGTAGATATAGATGATTTCCTAATGATCATTGTAAAACCTGCCTTCTTAGAGTATCAGTTGTTGGTACAGATAGGAACTGAAAATACAGGGAATCCAGGATGGATGAGCCCTATAGGACCAGTGGTGTGAGTGGCAAAACAGGGAGGGTAAAGGGAGAATGGGTAGGAAAGAGGGAACCGATTACATGGAACTGTGTGTGACCTCCTCCCTGGGGGACAGACAACCGAAAAGTGGATGAAGGGAGACGTTGGACAGGGCAAGATATGACAAAATACCAATTTATAAACTATCAAGGGCTCATGTGGGAGGGTGGAGCGGGGAGGGAGGGGAAAAATGAGGACCTAATGTCGGGGGTTTAAATGGAGAGAAAATGTTTTGAGAAATGATGTACAAATACGCTTTACACAATTGATGTGTGTATGGATTGGGATAACAGTTGTATGAGCCCCTAATAAAAATGTTAAAAAAAAAAAAAAAGAGTATCAGTTGTATCCTGTGACACTGTAAAAACTTGCTAATCTCTTCCTATAATCCTTGTCAAAACACTGTTTTTGTATATACACTTGTGGAGTCAGGTCTGAACTCTGAAACAGCTCAGAGGAGAAACCTGGCTGTTTTCTTTCTGCAGGCGTTTGCAGGAATAAACTTAGAATTTTACAAATCAATCTGGTCTTTGTTTGGGGCTAGTACAGTGACAGGCTTGCAGACTCCCAGACCCCTTGTTGCGAGGCCCAGATTTCTGAGACTGTCTCATTACAGGAGAATAAGCTTCTTCTTTGACCTGAGGATTGGCTGCTGCTTCCAAATCATTGACCTTGCAGTTAGCAGCCCAAGCTGTAAGCACTGCACCAACGGGCACCTGCAGGGAAAGTTTTATTGCCTTTACAGCATGTCTTTTTCCTGAACTAGTGTGTATGCCTGTGTGTGTGTGTGAACACGCGTGTGTGTACATGCAGAGTGAGGCCTCTCAGTTTTCATTAACGGCAAGCCACTACCTGAAACACACGTACACATAACTGCTGCCCAGTACAAGTAGGACCAGCGTAGCGGGACTAAACATGAGGTCCACCAGCTGCAAAGACAGAAGGGGCTTTTTCACAGCAATCCTGCAGCGGATGGAGAGGGAATCAGACAGGTCAACAGAAAAGACTCAGTAATTTCCAGAATGAATGAGAGGCAATGGGTGAAGTACATGTTACATTTGTGTGTGTTCTGCCTCCAGGGATGTTCATCGTCACCTTCAATCACCACGGCCATGGACAGAGTCGCTTCATCCTGGTGGAACACAGCAGGAGCGACACTGGAGTAGGGTCCGGGCAAGAGGTCAGAGAGCATAGCAGCAGAGGAAGAAGGAGGAGACTGAGCTAACAAATAGTGCACAGACTAGATTTAGAAATGCCCGGGAGAGGAATTTAATTTTGAAGAAATAGAACTGTCCAGGATGAAGGCATGCAGCCGTAGTTATCAGCTTTAGTGCCATCTCCCGTCTAGGTGGTGGAGTTGGTCTGGACAAAGGGTGAGTTGACAAATTCATCTCTGCAGCCAAGGTTTTGCTGTTGATCTAGTTCATGTCATGTCCTTGAGGCCAGTTCCTTGATATCCTTGGTTCCAGTGACCTGCTCCCTGCTTTTGTTTCAGCCACTTCCACCCATAACCACACCTTGAACCTGTCAGCTGGGTGTGTACCACCTCCTCTACTCCACTTATCATTGCTAGTGCCTACCTGTCCCATTTCCTCATGCCTTACGAGTCCAGAAAGATTCTCTGGACTTCAGTTGGCACAAGAATTTTGCCTTTAAGTTTTCATAAGGTCTGTGTGTATCTCTACCATGCTGTAGAGTAATGATATGATTGACCTCTAACAAAAGGACTGGAGCTCCAGTAAGATAAGGACTCAAGATAAACCTTGGACTTGGAAAATGGGAGGTCATTGGTGACCTTGACGAGAACAGTTTCAGCAGAGTTAAAGGGGGGAAGCCAAATTGCAGAGATGTGAATGGAAGGGTTGGGGAAGTTAGTGTAGACAGCTCTTAAGAAATGTAAGGTGTGGACTACAACTCAACAAAAAGACAACCCAATTTTTAAAAAAATCGGGAAAGAACTTGGACAGTTGATCGAAGAGAATATGCACATAAATAATAAACACATGGGCTCTTTGCTCCTCGTGTGACAGACAGCCGCCTCTCCCGTTCCGTGCAGTCCCTGCCGCATCCCGGAGACACGATGGTGAAGGTCGGAGTGAACGGATTTGGCCGCATTGGGCGCCTGGTCACCAGGGCCGCTTTCAGTTCTGGCAAAATGGAAATTGTTGCCATCAATGACCCCTTCATTGATCTGAACTACATGGTCTACATGTTCCAGTATGATTCCACCCACGGCAAGTTCAATGGCACTGTCAAGGCTGAGAATGGGAAGCTTAACGTCAATGGGAAGGCCATCTCCATCTTCCAGGAGCGAGATCCTGCCAACATCTAGTGGGCTGAGGCTGGTGCTGAGTATGTCATGGAGTCCACTGGTGTCTTCACCACCGTAGAGAAGGCTGGGGCTCACTTGAAGGGCGGTGCCAAAAGGGTGATCATCTCTGCCCTTTCTGCTGATGCCCCCATGTTTGTGATGGGCATGAACCACGAGAAGCATGATAACTCCCTCAAGATTGTCAGCAATGCCTCCTGCACCACCAATTGCTTAGCCCCCCTGGCCAAGGTCATCCTTGACAATTTTGGCATCGTGGAAGGACTCATGACCACTGTCCATGCCATCACTGCCACCCAGAAGACTGTGGATGACCCCTCTGGGAAACTGTGGTGTGATGGGCGTGGGGCTGCCCAGAACATCATCCTCGCATCTACTGGCACTGCCAAGGCTGTTGGCAAGGTTATCCCGGAGCTGAGTGGGGACTGACTGGCATGGCCTTCCGCGTCCCCACCCCCAATGTGCCCATTGTAGATCTCACCTGCCATCTGGAGAAAGCTGCCAAGTATGATGACATCAAAAAGGTGGTGAAGCAGGCAGCCGATGGTCCCCTAAAGGGCATCCTGGGCTACACTGAGGACCAGGTTGTCTCCTGTGACTTTGACAGTGACCCCCACTCTTCCACCTTTGATGCTGGGGCTGGCATTGCCCTCAAAGACCACTTTGTCAAGCTCATTTCCTGGTATGACAATGAATTTGGCTACAGCAACAGAGTAGTGGACCTCATCACCCACATGGCCTACAAGGAGTAAGAGACCCCCTGGACCACCAGCCCCGGCAACAGCACTAGAGGAAGAGAGGCCCTCAGCTGCTGGGGAGTTTTTGCCCCTAATTCAATCCCCCAACACACTGAGAATATTCCATCCAGACCCCCTGAAGGAAGGGGAGGGGCTTAGAGAACTCCACCTTGTCATGCACCATCAATAAAGTACACTATACCCAGAAAAAAAACCAAACAAACACATGAACACATGCTCAGCATCACTACCCATGAAGGAATAGGAACTAAAACTGCAATGAAGTATTACTTCATCCCTATAAGAATAAAAACCCAGAGCCAGATTTGCTGTTATCACGTCGATGCTGACTCATAGTGACCCTACAGATCATAGTAGAACTGCCCTGCGTTTCCAAGACTATAACTGTTTACAGGAGTAGAAAGCTCTGTCTTTCTCTGAGGATGGCCGGTGGTTTCAAACTGTGTAATCTAATATGCAACCAGGGCTTTTCTCCTGTTGCTTAGGTTGCTCATCCATTGCTGGTGGGAATGTAAAATAATATAGCCACCATGGAAAACAGTTTGATGGCTACTCTAAGAGTTGAACGAAGAACTATCATCTGACCAAGAAATCCCAATCTGAGGTCTGTCTCTAGAAATGAAGGCAGGAATACAGACAGAAACCTGTACCCCAATGTTCACTGAAGCTCTTTTTATACTAACCAAAATGTTCATCAACAGATGAATGGATAAACAAAATGTGGTACATACACACAATGATATATTACAAAGACAAAGAGCAATACAATCCTCATGCATGCCACAATATGGACAAACCTAGACACATAATGATGAGGGAAATAACTCTTTTGAAAAACGATAATTAATCTGTGATCTTATGTATAGGAAATAAGCAAACAGACACCAAAACTTGTTAATGGCTGCCAGGGTTGGGGAAAGGGGGGAAAGAAGCAGCATGTGTCTGAGGGCATTGAGCTTCTGCTAATGGTGGTGGAATGTTTTGGAAAAGGATTGCCGTGATGGCACAACATCCAGCATGTAGTCAGTGCCACTGAACTGTAAGTGTGGAACTTGTGCTGGCAACTCTTTTGGTGTGTATATCTTCACAATTTAAAAAGGAAAATCAAACCTACGTGAGAAGTGGTTATGGTACTCTGGTTGTACTTCTGTATGCAGAGTTTTCCCACTGAGCTTGTACGAGTAGAGAAATGCCAGGACTTCAGGTGGACCTCCTTCGCACTCAAGGGACCAAGTATAGGCGGTGGAGTGGCTGGGCTTGCACACTTGTATGCTTATGTGTGCGAGTGTGTGTGTGTGTGTGTGTGTGTGCAAGCAGATGGTCACTTGGTCCATTTCAAGGAATGGGCACCCTCCTATTCTTCCAGAGGCCCAGGTTCAAGGTACCTACTGCCATCATGCCAATTCTGACTCACAGTGGCCCTCTAAGACAAATAGTCTCATCTCTTTCCCTTAGAGCAGCTGTTGAGGCTGAATGGCCCCCCTTTCAGCTAGCAGTCCAATGCTTACCCTAAATCGCCACTAGACATCCTAGACGCAAGGTTTTCCTCACTTGCTGCCATTGAGCTGATTCTGACTCAGTGATTTTATGAGACTCTGGGTAGGAGCATGAAAAGGCTACTGTGGTCTGCAAAGTCCTACCTGGTATTCATACAGAACTGTCTCTCCCTCTTCTAATCTTTCTCCTGTGCACGCGCGCGCGCACACACACACACACACACACACACACACACACACACAGAGCAAGAATGAGAGCTCATGATTAATTACTTTAATTCTTTCCCCTCTCTTTACTTATTCAGTTTGCTGACTCCTGTATTGCACAATGGGGACAGACACATTGCCATCCACATAGAACTGGTACCTGGTCCAGATGATAGGCCCCTCTCTTCCTGAGGCAACAAAATAGTTGCCAGCACAAGTTGCCAGCACCCTTTCCCATTATTACTCCCAGGCCTAGGCCACTCTGAAGGCACCCCCCCCACCCCAAGCCCCACTCAGTCCGGGCTCTCTCCTCTTGAATACCTGCTGCACTCTCCATATCCAGTGGCCAGGTTAGGGGAGCTGTCCAGCCTTATACTTGTTGAGCGGTCAGACGCCTGTCTTTGGTCACTACCATTGTTAACTCACGGGGAAGTAGGGCAGGAGACCAACTGGGTTCCTAGAGAATAGTTCTTGAACCTTTTTCTAGTTGATGTTGAGCTTTGGAGGCAGAGTGATTACACATTGGGCTGCTAAACTGCAAGGTCAGCAGTTTGAAACCACCCACTGCTCCTTGGGAGAAAGATGGATTGGGCTTTCAAATCTTATAAAAAGTTACAGTCTCAGAAACTTACAGGGGGCCTTTCTACTTTGTCCTATAGGTGTCCATGAGTTGGCATTGACTTGATTGCAGTGAGTCTGGGTCAACTGGGTCGCATGGTGTTCCTGTGTATGGCAAGTACCAGCTGTGACCTACAGGTCTTTCAAGGACCCATTTTCTCCTGAAAGCGCATCACCAGGATTTATTTCCAAGGTAGCTCTGGCTGGTTTTGAGCATGTTGACTATTTGTACCCCCTGGGGCCTGGATTCATACCATGGAGGAAAGCAGGCATCCTTTAAAAATTCTGTTCCCATTTTATTATACCAAAGACTTTCACTTTCACCAAATTCTGACAGCCTCGCTCAATTCAGACAGTCTCACTCAGATGTTCCTTCTGCAAATGCAACCACGGAGGAACCGCCTTCCTTGCTAAAGAACCTTTGTTGCCTGTCTTCTAAACTGTCTGTGCTTCTGTTCTCTTCCAGATTCCCAGGCTCCTCACTTTCTCTCCCCCCAGTCATGGTACCCCTAGCTCAGTGAGAGCAGAACTCTAGAGAGGAACCTTGGCAACCAAGACCCTGGCAGGCTGGTGAGGGAGAAAGAACATGTCTGAGTGAGATGGAAGGGCAGCACAGAACCAAGAGCAGGATATTAAAAGATCCTTCAACCAAGATCTGGCTATTCAGAGGTAAAGCATCTGGGGTCTTAAAGGCTTAAAGATAAACAAGTGGCCATCTAGCTGGGAAGCAACAAAGCCCACAAGGAAGAAGCACACCGGGCTGTGTGATCATGAGGTATAGATGGGAGCAGCCATCAGAAAATCTAAAACAAACAATTAGATCAATGTGAAGGAGAGGGGCCAGAGTGGAGACCCAAAGCCCCTGTGTAGATAATTGGACATCCCCACCCAGAGGGTCATGTGGATTGATGTTTCATCTAGTGTGCAGCACAGCTCCAACAAAACCCACAGCATTCCTCTGGTTCTTTATGCCCCCACCCCCACTATCATGACCCCAGCTTTACCTTACAAACCCTGCTAGACCAGAGTGTGTACATTGGTGTAGATAAGAGCTTTAGACACACAGAAGCCAGGACAGATAAAACTCTCAGAAAGAGTAATGGGAATAGTGATACCTTGAGAGTAGGTGGAGGGGAAGGGGAATGGGGGGCAAATAACAGAAATGTAGGTGAAGGGATACAGCGGACAGTGTGAGCCATTGTAAGATATGAATATATATATATATATATATATATACACACAATTTATCAAGGGTTCAAAAGGGTGTGAAGGTGGGGGAAGCGGGGAGAAGAGGGGAGCTGATAACAAGGGAGCAAGTAGAAAGATAAAGTTTTGAAAATGATGATGACAATATATATACAAGTTGCTTGATATAATCAATGTATAGATGGTTATAATATCTCTAAGAACCCCCATTAAAATTATTTTTAAAAAGAATTATGCCCCCTCCAAAAGATATTTTGTAGTCCTAATTTCTAGTACCTGAGAACATGACCTTATTTGGAAATATGGTCCTTTGAAGATGTTATCAGTTAACATGAGGTCATACCGGAGTGGGGTAGGCCTTAATCCGAATTGAGTGTCTTAAGAAGACCCCCAGAAAAGCACATACAGAGGGGAGGTGGCATGTTAAGATGAAGGCAGAAATGACAGTGATGCTTTCACAAGCCAAGGAGTACCACGGATTTCCAGGAGCCACTAAAAGCAGCCGCGCACAAGGACAGGTCTGCTGGTAAAGTTGTGCTCTAGAAAAAAGCACAACTCGACCAACAGTGATTTCAGACCTCTAGCCTCAGAACTGGGACACAATACATGTTTGTTGTTTAAGATGTTCAGTCTCTGATAGTTTATTACAGGAGCCTAGGAAACGAATTAAGATACATGATCAGAGTAATTCTTCCCACAACCTTATGTGAGAGGTATTAAATGAATACATGCATAGGAGAACAAAATCAAGCTATCAAACCGAAATGTTAACATGATTTTCTCTGAGTGGTGGAATTTACTGGTCTCTGGTTGTGTCTTTTTGCTGTTATGTATTCTTTCACTGACAATGAATAAATACGAGGTAAGGCTTAGTTATTATTTTATTTTTACCACTTAATTTTGTTTCTTTTTGTTGTTTCTGCTGGGTTTGTGAAGCACAGAAGGAGTAGAGGCATAGAGATAAGAACTGCTGTAAGGATACTATGAATTGGAATGAACCAGAAGATAGAACTTGGTTTTGGTAGATTTTGTGAATGAGGAGATTATAAGACTCAGAGACATTAAGTTACTTCCCCCAACCCCACAGCCAGAAAGAACAAGCTCCATGTTTGTCAACATCTTTCTCTGACCACCAGACCGCCGACATCACAGGATGCCAACATCAAAGGATGTGCTGTTCTCTCCTGGGCTGGGAGAGTCCCTATCTGACCAGGGGGCCCAAGAATAAGGTGTAGACCCTAGTTGGGCAACAAAAAAATTCCATAAGAAGGAACAAGAGGACTTAATGGGTAGAGCTGATACATCCTGGAAGGCTTTCTTGGGAGAGAGGCCATTAGCAGAACCAACTTTGAGCAGGGAGAGGCAGAATAAACTTCCTCAGCAGGGAGTGGGGTGGTGTGTGTGTGTGTGTGTGTGTGTGTTTAATGTGAAAAGTGCTGAGGCTGTGGACCAGGATAAAACCAATTTGACTGAACCAGGGTATGCCAGTGGAACTGGGTGTAGAGGGAGGACAGGCCTGGGCTGAAACACCAGATCCACCACTTTCCTGTAGTCACTAAGTGGTTCAAATAGTTAAATGAGTTCAGCTATGTGAAAGTTCAAGTACACACAGAAATGCCTATGATAAAAAGCCTGAGAATCTACTTTTAAAACTTTACTTTCAAAATATGTCATTGGAAACACATGGGGACAAGGCAGTTCTAGCCTTGGCTATCACTATGCCCCAGTAAGGAAGTCCCGGGTTACTTCCATTCCCTGGCAAGGAAGATCCTGGCTACCCCTGCACCCTGGCAATATAAAGTCAATATAAAGCTACATTACGCAGCAGCCCTCCCAACACTGAGAGTGGACAACAATGCCTTGAAAACAGCATTAAAGTGTGGTGTACACACACACACACACACACACACACACACAAGAAAATTAGGCGCCCCGGCTATCAAAAAGTATAGCATCTGGGGTCTTAAAGGCTTGAAGGTAATCAAGCGGCCATCAAGCTCAGAAGCAACAAAGCCCACATGGAGGAAGCACACCAGCCTAAAGCAACAAAGCCCACAAGGAAGAAGCACACCGGGCTGTGTGATCATGAGGTATAGATGGGAGCAGCCATCAGAAAATCTAAAACAAACAATTAGATCAATGTGAAGGAGAGGGGCCAGAGTGGAGACCCAAAGCCCATTAGTAGGCCACTGGAGATCCCCTTGCAGAAGGGTCTCGGGGAGGAGACGAGCCAGTCAGGGCGCAATGTAACAACGATGAAAAATACAACTTTCCTCTAGTTCCTAAATGTTTCCTCCCTGCTCCCACTATCACGACACGAATTCTGCCTTGCAAGTTTGGCTAGACCAGAGGATGTACACTGGTACAGATAGGAACTGGAAATCCAGGGAATCCAGGGCGGATGATCCCTACAGGACCAGTGGTGTGAGTGGCGATACTTGGAGGGTAGAGGGAGAGTGGGTAGGAAAGAAGGAACCAATTACAAGGAACTATATGTGACCTCCTCCCTGGGGGACGGACAACTAAAAAGTGGGTAAAGGGAGACGTAGGACAGGGCAAGATATGACAAAATAACAATTTATAACTTATTAAGGGCTCATGAGGGAGGGCGGAGTGGGGAGGGAGGGGAAAAATGAGGACCTAATGCCGGGGACTTAAGTGGAGAAGAAATGTTTTGAGAATGATGAGAGCAATGAATGTACAAATGCGCTTTACACAATTGATGTATGTATGGATTGTGATAAGAGTTGTATGAGCCCCTAAAAAATGATTTTAAAAAAGAAGAAAGAAAGAAAATTAGGCACAAACAATTGAACAGGAAACAGATACAAAGGAATAGTGTGACGAAAAGAACCCATACTACCAGAAAGAATTTAGAAGAATGATGTTCAAGTACTTTCAAAGGACAGAGGAGATTTGAGACAACAACTAAAAGAACAGAAAAACAAGAAATGCTACACCAAAGAGAGCTGAGAGAGTAATAAAAAATCTTTGACAGCCATACAATGGACAAGGAACGAATCTTTAAAATCTGCAGAAAACAATACCTCAAAAAAGAAGAAGAAAAGAAAATTAATAACCCAATTAAGAAGAGGGAAAAGTGGAGTTGTAGCAAAGTGTGGTGGGGAAAGCAGATGATGCCCAGCTATAAGAAAGAATAGTGTCTGGTGTCTTAAAAGTTTGTATTAAAGCAGTCATCTAAATGAGGCATCAGCTAAGTCCACAGGGTAGAAGCACACATGTGTGAGCCAAGAAATATAAATCACAAAAATCAAACCTGGAGGAAGGAATGGTAGAGAGGTTCAATTCTGAATACCCAGTTTGCAGAACCCTGTGAATGACAAAGCCCAAAACCATTTTCAGAATCCCCATGTGGATTAAGCCTCAGATTACTCCCCTATGACTACAGTCCAGACATGGGAAAGGCACTCTTACCAGACAGAGTACATACCAGAGTGGATTTTAGTTAGGCCAAATCAGACACCTTGTCATTGAAATCCCTCTTGACTCAATATATAATTGCTCCAGTTTTTAAAGTATTTCTTCTTTGTGATTGACTGAGGTTTTTCTTAGTTTCACTGAGTCACTGTTGGGCTGTTCGTATTCTGTCTTGATTTTGTATGATTCTCTGGTTGCACACCTCTTTTGGTGTTGTTGTTGGACAACTTTTTTTGTTTGTTTTTAATCATTTTATTAGCGGCTCGTACAGCTCTTGTCACAATCCATACATACATCAATTGTGTAAAGCACATTTGTACATTCATTGCCCTCATCATTCTCAAACATTTCCTCTCCACTTAAGCTCCCTTCATCAGGTCCTCATTTTTCCCCTCCCTCCCCTGCTCCCCACTCCCTCATGAGCCCTTGATAATTTAGAAATTATTATTTTGACATATCTTGCCCTGTCCGGTGTCTCCCTTCACCCACTTTTCTGTTGTCCGTCCCCAAGGGAGGAGGTCACATATAGTTCCTTGTAATCGGTTTCCTCTTTCCAACCCATTCTCCCTCTACCCTCCCAGTATCGCCACTCACACCACTGGTCTTGAAGGGATCATCCGCCCTGGATTCCCTGTGTTTCCAGTTCCTATCTGTACCTGTGTACATCCTCTGGTCTAGCCAGACTTGCAAGGTAGAATTTGGATCATGGTAGTGGGTGGGTGGTGGGTGGGGGAGGAAGCATTTAGGAACTAGAGGAAAGTTGTATTTTTCATCATTGCTACATTGCACCCTGACTGGTTCGTCTCCTCCCCGAGACCCCTGTGCAAGGGGGTTGTTGCACAGCTCTTATGAATGCGACTGGATGATTTAAAGGTATGATATGTGATTTGTTTGGGAAATTATTAAAAGATAAACAAGCTAATTTTTGAAATGGAAAAAAAATAGAAGTGGGCAAAGGACATGAACAGACAGTTCACCAAAGAAGACGCCAGTTGAAAGGGAGCTTCCTTTTGGGTAGAACCTGCCTGCAGTCTATAAACGGAGATGCCAGCCATGCTCAGTATAGGCTCACAGTCTCTCCTTCTTTCCCCTCCCCAACTCCCACCTCTTGGTTTCCTAACAGGAAGGTGTCAGATTTGTTACCTACTGCAACTGTACAATTCAGCAAAGGTCTTCAGCCAGTGCCCACAATTTTATGAGCCATTTCCAGGAAGGAAATCTCTCCCTCTGTACTTGCATATTATATGGATAATGCTTCACTGTTTTTGCTCTTCTAGAGAACCCAGAGTAAGACAGTATTGCTGGGTGGACTTGAACTGCCAACATTGAGGTTACCAATCAAGCACCACCTGTATGAGCCACCATTCAGTTAAGAGATTAAGCGCCATCCCATGCCTCAACATGGCCGACCCTATGGCATTCAGCGGTTCAGAAATCAGTTCATTTGTGGAGACCATGAAGTGGCAGTTCCAGGAAGGCAAAAAGCAGGACAATGAAGCAGGCTGCAAGAAGAAGGATCAGGCTGGATTAGAAACATACACCCCACTTTTCTGTGGGGTGTATGTTTCTAATCCAGACATCGGTCAGTGTTAGACATGAAAAAATAAGAATGATTTATAAATTATAAAGGGTTCATGAGGGAAGGAGGGTGGCGAAGTTAGAGGAAAAATGAGACGCTGATACCAAGGGCTCAAGTAGAAAGAAGATGTTTTGAAAATGATGATGGCAACTAATGTACAAATGTGCCTGACACAATGGATGAATGGATGGATTCTGATAAGAGTTGTACAAGCCCCCAATAAAATGATTAAAAAAAAGACATTTTCAAATCTTCAATAAAATATAATTTCTAACAAAAAAGGGAAAAAAAAACCTATACCCCTACTCCCCCATTCAGTTTCCACCACAGTTGCCTCTACATTCCCTGAATCCTGACCTTGCAAATCAGAGTTCAGCAGATGGAAGGAAGAGGTTCGTGCGTGCCTGGGGCTTCTTCAGGGTGGATACCAGACAAGATTCGCCTCTCTGAAAACACCAAGTGTCTCAGTGAGCACACCCTAAATACGAAGGCCAACATTTCCCTCAGGACCTCTCCAACAGCTGACAGTTGGCAGGAAAGAGTTTGTGAAGCTCGTCCTCTGTCAGGGCCAGGGCCTCAGGAACCCCTAGCACTAGTGGAGATCACCCTGTGCTTCCTAGAAACCTAAACCCACCGCAGAACGGCTCTTCCTTTCTCTGGATAAAATGCACAGGCAACTTACTTTAGCACTTAAAGAAGTTAGTACACGAAATATCTTTTTTCCATTTGCCCTTATTTGGTGAGCTTTTCCATAGTATATAATATCATACCACACTGACAGGGACAGACAGGGGCATCCGCCTTGCCTGCTAAGGGAAAGAACCAAGGACGCAGTGAAACAAGTTATGAGCAAAGGACTCTAAGAACTACCCTGGCCAACACCTTAACCTTGAAGCCAAGCCCCAGAGAAAATCCTGACACAGGACAGTACTCGGAGATAATCTTGAAACATTCTGAGACATGTTGACCCACAGCCACAGCCCAGATAAATTGGAAAGAAATGATGTATGAGAAAGGAACAACTGATTACAAAATTGCTTGACCATTTGCAAAGCAGCAGCCCCAACCCCTACCATAGAAGTAGCTCCCTTGCTCAGGGACCTTCTCAACTTGAAAGAGAGGCCCACTTCATTTCTTTTGAAATGACTCTGAGGTTTAATAAAACTGTGGCATAACTCTTTGCTGCTGCTGCTGCTGCTGTGTGTGTGTGTGTGTGTGTGTGTGTGTGTGTGTGCGCGCGCGCGCGCGCGCCAGGGGAGAGTGGATTCTGAGAGACATAATCTGAGTGAGATCCAGAGGAGCCTTCATCCCCCGAAGCAGCTCCCTCACTGACCCATGACCCAGATCCCCTGAGAGCAGATGAATGATCTTTGCCTTTTCATGTTTCCGCTCAAGCTGGGACTTCTCTCCCAGATTTCTTCTGAACCTGTTGGATGGTTACTGGGGCAACCAGAAAGGGAGTGCCGGTTGCTCAGTGAGTTTTGCAATAAATCACCAGAGACTTTTATAGGCATTACTCAGGAAGGCCCTGTTAGAAGCCTTCACCGCTTTTAAATTCTTCTGGGACACTGCCAGGGATTAGACTTGCTAGCCCAAGCAAAGTTATTTTCTATTGTTGTAGCCTTAAAGAAAGCGCACACTGAGAGGCTTGATACTCTGTAAATGTTGCGTTTTATTAAGATTTTGAAAGAATTAGCCCATAGTTGGGCTTGGAAACTGCTTAAGACTGATTGTTTTTCTAAGACTCTGGGCATGGCCTTATACCCATCAACTTCAAAGGGCATGTTAATAGGCCATCAATTATGGAGATCTTGGGGAGGAGAACTCCAGGTTAGGAGCTTTTAAACCTTAGTCGGATTGGTATGTGTTTGTGTAGATTTAACCCTTTCCCCTTAGAGCGCTATGAAGAAGCTAAGAATTGTCCTTTACACCTAGCAGTCTCAAGTTTTGCCCTGATTAGACAGAACTGGCTGGGGGAGAAAGGTGGGGAGGGGAAGGAATTAGCTGCTCTGCACCCAATAATTTCTGTCCGGGGTCCCGGGGGTCCCAGAATGACCACACCTGAGGAAATGACACAGCCCTCTCCAGATAGAGATAAGGAGGCTACTGGGGCGATGCCTCTATGTACCTTCTAAAGGTGTAATTTGTATAAAAGTCTGTGCTTCCAGGAAGCTGGCATCCAAAACTCAAGAGACTCCTCTCTCCTGTTGTCTTCAGTGCTGGGCCACTGCCCTTTAGGATTCCTGGTGAACTGGGAAAAGACCAGCATTATTTTTAGATAGCCTGAAGTGAAAGAAAAATATTTTCTTTTGTAATACTGTTAGATCTCTCTAGGGAGAGATATACCTCAGTCCTTGGCTCCACACGAGAAAGAATTCACGCCGAAGCCTGGTTCGTGATCCAAGTGAGTTTTATGAGAGTTAGAAGAAGTTTCAGGTTTACACAGGCACCCCCAGGGCCCCTCACCCTGTGCAGCCTCCCTAGAAGCTGCTCGGAAAGTCACGCGGTTGGCTCTGGGCTCCTGCATTTTTCTATTATTCTGCAGGGAGGCATGGTGGATGACCCTGGTCGACCCCATTGGCTGAATTGAATTTACCTGGCCTAGGTGGGCCAGGTGCAACGCCCACCCAGCGTTGTACCTCCCCTTCCTGGCTGGAAACCTGAACCCCTGAACCTGCGCACTGTACTTCATGGGCTGGTAGCTCGGACCTTTGGGCATGCATAATGGTGCCCCAGTCTCTATACTAGCTACATAATAATACCACTTGGCCCTTACATCAACTTGGAGGCTCTGAGGTCTGGCCAGCCAATGGATCTATCTCTGTCAATTAGATTTGTTTTGATGGAGTGAGTGCAAATGGAGTGAAGTACTTTATAGGCAGGGCTACATGCATAGAGCACAGAGACCTGTGTAAAACGTCTTCCCTAGTAGTACCAGCTAAAGCAGCCTGAGTGGACTCCCCTGAGAAACTGTCTCCCTTAGCATATCCACAGGACCTAGTGGCTCTGACTGGTGATAAGGCTGCAACCAGAGTAACTTTAGTTCCAGGAGTAGGGGGCACCCTGCATCCACCACTATGCCCTTATAGGAAGTGTTACAAGGTAATGGAAATATCATGAGAGTCCATGTTCCCTTTAGAATGGGAGGTTTGAAAACTTGTAATGGTAAAACGGGCAGTTTTTCTAACAACCTTGGTCAATTTATTGAAGAATTTCAGCACATAATAGCTTTTAAATTTTGACTTGGAAGGACCTCAGGGTCCTCCTATCCTATTGCCGCAGCACTGATGAGAAACAACACTTTATCAGGGATGGTAGGCACAGAGCAAACTTAGGGGACAGAGCCACAGCTGTCGCAGAACACAATCCACAAGGGGATTATCAGGAGGGGCCCGCGGAGGCAGAAGGGAGAGCAGCTAGAGATTACACGCAAACCTGCTTCACAGCATTCAGACTGGACCTCCTGTGAATGATGCACAATCAGCTGAAGTGGTCCAGGGCATGGACGAGAGCCCAGCAGTTTTTAGAAAGCTGCCTAGTAGAGGCAATTTAGAGATTTACCTATATGGGTCCAAAAAGACCTAATGGTTTTTCTAAATACCCATTTTATTCATTAGGCTACTGAAAATATCCACAGGAACCTGCTGTGTAAAGCTACGGGACCCCAGACTGATTCAAGGGAGCTCCTAACGATAGTAGTCTTAGTGTACAACCATTGGGATTTGGAGGAGGAAGAGACTACCAAAAAGCCCAAATCATTAGAGTTGCTATTGTGGCTAAGGTCAGCTCTAAATGGCCACAGTGTGAAGACTGGCCATCCTACATGACTCCAACCCCATTGTTTGCCACAGCTGTAGGAAGCCTGGCTACACCAAGCATGAATATCACCAAGGACGTCCTCCCAGAAACATGGGGAGGGAGGGAAGCCTCCCTTCCCCTGTTTCCACTGTGGGACCTCAGGACACTAAGCTCGTGAGTGTTCCACTCAGGTCTTGGTGGCAACAGATCCTGTCAACTGATGGGGCCCTGGCTCCCAAGTTCTTTTTGGTAACATCGTTGACATCAAACTTAAGCCATGATATGTGTGGATGTTGCCAGTAAGTCCATGCACTTTTCGCTGGTCAACGGGATACATTCTGTATTAAAATCTTTCAGTTTTTTAAATTTAATTTCCTCCTACTTCCATGTTGTTGGCATTAATGGGCTGCCAACTAAGAGGTTTCTCACATCCTCTTCCCAATCACTAGGAGGGCTCTGTATTCTCACATCAATTTTTAATTATTCCTGAGCCCTCTGCTTCACTTTTAGGAAGAGATTTCTTATTCAAATTAAGAGCATAGATGACTTTCACACCTGAACCTTGCACGCTGTTAATTAATAAAGCCGCAGAGAGCAGATTTCCCAGCAGACCTCCCAGGTGTTGACCTTCAGGTTTGTGTGGAAGGCAAGTCTGGGGAAGCTATCACTGTGGAGCAAGTGATTAAACTGAAGCTGAGGGCAGGCCACCCTAAGAGACATCAATATACGCTTTCACCTCAGGTGATTCATGGTCTTGCCCCCATTATCTGCCAACTTAAGGAGATAGTTTTAACTGTAGAAAGACCATCCCCATAGAATACTCCCGATCTAGCCATCCACAAGCCAAATGGGAAGTGCAGGATAGTACAGGACCCGAGAACAGTCAGTGAGCTAGCGCGCTCACCATGCCTACTCCTTTCCCTTTAAGAGCACACCTTCTTTCAAGCGCCCAGTATTTTACAGTTCTCGATTTATAAGGTGCTTCCTTTTCAATACCTCACCATGAAAGCTCGCAACCCCTTTTTGCTTTGGAATAAAGGGATCCTGAGTCTTGAAAGGCTGCCCAGTTTCAATGGAAAGCCCTCCCACAGAGGTTCCATGATTCCCCTCAGATCTTTGGAAATATTTTTGGAAAAGGCTTGATCCAACTGGCACCTCCAAGCATCTTATTGCAATATGTAGACAGCCTGTAGCCAGTCCTATGAAGCCTCTTATGAGATAATAACGCAGGGTTAGCTTTCTTTTTTTTATTAAAAGATCATTTTTTTGGGGGGGCTCTTACAGCTCTTATAACAACCATACATCAATTGTATCAGGCATATCTGTACATATGTTGCCATCGTTCTTTTCTAGACATTTACTTTCTATTGAGCTCTTGGTATCAGCTCCTCCACCCCACCCTTGTAGCCCCTTGATAGATGATAAATTATTATTATTTTCATATCTCACACCGACCACTGTCTCCCTTCCCTTAACTTTCTTAAGAGATCAAGGGCTTAAAGTTTCCAAAGTGGAAGCCCAGATGTGTTTACCCTGTGTCCAGTATTTTGGATTCATTTTAGAACCAGGAGAAACATGATAGAATCCAAGCCATTGTTCTATCCCTAGCCCCCAAATTAAGAGACAACTAAGAGAGTTGGGACATGGTTGGTTATTGTGGAATCTGGAGTCCCCATTTCAGTAATATTTGCTAAAATTCTCTATGAGGCCCTCAAAGGAGGAGAATTAGAAGAACTTGCATCGAACTACACCCATGAAAAGACCTCTAACTCTCTCAAACGGGACCTAATGAGAGCTCTTACACTAGGCCTGCTTGATTTAGAAAAGCTCTCTTCCCTTTACATTACAGATTAAAAACAAAGTAGCAAGTAGCTGTTTGTGTATTGCACCAGTTTATAGAACCTGAGCCACAACTAAGAAGGCTGGTAACATATCTGTCAAAGAACCCAGACAGTTGCAGCAGGCTGGCTCCATGGCTTGAGGGTGGTGACAACTATCACCATCTCGGTCAAAGAGGCCCACAATTGACATTCACAAGAAAAATTAGAGTAGGGCTTCCCACTCTTTGTGGCTCCGGTTCTTAAATCAAGGAAGTAAATGGCTCTCTAATTCTAGAATGTTAAAGTACCAGTTAATTCATGCTCAGAAGAAGAGAGTTGTTCTTCTAACACCGTTGTTAGTAGCACTTGATCTTGCACTAGCACAGGAATTGCCACCAGAGGGCTAGGCATACAAGCCCTTCAAACTCAGGTCACTCCCTAGCAGCAGTGGTCTTGCAGGAGGTGGTGTGGGGGTCATTTCTACTGACCCCTGGAGAAGAATGTTGTTTCTATATAAACAAACCAGTCCGGAGGGGTTCAATATGTCAGATAAAAACACAAGAACCTATCTCCCTCTGGCAGGAAACAATAAACAGATGCTTTGAAATGGTCATTCCTTTCCTAGGTCCCCGCACTGCTATTCTTTTCATTCTCCTCATTGTCCCTTTTGTACTAAGTCTCTTGTTTAAATTGGTGTCCTTATCTTGTTTTCAAATGGTAATGTTTCAGCATTTAAAACAGAACTAGACTCTAACACTGAAGTCATTTCCTCATTGTGGTTGAACCTCTAGAGGAAAAGTTCATGTTTTTAGTGCAGTGAATTCTCCTCCTAGTACAGGAGATTGATTACCTGTGTTAATTAGTTGCTCAGCTTTGGTCTCCTCATGCTGTCATGACCCCAAGGTGGATTAAAGAACACATTCACAATGAAAAGTGAGCAGAAAGTCACGTCCTCTCTCAGCGTCCAGGAGAGGGAGCAGTCCACAGGGTGATGGCTCATTTCCCTGGCAGGCAAAAAAGATAAAGAATAAGGTCAGGAAGAGAGCAGAGTCACAGGGTAACAAAGTCCCTCAGAAGCTCAAAGTAGCCAGATCAGTCATTGCCCATTTCTCCAAAAGAATTCGGGGACCTGCTTTCTTCAGCAGAGAATGGCAGGACAGAGCAGAGGCTTCTGCCTTGCCCGTGAAAGAATGAACAAAGGACCCTGTGGTTTTGCCACTACAAAAAAAAATGCACATGTTCACACAACCATCTCAGTTTGCCAGTTTTTGCCCCCAAATGGCAGGCCTATTTGCCCCCTGCACCTCACTAATCTGACCTCGCTCCATGTGGCTTCTTTTTGTTTCTGTGAATGAAGAGGGACATGAAAGGACAGCGATTTGATAATGTCAAAGAGGCGAAGACAAAAAAGAGGGAGATTGAGTTAGTTAATTGTGCCAACCTGGCCGATAATCACATGTGGGGCTAATTGAAAGGCAGAGGGATAAATGGGTGGTGAACCTCGCTTTCCTAGTTCTCGGGTCTCTTGCTTTGTGATGGTCACACCAGGGTGCAGCTGCCTTAGCAGTTCCCTGCTTCAGCTTGCAAGACTGACTTCCTACAAGACATCCCCAAGGAGAAGACACATGGACCTATCCCAGTGCAGCCCTGGATGCTGGAGCAGCCATGTGGAGACCCCTGCTAGTGCTGAGATGTTCACTGACTCAGTTTTCCTCCTGCAGTCGGCATCATTGCCTCTGTTTTGTGAGGTGGAGGACTTTGTGGACTGGTGTTGGGTAAATGGGTTAATGTTGGACTTGTGGGCTTGGGCAGCATTGGGTTGGGATGTTTTCGTGATGCACACTTTCTTTACATAAAACTCTCTTATACATGAGTTGCTGTGGATTTGTTTCTCTAAAGTACCTAGACTAATACAGAGGTCCTGTCAGTCATCCAAACAGATGAGTTTGAAAAATGTTTTCAAGAATGGAATCTCATATTTGACAAATGTAGTAAGTGTAATGGAGAGTACATTGAAGGTGATAAGGTTTTTTTGTAAAAAAAAAATTAATACATAACTTTGGGGGGAACAACTTCTGGGTTTTTTGGGGGGTACCCCTTTGTTGCTGCCAAGTAGATTCTGACTCATTGGTGATGATTTTCTCAAGTTAAATTTGAACCTCTAACCTTTCAGTTAGTAGTTGAGCATTAGATGTTGGCACCATCCAGGGGTTCCTGTGATATTATAAACTCAAACTCATGCCATTGAGTCAATTCTGACTCATAGTACCCCTCTAGGACAAAGGAGAACTGATTTCTAAGACTGTATGGGATTAGAGAGTGTCATCTTTCCCCCCTCAAAACCCCCCGCATTTTACTGGGAGCTAATACAGATATCATAACGTTCTATAGTTTAATTACATCAAGCAGTATTGTACAATTGCTACCACAATCAGTTTCAAAACACTCTCTTCCTTCTTGACCTCCTTGACATCAGCTCTCCTTTCCCCCCTCCCATTGTCTCCCCCAGGAACCCTTATTCTACTTGCTGTCTCTATAGGTTCATCAACCCTGGGTTTCAAATACCGAGAAACAGAAAACATGTAACAAATATTCAACAGGGTTACCCCAATGACATAACACATTTGATGAAAAGAAAGAACCCAATATGAACACAAAACCAAACAACCCAACTAAAAACCAGAAAATGTTGAAAACCAGATCAGGCCTAACGTGCATCAGAGGGGGAATTAACTGATACAATTCTAACCATTCAAGTTAGGTTTATCATTTTGATTTCCTATAGTCATCTCTCCAATGCCTTCTGTTTGGTAACCAGTTTATTTCCATCCCTCTATTATGAAAAGCTATAAATCGTCAGAGGCTTGTTTCCTATGTAGCTCTCACAATTATATCCTGGACTTCTACAATTATCTATAGCCTTCTGCAAACCAGAATCTAACAATTTGATACTATTCCCTCCTTCGGTTTCAGATTATATGGTTTACAATCCTTTGGTCACTGATGTTGGTGTGCTTCTTTCATGTGGATTTAGTTGACATCTCCCTTAGATGGCTGCTTGTTTGGAAACAAGCTTTTTTTTTTTTTTTTAACATTTTATTAGGGGCTCATACAACTGTTATCCCGGAAACAAGCTTTTAAGACTCAAGTTGCTATTTTGTCTGATAACCGGGCACCATCTAAATTCTTCACCACACTTTGCTATAGCAAATTTCTTCTGTGTTCCTTTCCTGAGGGTGAGTGACCCCAGTTGGGATTAACCAACAGATGCAGAACCCTCTGTATGGAGGACTGACTGTTTCCACTTTCTGTTAAAGTTTTTGTTAATTATTTCCTCTAAATGGAACAACCAGAATACCTGGGAGATAAGAATATTGTCACTTTGTGTGCATGGATAGACTCAGTTAATAATATGTGCTCTCAATATCACAAAGCCTGATTAAGTGCTATGAATGGACATAGACAGATATGAGCCATGGGAGGCTTAGAACTACACAATTTTAGGGGTCAGCCTCTGACCCCCAAATGCCAATTTAACCTTCATCATGAAGAAATGTGGAGGAGGGTAAAACCACACCTTGATTTGTCCCAATTTTCATCCCTCCCCTCCAACCTCCTTTCTCAACAGTTGGTATCACACTGATCCTCAGAGCCAGTTTCGGGAGCGTTCCACCTGTGTAGTCCAACAAAATCCATGCTTAGTGAGTAGTCTGATGTTCCCATCTTGGAATTCTTCATGTTTGACAAACTGGAATTCTTAAGATTTAAAAGTGAAGTTCAGTGGGACTATGAACCACCCGCATGAGTGGAGAAGACAGTGGATTGTGCATGACTACTCTGCTATCCCTTCCTTCAGTGGCACAGAATTCCACTGGACCGGTGGCCTGTGGGAGTTTAGCACGATTCAGAAGGAATATAAGGTAAGTATGTTATCTCTTCAATTGAGTAAGCAGGGGCAGTAACAGTCCTAAAAAGGGACACTTCCTATTTGGACCAGAACTTGCTTCAAAGTCAGACAGAAGGCTAAGGGGTTCTCAGAAACACCAGTGACCAGGAACCCAGGCGCACCTTTTCTTACACAGGGCATTTGCCTGGATTTGCCAAACACCCAGGAAATGATGACATAAGACAAAGGGCAAGAGAGAACATCTAAATAGTTCCCTTTTCTTTCAGTCCTTTCTTCCAACTAAATGTAGAGCATGTTTGTTCAATGTGCATACATCAAGAAATGAAATGCTAACAGTCGATGGGAAAACTGAACTTCTATTAATGGTTGTGGAATCATTTGGGAAAAGAGACTGGTGATGGTTGCACAGCACGATGAACACAATCAATGTCTAAATTGTATATATAAAAATTGTGGAACTGACAATAAGCCCAGCTTCCCTCTCAGTAATTCTACACACAGCTAGGGAGGTCCTGCCTGTCCTGGGGCCCTACACAGGCTGTGGGAACACCGAGCCCCCCACCCCTGCTGTAGTGCTACATATAGCACAAGACGGGGATACCAGTGAACTCCAGCACTCAGTTCTGTGTGGCAACTGACACCTGGCCGCTGGTGCGATCTTGCCTTTGAGAGTGATCCCACCCAGCATATGTGGAACCCTACATCAAGTGGGTACACCACCCCGCTACCTTGAGGAAGAGTTGGAACTCCTCTAGCCTCACAGACAGGTGAACAAGTCTCAGCTATCTCCTTACTTACCACTCTATTTCTTATTTCTTTATTCGCTCACCCTTCTCTTTCCCACTGCAGTCAGTCTAAACGAGCTCAGGTTTGTTCTCGGTTTTCTTTTCTCTCTTTCTTCTTTTTCCCTCTTTTTTTCTTTTTCCCTCTCTTTCTTCTTCTCTCCCTCTCTTTCCTATCATAAGCCACTACTGGCTTCCAGGTCACTACCCTCTGCCTATGGCAAATCAACCCAAATAGCAGGGGAAACTCCAAATGCTCTCCATGACAGTGCTGTACACCACATGAGGCAGCTGTGATAGCTATCTACAGTGTGCTGCACTACTGAGGAAACCTCTGTCAGACCTCTAAGGTGATCTTGTCAACTAGGGAAATTCCGCCCAGCACCACTGGGTCCCTGCATTAAAAGGGCACACCAACCTGCCATTTTAGGGGAGGGTCTAAACCCCTCTGGCCCCACATTCAAGCAATCAGGGATCAGCTATCTCTTTATTCTTTATTTCCTTCTTCCCTCTCTCTTCCCTCTTTACCATCACAGCCAATCTTAGTGAACACAGTTGAGTTTTCCCCCTTCTTTCTCTTTCTTCTCTTTTTCTTTCTTTCCTCTCTCTTTCTTTGTTCTCTTCTCTCTCTGCTTGTATGATTCTCTCTCCTCCCTCTCTTTCCTAACACTTGGGAGGTAGTTTGTAGAAGCACTCATACGAGGCCCCCAAGAGAGAGCCCAGTACTCTTCAACTCAGGAAGATGGCTTCAGGTTCCTCCAAAACAACAGGTACACAGCAACCAGTTCTAACAGCATCAACGAAAAAGCAGGAGAAACAGAAGGAAATGCTGGAAGAAGTCATGAAACTAACAATGGGCATAGAAGAAGCCGATATTGACCTGCCACAAAAAGAAATTTTCAGAATGCTGCTTGGACCCAGACCCCTACTCTCTGCCTAGAGCAACTCTGTCCACCCAGTGCTTTACACAGCACAAGACAGTTGCTACACACAGCACAGCACGGGGTCAGCTATCTCTTTATCTATTTTTTAAATGATCTCTCCTTCACTTTCTTTTTCTCTTCTTTTTCTTTCTTTGTGTTCTTCTTTCACTTTTTTCTTGTGTTCTCTGCTTCTCCTACCATTCTTCTCTCTTTCCTGCCACAGGATCAGCAGATTCAGCTCTCATTTTTTTGTTGTTTTCTTTTCTTTCTCTTTTTTAAATTTCTGTTTTCACTTTTGTTTAGTCTGTGCATTTTAGTTGTGTGTGTGTGAGTGGGTGTTAGTTTGCTTGGCTTTATTGCTCCAGTCTTTGTTTTCTTCTTTCTCTCTTTTTCCTCTCCTTTCACTTTCTTTCCTGTCCCAAACCACTAGTGGCCTCCAGGCCACTCCCCTCAACCCAGGGGAACTCTGAAGGCCCAACTGTGGGAGC
The DNA here is from genome assembly GCF_000313985.2 of Echinops telfairi. Lineage (NCBI taxonomy): Eukaryota > Metazoa > Chordata > Mammalia > Afrosoricida > Tenrecidae > Echinops > Echinops telfairi. The sequence goes on along the minus strand of NW_022111367.1, from coordinate 5,333,257 downwards.
TACCACCCGCATTTATTGGCTTTTCAAGCAGCTGGGGAAATCACGCCGGTCCTCTTCCATACACCAAGCACCAGGGGGTTATACCCTCCAAACAGTGTGGGGCATCTCCAGCTTAAACCCTGAAGCCCTATGAGTGACTGGGGGAAACGCCTGACCACCACTGGTGGGGGTCTATTTTACTGCGGGAAAATCCACCCAACCTCCAAAGCAATTGCTCTGTCTAGAGCTCTACACCAAGGAGGGTATACCTACACTCCCTCCTCAGCACTCCAGTTGCAGAGGAAAACACCACAGACCATCCGAAGTGCTCCAAGCACCATGAAGCCTACTTACAGATCAGCTAGTGAAGTGACGCCCTTGTGAGACCACAACAACCCGACCAGTGTCACATGAGAGAAATATCCAACTCACATTCCAAATAATGGAATACTGGATGACTAGGATAAGAGGAAAATATAGCGATAGCCTGACCCTTCAGTAAATCCACTGGCAGGTAGTTTGTAGAAGCACTCATACGAGGCCCCCAAGAGAGAGTCCAGTACTCTTCAACTCAGGAAGATGGCTCCAGGTTCTTCTAAAACAACAAGTAAACAGCAACCAGTTCCAACAGCTTCAACAAAAAAGCAGGAGAAACAGAAGGAAATGCTGGAAGAAGTCATGAGCCTAACGATGGGCCTAGAAGAAGCCGATATTGACCTGCCACAAAAAGAAATTTTCAGAATGATGCTTGGAGTCACAAAGGATATGAGGGAAGCAATGCAGAAAAAAAGATGAAATGATAGAGGAGATAAAGGCAATGCACCAAAGGGAAATACAAGACTTAAGGGATGAAATAACAAAATCCCGTGGCAAATTGACAGACATTGCCAACAGACTTGAGGAGGCAGAGAATCGCACGAGTGACCTAGAAGATTACCAAGCAGACTTCAGCAAACGGGAAAAGCAGTCAAATAAGACAATCAAAGAAGCTGAAGAAAACTCGAGAGCCATGTCTGATGCTATGAAGAGGAACACTATTAGAATAATTGGACTACTGGAACAAGAGACAACAAAGAAGTCAACAGCGAAAATAGCAAGGGAAATCTTAGAGGAAAACTCCCCCAGCTTAATAAATGAAAATCAGGCAACCATTCCAGAGGCTGAAAGAACACCAGCCAGACTGAATACCAAGAAGTTACCAAGACACATAATTGTCAAATTATCCAACTATGAGGAAAAGGAGAAGATCATAAAAGTAGCTAGGGAAAAGTACACAGTGACATATAAAGGTTCCACAATAAGAGTATTTCAGAACTATCAGCAGAAACAATGAAGAAGAGGAGGGAATGGAGTAACATATTCCAAAAATTGAAGGAAAACAACGTAAACCCAAGAATACTTTACCCAGCCAAATTATCTAATAAGATAGATGGCGAAGTAAGAGTCTTCCCAGACAAGGACAACTTCAAAAAATACATAAAAAGAAACCCAGCCCTACAAAAATCCTTGCCCATCCAGAATGGGCAGAAGAGCAACACTGACCAAGGGCAAATAAGAGACTATCACATAGAAAAACTCCACCCATAGGGCAACAAAGAAAAAACAGCCCCCAGGATAGCATCTGCTCAATAGTGGAAAGAAGGCAAACATAAACCACACACACAACACAAGAGGATAAGATAGGTAGATAGGAAAATATCCAACACAAAAGGTACAAGATGACATCACAGAGTCCACAGATGGATGTAGTAACACAGAATATCAATGGCCTGAACTCAGGCATTAAAAGACTCAGAAAACAAAACCCATCAATCTGCTGCCTCCAGGAGATACATCTCAAGCTTGCAGACAAAAACAGGTTAAGAATTAAAAGCTGGAGATAAAAATACCAAGCAAATGGCAATGCAAAAAAAGCAGGGGTAGCTACCTTAATATCTGACCAAATTGACCTCAAGATACAGGCCATAATAAGAGACAAGGAGGGGCACTATATAATGCTAAAGGGAACAGTGGACCAAGAACCAGTGAGCGTAAGAAACATATGCACCAAAGAGAGACCTGCGAAATTTGTAAATCAAACACTCCGAAAGATGAAAAAAGAAATCACAGGCTCAACAATTATAGTTGGTGACTTTAATAAACCACTCTCTGAAAAAGATAGATCATTGGGCAAGAATCTCAACAAGGAGGCTACAGATCTAAATAGCACAATTGGACGACTTGACTTGATAGATATTTTCAGAGCTTTCCACCCACAGGCTAAACAATTCACATTCTTTTCAAGCCCACATGGCACATATTAAAAAATAGACCGCATGCTGGACCACAAGTCAAACTTGAGTAAATTCAACCACATAGAGATTATACAGACATCTCCAATCATTGTGCCACAAGGCTGGAAATTAACAGAAGGGTGGTGCAGAAAACAAGGGCAAACAATTGGAAGATGAACAATTTTCTATTGCAAAAGGAGTGGGTATTGACCCAGATCAGAGATGAAATCAGGAAGTTTCTAGAAACCAATGAAATGAAAATACAACATACCAAAATCTGTGGGATACAGCAAAGGCATTTATCAGAGGAAGGCTGAGAGCAATAAATGCACACATTAAAAAAGAAGAGAGACTCGTGGATTATATGCTGGCACAAAACTTACACCAATTAGAGCAGAGTCAACAGAACAACCCTACTATTAGCAAGAGGACAGATATAATAAAAATCAGAGCCGCGATACAGGAGAGGGAAAACAAGAAAATTATGGAAAAAATTAATGCCACTAAAAGTTTGTTCTTTTAAAGTGGTGACAGAATTGATAGACCACTGGCAAACTAACCAAAGAAAAGAGGGAACAAACACCATTTTCCAGGATGAGGGATGAAACCGTGGACATTACAATGGACCCTAATGAAATCAAAAGGATAATTACACAGTACTATGAAGGTCTATACTCTAATGAATTCAACAATTTGGAAGACATGGACAAATATTTGGAAACACAGTCCCTCCCTAGACTATCCCAGATGGATGGCAAGAATCTCAACAGACCCATAGCAATGGAAGAAGTAGACAAGATAATGAAAGGATTACCAACCAAAAAATCTCCTGGGCCAGATGGCTTCACAGGAGAATTCTACCAAGCATTCAGGGAAAAACTGACACCAATCCTACACAAACTCTTCCAGAACATAGAAAAAGACGGAAAACTCCCAAACTCTTTCTATTAAGCTAGTATAAATCTGATCCCTAAAGCAGGCAAAGATACCACAGGAATCGAGAACTATAGACCAATATCCCGAATGAACATTGATGCAAAAATCTTTAACAAAATACTGGCTAATAGAATACAAAAGCATATTAAAAAAATAATTTGCCGTGACCAAGTGGGATTCATACCAGGGATGCAGGGATGGTTCAATATACAAAAGACATCAGCATTATTCGCCACATTGGCAGGAAAAATAATAAGAACCACATGATAATATCGATAGATGTAGAAAAAGCATTTGACAACATCCAACACGCATTCCTGTTTAATACACTAAAGAAGATAGAAATAGGAGGAAAATTCCTCAATATTATACAAGCCATATATGAATAATCAACAGCCAACATGGTAGTTAATGGAGAAAAGATGAAAACAATTCCACTGAAAAAGGGGACCAGACAAGGATGACCCTTGTCCCCACTCCTATTTAATATTGTACTGGAGGTCCTACCTAACAACATATGACAGAGGAAAGATATTAAAGGTATTCATCTGGGGAAGGAAAAGGCGAAATTATTATTATTCACAGATGATATGATTCCATATATCGAAGATCCCTTAAACTCCACAAGTAGAGTGTTGGAAGCAATAGAGGAATATGGCAGAGCGACAGGATACAAAATCAACAGAAGTCTATTGGACTGCTCTACACATCAGATAAGATCACAGAAAAGACAATTAAAAAGGTAGTACCCTTTACAATAGCCATGCACAAATTGAAATACCTAGGGATATACCTGACTAAAAAAATAAAAAATTTGTATGAGGAAAATTATAAAACAATACTACAAGAAATCAAGAGTGACCTCAACAAATGGTAGAATATCCCATGCTCGTGGATTGGCAGACTCAATATAGTAAAGATGTCAGTTCTGCCCAAGGCACTATATAAGTTTAATGCTATCCAGATACGAATACCACCATCCTTCTTCAAAGAACTGGAAAAAATGATTACCAACTTCATATGGAGGGAGAAAAAGCCCAGAATAGCAGAGAACTCCTCAAGAAGAAGGACAAAGTGGGAGAGCTTGCTCTGCCTGACTTTAGCCCATACTTTATGGCCACAGTTGTCAAAACAGTGTGTTACTGGTATAATGACAAATATTCAGACCAATGGAAAAGAGCTGAAGACACAGAAATAAAAACATCAGCATATAGGCAACTGATCTTTGATAAGGACCCAAAAATATTAAATGGGAAGCTGATGCCATCTTCAGTAAATGGTGCTGGAAAAAATGGATATCTACTTGCATGAAAATGAAGCAAGACCCTTACCTCACCCCATGTACAAGAATAAACTCAAGGTGGATCACAGACCTAGAGATAAAACTCCAAACAATTAGGGCCATTAATGAGGGAATTGGGACAAACCTGAGAACCTTGGCACAGGGAATACATAGGCTATCAGAAATAGGAAAGATACAAATACAGAGGAGTCACAAATAGACAAGTGGGATATACTGAAGATAAGACACCTGTGTACATCGAAAGAATTTACCAAGAGAGTAAGAGAGTCCACCGACTGGGAAAATATCTTTAGCAATGACACATCAGACAAAGGCCTTATTACTAAAATCTACAATACGTTTCAAGCTTACAATAAGAGAAAAACTAACTGCCTACTGAGGAGGTGGGCAAAGGACCTGAACAGAAGTTTCACAGAGTCTGAAATCTGAATGGCCAATAAACATAGGAGAAAATGTTCATGATCATTAGCCATAAGAGAAATGCAAATCGAAACAACTGTGAGATACCACCTAACACCTTCAAAGATAGCCCAATTCAAAAAATCAGAAAGCAACAAGTGTTGGAGGGGCTGTGGTGAGATAGGAACTCTCATCCACTGCTGGTGGACCTGTAGGTATGTACAGCCATTATGGAAATCGATTTGGTGAGTTCTAAAACAGATGGAAATTGAGTTACCATATGACACAGCAATCCCCCTACTGGGCATATACACAGAAGAGGCAAGAAGCAAACCAAGGCCAGACATCTGTACTCCAATGTTCAGTGCAGCACAGTTCACAATCACAAGGTGTTGGAAACAACCCAAATTTCCATCAACAGATGAATGGATTAAAAAACTGTGGTACATACATACAATGGAGTACTATGTTTCACTAAAAAGCAGTGATAAATGCATGAAGCATATCGCTGCATGGGAAGAACTGGAGGAAATTATGCTAAGTGAAGTAAGCCAAGCACAAAAGAAGTATAACATGAGTCTGCTGAGGTAAGTTTATAAAAAAAAAAAAAAGACGAAAAGAAAAGAAAAATGCAAAATGGGCACAGGGAAAAAGCTACTGTATGCAAACACTCCAGGGGTGAGGTCCAGGTAGTATGGCAGGGGCCAGACCAAATCCAGGGGTCTGGTAGCCAACTAAAAAGGTGGGAGAGGGAGGAAAGGGGGGTGGGAAAGAGATATATGGCGGGGGAATAGGGCACTGACCCACCCAAGGGGAGGATATTGTTTGTGTCTCCACAGGGAAAGAGGGACCAGAATTAAAGCCAGTGTTCCAGGATGCGAATTCAGTTTGCCGGCAAGGAGTGGGGAGCCAGTAGAGGGGCCTCAGGGCTCAGCCCCCATACCAGCTACATGGACAACTGCCCCTCTCCCCAGAAGAATTTATTTTAGAGGATGGCACTGAAGCTGCAGCTAGGGGAGAGGGCATGTCTGATCAGAGCACACGAGTGCAAATGAATGGGCAGGAAGAGAGAGTGGAGCACATCCTGGCCCAACAGTCCTGGAGGACGATATCCCCACTCTGAACAGCCAATGAAGAGTGGACCATATGGCTGATCCCAATATGAGACACCCCATCCCTTGCTGGCCCAGGGCCCTAAGGGGGACAACACTGGAGACTCAGTGTTGGGACTGGCCTGGACTGACCCTGCGACACCAAGGCAAACCACTAAAGGCATTCAGCAGAGCAACCATGGAAGCAGAGCAGGGAGCTCACAAGGGAGTACAAAAGATAAGACTCTGGGGCAAGAGCATGGCACCCTATTGGACCTGACTGGAGGACATGTCTAGAGCTCAAAAATCAGACCTTGATCTATTCACAGTTTTTTCTTTCTTTTTAATACTTTTTCTTTTTTTTCCTTTTAATTAATTTATTCTTTTATGGGTCATTGGTTTTCTTTTTTGTTGTCATTGCTGTGTTCTCATTCGTCACCTGTCTT
>NW_022111367.1:5301117-5325860 GCF_000313985.2 Echinops telfairi | reverse complement strand
TATCATGATCCCAATTCTACCTTACAAATCTGGCTAGAGCAGAGGATGTACATTGGTACAGATAGCAACTGGAAACACAGGGAACCCAGGACAGATGACCCCTTCATGACCAGTGGTGAGAGTGGCAATGCCTGGAAGGTGGAGGGAATGTGGGGTGGAAAGGGGGAACTGATTATAAGAATCTACATATAACCTCCTCCCTGGGGGATGGACAACAGAGAAGTGGGCAAGAGGAGACATCAGATAGTGTAACATATGACAAAATAATTACAATTTATGAATTATGAAGAGTTCATGAGGGAGGGGGGAGTGGAGAGCGAGGGGCAAATATGAGGAGCCGATATTAAGGGCTCAAGTAGAAGGGAAATGTTTTGAGAATGATGATGGCAACAAATGTACAAATGTGCTTGACACAATGGATGGGTGTATGGATTGTGATAAGAATTGTATGAGACCCCAATAAAATTATTTTTTAAAAATTGTGGAATTGAAAAAAAAAATGTGGAATTGTTTTGTTAGATATATATTCACATAACAACAACAAAAATAGATGACTTTAGTGCAGTGTCTCTACTATTCTGGTAAGAAAATACATATGATCTATATCACCTCAGTGATTCTGCTCTAGACAACTCTAGAAGAGTAGATCAAGGAAGAAAAGAAAGCTTTCTATTTTACTTCCTTTCATGTCACTTTCCCCTGCATTTTCAGGTAGGCTCCCCAAATGCATTTTGCATGGGGCCTTGCAACTTGGATCACAGATGACACAGAACTGCTGGCAGGTGTGCCAGATGGAAGACAGTCTCCGTTAATCTAGCCTCATCTGTTATAGTTCTCTATTTAAAGCAGAGGTCAAGGGAGACATTTCTTGCTGGTAAATAGTAGAAAACCAATAGGCAGAGTTCTATTTCTGACATTAGGGGCTTGTTATCAAGGTAATAAAGTGATAGGCATCCTAGGAAGCCACCACTGTGCTGTAAACTTGTGACAGATGGTGCCACCTGGCCGCACTTGTAACCCATATGTTCAGGGGTACAGAGACATGGGGCACTTCCTAGAGGAGGCAGCTGCCATTCAACTTTCCATCTCCTAGCCAGGCTGAGAGAACAGACTGAGCCAGAGAATCCTAATGACTACCAGAGGATTGCAAGACCTGACTGCCTGGCTCACATACCACACCATCCAACTATCTTACTGCCAACCTGGCAGAAGTCTAAATCCCTTGTGGGTCAATGTCCTCATCTTTTAAATATGAATAATTATAATACATACCTATTAAAAGTGGAATGTAGAAATTATGAGATCAGTCTTTTAGGCCCTAGATAGTTAGTGAGTTAGTTGGTGAGTTAGTTAATTGTGCCAACCTGCCGATAATCACATGTGGGGCTAATTGAAAGGCAGCGGGATAAATGAGTGGTGAGCTTCGCCTTTCTAGTTCTCGGGTCTTTTGATTTGAGATGGTCGCACCAGGGTGCAGCTGCCTTGGCAGTTCCCTGCTTCAGCTTGCAAGATTGACTTCCTACAAGACATCCCCAAGGAGAAGCCACATGGACCTATCCTGATGCAGCCTGTGGGTGCTGGAGCAGCCGTGTGGAAACCCCTGCTAGTGCTGAGATGCTTATTCGTTCACTGACTCAGCTTTCCTCCTGCAGTCGGCACCATTGCCTCTGTTTTGTGAGCTGGAGGACTTTGTGGACTGGTGTTGGGTTAATGGATTAATGTTGGACTTGTGGGCTTGGGCAGCACTGGGTTGGGATGTTTTCGTGATGCACACTTTCTTTACATAAAACTCTCTTATACATGAGTTGCTGTGGATTTGTTTCTCTTAAGTACCTAGACTAATACAATTGGTATTGGTCATTTTGAATCAGACAATCATTGTAGTCGGCTGTGACATGAATCATAAGTTAAAACACAATAGTGTCATGGTGTCAAAATAATGTTTCAAGATCTATCCTAGAATACAATGCTGTCAGTGATAGGATAATATCTATACCTATAAGAAAGACCAGTTAATAATTTTTAAAATTTATGTGCCACAGACAAATGCCAAAGATTCTGAAGATACTGAAGATTTTTACCAACTTCAGTCTGAATTTGATCAAATAGGCAATCAGGATGCATTGATAATTTTTGGTGACTGGAATGCAATAGTTGGAGACAAAGATTGACAAAGATGGAAATGATAGAAAACACATGATAACATTTTGTAAGACCAATAATTTATTCATTGTAAAAAACTTTTTTCAACAGAAATGGCAACTATACACATTGCCATTTGTTACCAGATATAATACACAGTAATCAAATCCACTAGGTTTGTGGAAAGAGCTGAAGAAGAAGCTCAATATCTTCAGAATAAACCCGAAGGTTGGCTGCAGAACAGACCTCAATTACTCATATACAAGTTAATCTTGAAGCTAACGATACATTTAAAAGCCCAAGAAAGCCAAAGTTCCGCCTTGAGTATATCTCACTTGAATTTAGAGACCATCTTTGCAAAATAGATTTGACATTTTACTTATTTATGTTGACATTTTAAACATTAATGATAAAAAATTAAACAGACAACAACAAAAAACACCAACCAAATAAACAACCAAACTCACATCAAGTAAATTCCTATAGGACCCAGTAAAACTGCCCCTGTAGGTTTCTGAGATTTGTTTCTCTAATGTACCCAGACTAATACAAAACTCAATACCTGAGCACAAAATAGACCCAGACAGAGACGGTACAAACTGAAGCCCTGACAGACCACAGAGCCTTATTTTTATTTACTAAATACTGGCAGTGTTCCCAGATAAGTACGCTATTCCCATGCTTAAATTTCTCATAGCCTTGAGAGTTCCCTATCTCAGCCTGTACTGCTTTTGTTTACTGCTCTCAGGGAACACTGTTTGCAGCTCTTCCCCCAAATTCCTTACCAATTGCAGTAAGGAAGCAGTTTATGAGAACCAGCTAGGACAGGTTTGCACACTGTCCTAGACAGATACATGACACGAGACACGGCCCTCCTTACATGGATTCTTCAATGATCAAGTAGGATTCTTAACATGGAAGCAAGGATGGTTCAACATTCATAAAACAATCATTGTAATTCACCACATAAACAAGACAAAGAATAAGAATGACATTATCATATCAATAGACATAGAAAAGGCATTTGACATATCCAATAGCCATTTATGATAAAATACTTAACAGAATAAGAATAGAAAGAAGTTTCTCAACATAATAAAGGTATTTAGAAAACAAAAAAACAAACCAAACCAAAACAAACAGCCAACATCATGATCAATGGGGAAAAATGAAAAACATTTCATGTGAAAATGGAAAGCAGACAAAGATGTACCCTACCAGTGCTTTTATTCAACACTGTGCTGGAAGTCCTGGCCAGAACCATTAGAAAACAAAAAGAAATCACAGGAATACAATTTGGTAAAGAAGGGAGACTTTAAGTATTTGCACATGATCTAGTTTTATACATGAAAAACCCCACAGACTCTACAGAGAGATGGTTGGAAAGAACTGAGGGATTTGTTAAAGTAGCAGATACATGATGAATAAGCAGAAGTCAGTTGGTTTTCTCTTTATCAGTGAAGAGAGCTCTAAAAAAGACAAAAAAAAAAAATACTATTTCCAATAGCCACACAAAAATGAAATACTTAGGTATAATTCTAAATAAAAAATCTATATAAAGGAAGCTACAGAAGACTACTATTACAAGAAACCAAAAGAGACCTACACAAATCCCAATATTACTATTTTAAAAAATGGAAAAACTAATTACCAACTTCATATGGAGATAGACAGGATGTAGGGTAAGCAAAGAACTTAAAAAGAATGGGGCAGGAGGCAGCCTCACATTACTATAGTTCAGTCAAAATAGTCTGGTAATGTTATGAAGATAGATACACAGGCCAACAGATCATGATAGAAAATCCATAAGTAAAATGCATCCACTTACTTGCAATTGATATTTTAAAATATTAAAAAAAAGATTAAATAGGAAAGACACAGCCTCTTCAACAAAAGGATCTGGCAAAATTGAATCTCACCTGCAGAAGAATGAAACAGGAGCTATACTTCACCCTATGCACACAAAACAAACTCAAGATGGATCAAAACCCTAAGTATAAATCCCAGGGATACAGGGACATTAATGAGAAAGTTGAGACCAACTCAAGGGCTTATTCCAAGGCACACACCGACTCGCAAATCTAGTGAAGGAAGCACACACCGGAAAAGGCAAAATAGATGATGAGGGCCTACTAATGTGAGCAAACTTATGCACATCAATCCTGCCTGCTGAAAAGGAGGAGTTGGAGCACTTGATGACAAAGTTCAAGGATTGCAGTCTTCAGTATGTATTACAACTCAATATCAAGAAAACCCAAATCCTCACAACTGGACCAATAGGTAACACAATGATAAACAGAGAAAAGGTTGACGTCAAGGATTTTGTCTTGCTTGGATCCACAAGCCATGTTCATGGAAGCAGCAGTCAAGAGATCAAATGATGTATGGCGTTTGGTAAATCTGTTGCACAAGATGACTCTAGACTATGATTCACTGTGGTATTTTCAACTGCATCATATAGCTGCATGTGAGAGTTGGATATTGAATAAAGAAGACCAAAGAAGAATCAATGTGTTTGAATTGTGGTGCTGGAGAAGAATACTGAAAGTACTAACTGCTGTTAAAAGTACAAACATATCTGTGTTACAAGTACAGCCAGAATGTTTCTTAGACTTCATCTTACTTACTTTGGACATGTTGTCAGGAGAAACTAGTCCCTCAAGAAGGACATCATGCTTGCCAAAGGAGAGGGGCAGTGAAAAAGAGGAAGGCCCTCAATGAGATGGATCCACACAATGGATGCAACTATGAGCTCCAGTACAGGAACAATTGTGAGGATGGCACAGGACTATGTAGTGTTTCCCTCCGTGGTGTATAGGGTGGCTATGGGTCAGAGCTGCCTTGATAGCACCTAACACCAACAACAGTGGATAGCAATGAAGGCCCCAAATCCATCTGCAGCATCCCCAAGTGGATTAAGCCTACAGGGAAACTCCTCTGACCATTAACCATGGATGTGGATAGCATTGCTATCAGACAAAGTGTATCAGAAAGGGAATTAGTGCAGATGCACTTAGGTTAAAATTTAACACCTGACCATTTCTTCTCCCTTTTGACACATTTTAAATTTGTTCTAACTTTTAGCATTTTATTTTCAATTGAGGTTTTTCTCAGTTTTATTTCATTATTGTTGTTGAGTTTTGTTGGTTTGTAAGCTTTTCTGTATATGAAATCCAAGATAGGTTAATTTATAGAGACAGTAACTTGATTAATAGCTTCTTAGGACTATGGTAGGGGAGGTTGGGGGGAAATGGGGAGCTAATAACAAGAAGTACAAGAACAAAGAAAATGTTATAAAATTGATCATGGTGATAATTGTATAATTCTTTTCATTAAACCATTGAATGATATGCTATGTGAATTATATATAAAAAGTTTTTTTTTAAAGTTTGAGGGGGTAAAAAAAAGTACAGTTATAATGATTTGCTTGGCTTTCTAAATTAATGTTTATTAAATTCCCAAGAGCGTTTCAACAGAGGGTTGGATCCATCCCTGACTGCAGGATTCATTGCAACCTGAACTGGAAGAAATCCACGGAAGTCTGGGTTTAGATTGGAAATCCAGTTTCATTTCACCATTGTAAGGAGTTTCCTCAGACTTGATTACAAATAGTCAATCAGCAATGCAACTCACTAGTATTGAATTAGTTTCTACTCATAGTGACTTCGACTTTTTTTTTAAGCCCTTGCTTTAAGTAGCAGTAAACATCCTCTGGGACCAAAGTTTTCAGAATTTCTATTATAAGTAAGTGGCTGAACACATTTTCTGAGGCCTTGTCACCAACCACCTCCAGCTTTAGGTTCACTTGATGCCCTTGATAATATGTTGCTGAAGTTGATTCTTGAGACACCATTTGTTCAACTATTATTGCTTAGATCCACAATCAGGCTCATGGAAGAAGCAGTCAAGAAATCAAGTGACATAATGCAGTAGGTAAATCTGCTGCACAAGACCTCTGTATTAGTCTAGGTACTTTAGAGAAACAAATCCACAGCAACTCATGTATAAGAGAGTTTTATGTAAATAAAGTGTGCATCACGAAAACATCCCAACCCAATGCTGCCCAAGCCCACAAGTCCAACATTAACCCATTTACACACCAGTCCACAAAGTCCTCCAGCTCACAAAACAGAGGCAATGATGCCGACTGCAGGAGGAAAGCTGAGTCAGTGAACGAATAAGCATCTCAGCACTAGCAGGGGTTTCCACATGGCTGCTCCAGCACCCAGGGCTGCATCGGGATAGGTCCATGTGGCTTCTCCTTGGAGATGTCTTGTCAATCTTGCAAGCTGAAGCAGGGAACTGCCAAGGCAGCTGCACCCTGGTGCGACCATCACAAAACAAGAGACCCAAGAACTAGAAAGGCGAGGCTAACCACTCATTTATCCCTCTGCCTTTCAATTAGCCCCACATGTGATTATCGGCCAGGTTGGCACAATTAACTAACTCAACCTCTTTTTGAAGTGTTGAAGTCCAAGTCATGGTATTTTCAATCACCTCATATGCATATGCGTATGCATATGAAAGTTGGACCTTGAATAGGAAGACCGAAGAAGAACTGATGCATTTGAATTACGAGGCTGGCAAAGAATGTTGAAAATATCGTGGACTGCCAAAAGAACAAACAAATCTGTCTTGGAAGAAGAACAGCGTGAAAACTCTTTAGAAGCAAGGGTGATGAGAGTTCATCTCATAAACTTGAATATCTTACCAGGAAAGACCAGTTCCTAGAAAAGGACATCATACTTGGTAAAGTAGAGGGACAGTGAGCAAAAGGAAGACCCTAGACGAGACGGACATTGGCTCCAATGATGGGCTTGAACAATGGTGAGGATGGCAAATGAAACCTGACAGTGTTTCATTCTGTTGTACAAAGGATCACTATGAATCGGAACTAACTCAATGGCACCCAACAACAACAACAACATATAATTTGGAGCCTTCTGAATTGCTTATCCCACTCCCTTGGCATTTTTAGACAAGTTTGAGCTCCCTTATCTCAATTTCAATGTAGAAGATACAGGCTCAACTCTCGATCAATGTGCACCTCATGTACAACCACAGTCATTGGAGGCTTGGGGTAAGCAAATCTCCTAACCCAAGTTGTTGTGATGAGCAGGTTTTATTGTGGTACGCACACTAAGATGGCTAGGTAAAAAGGCCTGGAAGTCTTTCAAAAACCAGCCAACGAAAACCTGATGGATTGCAACAGTCCAATCTGTATCTGATGTGTGGGGCTGGATCAGGACCAGGGAGTGCTTCATACCATTGTATTTGCCATGAGATGGGAATGACTTGATAGCAGATAAAAACAGTGCAGCTCACAGTTTCACCTGATATAGTTATGTCTTCATAATGGCTAATAGCTCAGGTGAAAAGTGAGCACTTTGGTGCCTCATTCTAAGTTCAATTTGCATGATGCATAAAACAAAACCTATGCACTTGTCTTTGTTGAGACACAGACTAAAATGAAGTACTTTGAACCAAGCAAACACTCTTCATGGTAACTTCATCTACGGATTAAATTTGGGGCTGATAGATGCACAGTATAGAAGGACATTCCCCCCCTCCCCCCGCCCACCACTACCCATAGGAAACATAGTTGCATGTCATCCAAATTCATAATCTTATAAATTAAAATACTTAGGGTTATTGGTGATCCAAGTGGCATCCAGAGCAAGCTATAAATGCTTGGAAGTTGTTCTTTGACTTTGCTCTTTTCAAAAATTTCAAGTGAAAACATGCCTTTTCCTTTCAGAATAGAAACCACTAATACACAATAGCTAAGAATCTCACTTTGGATTCAAGAAGATTTTAGATTCCCCTACCCCCTCTCATAACCAGCTGCAATCCCTTGGAGAACCTACTTCATTTCCTTAAGCATCGGTGGTTTTTGGTGTTGTTTTTAAAAATGGGACCAATATCAAGACATATATTGTCGGATTATTGTGTAACATAAAAGAAATAACAGTTAAAATACTATAAACCACAGCCAAAACACATTTGCCATCAAATCATTTCTGACTCATCACTGTTTAGGCTTTCCAATGCTGTTTCCATAAGGTTTCCAAACCTTTATGGGAGCTGAATTTAATAAATACCAGTGTAGAAAACAAGATGGATATCAAGGCAGCTACACTCTCATTGTAATTTACAAATGAAGCAGGTGGAGAATCAAGCATCAGTTAGAAAATCAGCATGGCCCTCCATCTACTGCCATTGAGTTAAGACAGACTCAGAGTGACTCTGTGTAGGGTTTCTGAGGTTGTAAAACATTTTCAGGAGCAGATAACCTCATCTCTTCCAAGGAGTGGTTTGTGGGTTTGAATCCCTGACCTTGTGGTTAGCAGTCCAATGCCCAATCTGACAGTTCCACTAAAGCTGCAGGTTCTCCAACAGCTCTAAATGGAAACAGAAGAGTTCTGGTTTTTAGTAATCTCTGTCATTATAACGCGATAAATCCCACTGTTCTAGTGTATATATTCTGGTTTTATGGATGGCGAGAAGTTGGGAGAATAAACCAGGTCCAATAAAGAAGCTGAAAGAGCTGTGCTGGAATGTTTGTTATTAGCACTCCACCTAAACACCGATTTTAATCTCCAAAATTTTCTTTTAAGCCTGTTGTGAATGATTTGATTTCTGGTACAACTGGTTATTGCCATACCTATTTAAGCTGTTGAAACCTGAAAACATCTTGCTCCACTTAACAGAGCAGAGAATTGCAATTCTCAAGCGGTACGTCAGATGATATCAGGTAAAGCTTTGCCACTCGCAGTGGAGTTCAAGGAAGAGTCGATCATCATAATGTAGGGGCCTTCTAGAAATGTAGAATCTTGGACAGCACCCAACTTAGCCAAGTCAGAATTTACCTTTTAACAAAATTATCCATAAATTCATATTCACATTAAAGTATGATAAACACTTAGGTCTAAAGAACATCAGATGGTATTTGAAGAATACATTTTAGAAATAGTTATATCAGGATGATGGCTCGCAGGGTGCTTCCATCAACGTCTTAGTAATTGTGGGTTCTGAAAGAATGCTTATTTCTACCTGAAATAGTTGCAGGTTTGATCATCTATTGTGTCACCTTTACTATACCTAGAATTGCATTTGATATTCTGACATTTTCGTATAAACAAATACTTCCCTTAAATAATAGCTGCAACCAATGAGTATTGCTTAGTATTATGCATCCTGATGAAGTTCTATTGTTTACAAAGCTTTCAGGAAGTACTCTCCTGATTGGCTGTGATTGGGGATTTTATTGGCTCTTAAAATGGGGGAAGAAGCTAGGAATCTTAGTGTTTTGGGTGCTTCTCCTCTTGATTCTTAGTGGGAAACAGACATATTTCCAACCTCTTACCCACCTCACTGGCACCTCCCAGGAATTACCACAAGACAGGAAAAGTCTGGGTTGGTCCTTTTTAGCCTCTACATTCTTCAAGAAAACTAAACTTTAAAGATGAAAGGTGAAAGCTGAAGGTTTTAGGAAAAGTAGAAATTAAAAATGCAGAGGTACCCAGGGCTCCTATTTAAACAGTTTGTTTATTCTCTGCTTATAATTCTGTGGCGATAATAAGAGTAAGGATAGAACAAAAAAGAAGGTGCTATGAGAATGAGACCGAGATGATGCTTTTCACCAGAGGAACAAGGGGGCCAAAGGCAGCACATTCTTTCATTATTTTGGTTTAATAATTTTGAGATCTCTTCCCTCACATACAAAAAGAACTGCTTTTATTTACTGTTGATTTTTTCCCCTCATATGGATGAAATACCATAGCCACCCGATAGGACATAACAGACCTGCCTTTGTGAGTAACTTTTTACAGAAGTAGGTCACTATCAGTCAGAACGGACTCAGTGGCAGTTGAGTTTTATTTTCAGGGAATGAAAGAATTGAAGTCTAGAGGAATTTACTAGTGCTACTGAACTGCTTCAATTATGTTTGTGTTAATAGTGTATGCCTGAATGTTTCTCCACATTAAAAATATCTTTCTGAATTTTAAATGTTTTCCTTACATTATTGAACAATGTACACTGTTAAAAAAAGCAACAAAGAAACTCAGTTTAAGTCTTGGAGCTTTCTTAGTAGCCATTAATTGTACATTTTGCATTAATATTGAGTGTGTTGCATTTCTTGTGATTGCATGAACTTTGTGCTTCAGTTTACCTTTGTAGACTTAGTTAATGAAACCATTCAACAAAATTTGATTTTGTTGAAGAGAAAAATTTGCATGTTCTAGAATCCTATCTTCACACCCCACCCCATTCATTGGTATTAGCCTTAATGAGAAAGGAAGTCATGACCTGCATCATCTTGTATTTTACTTTTTGCCTTAACATAAAGCTTTTTGAGGTAGAATTGTGGATAAACCCAGAGAGACAGAAGTTATCTCCCATCTCTGCTGGTAACCATTGTAAAAACTAGAAGAAATCAATTTTCTTACCTAAAATGACATTCATATTAGTCCTCTTTCCCCACTTATTCATACCTGTAATTATATTGTCCCTAAACCTCAAACTCACTGCCATCGAGTGATGACCACTCATACTGACCCTGTGGGTTTCCGAGCCTGTAATTCTTTAGAGATTAGAAAAGCTCCTCTTTCTCCCTCAGAGAAACTGGTGAGTTTGAATGGCCGATCCTTTGATTAGCAGCCCAAAGCATAACCACTATGCCACCAGGGCTCCAAATTATATACCTTTCTAGAAATTCTGGGATAATTTCTCCATCTAGCCTCCTCAATATAATGTCTATAAAGTCCTTTTGGTCATATATGCTAATATATTCATTGGTTCTGAGAGTTCAGAGGAAATCTTTGTGAAGCCATTGTTTAGCTTTCAATACATAGGTAGTAAATGTAGCCTCTTGTGATATTAATTATCAGTTTCCTGAACTTTCTCTCGTGTATTTATTGGCCATATGTTTCCACCTCTGTGAAATGACTGTTTATGATTTTTGCCATTTCCCCTGACTGGGTTATAGTTTTCTTAAATAAATCATAGAAAGTATATAAACTAGAAAACTATCCTTTTTGTTGTGCTTTAGTGTGTTGCATTATGTTGAAAAATATATTTCCTTACTCTAATTTATCTTTTCATTTTTTAATATAACAGTTTGGTAAACGTAGGTTCCAAATTTAATGTAATTCAATTCTTTTGCATATCGTGAGTTAAAAGCATAGCCAAAAAGCATAATTTTTCAAATGCCTTTTTAATAAAACCTTTAACACCTATAACCCATTGTCATTGAGAAGATTCTGATTCATAGCACCTTTATGTAGAGTTTCCAAAATTGTACATCTTTACAGGAGCAGACAGCTATTAAAACCAAATCCTGAATTAAAATAGACTCACGATCAGACATTGAAGACATATACTATTTAATTTAAAAATGGATTATAAATAGATATGCTTTTATTAAGGAAAGATCTTTGGTGCCCTTAATAAAATATTATTTTCTATCTTTTTCTATTTTTATTATATATATTATGTTTTGTAATGTACACATGTCAGTCAGATTTCTACCCAGAAAACAGAAATACTGAGAGAAAGAAGTCTAAGCAAAACTGACAATGACTTTCAGAAAATTAGGAATTTGAAGAATTTAGCTGTGATTTAGGAATTCACCTATTATTCAGCTGCTTATTGACTAATGAAATTAAAGAATTCGCAAGAGGAAAATTATTCTATGGGAGTCTCTGGAAACACCTCTTCATCTAATGTCTACTAAAGCAGATGAAATACTTGCAATTGCTATGGAAATAAGATTATGGCTTCTGTTCCTCTCTTCTCTTTTCCAGCTTGTATGAGTACATTTTATAGACAGAATGTTTAACCTGAAACTCTGCTGGCAGGGCTTCTGAGAAACAGAGTTTTTATTCTTTCACTCCTTGAGAATCAGTGAACTAGGATTGTGGGTAGTTCTGGTTTATCCATAAATGATCTTGCACGGCATGTAAAGTATAAAAATTATATATTTTTCATTTAATAATAAGTATATATACTATATATTTGATATGAACAATGTGCAATGATTTTTTTTCTAATGAGGATGTGCAATCAAAATTATTTGGATAGTTGCTGCAAAATGGCACAGAGGCCATATCTGACCTCCTCTGGTATCTTTATTACCCTATTCAGAGATTAGATATACCTCCACCCCCATCCTTATTTGCCTATTCTGACACTACCTATTCTTCACACACATTGTATTTTTCAGTTGGGTTCAGTAATCTGTTGCAATAGCTACCCAGAATGCAAAGGCAATATTCATGATTAAAGACATTTGTCAGAGAAGTTAAGAGGTTACCACAAGCCAGGATCAGGAAACATCATGGATACAGTCATTGGTCCACAGTATAACCTCGTCTCAGTCAGCTGCGAAGTCTTTCTCTACTCCTCAGCCTCTTATTCATGTGCTCCTTGGCCTCTGGTTCCATGGAAGCATGGAAAGCCCACTGGTTGCTCTGTCTCACAGTTTCATAGTTTTGGTACTGCTCTTATGTTCTGTATCATGGTCTTCTTGCCTCAGCCTCTAGTCTTGTCATGACTTCTTTGATCTATCCTGTAGTCTCTTTGTTACAGCTTCTACTACTTCTGGTCTTGGCCTCTACTACCTCAGGCAGACAATTTGAATGTACACCTGTGCTACTGGGTGCTCTTTTTCCTTGGTGGTCTTGGGAATTCTTGCTCTCTATTTCTGAGAGGCTCTTATATACAGTGGCATGACATTGATGGAGGTGTGCTTTTTGTCTTCTAGAAGACTATATCCCCTAGGAAACAAATGTTTGTGACCTGTTTCATATCCTTTAGTAAGGTTGAAACTCAGAATACATTCCATCTTACTATAGCAGAGAATTTCCTCCAAAATGGGATTATAACCACAGGTATAGAGACTAAGATTTATAATGCATCACATAATCTATTATGGCTAGAAGGGCCATATGAATTGAGTAAAAATCAGGCTACCCCTTAGGTCATCTAGTTAATTCCTCACCATACTTGAGGGCCTGACTTATCCACTCTTTCAGTTATGCTTTCTACAATTACAATTTTTGTAATCCCCATTAACCCTGTTGATAATCATAACTGAATCATATAAATTGATATTTTCCCAAACTTTGTTCTTCAGATCCACCAGAAAAAGGAAAAACAGAAACCATTCAATGGGGATTCACCTTGCCCTCGTCATTTTGAAGCTAAAAACACCCATGAAATCTTAAAACCCAGTCACATCATGCTTTTATTATTCCCTGTTCCGGATTTCTAATTTCTAAGAGACAGGAAAGGTTTTTGTTTTTTTTTAATTTAAAGAATCTTTATTCCAATTAGAACATGAAGCATCTACACCCATTAGCAAAATGTAGTCTAGAACAGGTCATTCATCAAAACTATAGCACTATAAACCAACTCAGAGGATCCAGTATCTTTATTTTCATCTGCCTGGGTTCTGGTCAACTCAGCCTGAACTCACCATCCAGCAGATCACATGAAAGGTACCATCAGCAAGCTTGAAAATTCACAGAGACCTCCCTGTAGTTCAGACCACCTAGGGCTAGGTCATGACTAAAGGCTCACTATCCACATACAAAATAAATGATATGATCACAGGTAGAATGACCCACCTGGCATTTCTGTTGTTAGATCAGAAAATTAAAAGGTAGGAAGGCCAATACTGGGAGGCTGGGTGCTAAAAATAGATTCAGTGTACTAGGGTCTGGTCCAGACCTCCCCCTGCTATTTTCACCCACGAAGTGAGTTGAAAACTCACTGAAATACCCTTAAGTTCACTGTGTCTGCCTGTGGGCTCCAATAACCTCTTTCCAGGTCCAGCAGGATGGTATCCAGCACCCCTTTCTGGACCCAAAAACCAAGTCTCATAGTGAGCAGTAATTTCCCCAGGCTGCTGTCTACAAGTGGTCATAATCCCAGGCTCATGGAGAGCCTCTTAAAACTTGCAACAAGACCTCACACCAGAGTTTGCCTCTCTGCTATCCACCCTGCACCTGCAGTCTAGGGCTTGGCAGCTCCCCTCCCCAGCCAGGAACTAAGCGACTACATCAGCCACCTTCTTTCCCCCTCTCCCCAGCTCCACACCTGCCAGAGTGGGTAACATTAGGTAAGTAGGCACTAATTTATAGCAATTGAAGAGCTACTGGGATATTTACCTGAGACAGAGTCCCCCAGAGCACAGCATGCAGTGCTGTGTAGGACAGAGCCGGGAGTGAAATAGGAGTGCAGCCGGGAGAGGATTCAGATCCAGTCAGTCCCAAACCACTAATCTGGTTCCCTTTCCCTGGGTGACAGCATGGCTCAGCCCCAATACCAGGCACCCTACAAGTCCATATAAAAAGGGGTGAAATTATCATTACAAAAACAACAACAATGCTTTCAATTCCATTGTTCCTTTGAATGTAAACTGCCAGAATTCTAATCCCCAGAGCACAGCCTATGATTTTAACATAACAAAACAGAAAATGCAAACAGTTTCTGACAGCCACAGCTGAAACCAACAACTGGCTCTACCAGTTTCGGGCTCCACAGAGAGTCTATAAAAGGCTGAAAATTGTGGCCAGACAGTCCAGACCAGGCCTGTGCCTGTGCTGCAGGCCTGCCCCGCCCAGGCCCAGTGGCATAACTACGGTCACCTACCTCAGCCCAGCCTTAGAGGTCCCTACCGACACTGGCCATTGAGTTTCCACAGCACTCCACCTACTTATCAGTCTGACCCACCATGATAGTAGGCCACAGGTAGACCTCAAAAAGACTTATGAGTCACACATAGAAAGATCTCAGAGCCCCTTGGTCTCCCAGGAACATGGCACCCAGTTTTCCAAAATGACACAAAAACAGCAGCATACGACAACACCCTCAACAAGAAAACAAGATAGTGGAGGAAGTCCTAAACCTAACGATGCTCATAGAAGAAACAGACGTTGATCTACAACAAAAAGAAATCTTGAGAATACTGCTTGGAATAATAAAGGATATGAGGGAAATAACCCAGAATAAGGATGAAATGATAGAGGGGAGGTCCATGATAGAAGGGATAAAGTCCATGCACCAAAAGGATATACAAGAACTAATAGGTGAAGTAACAGAAGCAAAACACAAGATAACGGACCTCACCAACAGACTAGAAGAGGGAAAGAATCATACCAGCGATCTCGGGGACGATCAGGCAGACTTCAACAAAAGGGAAAGATAGTCAAACAAGATAATCAGAGGAAGAAGAAAACCTGATACTATGAAACAAAACTGACAGATACTATGAAGAGGAACAATATTTGAATAATTGGTCTACTAGAACAAGACACAACAAAGAAGCGAACAGCTAAATTATCAAGGGAATTCCTGGAAGCTAACTTCCCCACCTTAATGAATGAGAATCAGACATTCATACAGGAAGCAACGAGGACACCAATTAGACTAAACCCCAGGAAGAACTCACCAAGGCACATAATAGTTAAATTATCCAACTTTGAGGAAAAGGAGAAAATTTTAAGAGCAACAAGAGAAAAAAACGGCTATCACATACAATGGTGCTCAGGTAAGAATATGCTCAGACCTATCTGCAGATACCATAAAGAAGAGAAGAGAGAGGAGTAACATCTTCTGAGAGCTGAAAGAAAAATCGCTAACCTGGGAGTCTTCTACCCTGCCCAACTATCTATTAAGATAGACGGTGAAGTATGTCTTCCCAGACAAGGTTACATAATCTGGTGTCAATTTCGGCCTTGAGAAGATTAAGAGTGAAGGGGTGGAATCTAGTCTGACAATTGGGTCATAATCAACGAGGCCTCTGTGTAGTCATGGTGTACTCCTGAGAATTCTGGGAAATCCTATTTTTTCCTACTTGGAGGCAGGAAATTCTGGCTTTTGGCTTACTCTACGGGAGACATTGAAGATGACAAGACACATGTAGCTACACTAGTGCCCTGAGCTGGAGAATCCACATGGACCTACCCAGATGCAACCAGAACCCTGGAGAAGCCATGTGGAGACCCCTGCCAGTGCTAAGATGCTTACAATGCCACTGGACCTACAAGACTTACAAACCACTGGCCTATGATCCTCCTGTATTCGGCATCATTGCCTGTATATCGTGAGTCTGAAGAGGACTTTATAGATTGGTATTGGACATATGGGCTAATATTGGACTTATGGCCTTGGCCTGGACTAGGTCGGGATGCTTTCTTAATGTACAATTACTATTTACATAAAACTCTTTCTTATACATATGCATGTTTATGAATTTGTTTCTCTAGTCTACCCAGACTAACACACAAAGAAAAAGTCAAAGAATATCCCATAAGACAGCCAACCCTGAAGAAGAGCCTTGCCGGCTCACTGAGGTCAAACATCAACCAAACACAAGCAGGAGACCACAATATAGTGCAAATCCATCCAGAAGTCAATGCACTGAAAACAACTACCAAGATAACATTGCCTCATAGGGAAAATAAGGCAAGAATGAAGCCCCCACATAACCACAGCACACTGATATGAAGGGAGAGAGGAAAAACACCCAACACAAAAGGTACAAGATGACCGCAATAAACCCAAAGTTGGTGGTAATAACTCTGAAACTCAATGTCCTGAACTTGCCCTTTAATAGAGAAAGGTTATCAGACAGGCTCAGAAAACATAACTCATTACTCTGTTGCATGCAAGAAACACATCTTAAGCTTGCAGACAAAAATAGACTAAGAATAAAAGCCTAGAGGAAAATATGCCAGGCAAATGGCAACTTAAAAATAGCAGAGGTTGTAATCCTAATCTCTGACAAAATTGACTTAGTAGACCAGGAATCAGTAAGCATAATAAATTTATCAAACAAACTATTCAAAAGATGAAAAAAGATATTACAGACTCAACAATCATAATAGGTGACTTTAATACACCACTCTCTTAGAAAGATAGATCATTGGGAAAGAAGTTCAGCAAGGAAACTAAAGAGCTAAACACTACAATTAAGCAATTGGACCTGACAGACATTTATAGAGCTCTCCATACATATACAAAAAAATTCACATTCTTTTCAAGTGCACACGGCTCATTTTTGAAAATAGACCACATACTGGAATACAAGTCGAGCCTGAGTAAATTTAAATATTTAGAGATCACCCAGACATCCCTCTTGAGCCACCACACCATAGAGCTGGAGATCAACAAAAAGACGACCAGAAAAACTAGGGAAAACAACTGAAGAATGAATAATGATCTTCTGTGACACGAATGGGTACTGGCCCAGATTAGAGAGGGAATTAGGAAGCTTCTGGAAACTAATGAGAATGAGAATACAATGTACCAAAACGTATGGGATACAGCAAAAGCAGTTATCAAAGGAAATTTGATAGCGATTAATGCATATATGAAAAAGGAGGAGACTTTTGACTGCTACACTATCACAAAACCTTCAGCAACTAGAACAGAGTCAACAGAACAACCAATCCAATAGCAAAAGAAAAGGAATAATAAAAATCAGAGCAGAGTTAAACTAGTGGAAAGACAAAAGTACATCGCAAAAAATCAATACAGCAAAAAGCTGTTTTTTTAAAAGATTCACCAGAATCGACAGACTGCTGGCAAAGCTACCAAGGAAAGGAAGGAGCAAACATCAATAGCCAGGATGAGGGATGAAACTGGGGGAAATCATAACAGACCCTAATGAGATTAAAAGGATAATCACAAAGTACTACGGATATTTGTATTCTAATGAATTCAACAACGTGGAAGACATAGACAAATTCTTGGAAAAACAATCCGTCCCTAGATTATCCCAGATAGAGGTCAAGAATCTCAACAGACCCATAACAAAAGAAGAAATAGATATGGCTATCAAGAAATTACCAACGAAAAAAATCTCCTGGACCAGATGGCTTCACAAGAGTATTCTACCAAGAATGTAGGGAAGAGCTGACACCAAACTTCCACAAATTATTCCAGAGCATAGCAAAGGATGGTAAGCTCCAAAAACACATTCTACAAAGCCAGTATAAGGTTGATACCCAAACTAGGCAGAGGATCCCACAGGAATAGAGAACTGTTATCTCTAATGAACATAGATGCAAAAATCCTTAACAAAATATTGGCCAATAGAATACAAAACTATGCAAAACATATCATCCATCATGCTCAGGTAGGATTCATTGCAGGGATGCAGGGATGATTTAGCATCCAAAAGTCCATCAATATTATTTGCCAGATTTATAAGAAAAAGGATAAGAGTTACATGATCATATTGAAACACAGAAAAAACATTTGACAACATCCAACACCCATTCCTAATTAAGACACTCAAGAAGATAGGAATAGAAGGGGAGTTCCTCAAGTTAACCCAAGTTATTTATGAAAAGCCAATAGCCAACATCATAATCGACAGAGAGAAAAACCAAAAGTATCCCACTGAAAAGGGGACTAGACAAGGATGCCCCTTTCCCCCATTTCTTTTCAACATCGTACTGGAGGTCTTAGCTAACAACACAAGGCAGTGGAAGAACATTAAAGGTATCCTCCTGGGAGAGGAGGAGGTTAAACTATTTCTCTTTGTAGATGACATGAGTCTATACATTGAAAACCCCAAAACCTTTATAACAGGAGTAATAGCAACAATAGAGGAATATGGATATGTGGTGGGATACAAGATCAACAAACAGAAGTCTACTGGTTTGCTATATTTCAGACAAGACCATAGAAGAGGAGATCAAGAAGGAAGTACCCTTTATAATAGCCAAGAACAAACTGAATGTCAAGTGATATGTCTAACCAAAAAACCAAAAGACATACAAGGAAAACTACAGAACCCTCATAGGAAACCAAAAACGACCTCCACAAATGGAAGACTATCTCATACTTGTGAATTAGAAGACTCAATTTAGTAAAGATGTCAATCTTACCCAAGGCACTATGTAAGTTTAACCCTATCACAATTCAACAACCTTCTTCAAAGAATTGGAAAAACTAACCACCAATTTCATATGGAGGGAAAAAGCCCAGAATTAGCAGATAACTCACCAAAAAGGACAAAGTTGAGGGCTCCCCTTACCTGACTTTAATACCTATTACACAGCCACAGTGGTCAAAACAGCATGGTACTGGAACAATGACAGATACTCAGACCTATGGAAAAGAACAGAAAATCCAGAAATAAACCCATCAGTATATAGATAAGTGATCTTCGACAAGGGTTCCAAAAGCATCATGTGGGAGACAGTTGCCCTCTTTAACAAATGGTGCTGGAAACAATGGATATGCACCTACAGAAAAATGAAACAAGACCCTTATCTCACCCTATGCAAAAGAACAAGCTCAAAGTGGATCACAGACCTAGAAGTAAAATTCCAAAATATCTGGACCATTAACAAAGGAATCAGGACAAACTTAGGAACCTTAGTGCAGGGAATGCACAGGGTAACTGTAATGGGGAAGGGTACCAACACAGATGAAGCTGGAATTGATAAATGGGATATACCATGGATAAAACACCTGTGTGCGTCAAAAGGCTTCACCAAGAGCATAACAAGAAAACCTACAGACGGAGAGAATTTTTAGCAATGACACACAGACAAAGGACTTATTACTAAAATCCTCAATACCATCCTAACTTGCAAAAAGAAAACAGTTACCCACCCACCCCCAAAGGAAGTGAGCAAAAGACCCAAACAGAGTTTCACTAAGAAGGAGACCCGAATGACCAATTAGCATATGAAAAAATGCTCCTGATCATTACACATCAGAGAAATGCAAATTAAAACAACTATGAGATACTACTTACAACTTTGAGGATAGCTGTTTTAGTCTGGGTAGACTAGAGAAACAAATCCATGGACACACATGTGAGTATAAGAAAGATTTATATACAAGAGCAATTGAACATTGAGAAAACATCCCAGCCCAGTCCAGATCAAGTCCATAAGTCCGATATTAGCCCATATGCTGGCACCAATCCATAAAGTTCTCCTCAGACTCATGAAACACATGCAATGATGCCTAATGTAGACGATCACAGGCCAGTGGGTAGACAGTCTTTGGATACAGTGGTATTGGAAACATCTCAGCTCTGGCAGGGGTCTCTGCTTGGCTTCCCAGGGCTGCATCAGGGTGAGTCCATGTGTCTTGTCAGCGGCTATGTCTCCCAGAGTATAAGCAGAGAGCCTCCCACCTCCAAGGAGGAAAGTACCGATTTCCCAGAATTGCCAAAAGGCCATGCCCACACAGAGGCCTCATTGGCTATGATCTGATTGACAAGCTAGACTCCACTCCTACACTCTTAATCGTCAAATTGACAAACGAATATATATCTACCACAATAGCTCAAATCAGAAAATCAGAAAGCAACAAACGTTGGAGGGGATGTGGTGAGATAGGACTCTCCACTGTTGGTGGTCTTTTTTTTTTTTTTGCCACTCGGACTGCACTCTCTCCCTCTCGCTCCGCACGGGGGCGGAGAAGAACGTGTTGGTGGTCTTATAGATACATACAGCCACTGTGGAAAGCCATCCAGTGGTATTTAAAGCAAATGGAAGTTGAGTTACCGTATACCCAGCAATCCCTCTACTGGGCATATACCCAGAAGAGGTAAGAAATAAACCATGACCATCTGTGCTCCAATGTTTATTGTGGTACAATTCATGATCGCAAACAATTAGATTAGAAAACTCGGGCACATACGCACAATGGAGTACTACCCATCACTAAAAAGCACTGATGATCTCATTAAGCACATCACCTCATGGGAAGAGTTGGAGGAAATTATGCTAAGCGAAGTTATCCCATCACAAAAAGACAAGCACAGCATGAGTCCACTGAGGTAAGTATAATCAGCATAGTAGGTATAGAACAAAAGCCACTTATCTCATACTATATGGGTTGAGGTACAAGTAGTTGGGTGGGGGACAGGCCAAGCCCAAGGATGTACATGTCATTCCAACAAAAAGAAGGGCACCAACCCTTGAGGATGATGCCCCTGCACGGAGCTGCTAAGGCACAGAGACATGATGTCCCCTACCTGGAGCATACTTCCACAGAGAACAACACTGGGGACATATGAGGGGAATGAGTCCACTCTGGACCCCCCGCCCATACACATACAGTGGGGCGAACCTAGAAGGGAATATAACTGTAGTAGTTATATAATCTGGTGTCCATTTGGGATTTGAGAGGATTAAGAGTGAAGGAGTGGAGTCTAGTCTGTCAATTGGGTCAGAGCCAATGAGGCCTCTGTGTGGGCATGGTCTTTTCCTGAGGATTCTGGGAATTCCTGTATTTTCCTCCTTGGAGGCAGGAGACACTTTCTCTCTCTGCTCACTCCCTGGAGACTCTCTACTGACAAGGCTGACTCCCTGCAAGACATCTCTAAGGAGAAGGCACAT
This sequence comes from Echinops telfairi, assembly GCF_000313985.2. Classification (NCBI taxonomy): domain Eukaryota; kingdom Metazoa; phylum Chordata; class Mammalia; order Afrosoricida; family Tenrecidae; genus Echinops; species Echinops telfairi. The sequence continues at coordinate 5,304,339 of NW_022111367.1, read as the reverse complement.
AGACCTACCCTGATGCAGCCCTGGGTCCTGGAGAAGCCATGTGGAGACCCTTGCCAGTGCTGAGATGCTTACAACACCACTGGATCCACAGAACTTCTCACCCACTGGCCTGTGATCTTTTTGCAATGGCATCATTGCATGAGTTTCATGAGTTAGAAGAGTTTATAGATTGGTATCAAACATATGGGCTAATATCAGACTTATGGACTTGATCTGAACTGGGCTGGGCTGTTTCCTCAATATTCAACTGCTCTTGTATATAAACCTCTTTCCTCTACAGATATGAATGTCTATGAATTTGGTTTTCTAGTCCAATGGTTCTCAACCTTCCTCATGTCGCGACCCTTTAATACAGTTCCTCATGTTTGTTGTGGTGACCCCCCCAATCATAAAATTATTTTCATTGCTACTTCATAACTGTAATTTTGCTACGATTACGCATTGGGTGACCTCTGTGAAAGGGTCATTTAACCCCCAAAGGGGTCGTGACCCACTGCTGCTCTAGTCTACCTTGACTAACAGAAAAGCAGATCAGCAAGGGGAGCAAAGAAAAGCCACAATGGCTCTGAGGAGCCTCAAGAATACACTTCAGGCTAGGAGGGGGCCGTTCCAGGAGCCCCTCAGGACTGGTGGGGAGACAGATAGTCATAAAGGTCATAGGACAGACCTGGAACTATCTATGCTCTTTAGTTTTTTGTGGGTGTTTTGCTAGTCATTTATTTTTATTTATTTATTTCCCTTTTTATTCAATCTTTTGTTTTGTTTCTGCTACTGTTGGTTGGACTACCTATATAAGATAGGCATGGGAAGTAAGCCCAAGGAGAAAGCAACAGGACCAATGCTTCCAGAGGAACTTGGGGAAGGGGAGGAGGAGTTTGGGGAAGGGAGCGGTGAGCAAACAATGCCATAAACAGGGAACAACTAGGATTAATTAAAATCAACAATGAGGGGGATGTAGAGATCGTGGGGGGGTGTTGGAGCAACAGCAATCTAGCTGAGAGGAAGTATTAAGAGACAGAAGAAGGGCGAGCATGATGGTGGACAGGAGAAATGTAAAAGGAAACAGAGGAAAGAACTAGGAAGCAAAGCTATGGCTAGAGATATAAACATAGGTGTGTACATATGTGAATATATTAATTCATAAAAATAGAGGTATTGGCCTATGTACATATATTTATATCGCAATACATTGAGGAAGTGGATGGACTTTGGGCCTCTGCTGAAGCCCTCCCTCAATGCAAGAAAACTTTGTTTCAACAACCTGGCACTCTGTGATGCTCACCCTCCTGGCACCATCACTGAAGACAAAATGGGCGCATAAGCAAATGTGGTGAAGAAAACTGATGGTGCCTGGCTATCAAAAGATATAGCCTCTGGGGTCTTAAAGGTTTGAAGTTAAACAAGCAGCCATCTAGCAGAGAAGCAACAACACCACATGGAAAAAGTACACTAGCCTGTGAAATCATGAGGTGTCAATGGGATCAGGTAACAGACATCAGAAGTCTCAAAAGAAACAAACATACTAAAAAGCATATTGTTGGGAATGAGGGGTTTGGAGCAGAGACCCAAAACCCATCTGTAGACAATGGGACATCCCCTCACAGAAGGATCATAAGGAAAGGATGAGTCAACCAGGGCAAAGTATAGCACCGATGAAACACACAATATTCCTCTGGTTCCTTGAGGCTTCCTCACCCTCTGCTAGCATGAACCCAGTCCTGCCTTTCACTTTGGGCTAGACCGGAGCATGTGCACTGGTACAGAGAAGAGCTCACAACACACAGAATCCAGGTCTGATAAAGCCCTCAGGAACAGAAATGGGAGTAGCAATACCAGGAGGGTATGGGAAAGGTGGGGATAGGAGGGGAGGAAGGGGAAACTGATCAGAATGATTGACACTTAACCACTTCCCAGGGGGCAGGTACAACAGAAACTGTGGGGGAAGGGATACAGCGGTCAGTGTATGATATGAAAATAATAATAATTTATCAAGGGGTTACGAGGGTGAGGAGAGGAGGGAGTGTAAAAAGAGGAGCTGATACCAAGGGCTCAATAGAATGTAAATGTTTAGAAAATAATGATGGCTACATATGGACAAATATGCTTGTTACAATTGATGTATGGATTGTTAAAGATCTGTAAGAGCTCCCAATAAAATTATCTAAAAGAAAAGAAAGATATGATCCTGCATATGGGGTGCCATTACAAAACTTTATATGAGATTAGTGGTCACCAATTAGTCTATAGCAAAAATGTGATGGTAAGGATGCAGGGGAACTAGAATATTTGAAAATGGAACACCAGAGTGTAATTAGAATGTTGACACATTGTGAAAAACGTAACTAATGTTGCTGGAAAAATTCCTGTAGAAGTGGTCAAATGGGAATGTAACGCACCATATAAACTGTCACATGCAAAACAAACAGAACCCAACCACAACAAATACAATATAATATTAAAAGAAAAAAATTCTCTTTCATACTCAGCCACTACAAGGACACGTTCACTCTCTTATTATTTAAGTACTCCTCTAATTCATGATTCTCTACTCTGTCATCTTATTTTTTGATGCCCTCTCTGATTAATGGAGCACTGGTGGCATCATGGCTTAGGTAATGGACACAAGGTCAGTGGTTCAAAACCCACTAGGCTTATATAGGGGTGACTATGAATTGGATGGACTCCTGGTGGCCTAGTCAGTTACTCATTGGGCTCTAACTACAAGGTCAGCAGTTCAAACCACCAGCCACTTGGTGGGAGAAAGGTAAATACTTCTGTTTCCATAAAGATGTACTGTCTCAGAAACCTTATGGGGCAGTTCCACTCTGTCCTAAGGGGCCACTATGAGTCTAAGCAAATTGATGGTAGTAAGTTCTGAATCGGAGCAACTCAATGACAGTGGGTTTTTGATGTTTTGGTTTTCTTCCTTATCAATCGTAGAGGCTTTTAGGATTTACTCTCCACCATTTTGTGCAGACTTTCTGGTGTGTAGTTGATCTCTGGCTAGGGATGCGGCCCTCCTAAAATATAAATGGTAAAATAGAACGTGCAATGCTCAGGTGCTCTAATATGAGCTGGGGAGAGGAAAGCAGTGAAAGTATGCTTTGTGCAAACTTCCTATTCCAGGACACAAACATGAAGATGATTACAGAAGGCACGGGTTATCTGTCTCTCCTCAAGGGACTATCGAGTTTGCAAAGACACTTGAGTCAATTCCACACC
>NW_022111367.1:5298436-5301017 GCF_000313985.2 Echinops telfairi | reverse complement strand
TCTCCCTTCTAAGAAAACTTCAATTCTCCACCCACTCAATTCTGGCATTCTGGCATTCAGGAGGGTCACGCCTAGTTTACAAATGATTCACAGGGCGACGATTATTGACTCCTAGGAGTTTCAACAAAAGATTCAGTCGTTAGGCCAGGGTGACATCCCAGCTCACCTCAGGAGTCTCCAATGATTCATTCACTTAATACGAGTCTCTTCCCTTTTAATAAGGAAGTAGTTTTACCCCTCTGTATGCCAGGTCTATGCAAAGCAAAAAGAACCACACATCATGAAATAGAAATATGGTCACTTTAAAGTAGGCAGGTTTAGTAGGAATGCTGGCGATAAAAAGGAGGGACTGGAACCCAATGCCTCCAATGACCATCATGGTCTGTGGATACATAATTATAGTTGTAGGACATTGTTATCTCCCTTTACAGCCAGTGACATTTAGAGTCGAAAAAGAACATTCTGGTGGATTTCTGACATTTTACCTCCTTGCATGTAAGAGTTACCTTTATTGAATTTCCAAAATACATTGTGACTGTTTGGAGCTGTTAAATTTATGTTCTATGAAAGGAAGGAGTGAAGAAAAGAAAATGAAAAAACAATAAAACAAATTGTTCTGAATTAGTTCCATTCTTTACCTGGCTCAGAAGTGAGCATTTGCCAAGGTAACGTTATGTGTGTGCATGTGTGTTGGTTTGCTTTTTTTATATGTTAAAGATACCAGTGGCAGAGGAAGGTTATAGACAGTTTGATGTAAATGATGTTTCTACATAAGTACAATTGAATAGCCCTTTCTTTTAGAAAGGCTCTAGATGATTCCATGCCTCTTGCAGAGGAACCCGTTCTTCATGCCACACCTCGTGGCTGCCAAATACATACACACAATCCCTGAAGAATGTCTTTGCCTTTGAGAGTGTGTTTGCTTGGCTGTGAAGGGTGGATCAGCCCACAGGGCGGGCTGCATACCTCCCAGGAGACAAGAGGAAACCGCTCCAGCAACCCCAGTGACAATGGGAACTTCACTGGAGCTTCAAAATATGTTGTTTACTCTGGTTGGGAATTTGCCTGGAGGTATAGAGCTGTTCCTATGAGTTCCCCAGATGATTTTTTTTTTTTGCTATCACAAAGTTCTATGTGAAATATGTTGTTACCCTTCTCTGAGTTGCATTTAATTCAGGCAGCACGTGAAGGAACCCCATACAGCTTTGTGCCATGGGCTCTGCTGAGGCAGTGAAAAATGGAAGGAGAAGAGCATTTATGGCAGGGGTACAAATGGTAGGCAACTAAAAAGGGGGCGGGGAGGGAGGAAAAGGAAAAGAGAAAAAAAGATATGTGGTGGGGGAATAGGGCACTGACCCACCCAAGGGGAGGGTATTGTTTGTGTCTCCACAGGGAAAGGACGACCAGACTTAAAGTCAGTGCAAGACGAATGCCGGTTGCCGGCAAGGAGTGGGGAGCCAGTGGAGGGGCCTGAGGGCTCAGCACCCATACCAGCTACGTGGACAACTGCCCCTCCCCCCAGAATAATTTACTTGAGAGGACCGCACTGAAGCTGCAGCTAGGGGAGAGGGGCATGTTTGATCAGAGCACATGGGAGCAAATGAAGGGGGAGGAAGAGAGAGTGGGGCACATCCTGCCCACCAGGCCTGGAGGACTATATCCCTGCTCTGAACAGTCAATGCACAGAGTGGACCATACGGCTGATCCCACTACGAGCAAGCCGTCCCTTGCTGGCCCAGAGCTCTAAGGGGGCAACACTGGAGACTCAGTGTTGGAACTGGCCCGGACTGACCCCGTGACACTGAGGCAAACCACTAAAAGCTTGCAGCAGAGCAACCGTGGGAGCAGAGCAGGGAGCCCCTGAGGGAGTACAAAGGACAGACTCTGGGGCCAGAGCGTGGCACCCCATCGGACCTGACTGAAGGACACGCCTAGAGATAAAAAATCAGACCTTGATCTATTAACAGGTTTTTCTTTCTGCTTAAATTTTTTTTCTTTTAATTAATTTATTCTTCTATGGGTCATGGTTTTCTTTTTTATTGTCATCGCTGTGTTCTCATTCATTGTCTATCTTGCTGTGGCTTGATTTTTGGTGCATATTATTATCTCCACAGATCTATCTAGATAAAATAGGCTGGATGAATAGTCTGGAGGAGAAAACAACGGGACCAATGGTTCTGGGGGGAGACAAAAGAGGGGAGGTGGGAGTAAGGAGGTGGTGCTGACTAACCCAGGGACAGGGGAGCAACAAGTGATCCAAAATCAGTGGCAAGGAGGGTGTGAGAGGCCTGGTAGGGATTCAGCAAGGGCAATGTAACCGTGAGAAATTACTGAAACCCAAATGAAGCCTGAGCATGATAGTGGGACAAGAGGAAAGTAAAAGGAAATAGAGGAAAGAAATAGGTGACAAAGGGTATTTATAGAGGTCTAAATACTGGCATGTACACACATAAATATATTTATATAGGAGGGTGGGGAAGTAGATCTACATGCATATATTTATTGGTTTAGAAGAGGGCGGGGGGAGACGTCGGACAGTATAACATAGGACAAAATAATAATTTATGAATTATGAAGGGTT
>NW_022111367.1:5294796-5297639 GCF_000313985.2 Echinops telfairi | reverse complement strand
GTGGGCTTGGGCAGCACTGGATTGGAATGTTTTCTTGATGCGCACTTAACCTTTATATAAAACTCTCTCTTATACATGAGTTTCTGTGGGTTTGTTTCTCTAAAGTACCCAGACTAACACAAGGGCTAATCCCTCAGACTGGTCAGCCTATTCCATCCTTGAGGATACTCTATCTGGAAATGTTCCTCTGCTATTTGTAAGGTTTTCATTGTGTAATTCCCCAGAATTGGACAGCTGATTCCTTCTTTGTAGTCCATTCTTATTTTGGAAGCTCTACTGAAATCTGTTTACCTTGGGTGGCCCCGTGAGTATTTAAAATACCAGTGCCATAGCTTCCAGCATCACAGCAACATGCAAGCCATTACAGTACTGCTAGTGGAGGAAGCCCCAAACCTGAGATTTCTCCCTTTTCAGTTTTTGTCCTGTTCACAAGAAGGCACTCAAGGAATGAGACAGATAGTATAATCAAGCAAGTAAGGCTTTTTCATGGGAAAGAGAGTATGATCAGCACAATGTACTAGCAGGCTGAATCAGCTCTTCTGAAATGCACCCCCTGCTGGGGGCTCTGGAGGTCTTGTGCCCTCAGTTACAGCTTTTCAAGTCTTCCCTCTCTGGGTGCCAGATAAGCACATTAGGTTCATGTTGTGTCTTTTCACGAAACCATGGAAACATCTATCTTGTTCTGCCAGTTTCAGAACTGCTGACTTCATTGCTCTGTGAGCAGGAACTTCCTTGTTGTTTGTTTTCCTTTGATAGTTCATGAGATGCTTCTCCTCTGTTCTTGCTTCTTTCTGTGGAAAGAATTCACATGGCAGAAGCATGAATGTGAGTGAAAACAACATTTTTGATAGTATGTTCTCATAGATAAGAACAGGTTGTCTCTGGAGAGCATGGAGAGACACATGGTAGTAAGTCTTGGTCCTTTATAATGCCCTTCCCTCCCTGGTCTCCTACCAACTCTACTTGGAGAGTGAGGTTTGGTCTTGATGAGCTCTTAGTGAGGTGTGCAAGTGTGCATAAGACATGTAATGTGTGACATAACTGGTTCCTACTGCATACATGTTTTTCCCATAGCCTTCTAGTGCATGCCTGATCTCTGAGGAAGTTTCCTTTTCTTTCTGGGGTTTGCTAGCTATTCCTTGCTGATTGGTGCTTTTTTAAGAGACAACTCCATTTTCTCCAAGCTTCCTGCCTATCCCCTTCACCCCACCTTCCATCCCAAGGTGAGCTTTCTGTCTCTTTAACAATGATGGCTTGCATTCACCCATAGAAACACTGAGAAAAATATTTGATTCTGCAATATGAACATAACAACTTGGAAAAACTGCATAAAAAACTTTTCAACTCATAATTTTCAAATTAGCCCATGGTGGCTTTTGTTTTAATGGTAGAAGCTCTAGTTTGCCACTTGCCAAAAGATTACAAGGAAATAGAAAATTTGGAAGAGGCACCTGTGTTGAACCTCTCCTTATTCCTTTTGATATTTTCTACACTACTTGTTTGACAGGACTTATGAGAAATCAAAGTGGGTGGATGCGAACATAGTACAGGGATATAGTATCATTATTAGGGTTTGTACCACCCACTGGGGTAACTCCTATTGTCAACCCCACTCCCATCCTCCTGGCCTGGATCTCTTCCCTGAACAGACCACACAGAACCCTTAGGAAGGTTTATTACCAAGTTTAGTCATAGAATAATATGTGATAGATATACTTAGAAATAACTTAAATGTACTATTTCTTAGATTATGTAATAAACACTGCCAACAAAATTGTTTTATAAAATCCTAGTTGAAACAAAATTGTTTTATAAAATCCTAGTTGAATTACGTTATTAGTTAAAACATTATTAGTAACTGAGTTGAAACTTTTTAAACTTTTCTACTTTTAATTACTACTTTATCCTCAAAAGTTATTAAATGGGAACAGGAAGAGAGAAGGGATTGGGATGGGGTCAAAAAATGGAGGGAGGGGATTAACATGAAAAAAATCGCTTCTTAGGAAAAAAATAACCGCAACAAACTTTCAGATTACTTACCCCTTGGATCTAAATATTGGTGTAAGTGGCTAAAAAAGGAGAAAACATAAAACTGAAGTGGACTTGGACTCTTAATGACATGACATCCAAGTTCATTTTGAACAAAACAACAATAAAATTATTCATAGGTAGGGACACTACTTAACTCTAAAATGGCTGCTTTCCAGCTAAGCAGGCATTCCACTTGTGACCTTGGGTCTGCCTGGATGATATCTTTTTCTCACAAGTAGCCAAGGCTGCACAGTCCAGCCAGAGATATTGTGAATGTTTCCTGCTTTATCATTATCATAATAGCATCAGCATAGCAGTGTAAGATACTACTGTAATGTTAATGGCTTTAGTATCCCACCTACGTAAATTTGTAACCATATAAAAAGATCCTTCTAGTTCAGGGGTGCTCAATACATTGATTGCGATCTACTAGTGGATCGCAAATGTAATTTGGGTAGATCCCATGGCATTAAAAAAATAGACGGAGCCCCAATAAATTGATTAATTAAAAAAAAATAGACGTAAGTCTATCATCAATCCTGTCACTTAACTGATATACAGCACAGCCAATCAGATGCCATCTTAGGTGTCAAACGCATGCGCAAACAACTGCGCTATGTGCAGCAAAACTGACCAGCTAAGTTATCGCCAATTTTTAGACCTTGGTTTTTTTCTCTTAAATGTTAGAAAGGGTATTAAAATGAGTGGGGAAGCTGGACCAAATAAGAAGATTAAAAACGTATTACTGGGAGGGAGGGGAAAAATGAGGACCTAATGTCGGGGGTTTAAATGGAGAGAAAATGTTTTGAGAA
>NW_022111367.1:5292759-5294561 GCF_000313985.2 Echinops telfairi | reverse complement strand
CTTTGTGTGCTTCCAACTTCATTGCTTTGGCCTGCCAAACAAATAAACAGCAGTACCAGAAACCTATTAGTATGATAATAAAGCCGCCCTGCTAGATGTGTGCTATCTCTATGCTTGGAAGAAAACAAACAAATAAACAAATAAAAAACCAGTGTAAAAAAAAACAAAAAACAAAAAAAACACAACGTATTACTTTCATACGGAATGGGAACTTTTGACTCTATAAGCCGACATTCAGCTGAAGTCCAGAGTGCATGAACAATTCTGGACTTACTCACATACAGAAAGTACCCAAACATGAGAAAATGTGGTACCTCCTTGACTGCATTATTCGACTCTACTTATTTATGTGAGTCAGCCTTTTCCCACATAAAGATCATTATGTCCAAGTACCGTTCCCCCATGACTGATGATCATTTGGAAGTGTGCATGAGGCTGGCTGTCAGCAGCTACTGTCCGGACTGTGCATCCCTGGCTCATTCCATTCAGTGCAAGTCATCAGAGTCAACCCAGGTAGGGACAAAAAAATGCACAGTTAATTGTGTTGTGTTGTGCAATATGGACTCATGCGGTTATGCAAGGTACATAAAACACACATTGTACATATAAAGAATTCTCAATGCATTTATGAATAAATGTAATAAATAAATAAATAAATATATGTTTTGCATTTTTGTAGCTGGTAGATCATTTTGACTTGATCATTTTTGAAGTAGCTCGCATGTTGAAAAAGTGTGAGCACCCCTGTTCTAGGGGATTCCTTCCCCTGGAGCAGCTCGTTAGTGGATCCTTTCCTGTCTACTGCCGCTGCTGTATGCAGCACTGCGGTTGCTGTCCACGTCTCTAAGTCCCTCGGCCCATGCAAATAAACTGATGTTTCTCCTCAGGTTGTCTCCCAGTCAGCTTCTTTTGGTTTCTTGGAATCTAGGCATAGGGACTCTCTCCCTCTTTGACACTCAAGTCAAATAATATAGGTTCACAGACACCTCCATAACACATTTGGTAATTCTAATAGTTGTATCATTAATAGAACCAACGATATAGAATTTAAAGTACTATTGAGAAAAGGAAAATATACATATATAGGAAAACTTTTAGACTAAGATATATAAGGTGTTCATTTATACAGGGTAAAAACTTAAATAACTGAATATTGTTTAAGAAACAAAGACTGTGATTAAGTACTATTGAAAGTTTTTCCCTATTCCAAACCCTCATTGTTTGTGCAAATAGTGTCCAGTTACCTAAGCTTTTAATCTGTACAAGTCAACAATTCATGTATTTTGTTCTGGAGAGCCAGCCTATACATGTATAATTTCCTTTTCTTGACAGTGTTTTAAACTTTATGTCATTGGCTAAATTAATGTTGCTGCAATAGAATTACATAATGCCTCACGGAGACAATTTACAATGTCCTCTAACATAAAATGATAATGATGTCTCTAAAGGGAGCCAGAGACATAGCCCTAATCTAACAACAATTAATTCTTATGAAATGGCCCTACTCAATACTTGCCCCAAGGAGAAGTCACTGAGCACCTGGTTTGCAGAAGACTATGGATAAACAGTGGAAGACCAAAGGTTCACATGTGGATTAGCCTCTGACCATAGTCTCTGATGATGAACCTCCTTTGACCATAGTCCAGGGATATGAATACACTTGCAACCAGACAGAGAACATCAGCTCGGAAACAACAAAGTCCACAGAGAAGAAGCACATGAGCCTGTGCGAACACGAGGTGTTGGGGGGAACAGGCAGTAGACACCAAAGAACAAAAACCATCATTGTGTGACTACCTACC
>NW_022111367.1:5290411-5291893 GCF_000313985.2 Echinops telfairi | reverse complement strand
AAAAAAAAAAGCTGATTATAGCAGATGTAATTAGGTTAAATGTAATGCCTTATCATTTGATCTCCTTTAGACTCATTTTAAAGTTGTTTTAATATTCATGTTTTAGTTTAATTTTAATAATTATTAAAGTTTAATATTAAAGTTTTAAATATTTTCTGCTTTCTTTTCAATTATGGTTTTTTTTCTATTTTGTTGTGTCATTTAAGAATTTTTTTCTTGTTTTAGTATCGTATGATTTTTTTTTTTGTAAACTAAAACCAGGATAGATAAATCTAATCAAGATAGTAATTGAATTAACAATTACCTACAGGCATGAGAAGGGAGGTTGGGGGGAAAGGCAGCTAATAATAACAAGCACAAGAAATAAGAAAAGGTTCTGATATTGATTGTGGTGCTGATTGCACAACTTTTCTTAGTATGACTGAAATATTAAGTTATATGATATGTGAAAAAAGTTAGGGGAAACAAAAAAAGAAATCTATGAGGGTTAGATACAAGGCAAAGATTTCAATAACATTTATTCACTGAGGCAAAACTGTTTACAGGACTAACACAGGTCATGGAAAGCAAGGGAAGTATGAAAATATCAACTATAAGTTATACATAAGTTGCCAATTATTGGACAGTCTCAAAAATAAGAGTTGTGAATCAAAGCTCAGTGATTTCTGAATCCACAATCTTAGGATAACAACCTCTGCTTCTTCTCACACTAAGGTGTTTCAGCTCCAAGTTCAAAGGCATATTTCAGTTCCTTTCATCTGCAACAGGTGTATTGAAGGTAAAGCCACATCCTTTAGTGGGATTTTCAAATAACCCAATTCTGATGTGGTCTATGAAGAATACTGTGTACCTCAAAAAGACAAAAATAGAAAGGACAAAATCCATTATCAGAGGAGGGAATTGTATTACAGTTTAAGTTCTGAGCACCTGGTTTACAGAAGGCTATGGAAGACAGTGAAAACCCAATATCCATCTGCAGAGTCCCCATGTGGATCAAACCTCCCTTAAACAACTAATGACCACAGAGTACATCGGGAAGTGAATATGACAAACACAGTTAGGTTAAAATTTAACACATTATTTGCCTTCCCTTTTAACCCATTTTACATTTAGTTTTTATTATTTTCTGCTTTCTCTTGAATTTAGATTTTTTTAATGTTTTGTCTTGTTATTTGTTTTTTTCCCTTATGGTTTTCTTTATGAGAAATCCAGGATTGGTAAATCCAGACAGACAATAACTAGATTAATAGTTCCTTAGAGTTATGGCAGGGGAGGATGAGATGTAATAAGTTTTGAAAATCTTCTAAAATTGATTGTGGTAATGATTGTACATCTCTTGTTAATATATATATATATATATTTTTAATTAATCAATTTATTGGGGCTCATACAATTTATCACAATACATAGATCAATTGTGTAAAGCACATCTATACATTTGTTGCCCTCATCATTCCCAAAATTCTCTTGCCTCCTGGGTTC
>NW_022111367.1:5265390-5289471 GCF_000313985.2 Echinops telfairi | reverse complement strand
CAACTTTCTTCACCACATTTTCCCATGCACACATCTGTCTTCAGCGATCATGTCGGGAAGGTAGATATAAAATGACCGTTTAGTTGGGCAAGGTGTTCTTGTATTAGGGGAGTGCGCATGAGGAGGCCCAATGTCCACCTGTTGCCCCATTATATACCAATAAAACTGTTAAAAATAAATAATAAATAAAATACAGAGAGGAAAGAAAGAAAAAACAATGAAGTAAAAGTACTGAGCAAAATATTTCAAAAGGGCGCTATAGAAGACAAAGGGAAGCATCATAATGAAATCTGCACAGACCTAGAGTTGGAAAATCACGAAGAAAACTCATGCTCAGTATATCTCAAGGTGAAAGAACAGAAGAAAAATTCACCCCATGAGTTTAAAAATGGAAGGATTCTGTGGACAAAATATTCGGTGACGCACTGCATAAGGCTGAGTCTCCAGCTATCATCTGAACCATTGAAATGCATTGGACTGGGCTGGGCCACTGTCTTGATGTAAATTCTCTCTTGATATAAAGACTGAACACTGGTTTTGTTTTCCTGGAGGGGTGGTGAAAAGAGGCGATGGATTGACGAGGTGGACTGACACTGGCTACAACAATGAGCTCAAGCGTAGGAACAAGTGGGAGGATGGCGCAGGGCAGGGCAGTCTTTCCTTCTGTTGTGCACAGGGTGGCTACGAACAGGAGCTGACCCGATGACACTGACAAACAGCAACAGAAAAGTCAGCCTAACACAATTTAGCATTGAAAAGGTGTGGCATTTTAGAAAAATAAATCTTAAAGGTGTAGGGTGGTGACGTGTCTGACCTCTGTCTTAGGCAATCTGGTGGAGTTGGATTTTCATTCTTCCTCTGGGCTCTCTACCCCTGTAAACAGTTACCGGCTCAGAAGTCCGCATGCCATCAGAACTGACTCATGGCAGTGGGTTGTTGTTTTCTTAAGTACTTTTACTGGGGACTCTTACACCTCTCATCACAATCCATACATGCATCCAGTGTGTCTAGCACATTTGCACATATGCCACCATCATCATTTTCAAAGCATTCTCTTCCCACTTGAGCCCCTGATATCAGCTCCTCATTTCTTCCCCCTCCCTCCCCACCTGTCCTCCCCCATGAATCCTTGATAAGTTATAGATTGTTTTTTCCGTATCTTACATCGTCCTCCATCGCCCCTCACTCACTTTCCCATTATTCGTCCCCCTTGGAGGGAGTTCTAGATGAGTCTCGTGATCGATTCCTGCTTTCTTCCCACACGCTCCCCTAATCCTCCTGGTATCTTTACGCTCCTTGTTGGCTCTGGGGGGTTTGTCTATCCTGGATTCCCAGTGTTTTGGGCTCCTATCTGTAGCAGTGCGCATGCTCTGATCTAATCTGTTTTGTAAGGCGGAATTGAGGTCATGATAGTGGGGTGAAGGAAGCACCAAAGAACGGGAGGAAAGTTGTATGTTTCAGTGGTGCTATACTGTACTGTGACTGGCTCATCTCTTCCCTGTGACCCCTCTGTGAGGGGATGTCCAATTGTCTACAGATGAGCATTGGGTCTCCACTCATTCACATTGGGTATGGTTTTATTCTGGGTCTTAGATGCCTGATACCTGATCCCATTGACACCTCGTGATCACACAGACTGGTGTGCTTCTTCCATGTGGGCTTTGTTGCTTCTCAGCTAGATCGCCACTTGTCTATCTTCAAGTCTTTAAGACCCCAGATGCTATATCTTTGGATAGCTGGGCACCATCAGCTTTCTTCACCACATTTGCTTATGCTCTCATTTTGTCTTCATCGACTGTGTCAGGAAGGTGAGCATCACAGAATGGGGGATTGTTAGAACAAGGTGTTATTGTGTTAAGGGAGTACTTGAGTTGAGGCCCAATGTTGATCTACAACCTTAATTCTTAACATATAGATATGAGTACATAGTTCTATTCCCCACTCATTATATATATTCACATATGTACATGCCTATAGTTATGACTCTATACATGCCCTTTGGATGGCAATGAGTTTTATTTGGTTTGGTTGGGTATCCAGAGGAGGTCAGATATGGCCAGAGTGTTTATTCACTTGGTATCTATCAGGAAAGGTTATATAAAGTGAAACTTTTGATTTTTAGAAGTTTTCTTTGATTAGTCTTACCTCAAATGGTTGACAGGAATTTAATGGATGTTAAATTGCAACATAGGGAAGAAAAGCAGCTTTGGGGTTTCCACAGAGCAAAACCACGCTGTTTAGAAAAAATGGCTGCTAGAAGGCCAGGCATCCTGGAAACACCCTGCCACAGGTCCTAGGCCATATGCATCAGAGGAACATTTACAAACAGTCTATGATATGCAGATAACACAACCTTGCTTGCTGTAAGTGGGGAGGACTTGAAGCACTTGTTGATGAAGATCAAGGATTGCAGCCTTCAGTATGATTGCAACTCAATATAAAGAAAACCCAAATCCTCACAACTGGACCAAGAGGTAACATCATGATAAATGGAGAAAACGTTGAAATCATCAAGGATTTTTGTTTGGATTCATAATCAATGCTTAGGGAAGCAGCAGTCGAGAGATTAAATGATTAATTGCGTTGGATAAATCTGCTGCACAAACCTTTTTAAAATGTTGAAAGGCTTGGGAAGACCTGTGTCTCACATTGTCTGAATAGTATTGTGAATTTTGCCTGGCCATCAATTCCCATTTTTTGTGTAATAGTGTCCAGACACACAAGCATCTAATCTGTATACGTCAATAATCCATGAATTGTGATTTGTAGTTAGCCTATACTTGTTTATTTTCTTTTCTAAATTGTATTTTAAATAAATTACCATGGACCAAATCAGAGACATTATAAACAGAAGGACCGCATGTTCCTCGGAGACGATGGATAAGATTCTCTATCATAAAATAGCAAAGACGTGTCTACGGTGAACCAGAGACAGTTAGAAAGCATAGATTTAGGAATGGATTTTGGACTCCCATTTAATCCAACTCCAATCTAAGAGCAATTAGTTATTGTAACATGCCCCGCTTGATATATGTCTTCATGAAGGAAACACAGAAGATATGTGTGCTAGAGAAAAATATGGTGAAGAAATTAGATGGTGTAGGTTATCAGAAACAATATCATCTGAAAGGTTTGTTTTCAAACAAGCAGCTATGTATGTAAGGCATTAAACAAGCTCACATGGACGAAGTACACCACCATTTCTGATACAAGGGTTGTAAATTATATAATCTGAATCCAAAGGAGGAAATGGTACCAGAGCTTCAATTGTGAAATTCTGGTTTACAGAAGGCTATGGATGATAGTGGAAGCCCAACATACATTTGCTGCTGTACACATGGACTATACCTCTGGTGATTTCCCTCTGACCATAATTGAGGGATTGGAATAACCTGATTATAAAACAGAGAGTATTTTCAAGATGATTATAGTAGATTAAAATGATAAAGCTCAAATGGTAACATTTTTGCATTTGATGTCCCATTTGATATACTTTGAGCTAGATCTGATTTTTAGTATTTTATTTTTCAAGTTGGAGTTTATCCCGGTTGTATTTTGTTGTTGGTAGCATTATTGACTCTCTGTTATGTATTTTTCTGTGCTTTTTGGCATATTGACCCCAGATTGGGAAAATCCATAGAGATACTAACTAGAAGAAGGATTCCTGGGGAGTGTGGCAGAGGAGGTGTGGTGGGAGTAAGAGGGAGCTGATATCAAGGAGTAAAAGAAGGAAGAGAATGCTGTGAAACTGATTGTGGTAGCATTGGTACAACCCTGCTTGATATAACCGAACTATTGAAAGGTATAATGCTTGGATTATTTCTTAATAAAATGGTTTGAACAAAAAGTTGAAAGGCAAGGATGTTACTTTAAGGACTAAGGTGTACCTGACCCAAACCATGATATTTTCAATTGCCTCATATGCATGTGACAGTTGGACATTGAAAAAGGAAGCCTGAAAAAGCATGGTTGCAAGTCCTGCTCTAAATTTCACTTTGCTCTGGATGTGGATGCACCAAGTTCCAACTAGAATGAAGATTCTTCCCATCCCAAAACATGATTGTCTCCTCAGAGCACTGGGGTGATCGGAAGGGGAAATTTAGAAATTGGATATACAAAATGGAGGGAGGTAAAGGCATGAAGTGGATGGCTTATAAACTTTCATGGGTGCCTTTAGTCTCCAATAAGTGGAACAAGAGGACCTCCATGAGTCTCGTCTTTTCTACAGAAAAGAGAGTTGGGGGTGTGGTGGAGAGATATCGGTAGGATTTTAGGATTCAATTCTAGATGATTGTGCACAGAACTGCAATTTTTAGGAATCACATATCTTGTGTTGCTTATTTTTAAGATGTAAATAGGCCTGGCATGTTTTTAATTGTACACGTTGTGTCTTGTTAGCTGCAAGTATGGTAAATTGTGCAATAATCAACTCATCTTTGTTTGGAAATTATGTAACATTAAAGAGTTGTGTACAGGTGCCAAATTGATAAGGGGTGGCCTCATGGTTAGTTTCTATGTTATCTTGCAGTTGTGTGAACATAGTGGTAAAGGACATCCTATCAATCAGGTTGATGTCTGATGATACTTCCTTGGGGTGTGACCTTTTTATAAGAGAAACAATGAAGAGAACTGAGCCCTCTTTTGCATCTATTCTTCCTTCTCGACTAGGTTCTATGCCTTATGGCTGGGTCTGGCAGCCAATATGGCCCACTGACCCTGGATCTGTCAACACCTCCTACATGCCTGTAGACCTTGAATACACATGACTCTTTACTCCTGGCCTGTGACCTCCCAGCTTTCTGCCTCACCTTCCTGCTTAAGGGTCTGAAGGTCACTAGCTAGAGTCTGACCAATGGACTTGAGTTGGACTGGGATGAGTCACTTTCTTGACATAAAGTTCTTTCTTATACATTCTCTTACATGAGTGTCACTGGTTTTGTTTCTCTAGAAAATCCAGTCGAACATAGTGGTCAACTACTAAGTGATGGGTCAGTGGTTCAAACTCCTTAGAAGTACAAAATGATGAGAATTCATCTCATATATTTTAGACAAGTTATCAGGAGAGATTGTCATGCTTGGTAAAGCAGAGGTGCAGTGAAAACTATGTATTGACACAGTGGCTACAAAAATGGGTGCAAACATACGGACAATTGTGAGGTAGGCACTGGATCAGCCGGGTTTTATTCTATTGTACATAGGGTTGTTCTGAGAACCAAATCAAAGTTACCTAACAACAGGTTTATTTCTAAGTGTCTCATTTTGGGGTGGTTATTGTAAATAATATTTCTTTCTTAATTTCACTTTCAGAATTTCTTCCATAAAATACAGGAATCATTTGATTTTTATATGTTGTAAAATAGTTGATTTAGTTTCATCAATACTTCAAATTCTTTTCAAGTGTTTGGGGTTTCCTATACATAGAAACATATCTGATGATTTGATTCTGCAAACAGAGAGTGAGGTAGTTAGCTCATAAACACATGTGGAGTTAATTGAAAGGCAGAGGGATAATGGCTTGGTGAGGCTCGCCTTTCTAGTTCTTGGGTCTCTTTCTTTCTGATGGTTGGACCAGGGTGCGGTTGCCTTAGCCAGTTCCCTGCTTTAGCTGGCAAGGCTCATTTCCTGCAAGACATCCCCAAGGAGAAGCCACATGGACCTACCCCGATGCAGCCTTGGGTGCTGGATCACCTCTGTGGTGACCCCTGCCAATGCTCAGATGCTTACACGATCACTGATTCAGCTTCCCTCTGCATTCGGCATCATTCGTGTGTTTTGTGAGATGGAGGAGGACTTTGTGGATTGATGTTGGACATATGGGTTAATGTTGGACTTGTGGGCAGGCAGCACTGCATTGGGATGTTTACTTGATGCACACTTAACCTTTATGTTAAATTCTCTTTTTTTCTTGTTTTTAATAGTCATTTTATTTTATTAAAAAAAACCAATGTCTCTCTTATACATGAGTTTCTGTGGGTTTGTTTCTCTAAAGTATCGAGACTAACACAGAGAGTATTACTTCATCTTTGCTAGTATGCATATCTTTAATTCCTTTTTGTTGTCTAACAGCCCTGGCTATGATTTCCATGACTAAATTAGAGAAGTGATTAAGGGTGCCCTTGTCTGCTTCCCTTTCATAGGAGAAATGCTTTCAGTTTCTCTTAATTGAGCAAAATGCTGTCCATTGAACAGACTACGAGGATCTACATATAACCTCCTCCCTGGTGGATGGACAGCAGTGAAGTGGGTGAAGGGAGATGTTGGACGATGTAAGATATGACAAAATAATAATAATTTATAAATAATCAAGGGTGCATGGGGGAGGGGGAGCAGGGAGGGAGGGGAAAATGAGGAGCTGATACCAAAGGCTTAAGTAGAAAGCAAATGTTTTGAGAATAATGAGGGAAACAAATGTACAAAAGTGCTCGACACAATGGATCTATGTGTGGATTGTGATAAGAGTTGTACAGGCCCCAATCAAGTGATTTAATTATTTGAACAAACAAAAAATTGCTGTCCATTGATTTTGCATATATAGCTTAATTGTGTTGAGGAATTTCCCTTTCATTCCTATTTTATTGAGTGTTTTGACTAAAAATGAATGTTGGGTTTAGTCAAATGCCTTTTATGCAATGATATGATAATTTGTTTCTTTTCTATTTTATTTTGTTGATTTTGTTTTACATGGAGGATTACATTGATTGTTTTTCCTTACTTACATACCTGGTATACATCACACTTACATGATGTACTACTATTTTTTAAACATTTTGTTGAATTCTATTGGCTAGGAATTTATTGAAATGTTTTGTCTTTATGTTCACAGTATTTTGATTCATCATTTATGTGGGTCTATATTATCTATTCTGAGAATATCTTTGCCTGGCTTTCATATCAGTGACGTACTCATGTCATAAAATGAGTTTGGGGTTTTTACATATATATTCTGGTGTATTTTTTCTTGAATTGGTGTCAACTCTTCTCTAAATGATTGGTAGAGTTCTCCAGTAAAGCTGTCAGATCCTAGACTTTTTCATTGGGAATTTTTTAATGACCAGTTCTATTTCTTCTCGCTGAGTTTTTCTATACCAGTCTATGTTAATGTAGATAAGAGTGTTCTTCTAGGAATTTGTCCATTTCTTCTAGGTTTTCTGATTTGTTGGAGTACAGTTTTTTAATAATATTGTGTAACTATTTTTCATAATCTAATTGTTCTTTTGTGATGGCTCCCATTTCATTTCTTATTTGTGATATTTGCATCAACTCCCTTTTCTTAGTTAAATTTGCCAGTGGTTTGTCAATTTGTTAATCCTTTCAAAGAACCATCTTTTTAACTTTTTCTCCCCCCACCCCATCCAGCTCTAGTTTTCTAGGTTCTTTATTTATCCTCTAGTCTTTCTTACTTCTTTTGTTTGGGTGGATGAAGGGTTATTTTGCTGCTCTTGTTCTAATTGATGAAGACGTTGGGTTAGGGTGTTCATTTTGGTGTGTGCACTTATTGCTACAAATTGTCCTCTAAATATTGCTCCTGCTGTGTCTCAAAGATTTGGGTATGTTGTATTTTCATTCTCATTTGTTTTGAGGATTTTTTTCCACTGCACTCCTTATTTCTTTAGTAACCCAGTAGTTTTAAAGTCAGTTGTTATTTAATTTCCATATATTTATTTGATGGTTTTTGCTTGATCTTCCTATAATTGATTTCTAATTTTATAATATTGTGATCTTAGAAAGTAATTTTTAATATCTCAATGATTTTAAATTTATTGATTGATGTTTGCTTGGAAACCTAATATGTCATCTATTCTGTAGTATTTTCCATGTGTACTGGAAAATAATTTATAATGCATTACTCTTGGGTGGAGTGTTCTGAATATATCTAAAAGATCATGCTGGTTGTGTAGTTAATCAGTATTTTTGTTGATCCCCTCCCCCCCAGTTGATCTATCCTTCCTAAAGGGTGGTATATTGAAGTCTTCTACTATTTTTCTTCCTTTTACTT
This sequence comes from Echinops telfairi, assembly GCF_000313985.2. NCBI lineage: Eukaryota > Metazoa > Chordata > Mammalia > Afrosoricida > Tenrecidae > Echinops > Echinops telfairi. The sequence goes on along the minus strand of NW_022111367.1, from coordinate 5,281,475 downwards.
TTATTAGCTTTTATTTTAAGCTTAATTTACTTCCAAACTAAAAGTTTTTCTCCTTAAATTTCTTCTGAGATTTTTTTCTTCTTCTGTATAACTTCCCCTTCTTGTTTAGAAACAATTTGTTCCTTTTCAGTAAGGATCATTTCAATGTGGAAGCAGGAGCTCATATATAGGTTGATCTGAACCATGAGCTCTCTAAGTGTGGTGGTGCATTTTGGAGGCTTTGTTTACCTGAATGAGCTTAATGACCAGAGAATCCACATCTAAATCCTTAAGTTCAGCAGTACTATCTGCATTTTGAAGGATGTGCAGCAAAAATTCAGTACTCCTTTTGGACGACCATGGGTCCAACCCATTGTCTGGCCAGAGCACACCTATCAATTCCACCCGTGCAACATTGGAATGGCACACACTGCTCTGCCATAGCATCTTTCAAATACTTGGTGGCTTTCTGGATATGCATAATCTTGTTGGCCTGGGCAGTTTCATGAGTGTTTTAAAAATTGACTAGATTTGACCCTCTTGATTTACATGATTTTTTTGTTGTTGTTGTTATCTGGGTCAAGTGAGTAACAAACCATTTTCAGAGATCTGCTCAGGCTGCTATGGGAAGAGAAAGTCTTCTACTACTATTGTAGTATTGTCTGTCTCTCTAATTCTGTAATATTTCATTAATGTATTTTGAGAGTCTTTCATTGGGTGTATAGATATTTACTGAGGCTATCTATGTCTTCTTGTTCAATTGTGGCTTTGTTTGTTATCTAATGCTTTTCTTTTTCTGTCATGATGGTTTTTATTTTGAAGTCTATCTTTCAGAAATTAACATGGTCATTCCTCCTTTTATTTTTTTTTTGCTTTTAACTTCATGTGTTTTCCATTCTTTGATTTTTTTAGTCTGATTTTGACTGTGTCTAAGGTGTGTTTCTTATAAGCAACATATCATAGAGTTCTATTTTTTTCCATTCTGCTAGTTTCTAACTCTTGACTGGTGAGTTAATCCATATACATTTGATATCAGATTGATAGGTATGATTTTATTGCTGTCATTTTGTTGTGTGTTTTTGTGGTTTTATTGTTTTTTTGTGCATCATAATTTTCTATCCTTTGTTCATTTTGTTCATGGGTTTTCTTGTCAATTTTGCTTACTTTTGAACTTTTTACTGTTTTCTAGTTTTTTTGTGGATTTCTTTTATGTTTTGATGAAGCTTCAGCTTTTTCTTTGAGGCTGGCTTATTTTAAAAATTATTTTCTTTCACAATTTAATGCGTTTTATTCTCTTTTGAACTGCTCAACCTTTTCTCTGTTTGACTGTTTCTTATACACTCGATTTCCTCTGCTGCTTTACTGATATTTTCACTGTGGAATGTTTTGTTTGGTTCTCTCTGTTCATCTTATGTTTGTGTTCCTTGGTTTGCAGCTTGACTTGATTGTCTTCTCAATAGCAGTATCTTTCATGTTGATCTCAAATTGCTGTTTGCTATTGTTGAGTCTATGTTCAAAGAACTCCCTTTAATATTTTTTGTAAGGTTAGTTTGCCTTTTAAAATATCCTTGAAATATTTCATTATTTCTTCCTCATACTTGACAGAAACTTTTTCTGGATATGAGATTCTTGGTTGCCATTTTTTTCTTTCAAAATTTTTATGTGTCATTCCATTGTTTTCTTACCTGCATGGTTTCTGTTTAAAAGTCTAAGCTTATTCTTATTGGGTTCCCATATAAAGCTACTGTACTATTATTTTTTTTCTCCAAGTTCTCTCAGAAGTCTTCCCTTTTCTTTGTTGTTGCAAAGTTTGACTATGGCACTTCATGATGATCTTCTATTCTCTTTTGGGGTCAATTCTCTTTTGGGTTCATTCAGCTTTGAAGCTATTTTCTGTCCTATCATGTTAGAGAAAATTTGTCCCATCATTTCGTAGACTATTGTTTTTCCCCCCCTTTCTTTCTTCTTCCTGTTTTGAAAGGTTTATCTAATGTAAGTTAATTCCTCTTAATAGTGTCTCACATAATTCTTAGGCTTTTTTCTGATGTTTTTATTTCTTTTAAAGATTATTCTTATAGCTTTGTCTTGAGAGATTTTCAAGTTCACTAACTCACAATTCCATGGTTTCAATTCTGCTTTCCTCTTTCAAAGTCTTTCATGCAGTTTTAAGATGGGTATGTGTTGGGCTGCTAACTGCAAAGAGAAATGGGAGGCTTTATGTTCCTGTAAAGCAGGGGTTCTCAACCTTCCTAATGTCATGACCCTTTAATACAGTTCCTCATGTTGTGGTGATCCCCAACCATAAAATTATTTTTGCTGCTACTTCGTAACTGTCATTTTGCTACTGTTATGAATCTTACTGTAAATATCTGAGATGCATGATGTATTTTCATTGTTACAATTGAACATAATTAAAGCATATTGATTAATCCCAAAACTATTTAATTATATATTGTGAAATATTTATTTCTAATTACAAATAAATGAAATTTTGTCTTGAAGCATGGTGCAGCATGGATAACAGTCTTCATGCAGGGTACTCATATATGGGCATATCTGCATGTGGGTGGACCTGCAGGAGACAGATAGAAGAGCAGTGTCTAGGTTCCTAAGACGATTGGAAATATGTGTTTTTCGGTGGTCTTAGGCGACCCCTGTAAAAGGGTTGTTTGACCCCCAAAGGGGTAGCGACTTACAAGTTGAGAACCGCTGCTGTAAAGCGTTACAGTCTGGCAGACCCATGGGGCAGTCCCACCCTGACTTACAGGGTTACTATGAGTCAGAATAGAATACAGGGCAGCGAGCTTTTTGGAATTAATCTTCTGGATTTTCACTGGGAGTTGTATGATTTCTAAATCTTCATTTGCTTTGTCATATCGCTCTTGTAGTATTTCCGGAGATCTTCTATCTTCCCTTCAGGTGTTTCTTTCATTCTCTAAATCTTTTTCTTCATTGTTGAGAGCAATGAACATCATTCTTTCCCCCTCCATCAGTAGTTGCAATGCCTTTTATCTCTCTAGGAGGCCTCCTGGGTCTGTGAATTGGTCAGTTACTTATCACATTGTAACTTGTTATCTCCTGTGTAGTGGGATTGCAGTTTCTGAGACATAGTGTTACTTTAATATTTATTTCTGTTTGCTAATCAGGTCATATTGGAGTGGGTAATGTTTCTTTCCCACTAATCCTAGTTGGCAAAGGTTCAAGGTTGGCTGGGTCATGTGACATCTGACTCTGTAAATAATAATAATAAAAAAACAGAACACAAAAGCATACACGAAAATAACTTAGCCAAAAACCTCACCCCATTCACGCAATAGGAAAAACAAACAACCACATAAAACCAAAACCCGAGTAAAATACCAAATCCTAAAGCCAGAGCTGGCTGCTGCTTTCTGTCAAGGCCTCCGCTCCAGGACTGCCTTCTGTAGTTGTCAGGGAGTGTGGACCCATGACTAAAGGAGCTGTTTCTCAAGACAAAACATCTACAAAGGGAGGAGGAAAAGCCCCTTGAGCCTCGCTTTTCTGCCACAGAGGTTATCTTTTCCCAAAACAGGGTCAGGAGTCACCATCTTCACTTGAATTGAGCGTCAGAGCCAGGCTGCGCGTCAAATTTCATCATCTATAGTCACGTGCAAAAGAATGTGTGGGTATATTTCGTTTCCAGGCCTGGAACCATGAGGAACCAGTGTATTTCCGGAGCTTTGGTGGCATAGTGGTTATGTGTTGGGTTCCTAACCGCAAAGTTCAAAAGTGTTAGCTGCTACACAGGAGCAAGGTGAGGCATTCTACTCCCGTGAAGAGTCACCGCCTCTGACCCTTGGGGGTATTCTACCCAGTCCGATAGGGTGAATATGAGTCAGAGCTGACTCAGTGGCAGTGAGTTGAGTTGAGCTGAGTCTATCACAGCTTCCCAATGGTTAGCTTTCCTCGAACAGGCTCCCCTTCCTTCAGGATGTGTTTCCTGTCCCAGGTATGTGGATGGAAGGGCACTGATCCTCTGTGGGACCATTTTGGGTCCTGGGTGTTTCTCCATTGACTTGGCAGTTGTTGAGAGCAAGAAAGTAACCCACCTCTCTCTTTCTTGTAGTTGGGCACAATGAAAGTCATTCCCTGCTGTGCAAGGTGTTTCACAGGCAATTAGCCCACTGAGAATTTGCTGCTCTTTCCAGCCTCTTTGTGTAAAGTCTACTCTTTAATTTTCCTAGTAGGTGTTTAGTTGATTCATCTTTCCTACATGGGAGATACTGAACTTCAAGATTTTGCATCTTTTCCATTTATTTTGGATCTTAGCTGCAGAGGGTGGGTCGAGTATCTATCTAGGCTGCCATCTTTTATCAGACATGGGTGGGCCTTCTCTCTCTTGTTATCTAAAAACCATCTATTCAAAGCTCAAGGTGTATGTAGAACTCTACAGTCTCTCCATTCAGTGTGCCATCCTTGACACTGCAGTTCCTCCGTATCACTTTATCCACCACTTTCGTCTGTCAGTCTGTCTTACTGTGGGGTTTGTGTGTTAAAGAGACGCTGGAAGCTACACCACTAGTATCTGACATACCAGCAGGGTCACTCATAATGGACAGGTGTCCATCACGACAGGTGTCATAGGAGCTTCCAGACTAAGATAGACCACTATATATTATATTACCTGTAAGTTGTAGTTCAGGTTGGCCATTTTGCTCTCCTCTTATTCCAGTACCATCTCACTGCCCATATTATGTTTGGGCACTTATGAAAGATGGAACAGCTTGATTAGAGGAAAATATATGCTGCAGCCAGCATGCCTAGAGTGGAGTTGTCAACAGTTATAATTCTAGCCTTTTGATCTTGGGCTTTCATGTAATAGGAGCATAATAACAGTTTGTGTTAGGTAGGTGAGGATCAAGTGAAATACTGCCTGGGAGGCACTAGGCTATGATTAACACTATTTAATTGTTGAAGCTGCTGCTGCTGCTGTTGTTATTTTTATCATGATGATGATTATCATTAAGCATGCCTAATTTCTGCTGGTTTTCTTGGGCAAGGGTCGTTTCCTGTTTGTAATCAGGGCGGTGTAGTCCTGATTGATATCTATAGAGAGACAGGTTTAGGACCTTGGGTAAAAAAAACTACAAATGACCATGATATTCTCAGAGATCTATCCAGTTGGTACGGAGATGTGTATCTCCGGTTTCATTGCACCAAGAAGGACATAGGCACCAAAAAGATGAGCAATTTGCCCTAATGAGTAATGAGTCCGTGAAAGAAATGCAAATCGAACCCAGGGTCTTGGTGCTCTTTGCTGTGCTTTCTGCTCATCCGGGTCAAGCACTCAGCAACGTGTTGCAAGCACTGCTGCAGCAGTAGCTTGTTAATTTAGGCACCTGTCTTCTCCCAGTCAAAGAGAAATTGCCTCAGTAATCATCACCCTAATTACAGCTCTCTTGTTTTCACATGCACATCACTCATATTTTCTGCATTTGGGAGAGAAGTAAGAGACTTCTATTTTGCAAATCCTCTATGTTCAATCATAATATGTGATGTAGTTAGTTTATTGGGCCAACTTGGCCGATAAACACATGTGGGGTTAATTGAAGGGCAGAGGGATAAGTGGCTCGGTGAGCCTCACCTTTCTAGTTCTTGGGTCTCTTGCTTTGTGATGGTCGCACCAGGGTGCAGCTGCCTTAGCAGTTCCCTGGCTTCAGCTGGCAAGGCTGACTTCCTGCAAGACATCCCTGATCAGAAGCCACATGGACCTACCCTGATGCAGCCCTGGGTGCTAGAGCAGCCATGTGAAGAGCCCTGCCAACGCTGATATGCTTACACATTCACTGACTCAGCTTTCCTCCTGTAGTTGGCATCATTGTGTGTGTTTTGTGAGATGGAGAAAGACTTTGTGGATTGGTGTTGGACATATGGGTTAATGGGTTAATGTTGGACTTGTGGCATCACTGGGTTGGGATGTTTTCTTGATGTGCACTTAAGCTTTATGTAAAACTCTCCCTTATACATGACTTTGTGTGAATTTGTTACTCTAATGTACCCAGACCTACACTGCAGAGAGCTATGAGGTGTTGATTAGTCCAATTTGTATTATTTGCATTTTCATGGTATTTTATGATCTATCTGGGGTGAGGTGACAATCATTTAATATTAACTGTTAAATCAATTAATATTTGAAGAGTGGCATAGAAAAATGGTTGGCACATTGAAAACACTATTTTCATTGTTATATAGAAGTAGGTGCTTATTTTGGCTGGCTGTTCCATTAGGTACAATACAGAGAAAGCAAGATTCCTATTTTAGGAGACTGGTCAGTAAACACTCACCATCCAAACCTACAGTGAGCATTGCTAACCAACCATAGCATTGGTTTAATAAAGTAGATGACATTGTTTTCATGTATGAGATACAGGTTCAATTCCTTATCAATAGACTGCATATGTAGCTCCTACCTGTCTATTGTGGAAGAGAGGTGTCCCTATGATGCTGAATAGGTTTCAGTGGGTCTTCTAGATTATGATGTACAAGGATAAAGGTCTGGATATCTACTTCCCAAAAGCAGCTAATTAAAACCCTATGGCTTACAAGGGTTCATGCGGAGGGAGCAGGACTGAGCATTGTTTTATTCCATTGTGCATGGGGCCACCATAAATCATGGCCGACTCCATGAAGTTACCAACAATCACCTCTCCTATTGTGTCCAAATTTACAAACCTCCTTATATTTCTTCAGGCAGCCACCACTAATCAATTGGCTTTGACACTTGACAAGAAACACATTAGTCTTCCCTAGGTGCTGGCAAATTAAAGGAACTCTTAGAACTCCGACACTCACATTGAAATAGGTGTGGTATAGCCACAGTTATTCTAAGTATGCTTAAGACTTCCTGTTTCAAGGCCTTAGTAAAGCCAAGGCCAAGCCCATTGGATTCAACCTACTGAAACATTGAGAGTCCCAATTCTAGGCAGTCTTCTTGCTGATTGTCTGTTCAGCATAAAACCAACACAAAACTCACTGCCACTGAGTTGATTCCGACTCAATTAATTTTGCTCTGAGCAATTCTTTGAGGCGCTCTCTTTCTCCAGTTTCTATCAACTGGGACACTGGCAGGGGAGTGTTTTTGGTGGTATGCACCGAATGGACCACACTGACCCTGGCTTCTGGGTGCATCCTGGGGACCCAGCATCCTGGGGACCCAGGCCAGGCGCCATGGAATGCTGAGACACTGAATCCTGGATCTTCAAGGCACACGGCTTGCTCCAGAAGCGGCATCAGTGAGATCCAATGTAGGCACTCCACTGGGTGAACTGGACTCCACCTCAAACACACTTGTAACCTGAGGACTTACGTCAAAACGTAGAAGACAGCTGTGGTAGGTGGACAAACATGGTCTTGCTACACCAATATGCTGTATTAAGACATGTATTATTCCAGCAAACTTATGACTGACATTCTCAGTGATTATTATTGTAAATTTCCCTGACAGTTAATTCCCATTGTTTGTGTAAATAGCATCCAACCACGAAAGGACTGATCCTGTACAAGTGAATAATTCAGGTACTGTGATATGGAGTTAGCCTGCAGTGGCCCAATAGCCCTTTCTCAGCTGAGCTTTAAAAAATTAGTACCAGGGCCTAATCAAAGACAGTATTAACGAAAGGTGGTTGTGCCCCAGGGGGATGAGTGATATGGCTTGTTAGGTTTCTCTGGTGGGAAATGCCTCCATCCTTGGCTTCACATGAGAAAGACGTTCACGCTGAAGCCTGGTTTGTGATCCAAGTGGGATTTTATAAAAGATAGAAGTGTCAGGTTTTACAGTTAACTGAACACAGGACTGCACCCTTATGTGTGGCGAACTGAGGCCGAGAGAGAGATTGTGGCCCGGCCCAGCAGAGAGCATAACTGCAGCCCGGTGAGCGGAAGGCAAACAGCCGCTAGAAAAGAGACCATGGTTTCCAGGTTCCAGCCTTTTGGGTCCTGCACCTGAATTAAGCCCACCTGGCCTAGATTGGGCCAATCCAGGTATAACCACCTCCTTCCCACCACCCCCCTCACACACCCTCAGCCCCGGCCTTGTGGCCTGAATTGGTGCATGCACTTTAGTCTTTATCAGCTTCCAACTTCCTGTAGGGGGGCCCTAGGCATGGAGAGGACAACCCCCTATCTTTCTACCTAACAGACTCTCCACCATAAATTAATAAGGAGGTTTTGAAAGGGAGCCGAAGCCAGATACAAGCAAACAAAGAAAAAAAAAACCCCAAAACAAACAGCAAAAAACATAGATCCAAGAATGGATCTTGCACTAAATCCTAGCTCCAACTTAAGAACAATTAGTTCTTGCATCATGGCTCTGCTTGATACTTGCCTTCAGGAAGGGAACACAGAAGATATGGATGCAATAGCAAAATGTGGTGAAGAAATTAGATGGTGCTCAGCTATTAGATAAAATAGCATCTGAGGTCTTAAAGGCTTGTCTCCAAACAAGCAGCCATCTAAGTGAGATGTCAAGTAAGTCCACATGGAAGGAGCAAACCATCATCAGTCATGGAAGGATTGCAAATCATATACTCTGAAGTCAAAGGAGAGATTAGTATCAGAGCCTAAATTGTGAGAATCCAGATTGCAGAAGGCTATGGATGACTGAGAGCCCAAGATACATTTGTGGGAACTATATAGGAAATAAGCCTCTGGTGATCTCCCTCTAGCTAGAATTAAGGGATGGGAGGAATGTAGTGCGTTGGAGAGAGGAGTATAAAAGATCAAGGCATAAATTTTACTCGAACAGTTAAAATTTTGCCTGTTGATCCATCCTCTGATGCACATTAGGCCTGAACTGGTTTTCAACATTTTCAGTAATTTTGTTTTGTTTTTGTATTTTGTTTGTTCAGATTAGGGTTTATCTCAGAGGTGCTATGTCATTGGGCATTACCCTTTCAAAGTTGTGTTATATGTTTTTCTGTAGATGAAACCCAAGATTGGTGAACCTACAGGGACAGTAAGTAGAATGAGTGTTTTTTGGGGGGGCGGTGTTACACTGGTGGTGGGGGAGTAGCTAGAAGGGAGATGATGTTTGAAACGACTATCTGCTCGATAGGAGAAAGACGAGGCTTTCTACTTCTGTAAAGAGTTTCAGTCTTGAAAACAAACAGGGTTATTTCGCTATGATTCAAAATTGACTTGATGGCAATATGTTTGTTTTTTTATAAATTGTTGGTGGTGTTGTGCATTTGCCTTTAATTAGATTGAGGTTTTTCAATTATATTCTACTTTGCTGGGAAATTTTGCCAATAACGCATATTGGATTTTGTCAAGTATCTTTCTTTATTGGCTGATAAATGTTTATTTCATTTTTGTTCAATACTTTTATTGGGGGCTCTTACATCTCCTATCACAATTCATACAGTCATCCATATGTCAAGCACATTTGCATGTATGCTGCCATCATCATTTTCAAAGCATTTTCTTCCTACTTGAGCCTTTGATATCAGTTCCTCATTTTCCCTCTTCCCTCCCCACCTGCCCTCCCTCATGAACCCTCATGATAAGTTATAGATTATTATTTTCATATCTTACATAGTCCTCTGTCACCCTTCACCCACTTTTCCATTGTTTGCCCCCCTGGGAGGGGGTTATAGGTTTATCCTCGTGGTAGATTTCCCGCTTCTCCCCCTGGTTGATATTTTCATTTTGTTTTCCCCTCTATGTTACTTATGTGGTGGATTGCATTGCTTGCCTTTCTAATGTTGGATAACTGATTTGAAACCCACTTGATCATGATGTATTGCTTTTGTGATATGTGATTATATTCTATTAATTAGGGTTTTATTAACAGAGCATTCTTTTTGAGCACACTTTCTATTCATATTTTCAGACTCATCATCCCAGAATAAAGGGACATTATGGAAGCGGTCCCCCACATCTCAGTAACTGAATGCTGCAAGGTACTGAACACCTCAATCTGGCTTTCCCCTCCTGTTGTAATCATTTACCTGGTGATGTTCCAGGTGAATTGTCGTTTTCAGGAGCTGTCTTACTGGGAAGATTTGGTTAATTATCTGTGTAATAGGTGAATAAAGATGGCTTGAGAAATCTTAATGTCTTGATTTCTCTCAGTAAGGTTTCAGATTTAAGCCTTCTTTAAGCCCTTCCTGCTATTATGGAAGGTGTATTTTAGAACTTGTAATAGGTGTCTCCACCTAGGATACCTCTTCTCATGATTTCTCTCTTTGGGGAAGGGTTGAGTTGGGGTTTACTGCTGCTCTCACTGGAAAAAGGAGTCTCGACAATCTTCAGATTTCTATATATGGAGAATCCACACATTAAGTAAGGATTAAAAATAAAGCAAACAACAGAACAAACCCAAACCAGTTGCTGTTCCTTGCTTTTGTCTAAAGTGGGCAGAGTAGAGGTGCTCTGTGGGATTTTCAAGGCTGTGATCTTTCGAAAGCCAAGCAGCACGCCAGTTGTCGGAGAGGAGTCTGTGGGTGGGTTCAAACCACCAATAGTTCTACTAGTTAGTGAGAGCTTCATTGTTTTACTACCCAGAAATTCCAATATCAAATAATAATTCTTGAATTCTGAGATGTAATCTTTATCTGATAGTTGTACAAAATAGCCCATGTGTCAAATTGGGAAGCAGATTTCATTGTCTGTAGTTCCTGATTCCAGGGTTTCTAAGTCCTGTCCTTTCCTGAAGGAATTTGCTTCCTTCGAGTGGTGTTCCTCTCTTGTGTATCTGTGTCCCAGTCTTGAAGAACTAGGAGCAGAGAGATAGTTGATGGGTCTGAGGTTGCCTTCCATTGATGTTATCATGTGTATTAAAGACATCAGTTTTTAAACGGTGATAACTACCACACTTCTTTTTCTTTAACAAAGCAAACCATAAACTATACGAAGAATTCAACCAAGAGAGAAAGATCAGGAGTGAGACTGTTTTAATTGAATTGGTATTTGTACAAGGTGACACCCTCTTTTACCACCCACCTCCTCCCTGTGTGACTCAGCCACCAAGGCAGAAGTTTCTACCCGGTTCATTAATACTCTCAGGCGGAGGTTGAAACTCCACTCAGCAAACGGCAGGTACACATTCGTTTCAGCAAGATTCACCTGGGGAATCACTGCAGTTTTCTTCGAGGTCAAGGTAAGTTGGATTATCTCTAAACATAAACACATATGCTTTATTTGTGTAACTTTTCTTGTTGCTTTTCCAAATGATTACAATTAGAATCTATTGGATTCTATAATTAAAATCATTGTCCTTTTTGTGTACTTATCAGCCTGTTGTGCTTTTAAGATTGGGATGCTTTTAGCTTCTTGGCAATTGTACACATTTCCAGGTATCACAGCCTATTTGAGTCTCCTTGTGAGCGCCATCAGTTGGAAAATGCTGTCACACACATTGGGTAGTAAATTCTTTCAGGCAAGGGATCTAGTTTCTCAAGTGAATATAAAAATGTCGAAGGATTGCTTTGTCTTCAGAGATTATAATTTAATGAGATTATTTACTAAACTCTATTGTTTTATAGATATGTCCTATTTGGTTTTTCCTATGCTTGCTAGAAACAGTGCAGGTCACTCCGCTATCAGATAGAGATGACAAATCCATACTTTCTCCATGCCATTTCTATAAACCCTGCACCAAGCAGTAAAAACAGGGCAGATAGAAGAGGGTGTGTTGTTTCTCACAGGGATTCATGTGTATGTTGCAAGCTCCTTTATGTAGTATTTTGATTTCTCATATGAGAAGTAATGAATGTATACGGGGGCAATTTTCAAGCTCTATTCATATCCTTGTCCTGAAAAACCAGTTTGGAAGCTCTTTGGTAAGTAGTGAAAAGTTATTTTAACCAGAATGTCTTTCATAATTAATAGTATACATGTTCTCCTCCACAAGTTTCATTAGTGATGCCGAGCTGTGGAAATGAAGCCCTGGGGGTCACTTGAGGTTGGCAACAAGCAGCTCTGTGTCTTCCCGCACCTGGTTCTGCCTTAGCTACTGGAGTTTGGCTTTCCCAGTCTGAAAATAATCTAGATGGATCCGAGCTCAATTTGCAATGGTTTCCTGAAGAAATTTATAATCTGGCTTTAGAACATTCATATTCATTCAAAAGTTAAGGTATAGTTTTGGTGAACTATAATTTTCATTAACTGTGATCTGCCATTTATAAAGGTAGAGTCAGGTGCCACTCTCCCTTGATGTGGTCAAATTTAAAATGAACTCTCATTTCTACCACGCAGATATGCTATTTCTAGTACTTATTGTACTCCAGTGTTTAAAGAATTAGAAAAGTCAATGTTAGAAGAAAATTTTTGTAAAATATTCAGATCATTCTGTCAGAATATATATTTCTTTGAAGAGATAAAGGCTTTTATTAAAGTTTAGCTTCATGTTAATCTTTGGTCTCATTGATACATTTTAGCTATGGCCACATAGGACCCTCTGGTCTATTACTGGTGTTAGTTACCACAGAGTTGATTCCTGTTCATCTTGTGTAACTCATGAAATTTCCAGAAGATAAGTACAAGACCTCCCTGTGTAAACCAATTAATCAGGATCAAAGCAACAAAATCAGAGTGAGAAGCCAGGTTACCTGATATTTGCTTTGCTAAAAGTTCTCAATGACCTCAGACACTTCTTTCCTATAAAATATCTACTAGCTGTAAAGGCGCTCCATTTCATTTTGACAAAAGGACTACCGTTCATATGGAAACAGGAATTTCTTTAACCAGTAATTCTTGAAAATGTTACTAGAATGTGCATGGTACAGGTATAGCAACAAACTAGAGTTTTAATCCCTGGCACATAAAGTCGGTCTTGTTCTTTATCTTATTCATGGTGTTTTAATTCCAGCATTCCTTTGCTCCTTTATAGGGACGTTATCTGGAATGCTTATAGGCTGTAATAGGTCCAGTGCGAAACACCCCTCACCACTGCAGGCTTTACTCTGCAAGGTGCTGCTTATGAGTGTCTTCCAGGTTTTTGACCGAAATAGCTGAGATATTTATTTTCTGGGTTCTCTGTAAATAAAACAAAAAGGTTATGTTTTGACTGACTAAGTTCATACTGTGGAATGAACTGCATGCAATTCCCTAAGTAGTCCATGGTAGATGCTATTTAAATGATAATATTCTGTAAAATTCAGACATTAACTCCAAGCCTTCCTGAGAAGAGAAATGATGAGATCCTTCCTAAGGGAAATCTGTGTGAGTCCTATACAGCTTTCCTTTTCACATTTTTATTGGCACCTAATCCATATATCATACAATTCAATAGTTCAATTGTTCAATCATATCAAGAAGGATTGTACAATCATTACTGTACAGCTTTTATATTTTATTATCCCGTTTCCAGGCATTTGTTAATCGTTTTCTATTTTCTAATCCTGAGAACTTTGGCATAGGACTATATTAATTACTGTGTACCAGTTTGCAATTATTCAACTTCTCTTATTAATCAAAAATTTTTATCATCAATATTCCTTTAAGGTTTCCAGTCTACCATTGTACAAATACATACAATTCTAGAATTTAGGAGACACCTTCCTTAACGTTTATTAAGCATGCATTTTATATTAGCTTCTAAACTTTTCAAAGGATATCTACCATTCTTTTATAGTCATCACGAGTTGGGATAGTGAATTTAAAATTACTTATTAAATGACAAGGAGCCCTGGTGAGATCGTGGGTTGCTTGTTGGGCTGCTAACTTCAAGGTCAGTAATTTGAAATCACCAGCCGCTCCACTGGAGATGGATGAGGCTTTTTATTCTCATAACGAGTCACAGTCTTGGAAATTCACAGGGGCAGTGACCTGTTGGGTTGCTGAGCCAGAATGAACTCAATGGCAGTGAGTTTGGAGTTTTGGATGAAATGGCAAAGGAGCCCTAGCAGGACAGTGATGAAAGGACTCCCCTGCCAGTTGAGGAGTTCCCACTCATGAACTCTATGGCAGTCTTCTCATTGAGATAAACCTAAGAGAGTTATCTAGAGAGCTCACTTGGGGTCAAGCCTCTTGGAGAAAGTGCTCTACTACTCTGCTTCCTCCCGACCCTTCTCAGTATTGTCCCCTGTAGTTAGGAGCACTGTGCATAACAGTGTGAAAAGGATTCACATAGAAACCCGAAGGCGGTTGGAATCCAGATAAACGTGTTGGAATCAGACCCAATTTGGATCAAAGATACCTTACTTCAAGTCCCCCTGCACTTGATATGTAAAGGGCTATCTCAGCACAGTTATCTGCAGATTTAAAAAGATAATTTAATATTGTTGCAGAAGGATATTTTAAAATAACATTTTATATTATGTATTGATACTATGGTAACTGCATTAAGAAATCAAAGTAAAACTACATGATTAGCACTTCCATATAGCATTATTATATGTTTTTAAATCAGGAGAATGTATTTCATTCCATGTTTGTTCAACAAATATTCCTTTATAAGTGATTATATGCCAGGTACTTTAAGAAGTTCTGGAAATACAATGGTAGAGAAGTCAGGTTTGGCCACTGTGTTCAAAAGTTAATGTGTGTGTGAGTATGCATGTGTGCATGCATGCACACACAATGTAGGTAGTGGGGGGAACTATTTAGATAGAAAAGTAGGCTGTACAGACAGTAAATTATGAGGAAGTACATTTTTCTATGTAAGCATAGTGGAGGTTTCCCTGACTCAGCCAGAGAATGGGAGTACGCACATTGTAATGTTGTCACGAAATGCTTTCCGGAAGATGTATCACCTAATGATGTCATGAAAGAGGAAAATATGTCTTTTTCAGGAAAATATGTCTTTCCTGAAAATACAGTGAAAGGTTGGAGGAAACTCAGAGAGAAGAATGTGTTGATCATGGAACATAGAATAAGCAGTGTTTGGCAGTGATAAAGAAGATAAAAATGTGATGACTCACCTTGACTGTAATTAGAGCTTGAGTGAGAAATGAGGAGTGGGGAAACATAAATTTGACATTGTTACCAATTTAGAGATATCCTCACAGAAATGGCATAGCATTAAAAAGTATTTATCAAGGTAGAAACCACTTAGACACTAATGAATAGATTTGAAGAGAGTAAATCTAGAGATTGAGATAATAACTAGGAAGGTCTTATAATAGATCATGGTATCTTGATTTCAAAGATGTGGCATTGAAAATAAAGCTCGGCCCCCATGCCAGCTTCATGGACAACTGCCCCTCCCCCCAGAATAATCTACTTGAGAGGACGAAGCTGCAGCTAGGGGAGAGGGGCAAGTCTGACCAGAGCAAATGGGAGCACTTAGAGGAAGGAAGAGAGAGTGGAGCACATCCTGACTCATCAGGCCTGGAGGACAACATCCCCGCTCTGAACAGCCAATGAACAGAGTGGACAATATGGCTGATCCCACCATGAGACACGCCATCCCTTGATGGCCCCGGACTCTAAGGGGGACAACACTGGAGATTCAGTGTCAGGACTGGCCTAGACTGACCCTGAGACACCGAGGCAAACCACAAAAAGCGTGCGGCAGAGTAACCAGGGGAGCAGAGCAGAGAGCCCCCAAGGGAGTACAAAGGACAGACATGGTACCCATCGATCCTGACTGAAGGCCACGCCTAGAGATAAAAAATCAGACCTTGATCTATTTACAGCTTTTTCTTTCTGCTTAAATATTTTTTTCTTTTAATTAATTTATTCTTCTATGAGTAATGGGTTTCCTTTTTTGTTGCCATCGCTGTGCTCTCACTGACTGCCTGTCTTGCTATGACTTGGTTTTTGATGCATATTATTATCTCTACAGATCTATCTAGATAAGATAGGCTGGATGAATAGTCTGGAGGAGAAAACAACGGGACCAATGGTTCCAGGGAGACACGGGAGAGGGGGATGCGGGGGTAAGGAGGTGGTGCTGACCAACCCAGGGACAGGGGAGCAACAAGTGATCCAAAATCAGTGGCAAGGAGGGTCTGAGAGACCTGATAGGGATTAAGCAAGGGCAATGTAACTGAGAGAAATCACTGAAACCCAAATGAAGGCTGAGCATGATAGTGGGACAAGAGGAAAGTAAAGGGAAATAGAGGAAAGAACTAGGGGACAAAGGGTTTTAAGACTGGAATGTACATATGTAAATATATTTATATAAGAGTGTGGGGAAACAG
>NW_022111367.1:5262889-5264235 GCF_000313985.2 Echinops telfairi | reverse complement strand
GGGCAACAAATGTGCATATGTGCTTGACACAATGGATGGATGTATGGATTGTGATGAGAATTGTACGAGCCCCCAATAAAATAATTTAAAAAAAAGAAAATAAAGCAAGTAGTTAGAAGTAGAGCTGTAGGACTTGGTGATTTTTGGAATCAGAGAAAATCTTCATGGATGGTATACAAAAATTTCAAAGTTAAATAAATCCTAAAACAAATCTTTAACATAGAGGAAATATAGAGAATGAAAAATTGAAAACTCCTGGTAAAAAAATAATAGACATTATTGATTGAATTGTACCCTCCCACAATTAGGTAATCTCCTAATGCGCCAACTTTAATATGTCATAATTCTCATTTTTCTAGTTATTAACCATTTTAAGACTGATATAACGATTATAAATTATAACCTCTATGGGGTTAATGTGGACATGATTGGAAGCACGTATGTTAAGGAGGCAGGATAGAATCTATAGAATTAGGATGTATTTTGAGTCATTCTCTTTTGAGATATAAAAGAAATTAAATGAGTGAGGAACGATCAGCGGGGAACTTACTACCACTGAGATAGAAGAGCAGGAACTACTGCATTTCCTTTGAATCTGGGATACCTGTGCTAAGTACCTCCTAGAACCAGGGGAAGATTGATGTCAAGACATATGTACACCTCCAAGGAACATGGTATTCTCAAATGTTGAAAAGAGACAAAGATCATCCTCTAGAATTGACAGAACAATTTCCTCTTCAGTGAGTGCCCTGAATTGGGACCTACAGTCTTTTAAATAGTGAGAGTATAAATTTCTATTTCTTAAAGCTCTGCACTTGTGGTATTTCTGTTATAGCAACCCTAAATAACTAAGATAGAATTTGATACCAGGAGTGGGGTGCTACTCAAATACTTTCTCTACTACTGTTACTAATCAATTATCCAAAAAACATTATCCTTTCCACTGACATTTAAGGAGATTACCTAATTGTGCATGGTGATATGACACTTGGGGAATTGCCTGGGACAGAAGCCTTACAAGACATTGCTCTGTGTTCCCAGAAAACCCTCCCCATTCATTATTTCTTTTAGACCTATAACCAGACTTAAGGCCCAGCCAGTTCCAAAAGGTGAAGTACAAATGGTGACCCAGGAAGAATTGCATGCTATTCCTAGAGAAGTCCTAGACATTTCTAATATGTACAGACAGAAACCTTTGAATATGTTGGGAAGGGGTGTGAGTTGCAAAGAACATAGGGTTGAATCCGTCTGAGTTTGTTGATAATGGACCATTAAGCACACATTTCTTTTTTTTGTTTTTTTTTTTTTTTAACATTTTATTAGGGGCTCATACAACTGTTATCCCA
>NW_022111367.1:5157573-5261177 GCF_000313985.2 Echinops telfairi | reverse complement strand
CTCCCCTCCCCTGCTGTTCCACTGCACCCCCCCTCCCCCACAGTGCCTTGCCTCGGCATGGCAGGGTCAGATCAGGCACAATTCCCACACTGTGTTCCTGGTGTTGTCCCCAGCAGGGCCATGGGCCAGTGAGGAGCATCTCGTCTCATAGTGGGGTTGGCCATGAAGCACACATTTCTTATTCAATGTTTCAGCTCAAGAGATTAGGAGAGGATCTAATAGTTTACTTGGTTGGTTTGCTGAAGTATGGATTGCGCAATGACCTATAATAAGGCAGATTGAAATACCAGACCTACCTACAGGTATACTGTTGAAGAAGATATCCAACATTTAGGGAAATTGGTGTCTTAGAGTGAGTTTATTGGGATAGAGTCATAGACGCAAACATAGAGTGCCCCAAGGAAGCATGTGAGTAACAAAGCTGTGAAGGGAGCCTCAGTATCTCTGAAGACTGTGGTGATTGTTATTTTATGTAAATAAGGCTTGAGAACAGGAACTTCTGCCAAGTGAAATACGACACCTAACTACAATGATCATGTGTCTGTCCGTTCGTCATACATTGTGGGCTTGTATGTTTCTGTAATGCTGGAAGCTACAAAATAGCTAACAGGGTCACCCAAAGTGAACAGAACAGACTATGGAAGAATTGGCTTACATTCGTCACTTAAAAGGACATTTCAAGATCTATCTTGAAGTACAATGGTGTGATAGGATTACATCTATCCATATATCCTTTGGATCCAGGCTCTTTCTGTTGGGAATGTCCCAGACTCAGGGAGAAAACTGATGCCGAGATACAGAGATATTCCAGGGATATCAAACCCACAGATGTTGAAAGAGACAAGGCCCTTCCTATAGAGCCAACAGATAGAAAACTTTACCCTAGAGCCAGTTTTCTGAATTTGGAATTCTGGACTCCTAAAGTATGAGAACATATATTTGTATTTCTAATATAGCAACTCTAGATAACTAAGACAATAAGTAAATAAAAAGCTGGTGATATAAGAATGAAGGCTTATTATATAAGAAGGCTTCAAACCTTTTGTGGAAAATTCTATTAAAGAAATATGAAAAATACCAACCCATCAATAGTGAAATAGACAATAAACATCAATGGACAACATGTAAAATAGCCAAGAAATAAAAAGCACGTACATTAAAATATTACATTTTCATTTATTATTGACAATAATTAACAAATTATTGTTGTTGTTGTTAGTTGCCGTTGAGTCAGTTTCAATTTATATAGACCCTGTGTACAATTGAATGAAACATTGCCTGATTCTGTGCCGTCCTCACAATTGTAGCTTTGTTTGATTCATTGCTGCAGCCACTGTGCTGGTCAATCTATCCCATTGGGTCTTGTTCTTTTTCATTAACATTAGCGACACTAGTAAGTGATACGTTCAAGTGTTGGAAAGTGTATAGACATTAGTATTTCACAGGTGGAGTATAAACTTACACAAGATTGGTAGAAGAAATTTGACAATAGGGATTAAGAACATTATAGAAGTTTTACCCTTTGGCTAATCATTTCATTTCTGGAGATCTATCCCAAGACAATAATTAGAGATGTGATTAAAAGTTTTTATATGGTGCTGCTAGAATCAATAAGGAAATTTAATTTTAGGATCAATAAGATGAAGTATTTTATAGTTGTACAAAAACACTGTGGGTTAGATGTTGAGTTAGGTGTTTGAATCCAAAATATCAGTGGTTCAAACTTAATCAAAACTATTATTAAATTTATGCACCAACATATAAAGCTAGTTGTGTTAGGCTAGGTTAACTAGAGAAACAAATCCAGAGACATTCATATATGCATAAGAATGAGCTTTATATCAAGAAAGCATCTCAGCCCAATCCAACTCTAATCCCTAAGTCCGATACTAGTCCCTAAGTTCCTCATTAGACTCACCCAGATACATGCGGTGTCGTCTACTCACTACACACTGAGTCAACGTGAACTTATAGGACAGGGTAGAACTGTTCCTGGGAGTTTCCAGACTGTAACTCTTTATAGGAGCAGAAAGCCCAGTGTTTCTTCCATGGAGCGGATGGTGGTTTCAAATTGCTGACCTTATGGTTATCAGCCCAACTTGTAACCGCTATGCCACCAGGATGCCTGGTGCAAAGCCCTCTAAGAGGCTGTGTGTGCTCTAAATTAGTGTCCAGTATTTGATGTTCCTCCAATAACCAGGATTCATGGGTCTAGGAACCAAAATGTGGAATGGGATCAGCACCATTACTCCTAGTGACCCACTCATCATATTTTTGCTTCCTGCCCTTGCAACCCTATGCTCTTCAGGTTTGGGGGAGTCTTACTTCCAAAGGGAGAAATAGTCCCACCTGGTTACACAGTACTGATTCCATGAATTGGAAGTTAAAAATGTCTCCTGGCCTTGTTTTTTTCTTCATGCCTTTGGATCAACAAGAAAAGAAGTGTGATTTTTCATGTGATCTTGATTACCAATGGTAAACTCTCAAAAACAAGCAAACAAACTGGCATCAAGTTAATTCCAGCTCATAGCAATCTTAAAGGGCAGAGTAGGACTGCCCCTGTGGGTTTCCAAGACTGTAAATCTTTACAGAAGTAGAAATTTCTCTCCCAAACATTAATGTACAGCAATCCAATTCCTACATGACTGGTAATGGCCCAAACCATCAAGAATGAAAGTTTGTGTTACCAAAAAACATGCAATCAGATGAGGTGCTTGTTGAGGGAAAATGGAATATCAATAGCTAAAGAAAGTAATTATAAATACCAGCTAAGACCATATGATTAGTTGCAGAAAGGAAGACTGTAATTGGTTTGAGTATTTTCTCCTTTTACGTATACATCAAATTCTTTTGTTCACTAATAAAAAGATATTTTGTAAATGTGGTAGTTCATTTTTGATTTCACATATGTTATTTGTAAATGTTAGGGACAAGTATGACTTTATTATTGTTTTTGTTTTGAGGTTATAGTTTAATTAAAAGTGTGAATGTTCCAAGTGACAATAGGTCTACTGTGATAGTGAGGTTTGTGTCAACTTTTTGATCCTGAATACTTAGTGATTTGGCAGTTAAGGCCTAGTGATCCCCCATGATTTTCTATAATGCAATATAATCAACTCCATAATGGGATCTTCTGTGAAAAACCAATCAGGTGAAAGAAGATTAAGGTGGAGTGCTACCACCTTACTGAGGTCACAACCATGATCTAACTGAAAGGAAGTTTTCTTGGGTATGTGGTCTATATCCTATGTGAATTGATGCTGTTGCGAAGCTTTTTTGCTTCTTGCTGCATCTGGATCCTGTATCTGGATAACTAAATTATGGATCTCCAGTTCTTCAGACTTCAGCTTATGGCCTACCATATTGCTTGCTGACCGTGGGAGCCATCAGCAACCAGCCATCTGGCCTGATGATCTTGGATTCATTGGATATTACACTCAAAAACCTGGCCTACTGATCTTGGATTTTCACTCACTTCGACACCCACCAACCTGTAGCCTTCTTGCTTCCTGGTTATTTACCCCACCAGCTACATAAATCAGAAACATCTTTTCATCTACACAGTTGAACCCCATTAGGCATGTACATTTTTACTATCTTTTTATACTTTCCATCACTATAAATATTTGGCCAAGGTAACTATTTTTATAGTTATAGTTTATTTGGTATTTTTTTTCAAGATTTTATTTACTTAAGTTTTTTAGAAGTGTAATGAATTTACTGGAAGATTTTAGCATAGTCAAACTATCCAATTTCTGCTGTATTCTGGTCCTATGATGCAGTACTGTTGTTAGGTGCCATTGAGTTAGTTCCAGCTCCTAGTAACTGTGTGCACGTGGTACATTAGCATCAAAGAAAGCCTAGTCCAAATTGAGTTCATTGAGGTCCATCGTGGATTGTTCCATGAAGGGGATGCTCTCTTTTTCACCTCCACCACCTTTTTTTTAAACTCCAGTAATGTTGCACCTTTTGTCCTGTGACGTGGACAGGATAGTTAATAAGTGCCATGAGTGTCAGGATGGTTTGAGTCACAGCTGTGCAAAACACTGGCTATGTAACCTCAGGCAAGTTCCTCATCCAAGACTCTTCAAAAATAACTAGTTTCACTACTGCCCACATTGCCAACTCCTTCCCTAGCCTGTGTACAGAGATTTCTGACTTCATTGGAATGATTTGTCATAAAGTTTCATGTAGATATAAAGCCAAGCTCTGCTGCGTTTTTCTGACTCATGGCCAACTATATGTTAGAGTTGAACTCTGCTCCATAGTGTTTTTAATGTTTGAGTCAATGTTTTGAAAGATCATATAATTTACCTACAAGAAGCCTCTGGTGAAACAAATCTCCAACCTAACAGCTGATTGTGTTAACAGTTTGCCACACAAGGTAAAGAATGAGTAGGAAAATCAACTCTAAAATGCATTTTGAGGCATAAAGTAGATAAGAACCCAAACAAAAATATCAAACCTATTATCATCAAGTAGATTTCAACTCCTAGTGAATTTATAAGACAGAATAGAACTTTCCAACAAGTCCTTCAAGGGTATAAATCTTTGTAGAAGTGAACCGCACATTCTGTGATGCTCACCTTTCCTGACACAGTCACTGAAGACAAAGCAGGTGCATAAGCAAATGTGGTGAAGAAAGCTGATGGTGCCTGGCTATCAAAAGATATAACATCTGGGGTCTTAAAGGTTTGAAGATAAACAAGTGGCCATCTAGCTGAGAAGCAGCAAAGCCCACATGGAAGAAGCACACCAGCCTGTGTGATCACGAGGTGTCAATGGGATCAGGTATCAAGCATCAAATACCCAGAACAAAAAAATCATATCAATGTGAATGAGGGGGAGCACAGGGTGGAGACCCAAAGCTCATCTGTAGACAATTGGACATCCCCTTACAGAAGAGTCACAAGGAAGAGACAAGCCAGTCAGGGTGCAGTATAAGCAATGATGAAACATACAATTTTACTCTAGTTCTTGACTGCTTCCCTTCCCCCTATCATAACCCCAATTCTACCTTAAAAATCAGGCTAGAACAGAAGATGTACACTGGTACAAAAAGAGCTGGAAACACAGGGGATCCAGGACAGATAAATCCCTCAGGACCAATAATAAGAGTAGCGATACCAGGAGGATAAAGGGAAGGTGGGGGGAGAAAATGGGAACTGATCACAATGATCTATCTATAACCCCTTCCCAGGGGTATGGACGACATAAAAGTGGGTGAAGGGGGACAGTGATCGGTGTAAGACATGAAAAAAATTATAAATTATAAAGGGTTCATTAGGAAGGGAGGGTGGGAGAGGGGGAAATGAGCTGATACCAAAGGCTGAAGTAGAAAGCAAATGTTTTGAGAGTGATGATGGCAACAAATGTACAAATGTACTTGACACAATGGATGCATGCATGGATTGTGATAAGAGCTGTATGAGCCCCCAAGAAAATGATTTAAAAAAAAAAAGAAGAAGTGAACCGCCACATCTTTATCCCATGTAGTGGCTCGGGGTCCCAACTGCTTATCTTTTTGTTAGCAGCTGAGTGCTTTAACTACAGTGCCAATGAGATACTATGTATAAAAGCAAAGCTCATTAAATATTATTTATAATTTTCACATATGCACAATAAGCAGCAGAGTTGATTTCTCTTTCTTATTTTTCTGTATTTTCTTACTTTACTTTTTGCTTTACACTATTTTTTCCTTCCTGCCTTGCTTTTTCTCTTATATTTTCTCCTTTTACCAAGCCATCCTAGTTTTTTGTTTTACACAGTGTTTCTTAAATGAGAGTTTAACCATTTTAGGAGTATAATTCAGGATCATAAAGATGTTAATCCCTTTCTAGAAGTAGGATTATAATATCTATGTACTCAATATTGCTTTATATCCTGAGAAAGATAGAAAACTTCCATTTTAGTAAAATTTTGGAGGAAGCAGAAGTAGGTGAGACAGGGGATTACACCTGTGTTAGACAGGGTTCTCTAGAGAGATAAAACCAAATTGCTGATAATTTCATATATTTATTTATAAAGATAATTAGATATATAACAAGGAATGAACTGTTAAATCATATACAGTTAAATATATAATACAAGAAAGAAGCAGTTAAAGTATAAAGCACTACAAATGGCTCAATTCAACTCATTGCCATGAGAGAGATGTGAGAGACTAGCAGTCCTTCCAGTCCAATCTGCTGCCAGATCTTCCTCTATTTATAGAGAGAGCTAGGCTATGTCAGCACAGCAGCCAATCAGAAGGCAGGTCACCAACTGCCAGCCAGGTCACCAACTGCCAGCTCCAGCGATGTCTTAAAGGGACCTCAACTTACAGCAACACAGTCCACAGGCTAGGCGTCCCACAGGTAGTGTAGCCTTTAAATTGAGGCACAGGACAAGCAAGGCAGCCGCACACTGGTCCGATGATCAAAGAGCGAGAGACAAGAAAGGCGAGACTCACTAAGGCATTTATCTCTCCGCCCTTCAGTTAATCCCACTTGTGTTTATCAGCCAGGCTGGCACAATAAACTATTTCAACACCTTAGAGACCTGAGATGGGGCGGGGGGAGGTGTCTGGAAATGATGATGGGGCCAGCAGGTGAGAAACTGCTCTGAGTGGAGGGTTAGGATGACACAACTAACAGATCTTAAGGGAAAAGGTAGCTGATGGGTTTGAGGGAGGTTGTGTGGGAAGTGTAGGAGGTATACCCAAAGAGAAAGAATGCCAGTCATCAGAGAAGACCACTTTCATGTGGGGTCATCTGAAAGGTGCCACAAATCCATAGAAACATGTAGATTTGATGAGAAAAAGTCAATCACCTGCAAAGCTGACCAATTCTATTTAAAGTAAAAAACCTCAAACTTTTTATTAAACTATCATCACCTTAAAAGAGAATATGCTGTATTTTCCTTCCTTAGTTAGCTTGTGCAGCACGGGGCCAAGAAAGAATGAGGCACTGTCATACTATCTAATGGGAAGATGTAGCCAGAGGAAGAGTAAGGTCAGGAATTGTGGAGGCCACTCACGGTTGCATCTTTAGATGCTCCTCCCAGTTAGTCTTCCATACTTGGGTACCAGGCACATCTCTGAAAATCAGGTAATGGCCATATAACATGGAGTTTTGAATTTCATGTGGAAACATACGGAAAGAGCCCTGGAATTGCAGTTACATAGAATATAATTCCTGGTTCTATTACTTATTTTGGGCTTGTGAGTTCAGGGCTAGTACTTGCCTGAAAGCATTAAATAAGACAAAGTGCATAAAGCATGCCAGTACAATATTAGTGGCATATATTAGGTGCTTAACAAGTGATTCTTCTTGTAACATTGAACATATAGACATATTGTAGGAAAGTGTTTTGTAAATAGAAAAGTCTTGAAAATCCTAGATGTGTAAACCACTGTGGCCTGCTGACCTTCTGGTTGTTCCATGAGGCCCTCATATGTGAAGGCATTAAACTTGAATAATAAATATGTCTATAAGCAATCTCGTAGGAGGTTTATTTTTCTCTTGCAAGAAGAAATCTAGGGATAGATAGTCCAAGCTTATTATAGGAGATCTATAACTCTGTCAATGAACAATGCTCTTTCTGACCATCTCCTCTGCTATTATTAATATTTGATTTTATGGTTGTCTGTGGTCTGTGTGAGTTTAATGGCTCCCAAAATTTTCTTTTTTTTTTAAACATATGTAAATTTATTTATTTATTTAAATCATTTTATTGGGGCTTGTACATCTCTTATCATAATCCATCCATCCATCCATTGTGTCAAGCACATTTGTACATCTGTTGCCATCATCATTCTCAAAATATTTGCTTTCCATTTGAGCCCTTGGTATCAGCTCCTCATTTTTCCCCTCCCTCCCTGTGCCCCCTCCCTAATGAGCCCTTGATAATTTATAAATTATTATTATTTTGTCATATCTTACACTGTCTGACGTCTTACTTCACCCACTTTTCTGTTGTCCATCCACCAGGGAAGAGGCTATATCTAGATCCTTGTAATTGGTAACCTCCCTCCACCCTCCTGTAATTGCCACTCTCACCACTGGTCCTGAAGGGATCATCTGTCTTGGATTCCCTGTGTTTCCAGGTCCTATCTTTACCAGTGTACATCCTCTGGTCTAGCCAGACTTGCAAGGTAGAATTGGGATCATGATAGCGGGGGTGCGGGTGGGTGGGAAGCATTTAGGAACTAGAGGAAAGTTGTATTTTTCATCATTGCTACACTGCACCCTGACTGGCTCATCTCCTCCCTGCAGCCCTTCTGTAAGGGGATGTCCAGTTGCCTACAGATGGGTCTTGGGTCCCCAATCTGCATTCTCCCTCATTCACAATGATTTGATTTTTTGTTCTTTGATGCCTGATACTTGATCCCTGCAACACTTCGTGATCACACAGGCTGGTGTGTTTCTTCCATGTGGGTTTTGTTGCTTCTGAGCTAGATGGCTGCTTGTTTACCTTCAAGCCTTTAAGTCCCCAGACATTATATCTTTTGATAGCTGGACACTATTAGCTTTCTTCAGCACATTCACTTATGCACCCATTTGTTTTCAGTGATTGTGTTGGGAAGGTGAGCATCATGGAATGCCAGTTTAATAGAACAAAGTATTCTTGCATTGAGGGAGTACTTGAGTAGTGGCTCCAAAAATTTAAGGCAAATTTTGAAATAAAAAAAAACGTGTTAACAATCCTTGCATTTAAAAAAAAAGGAAGGCAGAACATTTAGAAGATATTATAAATTTAAAAATTAAAATTTATCATATATTTTACAGTTCCTCAGAAGGTAATCATAGAATTACTGTATGTAACTCACTCCTGGTTCTGTACTCAAAATAATTGAGCGCAACTACTGAAACAAATAACTTTCACACCACGTTCATAGCATTGCTATTGCAATAGCCAGAAGGTGGAAACAAACCAAATGTCCAGCAACAAATTAATGAATAAAAAAATCCAGCATACCCATACAATAGACTATTACTTAGCTACAATAAATGCATGTTATAATAATGGATGAACCTTGTAAATATTTTCATAAATGAAACGACCAGAAATAAAAGGACAAAAATTTTATGTTGTATGATTTCACTTATATGAGATATCATGAATAGGCTTATTTAGAGACATAAAGTACATTTGATGTTAACAGGGACTGCATGAGAGGAAAATGGGAAGTTACTGCTTAATTAGTACAGATATCTCTTAAAGTCAATGAAGCAATTTTGAAAATAGAGGTGAGGTGTGTGTTACAATGTTGTGGTGCAATTAGTACCACTGTACACTTAATGTACAATGTACACTTAAAAGGGTTAAAATTGTAACATTTAAAACTTCTTTCCATTTTTTGAACATGCAACTCCATATAACAGTCAATAGTTTAAATCATATTAAAAAGAGTTGTGTAATCATCACTATAGTCAGTTTGAGAACATCTTCTATTTTCTTATACACATTATTATTAGAGCCCCCATTTTTTTCTAACCCCACTTACCATAACCCTAAGAACAGTTAATCTGGTTACTGTCTCTACAGATGTAGCTACCCTGGATTTCATATAGAAAAACTACATAGAAAACAATGGGACTGATGGTTTTGGCAGGCAGGGGAGAAGAGGATGTGGGGGATAGGGAGGGGGCAGTCAACAAACTCAGGGACAAGGGAACAACAAGAGATCTAAAATCAATGGCAAGAGGGCAAAGAATTCCCGGTGGGGTTCAATCCAGTGCAATTTTGCTGAGAGGAAGTACAGAGAGCCAAATGAAGGTCTAACACGATAGTGGGATAGGAGAAAAGTAAAAGGGAATAGAGGAAAGAACTAGGAGGCAAAAGACATCTATAGAGGTTTAAGTGGAGAGGAAAAGTTTTGAAAATGATGAGGGCAATGAATGTACAAATGCGCTTTACACAATAGATGTGTGTATGGATTGTGATAAGAGTTGTATGAGCCCCTAATGAAATGATTTCAAAAAAAGAAGTATAAACATAGGCATGCATATATGTAAATATATTAATATATAACGATAAGGTCTATATACATATATTTATAGGCTGAATATTAAGGTAGCAGATGGACATTGGACCTCTACTCAAGTCCTCCCTCTATACAAGAATAATTTGTCCTAATAACCTGGCATTCTGTGATGTTCACCTTACTGACATGATCGCTGAAGAAAAATGTTTGCATAAGCAAATGTGGTGGAAAAAGTTGATAGTGATACAGCATCTGGGGTCTTAAAGGTTTGAAATTAAACCAGCAGCCATCTAGCATGGAAGCAAAAATACCCACATAGAAGAAGCACACCAGCCTGTGTGATCATGAGGTGTTGACAAGATCAGGTATCAGGGATCAGAAGACTCAAGCAAACAACCATTTTGATGTGATTAAGGAGAGTTGGACTGGAGACCCAAAGCCCATCTGTAGACAATTGGACATCCTCTCATAGAAGTGTCACAAGGAAGGGACGAGCCAATCAGGGTGCAGTATAACACCAACAAAACACACAAGATTCCTTTAGTTCTTTAACGCTTCCTCCCCCCACCCCCCACTATCATGACGCCAGTTCTGTTTTCCAAATCTGACTAGACCAGAGCATGTACACTGGTACAGATAAGATTTCTCAACACATAGAATCCAGGACATATAAACTTTCAGAATCAATAATGAGGGTAGCGATACCATGAGGGTAAGGGGAAGATGAGGGGAGATGGAAGAGAAAGGGGGACCTGATAACAATGATTGACATACAACTCCCCCCCACCCCAACCAGGAGATGAACAACAGAAACATGGGTGAAGGGAGAGAGCAGACAGTGTAAAATATGAAAATAAAAAATAATTTCTAAATTACCAAAGGTTCATGGGGTAGGAGGGTGGCAGGGGTTGGGGATGAGAAAAAAAGAGGAGCTGATACCAAGGGCTCAAGTAGAAAGAAAATGTTTTGGAAATGATGATGATAACATATGTATAAATGTGATTGATACAATTGATGGATGGATTGTTATAAAACTGTAAGAGCCCCCAGTAAAATGATTTATCAAAAAAGAAGAAGAAAGAAAAACCCACTAATAACAACAAAATAAAACAGAAGAACCTCAGGTGAAAATATAACAGAAAATAAGCAAAACTAGAACAAATTTAAAATGTGTCAAAAGTGAGAAAAAGCAATGAGGTGCTAAATTTGAACCAACCTTCATCTGTTTTAGTCCACTTTCCAATGCACTTTGTCTGATAGCAAGGCTTTTAACATCCATGGTCAGTGGTCAGGGGAGGCTTAATCCAAGTGAGGACCCTGAACATGGATTTTATCCATTTTTCATCCATAGCCTTTGGAAAACTGAGAGCTCAAAATTTAAGCTCTAATCCCATTTCTTCCTCCAGTCTTGAATTTTATTATTTATTATCCTTGGATCACACAGGCTGATGTGCTTCTTCCTTATGAACTTAGCTGGCATTTCACTTAGATGAGTGCTAGTTTTCAGATAAGTGTTTAAGACCCCAGCTGTTATTCTTTCTGATAGCCAGGTGGTTTCTTCATTACATTTTGCTATAGTGCCTACATCTTGAGTGATCTCTTCATGAAGGAAGGTATCAAGAAGGACTGTGTTATAAAAACTAATTGTACTTAGATTAGGGTTACCATTGAGTGTGAGCTCAAAATCCATTCATGTATCTATGGACTATATATGTCTGTGGTCTACTTTAGAATCATTATCATTTTATTGGAAAATTTTTATAGATCATCCCAATGGAGAATATGATACTTCTATTGATAGTATCATTAACTTAGCCAATGGTATAGAATTTCAAATACTGTTTAGAAAAGCAAAGTATACCTGTATATTGCTATTAGGTGCTGAGTTAGTTAATTGTGCCAACCTGGCCGATAATCACATGTGGGGCTAATTGAAAGGCGGAGGGATAAATGGGTGGTAAGCCTCGCCTTTCTAGTTCTCGGGTCTCTTGTTTTGTGATGGTTGCACCGGGTGCAGCTGCCTTAGCAGTTCCCTGCTTCAGCTTGAAAGATTGACTTCCTACAAGACATCCCCAAGGAGAAGCTACATGGACCTATCCTGATGCAGCCCTGGGTGCTGGAGCAGCCGTGTAGAGACCCCCGCTAGTGTGGAGATGCTTGTTCGTTCACTGACTCAGCTTTCCTCCTGCAGTCGGCATCATTGCCTCTGTTTTGTGAGGTGGAGGACTTTGTGGACTGGTGTTGGGTTAATGGGTTAATGTTGGACTTGTGGGCTTGGGCAGTGTTGGGTTGGGATGTTTTCGTGATGCACATTTTCTTTACATGAAACTCTCTCTTATCCATGAGTTGCTGTGGATTTGTTTCTCCAAAGTACCCCGACTAATACAGGTGCCAACTCATTTTGACCCTATGTACAAAAGAATGAAGCATTGCTGGTCCTGTGCCATCTTCTCAATCGTTCTTATGTTTGAGCCCATTGATGCAACCATTATGCCAATCCATCTTGTCAAAGGTTTTCCTATTTTTCACTGTTCTGCTACACTACCAAGCATGATGTCCTTCTCCAGAGACTGGTCTCTCCTGACTTGTCCAAAGTACGAGAGACCAGTCTCGCCATCCTTTCCTGTAAGGAGAATTCTGCCATTCTTCCTGGACAGATTTTAAGACCAAAACTATGTGGATTGTTGACCTGTATAGATAACAAAACCCAACTGACCGGACACAATTTATTTAAACAGAGCTGGAGGTAGGGCCAAACTTTCACTAGTGATCATTCACAAGGCCAGAACCATGCTTGCTAGACTAAAATATTTCATAAAAGGCAGAGAGCATAAAAATAGCAAATATCTGGTAGTCCCAAGCTGACATTCAGTGGGCTCTCTCAAAGCAAGAAATTTAAACGAAAGTCCAGTGAGCTTCAAATGTATAACCTTGGGACAGCTGTCATCTAATTAGTCTCAAACTTTGGCGTACCAGCCTTAAGTCCAAAGGAATATTTCAGCTCCTTAAATCTTGCTACAGGTGAGTTTAAGGTAAAATCCAGTTTATTTAATGAGGCTTCTAAACGGCCACCTAGTAGTCTAAAGCCTATAAAGAATGTTGGGTACCACAAAAGGTTAGAGTCCAGAGTACTGACGTTTAACACCTGCAGCCTGGGACACCAAAACTAGATAAGTCCATATGCCCAATCAAGAATACAATACAAGGCATATTCTCCCCTTAGGGGGGAGTACTGTTAAGCATTTTTCCTAAAGGCAGTGTGATCTTCCAGGTTTACCCACCAAGAGAGGTGTGGTAGTTACATAATCTGGTGTCAATTTGGGATGGGGTCTAGGCTGTCAATTGGGTCATAGTCAATGAGGCCTCTGTGTGGGTGTGGTCTTCCCCTGAGGATTCTGGTAATTCCTGTATTTCCTCCTTGAGAGGCACTCTACTACAAGACACATGGCACTATGCTGATATAGCCCGTGCCCTCAGAGCTGGAGAAGGCACATGGAGACCCCTGCCAGTGCTGAGATGCTTACACCATCACTGGATCCACAAGACTTTCCACCCAGTGGCCTATGATCTTCCTGCATTCGGCATCATTGCATGTGTTTTGTGAGTCTGAAGAGGACTTCATAGATTGGTATTGGATATATGGTCTAATAGCAGACTTACAGACTTGATATAGACTGGGCTGGATGTTTTCTCAATCTTTAATTGCTCTTGTTTGTAAAGCTCTTTCCTATTCACATATACATATTTATGAATTTGTTTCTCTAGTCTACTCGGACTGACACAAGAGGTATAACCATATTCTCAAAGACATACCTGGTTCCCACCACAATCTTTGGACTTGACTTCCCAGTAAGATTCACTGAACGCTCTTGTAAAAATATCTGTTGATTTAGGGCAGTTGTTCTCAACCTTCCTATTGCTGCAACCCTTTAATACATTTCCTCATGTTGTGGTGACCCCAACCATAAAATTATTTTCATTGCTACTTCATAGCTGTAATTTTGCTACTGTTATGAATTGTAATGTAAATATCTGAGATGCAGGATATATTTTCATTGTTACAAAGTAAACAAAATTAAAGCATAGTGATTAATCACAAAAGAATATGTAAGTATATATTATGAAATATTTATTTCTAATTACAAATCAATGAAATTTTGTCTTGAAGGATGGTGTAGCATGGGTAACAGTCTTCACCCGGGCACTCGGATGTGGGCGTATCTGCATATGGGAGGATAGAGGGGCGGTGTCGGTTCCTAAGACCATTGGAAACACGTGTTTCCAATGAAAGCTGTGAAAGAGTCATTCGACCCCCAAAGGGGTTGCGACCCACAGGCTGACAACCGCTGATTTAGGGTGATTTTTAGCAATGTTCTATGGCAGGAACTGCTTGTTCTCCCATCAACATGAGAAAGTGATGCCAAGTGTGGTGAGGCTCCTTCTGCCAAAGTGGTTATTAAGATGTGTCAATTAGTGGGTGATCTATGGATCATGAGCTTTAGGCAGGCCCCTTGTTGCTTGGGAGACCAGAGTAGAAGATTATACGACCTGAGAACAGAAGCTTACTTTTGTCTTGGAACTTATCCTTGTACTAGTGGTCTCATATCATAATTGTCATCTTATGATTGACTAACTTCACGTGGTGGGGTGGTTTCCAGGTCCATTTAGGCTCTGAGGTGTTTTGTGGATGTTTCATCACTGTGTTTTCGGGATTCATTGGGCTTATGTACCAGCATTTCCTTTCCATTCTTCTACTGATGGGCATTCAGGCTGTCGCCAGATATTTGTTATTGTGAACAGTTTTGCGAAGAACATAGGATAGCGTATGTCTGTCTGCTTTGGGTCTCTTACTTCTTTGGGGGATGTACCGGGGCACTGTGGGTCATATGGGATTTCTCGTCCCAGTTGTTTGAGGTACCATCAGCTCACTTTCCACAAGGATGGGACATGTTTACAAGCCCACCATCAGCTTGCAAGAGTTCCGATCTCTCTGTACTCTCTCAAACATTTGTTGTTTTCTCTTTTCTTTTGTTGGGTGACATCTCATCGTTGTTTTGATTTGCAAACCCTGAATGGCTAGTAATTGTGAGCATTTTTTTTCATGTTTGTCAACCACTTGAATGTCATATTTGGTGAACTGTTTGTGTCTTTTGCTTACTATTTAATTGTATTATTTTTTCTTGAGGTGTTGCATAATTTTATAGATTTTAGTTAGTAGTTTAGTTGTCCTCTGTGTTATTGCTAGGAATATTTTCCCAGTACATGGCTCTCACTTCATGCTTTTACAGAAGTCTTTTGATGTGGATGTGTCTCATTTTTAGGATATCCCAATAATCTATTTTGTCTTCTACCGTAAATGCTTTCTTTGTGATATTTGGTAGAATGTTTATGTCTGGAAATAGGGCTCTTAATCTTGTGCCAATTTTAAAATTGATGATCCCTACAGCTCTGGGATTTACACTTAGGTCTTTAATCCATCTTGCCTTCATTTTTGTGGATTGGAGTGATGTATGAATCCTCTTTCATTTTTCTGCAGATGAAGATCCAATTTTCCAGTATGTTTTGTTGAAGAGTCTGTTCCTTTCCCATTTTGTTTTTTTGTCCTTTTGTAAAAAATGAAATGCTGGTGAATAGGCGAGTGTATTTATTTCTGATTTTTCTAGGCCAATGTCACTACTGAATGTAGGCCCCAAGATCTTCAGTAAAATCCTAGCCAACAGAATTCAACAAAGCATCAAAAAGAAAAAGAAATAATAATATACCACAATGAAGTGAGATTCATGCCAAATATGTAAGGGTGGTTTAATATTAGAAAAACAGTCAGTGTAATTAAACATGTAAACAAAATGAAGGAGAACCATATGATTATATCAATTGATGTAGAAAAGATATTTTAAAAACTCAACATCTATTACTGATAAAAAAAACTCAATAAAATAGGTACAAAAAGGAAATTTCTCAACATAATAAAAGCCATTTATGTGAAACTAATGCCCTGAATCTCATTTAATATAGAGAAAGTGAAAACATTCCCTCTTCTAATGGAAACTAGACAGGGTTGCCCTTACCACTACTTTTAAAAAAAATAGTCCTCTAAGTTTTAGCTAGAGCCATAAGACATCAAAAGGATATCAAAAGTATCCACATAGGCATAGAAGAAATAAAACTCACTTTATTTGCAGACAACATAATCCTATGTATAGAAAACCCAAAACATTCAACTAATAAACTGCTTGAACTAATTGAAGCTATATGATCAGCATACAGTAATTAGTTGGATTCTTTATATTATAGATGATAATACCAAAAAGGAAATTAAAAGGACAATACCATTTACAATAACTACACAAAGATGAAATATTTAGGAATACACTTTACTAGGGAAACAAAAGACATAGACAAAGAAAACTACCAAATGCTCTTATAAGAAACCAAAAGAAACTTGCACAAATAGAACAAGCTACCATGTTTCTGGATTGGCAGACTAACCATTGTAAAAATGTCAATATCACAAAAAATACTTTACAAACTCAATGTAATTTCTATCGAAATTGCACCACAATTCCTCAAAGAAATGGAAAAACTAATCACCAACTTTATAGGGAAAGGAAAGAAGCCTAGGATATATAAAATACGATTAAAATATAAAAACAAGGTAGGGACCCTTTCACTCCCAGAGGTAATCTAATGGATTAGAATTGAGAACTCAGAGATACAACCAAGTATCTATAGACATCTAATCTTTGATAAAGGACTAAAACACATCAAAAGATAACCTTTTCAACAAATGGTGCTGGAAAACTCGATCTTCACCTGCAATAGAATGAAACAGAACCCATACCTCGCATCATGTACAAAAAGTGAACTGAGATGGATTAAGAGGCTATCTATAAACCACACAATTATAAAGACCATCATTGAAAAAATCAGGACAAATTTAAGGACCTTGACATAAGGCTTAACACACTACTAAACATAAGGAAAACTGTCCACACTATAGAAGACGAAGAGCCTGCTAAAAATATGGCGTTTTTTCACATCATAAGACTTCATCAAAATTAATGGAGAATTGAGAGATTGGGGAAAAATATTCAGTGATAATACACCTAATAAAAGGCTAATCGCCACACTCTGTAGAAAACTACACTATAAGCTGATATCAAGGGCTCAAGTAGAAAGAAAATGTTTTTAAAATGATGATGACAACATATGAACAGAAATGTTTGACACAATGCATGCATGCATGGATTGTGATAAGAGCTGTAAGAGCCCCCAATAAACCGATTTAAAAGAAGAGAAAAGAAAGTACACCATCTTAAAAAGAAAAACAAAACAAAACACAAAAACCCAGTTAAAATAATGGGTAGAAGACATGAATAGACAATTTATCAAAATTGACATTCAGGCAGCCAACAACCATATGAAGAAATGTTTGTGTTCATTAGCAATAAGAGAAATACAAATCAAAACAACAATAGATACCACCTCACACTAACACTTTTAGCAAAAATTCAATAAGACAGAAAAGAATAAAGGCTGGAGAGGATGCAGAGACCAGAACATTTTCTACAATCTATCAGGACTGTAGAACTGTGCAACCACTATGTACTTCCTTAAGCAAATGCAAGTACAAGCACCTTATGACCCAGCAATCTCTCCACTGGGTATAAACTCTGAAGAAATAAAGAATACAACTTTAATGCATACCTATGTTTACTGCAGCAATATCCATATTCTGCATCAATAAAAATCAAAGATCACTCTCTTAAACACAAGATAGGAATAAAACTAAGGAATATTATGCTTAGCAAACTTAGTCAATTTTACAAAAATATATATTTAATAACAACAAAAGAGAAGACTTTGATGACTATGAGGAGGCCAGGGATGAAGGCGGGAACAGGGAGAGGGGAAGGGTAGGGTATTGAGGAGGGAGGAAGGAAGTATGGAGGGAAAGGGAGAAAGAACCATATTGATGGAAGGTTTAACGGGATAAGGTTGTCGATTTGATTTCTTCAGATGATCTTTGTAACTATATACAGTGAACTTCTTTTAAAAAGAAAACAAACAAAATAAACGTCTCTAAATTCCTTATCCTTCAGACCGAAATATTGGTCTGAGTGGCTTAAACACAGAAAAGAAAAGGAGGAAAATTGAAACTAAAATGGACTTGGAGTCTTTAGTGACCTACAAGTTCATTTCAAGCAAACAAACAGAAAATAAGACACTTATGTGTATCAAAAGCTTCATCAAAAGCTTAAAAAAAAGAACCCACAGAAAGGGGAAATTTTTCTGTCAATAATCCATTAGACAAGGATTAACCTCTAGAAAACTTTAGCACCATACAAAAAGATGAGAATTCATTTAAAAAATGGGCAAAGGACATGACCAGACAGTTCACCAAAGAAGATATCCAGATGGCCAACACACCTATGAGAAAATGCTTATGATCAGTAGCCACCTGAGAAATGCAAATCAAAGCCAGGAGAGCTACCACTTTACACTGGAATCGACAGCAAAAGTCACAAATGCTGGAGAGGGTGTGGAACTATCTGAAGCTTCATACACCGGTTGGTGAGACTATAAATGTGTACAACCACTGTGTAAGGGTTGTCAGTCTACCTCAAACAACTGGGAATAGAATTTACATATGACCCACAATTCCTTTGCTGGATGTATTCCGGAAAGAAGAGTCATATAACACAATGCACATCCATGTTAATCATAGCACTTAGAATAAAGATGGAAACAGCCCAAATGTCCATCAGTGGAAGAATATATACAGAAACTTTGTGTATCAAAGACTGAACCCAAACAATAAGAAGAGAACCCACAGACTGGGAAAAATACACAAAATGGAATCCTATGTAGCATCAAAGACTAATGATGAAACAATAAAGCACCTTTTGACCTGGATAGGCCTGGAGAACATTATGCTGAATGAAACTAGTCAATCACAAAAAGAGAAATAGTGTATGACACCACTGTTATAAAGAAAAACAATCTAGAAAAAGTTTTTATACCAAATGAGGTGGGGTTAATTGAAGGACAGAAAGATAAATGGCTTGGTGAGTCTCGCCTTTCGAGGTCTCAGGTCTCTTGCTTTGTGATTGTCGGACCAGGGTGCAGCTGCCTCGGTTCCTGCTTTAGCTTGCAAGGCTCACTTCCTACAAGACATCCCTGAGGAGAAGTCACGTGGGCCTAGCCCGAGGCAGCCCTGGGTGCTGAAGCACCCGTGTGGAGACCCTGCCAGTGCTGAGATGCTTACACATTCACTGATTCAGCTTTCCTCCTGCAGTCAGCATCATTGCGTGTGTTTTGTGAGATGGAGGAGGACTTTATGGATTGGTGTTGGACATATGGGTTAATTGGTTAATGTTGGACTTGTAGGCTTGGGCAGCACTGGGTTGGGATCTTTTCTTCATGTGCACTTAACCTTTACATAAAACTCTCTCTTATACATGAGGTTCTGTGGATTTGTTTCTCTAATGTATCCAGACTAATACACCAAAGAAAACAGACTTTGATGGTTACCAAGGTAGGGGAAGGAGGCAGAAGAGGGCAAGGGAGGAAAGATGAAGCAATTTGCTAGAGGGCAGACATGTTCACTGGGATGAAAATTTTAAAAACTTCAAACTCACTGACAGCAAGTTGATGCTGACTCACAGTTTACTGTACAGGGCAGGCTAGAACTGCCCCTGTGATTTTCTGAGACTGTAACTGTTTACAGGAGTGGAAAGCCTCATGTCTGTCCAGCAGTGTTTCCTGGTTTCAAACTGATGATCTTGTAGATTGCAGCCTAATGCGTAACCACTATGCCACCAGGGCTCCAGATGTGGAGGGAGGGTAAGATGAAAATCAAGTGGGAAAAGGGGAGCCGGGCAAGCTTTTGGGGGGTTTGACAAATAGCTTAAGTTACTGAATACAAAATTGATTGTCTGAAATGTAACCCTCCACCTAATTCATAATAAAAAATATTGTAAAGTTGACTCAACTTTTTTTTTCCTCTGGGAGTACGTGGACTGAAACCATTGCACCCCTAGCCCTGAGGGCCTCAGCGAAAACTTCCATTCAGTTTAGCGAACTAAAGATGTTTCTTGGAGACATTCTGTCTCCAAATGCATCCAAGGAAATTAGCCCATATCTGGAAAGTAAAGTGGAAATGGGGGGTATATAGAAATAACTCAGAGCAGAGTTATAAAGAAAGAGGATGTGTATTTATTGGACATCTTTCCAGCGTTGTGCTTGCTTAATTCTCAACTATCCCTATTACCCAATAAAACCCACCACATCGACTTGCTTCTGACTCAGTGACTTTATAGTATGGAGTAGAATTTACAGGACCTAAACGCTTTACAAGAGCCTAATCATTCTCTCAGGCAGCCAGCTTCTGGTGGCCAGAAGCTCAATGCAGAATCCACTAGACACCAGCGCTCCTTGCAGCTCGCCCTGTGGGCAACCTAAATTCATTCAGAACG
Organism: Echinops telfairi; assembly: GCF_000313985.2. NCBI lineage: Eukaryota > Metazoa > Chordata > Mammalia > Afrosoricida > Tenrecidae > Echinops > Echinops telfairi. The sequence continues at coordinate 5,240,732 of NW_022111367.1, read as the reverse complement.
CTTGAAAGGAATAACCCATTCTTTCACCTGGTGTGTTGATTCCGTTTCAATTCATTCTCTTAAATGTTTGTTTAATTGGGTAGTCAGTTTAATAAATAATATCCAGTCCATAAATGCTTCTGTTTCTATTTTAGGTTCAGGGAATAAAAGGATGAAAACCATTTTGTTTTCTTTGTGGCTATTCAGTGAAGTAAAATTCATAAACACTCAGGCAGCTACAAATCAATATGGTATGGCCTACTCTAAAATGAAGGTGCCCAGTGGAACAATGGTTGAAGTGTTTTACTGCTAAACGATAGGGCGATGGTTTAAACCCACCAGCTACTCTATGGAAGAAAGATGTAACAGCCTGTTTTTGTGAAGATTACGGGATTGGGAGCCCTGTAGGACTCCTACGGGCATGTCCTATAGGGCGCCTCTGAGTTCAATCAACTCAATAGCGTCAGGTGTTTTCATTTTAGTGTGTAAGAAGCTACAAAGTATAGTGGAGGATGACATCCTGAAGCATAATGCCTGAGCAATGGTTTGAGAGTCCACTGAACACCTGTCCCTTTATTTTACATTAGACATCATTGCCCCAATTTAGGGACAGCAAGAAAGACCTGCTTGCCGGTAAGAAGACAGGGTGGTATCTGACTTCCCAAAGGAGGAGGAGAATCAATCTCAGCATCAGTCTAAGTGGAGGTCAGATATGCCTCAATCTTCTATGGTCACACATGTATCCACCTCCAATCTTCTCTACCATTTCTGATACCATATATCCCTCACATAGCACTCTCTATTTCTATGTTAGGTTCAATAATTCGTTGCAACAGCCGCATATAACTCACAAACGGTCCTCCTGATCGTGAGGTTTACTAGAGAAGTGAACAGGTTGCAATTCAGGATCAGAGATGCGTAGAATACTGTTCTTACAATCAAGGTACCTTTCTCAGCTGTGCCCATGGGCATGCCTCTCTGAACTCTAGCTTCTCAAGTACAAGACCCCTGGCCTCTGCCTGGATCAGGTCAATGTTACAAAGCTCCTTAAGATAAATGCCCAAAGGGCTCTTCACTTGTCATACATTTTAGACCTACTGTGCTCAACTCTAGCTTCTGTCAGCAAATCTAGCTCCCCAGGTAAGTGTCTGAAAGCATCCCTCTCCACAAGCTAACCTCCTGTCCAAGGCATGAAGCTTTCCACTTGCGGGCCAGGAACCCCACTGCTTTTGTGCTCTTGGTGCCCTGACTCTGCTGTGACCACTTACCTGCCTTCCCTTCCCATCTCTGACATCATGGCTTTCTTTCTCTTGGACCAAGGAGGTCCATTACACAGGGATCTTGGTGTCTGAAGATCAAGCTCTGCTCCTGGAACTTTTTAACTAATAGGAGCAATAGTCCCCATTCTGGATTCTGAGATGGTTCACTTGATACGCAACAGGATGGTAAAATTGATCCATCCCCATCTTAGAATTCTAAAAATTTACAATCACTATTAACAATCACACATAACTGAATCATATAATCCTACCAGCTTTTAAAGCTTGAAGGTAAACAAGCGGCCATCTAGCTCAGAAGCCACAAAGCCCACATGGAAGAAGCACACCTGCCTGTGTGATCACACGGTGCCGAAGGTATCAGTTATCAGGCATCAAAGAACAAAAAGATCATATCATTATGTGCTCACCTCCATGATACGATCGCTGAAGACAAATGGGTGCATAAGCAAATGTGGCAAATAAAGCTGATAGTGCCCAGCTATCAGAAGATATAGCATCTGGGGGCTTAAAGGCTTGAAGCTAAACAAGCGGTCATTTGCTCAGAAGCAACAAAGCCCAAATGGAAGAAGTACACCAGCCTGTGCGATCATGAGGTGTCAAAGGGATCAGGTTTCAGGCATCATCAGAACAAAAAATCTTACCATAGTGAATGAGGGGGTGAGTGCGGAGTAGAGACCCCAAAGCCCATTTGTAGGCCACTGGATATCCCTTTGCAGGGGGCGTCTTGGGGAAGAGACAAGCCAGTCAAGGTGTGATGTAGCAACCATGAAAAATACAACTATCCTCTAGTTCCTAAATGCTTCCACCCTCCAACCCCCCACAACTATCATGATCTGAATTCTACCTTGCAAGTCTGGCTAGACCAGAGGGTGTACACTGGTACAGATAGGAACTGGAAACACAGGGAATCCAGGGCGGATGATTCCTACAGGACCAGTGGTGTGAGTGGCGATACTGGGAGCATAGAGGGAGAGTGGTTTGGAAAGGGGAAACCAATTACATGTGACCTCCTCTCTGGGGGACGGACAATAGAAAAGTGGGTGAAGGGAGACGTCGGATAGGGAAAGATATGATAAAATAATAATTTATAAATTATCAAGGGCTCATGAGGGAAAAATGAGGAGCAGATGCCAGGGGCTTAAGTGGAGAGCAAATGTTTTGAGAATGATGAGGGCAATGAATGTACAAATGTGCTTTACACAATTGATGTATGCATGGATTGTGATAAGAGTTGTATAAGCCCCTAATAAAACGTTAAAAAAAATATCCTATGAGCATTTCCCCCCACCTTTTCTTACCCAGATCCACCAGGAAAAGAGATATACCTAATCTGCACAATCCCACCAATTATTTGGTAGAATTACAATGACTATGACAGGAAGAGCCAGCTCAAATAATTCACTGTTCCCCACTGTCCCTTCAGTCAATGTGCTACATACCGGAGAGAACCCTGAGTGCATGATATTATCAAAGACAACGCACTGGATATATTACAGCCATGAAAGTTAACTAGAGTGAAAGCTTTTCTAAAGACCTGGTCTCATTAGCAGTGTTCATTTAAAATATTTCAAAGTTTCAGTAATCATTATTATCATCAGAGGAATGCTTTTTTTATTACCCTTTGTAATAATCTGCAATCAAAGAATTAATTCCATTGATGAACCTCTAGGGACAGCATGTAGAATAAGGATTTGGGGAAGTGGGTGGGGTGGGGAGTAGAGTGGTGGTGGTGGGGTGGTGAAAGGGAGACGATGTTAAGGAGTCCAGGAAGAAAAAGAATGTTTGGAAACTGATTGTGGTAGCAATCATACAATTCTGCCTGACCTGATTGAATTATGGAATCATATATGTATTAAATCCCAATTACTAATAAATTAAAAAACAAACAAGATGAGTAAACTGACATGAATGGTTAAAACCTTGTCAGTTGAAACCCCCTCAAATACAAGTTGGGCCTGATCTTGCTGTCAATATTTTCTGTGTTTTTTCTCTCTTCATATTGTAGTTTATATCACATGTATTTTGTCATTAGAAGTAATCTTCTTGCATTTTTGTTATATGGTTTTTTTCAGTATACAAAACCCAGAATAGATGAACCTATTGAGACAGCAAGTAGAATAACAGTTCCTGGGGGGAATAATGGGGTGGGGGTAGGGGCAGAGGTAAAGGGGAACTGGTATTAAGGAATTCAAGAAGGAAGAGAATGTTTGGAAACTGATTGTGGTAGCAATTGTACAATACTGCTTGATGTGATTGAACAACAGAATGATAAGATGTCTGGATTAGCTTCTCATAAAATGGTTTTGGAAAATAAAAAAATTAATTCCATTGAAAATCAGAGAAAGTGAGCTCTTTTTCCATGCAAATGTATTTAATACATTTAATGGCGATGTGATGTGGCTTCTGTTTATCATCCAGACATTAGGAAGTGCTTTCAAGCACAATGTAAGGTGGCTGAGGGCATTACGCTGACTGTTCACCGAGCCCTTGGCCTTGCTCACAGCATGATGTGTGAATTAGAAAAGCGTAACCTACTTTCACAACAGCCTAAAGAAATGAAGCAACATTGACCCTGAGCAGGGAAATGCTCAATGTTCTTTGCCCATCCTGGTCCAGGACAAATGTGTTTAGGACGTGAGGAATTCGTGAGGAGTTCATGGTAGGGACAAGAGGACCCTGGCTGCCGATCCCAGTCTAGGTCAAGTGTGTCTTCATGGTGTTCACTAGGTGCTGTGCACGTCTTTCTTAAGGTGTCTTTGTATGGTGCTTGACGAAGCAGCCATGCCTCTCTTGTCCCAGTGACTAAGGCCAGAAACAGCCCTTTTCTTTTGTATGCAGCCCGCTGTTCGTGATTGGCACATAGTATGCCCTTAACATACATTTATCAATTGAATAGATTAAGTATTGCATGGCTTGATTTTGCCAATTTCATGTTGTTTGAGATTGATGATACTGAATGTTCCGGGAATCTCTCTTCATCTGTAAGTAGACAGGTTGCAGTAGTGGAATTCAGGTTTTGGGGGACACTTCATGTCATGTATTCCTTATCACAGAGCAGCTGACTTTGTCAATGTCACAGAAAAGGTGACTCAGTCTTTAATTAGTAACGTACATTTTCAGACTCAGTGTTGTGTTCTTCCCCTTCCTCGTTTACCTATCAGATCCTTATTAGAAGTTATCACGTCAAATTTTGCCATGAGAAAAATTAAATGGTCATTTTTATGATATTTCTTGTACGCAGAAAAATGAAATCTCTAAGAATGGAAATCATGGAAAGGGCCTAATTATTTCATATTGATATTGAATATTTAAAGGAATATGATCATTCAATTGATGTTAAAACCCTCACTGCCACGGAGTCAGTTCAATGCTGACGCCCAGGGACTGTGGACAGAGCCCCTGCGGATTTCTAAGGCTGTAAATCTTCATAGGGACCTAAAGGCGCTTCTCTCTCCCACAGAACTGTTGGTTTAGACCTTGTGGTTAGCAGCCTATAGAAAAGAGGTACCGGCCATCTAGCCCAGAAGCAACAAAGCCCACATAGAAGCAGCACACCAACATGTGTGATCATGAAGAGCCAAAGGGACCAGGCTTCAAACACCAAAGGCAGGGAGAAAAATCATATCCTCGTCAATGAGGGTGGCGTGTGATGGGGACCCAATGCCCATCTCTAGACAACTGGACATACCTTGCAGAGGGGTAGTGGGGAGATGAGTCACTTAGGGTTCAGTATAGCAATAAGGAAACCCACAACCTTCCTCTAGTTCTTAAACGCTTCCTCCCCCCAACTACCAGGACCCCAATTCTGCCTTGCAGACCTGGCTAGACCAGATGATGCACAACGGTACAGATGGGAATTGGAAACGCAGGGAATCTAGGACAGATGAACCACTCAGGACCAGGGGTGACAGTGGTGATACCAGGAGGGAAGTGGGGTGTAGAAAGGGGGAATTGATCACAGGGAGCTACATATAACCTCCTCTCTGGGGGATGGGCAACAGAAGGGTAGGTGAAGGGAGACGCCGGGCAGTGTAATATAAGATATAATAAAAATTTATAAATTATCAAGGGTGCATGGGGGAGGGAGGCAGAGGAAGGGAGGGGGAGGGGGGGGAAAGGAAAACGAGCTGATTCCGGGAACCCAAGAGCGAATCTTGGGAATAATAAGGGCAGCAAATGTACAGATGTGCTTTACACAATTGATCTATGTATTGTGATGAATTGTATCAGCCCCAATAAATTGATTTAAAAAAGAAAGAAAAGAGGTACCCCCACCAAAAAAGGGGTACCCAGAAACGCCCCCCTCCCCAAGCTATGTATTTACTTTTTTTTTTTTTAACTCTTCAAAGTTTTCTCAATTATACTTAATACATTTGTCAAATCTGCGATTCCATTCTTGGAAACATTTTCCAAACTCATCTGTTTGGATGGCTGACAGCACTTCCCTGGTTTTTTTCTTCTTCACCTCTTCTCCATCATCAAATTGCTAAACTTGCATGTCCCTCTTCATTCGCAAAAACAAAAGGAAGTCGCATGGAGTGAGGTCGGGCTCATTGTTGCTGTTGAAGTTCATTGTTGTAACCCCTGTATCTCTCCATCATTTTGAGGGCCTTCCTCTTATTTGGTGACCCTCTACCACACATGATGACCCTTCCCAGGGACCGTTCTTTCCTGATAACAGACTCAAAGCACGTGAGATGGAATGTCACCATCCTCTAAGCTTCAAGAAATGTCTGGCTGTACTTTTCCCAAGATAGATTTGTTTGTCTGTCGGTCCATGGTAGATACAATATTCTTCACTCGCCATAATGCAAGGCATCAATTCTTTGGTTTTCCTGATTTATTGTCCAGCTTTCCAAATGCATATGAGGTGACTGAAAATATCACGATTTTCATAATTTAACTGCACCTTAGTCCTCAAAGTGACATCTTGATTTTTGAAGACTTCTAATTTAATTAGCTTGTAAGTCCTAAGAAGAAGGTAAGGGTGCTGTAGCTTTTAGTTGTGTAATTACCATCTAAAGATTTTGTTTTCAATCAATAAAAATGCTCTTTGGGGGTATGCATATGTTTGGAGATGAATTCTTTGCTTCTGGCTCATATAGAGTCAAAGAAATGTTACTTATAATTCAGTATACTACGATTAATTGACTATTATTTACTAGGTACTATAAAAACAATTCTCTGTGTACTTCTAGCCCTCCTTATTAAGTAAATCCAGTAAGCCCTGTCTGGCCTTCACCCAGCCGGTGGTTCTACATTTCTGCAGCTGGATGAGGCCCGTGATCTGCACTGACAGTTTCATTTGGCACCTGAGCAGTTCTGTATGTTATCTCTGATGATCAGGTGTGGATTTGTTTGTTCTTGCCAATGAGCCCTACTTTGAAACAGTGCTGGGCTTGCCTACCTCGAAGACTAAAGCTGACCAATCAGATACACCCTGGAGATATTCAAGTTGACACACCCACGATACCACATCTCTCCATTTCACATGTTTCGTTTTTGATAGATATGAAGAGTGCTACTGAAGGGGCCATGCTGAGGCAACAGGGTTTTCACGACGTGAACAAAAGAAGGCCTTTGTTACAGGACAACAGCTGGATAAAGAAACTCCCTGAAGAAGAAAAAAAGTAAGGGGGTGAAGAAGAGGGGTTGGATGGATGGTAAAAAGTATCGTCTGAAAAGCAAATACATTTCCTCTAATATACCTAGTTGTCTGGCTTAACATTCGGGGAGGTGTATTAAGCATACATTGGTTACATTAGATTTTTCAAAAATACCTCTACCATTTTAAATATCCTACACACATAAGGGAATGTGAGTTATCGGCGAGAAAGAACAGGAGTTCACAGTTATTTCCGGAGGAGATGTTTGTGCTTACCTTATAAACTAGAGGAATCATGGTTTCTCCTGTTTCTATCAAGGTAGCAGTAATGGTAAGGAAACGATTGAAACAGGTTGACCATATCAGTCAAAAGTGGTTGTGTTCTTGTTGGGTCCCACTGGGCCGAGTGTTTCTTCATAGCAATGCCATGCTATAGGACAAGTATCCCATAGGATTTTCTAGACTGGTAGATTGCTAGATCTTTCTCCCATAGCGCTGCTGAGTGGGTTTGAACTGCCAATCTTTCATTAGTTGTCAAGCACTTAATTGTGCCAACAGGACTCCTTCTCTTTAGAAGTAACCAATAGCATGATTTCAATTTATAAATTTAGTAGTAATTTCTGTAAAATCTCTATATCACAAGTCAAATTGAATTCTTGGATATGTTTTCTGGTTATTCTAATCCTGAGGTGACATATATCTCTTTAGGATTAAAAAAAAAAAGCTCATTGCCATTGAATCAATACTTTGACTCACAGCAAGTAGCACTAAAGAACTTTGTAGCACTGCCACTTGGGGTTTCTGAGACTGTAAATCTGTTTAGAAACAGAGAGCCTCATCTTCTTACAGAGGAGTGCCTGCTAGGTTTGAACTACTGACCTTGCAGTTAGTATCCCAATTTATAATCCATTACACTACAGGGCTCCTAGATATTAGAAATTTAGTCAATGAAGAGGTGTTACTTTTTACCACCATGGAAATTTTATCTGTATAATAAAAATCATTAATTATATTACTTGTATATGGAAAAATATAGGCAGATAGCTTCCTTGCCAATAAAGATTAATAATAGACATCGGTCCAAATCAGATTTATTATGTTTTATACACACACACCTTTGCGTACATTTACTGATTTCCCTTGTGTCAGGTTTGATGCTATTGTTGTTGTTGTCAGGTTCCATCCAGTAGGCTCTGACCGTAGCGACCCTATGCACCACAGACAGATGCTTGAGCCCATTGTGGCGGCCACTGTGTCAGTTTGTCTCCTTGCCGGCCTTCCTCTTTTTCACTGTCCCTCTGCTTCACCCAGCACGACGGCCTTCTCCCGGAACTAGTCTCGCCTTTCAACGTGTCCAGAATGCGATTCTAGGTACTTGAAATGACCGCTGCTAAATATCACATCAACCATTTAAAGTAAGAATTATAGCCTTGTTTTTATAGAAATCTATGGTAAGTCTTAGAGAATTTCAGTAACTTTTCTGATGGTACACAATTAAGTGGTGGAGCTGAGATTTTAACATAGCCCACCCATCTCGTTCCCTTAGAGCATTTTCTCAATTGGGAAAAAATTTTCCCCTTGGGCAATATTTGGAAATATTTTTGGGTTGTCATGGCTCAGAATGATCCTCGCATCGCTTGGATAGAGGCAAGAGATTCTGCTGAAGCCCGAACAAACTTGATGCTGCCAAACCTCCTTCAACCCACTGGATAATCCTCACAATAAAGAATTATCCTCTCAGTAGTGCTGAGATAATCCTCACAATAAAGAATTATCCTGTCAGTAGTCAGCGTTACTCTCTATAAAACTGTGCAAATAAGAATATTTGAGAAACATATGTGCGACTCTTAAATCAATGCCTATATTAGCTTCTATTAATAAATCCTATCATTGTAAGGGTACATAGGGTGCGTAGAGAATCACACTAGCTTTGGAGTTAGTGGTGTTAAGTTCTGTCAAGTTGAGTTTGGCTCACAGAATATGGCTGAGTAGAACTGACTCATAGAGTTTTCTGGCTTTTAATCTTTATGGGAACCGATCACCAGGTCTTTCTCGTATTGAGCTGCTAGGTGGGTTCAAACTACCAACCTTTCAGTTGTAGCCAAGGCCTTAAGTGGTTTATATTGCTAGGACTCCTTTGGAGCTCATGTTATTGGACAACATTGACTTCCTTCTATGAAGCAGTAGTTATTATTTCAATCAGAACCTAATACAGTATTTCCATGTTCCCATGGTGATAAAGTGATGCCATAAATTTTGGATTGTGAATATTTACACAAATGGGTGGATCTAAGAAAGTCTAAGACAGATCAGAGTAGTTAGGCTATGTGCCAATCATGACTCCTTACAAAGGCCATGCGAAGCCAGCTTGGGTGCTATGGCAGCTGCCGAGTGAAGAAAAATTTGTTCTGATGTTTCGACCACGCCCACTGGCCCATTTTTGTTCTCTGTGATTTGACTTTTCCCTTTCAGGAAAAATTACTGCCTAGTGGCTGCCAGTCTCTCACAAGTTTCAGAATGAGATACCTGGTGAAGTGGGGTTCTTTTAGAGTCGGTGAGACATATGTTTGTTGGCATGACTTTAGTTTCACTCTTAATCTTTAAAAATATTAATTGGGTACTACAGTGTTTTTATATCACTTTAGTAAAAGTGTGACCACTAAATATTGAGTCATGCTCGTAAAGCAAAGCCACAGAAAATGTGGTCGTTCATGTTTGGTTGGGTTGACAGGAAAATGTTCCAGTATTTATTCTCTCCCTCGGCTGAAATCCAGATGCTCCACTCTGTGGAACTGTCAAGTTCATCAAATAAAAATGTTCAGGTATAATAGGCCTCAGTAAATGTAATATGGATTGGGAGAAAGTTTTTATTTCCAGCAGAAAAAAGACCTTTCGAAAGGTCTCTGAGTGGTGTAAATAGTTTGCCCTCAACTACTAACCTAAGGGTTGTTGGTTCAAACTCATCCTGGAGATATGTTTTTGTAAAGATGATAATCAAGGAAATCATATAGAGGAGTTATATGTTCTAACACATAAGGTTTCCATGAGTGAGCATCTACTCAACAGTAATGGATTAATATAAAAAAAGTAGATAGACTTTCTGTGCTCCCACACTCCGATTAATAAACAAAACCACACAACAACAGACTCATTCCATTGTTAGGATCATGATCATTTGTACAGATACTGTTTTTCCTTTTTGCTGCTCCTTCAGGTGGTGGTGACTGGTGAAAACAAACAGATACTTGTGTGCTCATGTCTGCAAGAAAGCTAATGAACCTTGCCAAAAGTTGTGAGCTATTTGCTTCTATCCTTTGTTTTGCACTTACCAAATACTGCGGTAACTCGTTAGGTGAAATACTTTGTTCTTTTCCTTGCAGAGATGAAAATTACGGTAGGGTGGTGCTCAAGCGGCATAATTCCCAAGACGCTTTGGATAGGTGGGTGTTTTTATCAGCAGAAACAGATCGATATGGCATTTTAAGAGAAGCTGTATCCAGGACAACTGAGCATTTGTGGTTGGTTTAAGGCTTCCACTGACATGCTGGCCACTTCGGAAGAGTGCTGACGTCATTATCCATAGGGTACATTCTGCGCTCCTTCTGCTGGTAGTAGTGCAATCTGCACACCTTCCCAACGGGCTTTCATAGTAATGTGACTAGATAAGAGATCTCTGAACCGTAGGGGGAGGAACCCTAACGTATACAAATAACAACTCCAGGGCTGACTTGTTTGTGAGGCAATTCTTTCTGAATATATCAGGCTGTGGGAAAAGCAAGTAAGACAGCCGATGGCAAACGATTGAGGACTGTGAATCTGCGGGGAAAGTCAGACCATCCTACCAACGCAGTGCAGCGAAGCCTCACTTCTCATTGCTGCTCATAGTCCCACTGCTAGCGACCCCGCCTTTCTCCGAAGAAGCAGCTAATGGTTTCAAACTGCCCGCCTGCTGGTCTGCAGCTCAAGGTGTAAATCAAGATTGATTCAATAGAGAAAGTTCTCTTAATCAAACTCATCTACATTCACAAACGCCATACACTTGCACCCATTAGAAGGCACACATTGTGTCTGATCTGGTAGTCTGTTTAAGTTTGTCACCAAGAGGTAATTAGCAGACAAATACAATTGTTTTGCATTGTGTAGACTTTAAAAAGTTAAGGTGACACCATGAATATGTCTATTTTGGAAGTATTTGTGACTTTCTCTAAATTTTTTTAAACCTGTTTTTAGCCACACCTGTTGCTGTCTATTTGAGTTGGATTCATGACAACCCCATAGGATAGAGCAAAGGCCTTCCACAGAGTTTCCCAGGTTGCCACATCTTTCTCCATTCTGTTCCCTCAGCAGCCATTCTGGAGCACCTGCCCGGTGCTGCCATCATATCAGGTGCTGGGAACATCAGGACACATAAAAAATGTGAAAAGGCCCCAATTTGAGGCCTTTTCACATAACTGGAGGGGGAAAATGTCAATAAGCTAAAATGATAAAATTTACTATGAAATGCTGCTATAGCGGCATGTGTAAGGGTGTTACAGGAAGAGAGAGGAGGAAGCAAGGAGAAAATTTCATCCAGAAAGGGAGGTCCTGGGTTGGTGTCATTGCTTGAAGGTGGAAGAGCAAGTATTCCAACTAACTAAAGTTCATGGTTTAGTCTCTAGAGAAATAGAAGCAGTAATATAGAATAGATAGATTGATTGATAGATGTAGGGTTAGTAATTTATAACAATATATACATATCATTATTCTGTATGATATAGATATGTGTGTGAAGAGAGAGAGAGAGACAGAGATTTACTTTAATGAATTGACTCAGGAGATGGGGGTTGTTGAATCTAAAGTTCATAGGTCAGGGAGCGCTCTGGCAACTTCTACAAGCTTGCACCCCCAAATCTATTGATTCTGGTGACAAGAAGAGTACAGAATGAAGAGTTTTGCCCAAATATCTATTGTAGTCTGGAAACAAACCACACCCTAAGGGAATTCCCTTTTCAACTGATTGGAGATTAGATTAAATTATGGAAATTCATCATATTATAATGGCATTGCATTATGGGAGTGGATTGCATTACATTACCTGGTCTTCCCTTGCCTTCCCTTGCTAATGCAACAAGTCTTGTGCTTGGCCAAACTATTGGGAACCACAGCCTAAAATTAACCCATCACAGCTGTCCAATGACACAGGGAAGGAAGAAATTCCAAAAGAGATTGGAGTTTGCAATATGTGCAAAGAGCCTGGAGAGGAACTGACAGCCAGTGGATGAAAGTAGTGAAGGTAGAGAGACCGGAAGCAGCAGGAGGCAGTGCCAGCAAAGCAGGATAGGGGGAGATCACCAAGGGGAGGAACTGAAGGGTCATTCTCATGCCCTGAGTCCCCATCAACGTTCTTTAAGCAAAGGTGGAACATAATCAGGGTTATGATTGTCAAATAATTCAGAATTGGAGTTTGCAATATGTGCAAAGAGCCTGGAGAGGAACTGACAGCCAGTGGATGAAAGTAGTGAAGGTAGAGAGACCGGAAGCAGCAGGAGGCAGTGCCAGCAAAGCAGGATAGGGGGAGATCACCAAGGGGAGGAACTGAAGGGTCATTCTCATGCCGAGTCCCCATCAACGTTCTTTAAGCAAAGGTGGAACATAATCAGGGTTATGATTGTCAAATAATTCAGAATCAGAGAGGAGGGTGTCATTAAGGAAAAGTAAAAGGAAAATAGGTAATATATCCTCCTCACTGTAGAAAGTAACTTTATACTATCCAAAATTCAAGACACTTACATCCTTTACCAGATCAAGTAAATATCGTAAATAAGGCTGATAGCACCAACAGTGTCTGCGGGAATAGTGTTACTAGTTTAGTGCCCTGAGATGCGCTCAGTACTTATTGAACCTATATGTTTTATATGTCTGCTTCAAACAATACTTTAAAGTATAAGCACCTTAACTCCAATACTCCTGGTATAATTCCCTAAATAACTTTCCCTGTATTACAAGGTTATATGAGCCATTCAAAAACAAAACAAACAAGCAAACTCACTGCCATCGGTTCAATTCTGACTCACAGTGACCTTATAGGCAGACTAGAACTGCCCTTTCAGTTTCTGCAACTATATGGGTGTAGAAAACCTTATCTTCCCCCTTTGGAGCAGCTAGTGGTTTTGAACTGTTGACCTTGTGTTTTGCATCCCAACTTGTAACTCACTACGCCACTGTGGCTCCTAGTTAAATGTGTTTCCATGTTTTATTCTCCTTTTTTTCAACCCTCTGTTCCATCAGTCTCATCAAGCTACTTCCACTGCTTTGATTATTCTGATTCCTAATCTTGAATTTCCTATCCTCTTTTCTTTCTGCTTTTTTCCTCCTCCTCCTCCTCCTCCTCCTCCTTCACGCTCACTTGCCATACTTTCCTCTCCACCCGCCCTTTCCTTTCCTTCCTCTCTTCTTTTTTCCCTTCCATATCTTTCTCTTCTGCATGCTACCTCCATCCGTTCTCTCTTCCCCCTTTCTTTTAATTGTGTCCAGCTTTCCCTGGTTCTATCCGTTCTTTTTATTCCTTTCCCTTCCTTCTGCCAAGAGCTTTCGTTTTCAAAATTGTCCATGGTGCTTAATTTTAAATAAAGAAATTTAATACTTAGCCTATTGTTCTAGTTTATGGCACTGGTAAAATTCTGGAAGCAAAGCAAAGAGAGTGAGGAGTTTCTGTTACATAAAAATCCACAACATTGATGAGAGTACATATTAGCTAGTAACTATTTTATATATTGTATTGTTGGTTTAGGTATATTCATCTCCAGTTTGCATGTATCATATTCTCATTGAAAGTGATTGGAGGCAGAGAAGAACCCTTTATTAGCATGAAGAATTAGATTTGATGTAATTTATTCTATCTATGTCAAACTTGGGAGAACTTGGGAGCTCTTTTTTTTTTCTTTTCTTGGTAACATGTGCATCTGCTACCTAAATTGGTGAATATTTTGCAAAATGCATGAAAAGTCTTATGAAGTCTGCTAATTTATTTATATTTTGATTATGTATTTGGCTACAGGAAAACCAGTGAGAGCCTTGAGCCAAAAACCAGAATGAGTCGTTACAGATCTGATGAGACGTTAGACAGGTAAGGTGTTTGGAACTATCTAAGCAGAATGCATAGCATATGGTGACTCTTATTTCTTATAAAGTTATGAGTTACTCCAATGAACCATTACATACCAAGATAGAAGTTACAGAAGGATTCAATTATTTCTTCCTCCAAAATTCACAAAATCTTGACTAGATATATTATTTCATTAGTAAATATTTTTAATGGTAGATTTACATAAGCTATTCTAAGAAAAACTAGTGTGGGTATACCTACAGTGGATGTTGGCTGGCGCCTGTGATACAATTTACTGTTGAGTGTGTAGCTATTTGTGTGACGAGGAGCAGTCATTGTTCTAGCTTGGGGTTCTTCCCTCTCTAAAGAACAAGAGCAGTTTCTGTCCACCTGCTTTCCAGAGACACTGTAAATTTAACAATGCAACTGCTTTTTTGAAAATTTAAAAATCAAAATTCATTTTAAAATTTAAGGATACAATGTCATTTTAAAATACAACTAATTTAAAGATTCAATGGATCCACCCTATGTTAAAAGACTCAGCTCATTACTTCAGAAAGTGAAACTATGTTCTCAACACTGGAGTAACCATTTGATATAGAGAATGAGTCCTTTATGTTTGTCATTAGTTTCATATTGAGGGTTAGGGATCATTTTTATAGAGAAAATTATGAAGCTTCCATTCTGGCTAAAGTGTTCATATTACAAATCACATTTTCACAATAATTTGTTAGAGATGCTTTAAAAGTGTAGGTTAAGTATAAAGTTAACATCTTTAATTGGAGCAAAAATACACTGAACACGGAGAGCAGCAATAGTTGAGTTCCTTCTCTAGTGCTAAAGATATGTTACTATTGTAGATAAAAATGGCACTGGATAGATTTTACGCAGCTATGCTGAAACTTACCATGTCTACGTGTATTATGCGCTACATTCTATGTTAGTGTTCAGTAATATAGCAAAGGTGTAGGTGTTTACACTATTAATGGGTTCTCCAAGTCAATAGCCTTAGTAGAGGGATCCCTGAAGGAACAGCCTTTCCTTTTAATTATCATTCTGATAAGCACAAGTTTGTAAAAGTAATTGCAAAGGATCTCCATCTCCACTGTAATGCATGGGCAAACAAACAAAAACCCATGCACAAACCCACTGTTGAGTTGATTCTGACGGATCACACCTTTCCTGGAGCATGCAGATGCAGTGTATATTGTCGTTTGCCATTGAGTGTGTCTCAACTCATAGGGACCCTATGTTCAAAGAAAGCAGCACTGATTCTGCACCCTCTTCACATCCATCCTCACGATGGGTGTGGCATGCCCAAATCCTCAAGGTTGAATAACTGAACTTAGAAAACTCAGGTTCGGGAGACCCTTCGGGATCTATAGTGGAAGTGCAATTTTCCTTGGGCTCTTAGGATTGTATCATTTAGGTATTTCCTGTCTCAACATTAATTCCTATTAAACATTTTTCATATGAAAAGTTGACAATAACTTAATTTCGTCTCCCTAAGAAATTGACATACACACTAGAATCTATTACTATAAATAGATTCCCTCCACATGCCTTTTGATCCCTCCCACCCTCCAGCCCCCTGACCTCCAGTGCCCTAGTGGCAAGTGAATAATAACAGCTAGAGGAAGACATTTTGACCTAATATGTGATTGTTTCAAGCAATCATAATATAGAATGTGAGGTATGACATTGGGTCTTAGTAGAAAGTATTTGGAGATAGACCTACTCCCTGTAATTTTTTGTGTGCTATATTTTAGCATTGTGATGGAAAGTCCCCCAATTGCTCTGAAACGTCATCTAGAAAATGAAAATAATTATACCTGCTTTTAAAAATTGTTATGAAAGTAGGGGAAAATATATCAAATGACTGGCAAAGAATACTAGGTTGCTATTTTTATTAGTAGATAATATTCACATAGTAGATATTCACATAGGTAATATTCACATTAGTAGATAATATTCACATAGATAATATTAGTAGACAATATTCACATAGATTCACACTGTAGCACTTTCATTGGTTTCATTTAGTTTTAACATCAAAACTCACTTTTATTTAAAACTTGAGGATATTTGATATGTTCCTTGCTCTAAACAAATTGTCATTTTCACTGTCTTAGAACAGCAACTTTCTAAGATTCTAGTTTTTCTTATGTGAGGACCCCAGAGGTGGCTATAATGTCTGAATGAGTTTTCAAGGAGAACCTGGTATCCTTTCTATGATTCGCTATGACTCAACCAGCGTCCTTTCAATGTAAACATTTGAGGATATCACAGTAGTTAGTGCACATGACGTGATCACAGCCTTTAGCTTGATGCCCACATTAGGCATGATTTTTTTTACACATGATGTCAGGAGTCTTAAAAGTTACCAACGTGTTACTCACAATGTATTGTGAACATTGTATTGAGAATATGGTGTTTGCTATATCATCCTCTCTTTTTACATTCAAACGTTAAGGGTTCCTGGCATCGTGCACTGTTAGCAGTAACTGCTTTATGGGATATTCATAATGCTTTGAATTACAAACCCAGTATATTAGTTATTAAGTAATAAAAGAAAGAAATTATTTCTACCATATAACTAAATCAAATTTTCCCCACTATTTAAAAAAAAAAAGTCAAAGTCAGGTTCCCTCTTAGCAAGAAAAGTCTATTAAAAATTCTGTATTTTATACTATTTCACAACCCCCCTGCAGTAAGGTAGGTAGTAGAAGTGGAAGGTTAGGGATAATTAGAGTTGACCTATATTAGGGAATCAACAGAAGTCCCTTGTCACACTCTTTGTCTCCAGAGGGAAACTTTGCTACATTCTAGTTTCACGAAGCTTGCAGAATGCTCCAGAAGACACAGCACCAGGAAACCCGTAGGACAATCCTTTCCTCCTGCTGGGAGGGAAAGGCGAGGGAGAGGGGCTGCAATCATAAGTTCCTGGAGCCTATTGTTGTTCGATGTCATAGCCAATACTGAGATATTAGTGTTTCTTGTCCCAGAAATACACCCACAAAGCAGTGCTTCAAGATCATTCTTCCTTGATGAGATTGGCGTGTAAAGAACTTAAAAACTTGACCGGCCACACCTGCTCTCATCTTCATGCTTGCTAAAATGATCACGTTGGAACGCATAACTAACTGTACCAATGACAGCAGGTTCATTTGCTAGGGTACAGAAGCAATTTTACAACTTCCTCACTGCCAATCTCCATGGCTTAGCACAGTAGAGTCGCTGCTTGCTTACACCGGAGTCCAGTGGGGTGGGCCAGAAGAGTGACAGGTAGAAGGCTTCTTTACTCCATGCAGTCACTCGGAGACCTCAGTTTCTTCTATGATTTAATGCTGCTATCTGTAACCCATGGACAAAAACTTCATCACGGAATGGGAACAATAACCCTAGAGGAGGAAGATGGTGGGTGGGGTGTGGAAGTGGCATACCACATTTCTGTTCACATTCTTTATTTTAGAATTCAATCTCATGGCCTCAGTCTAATTGCCAAGGAAGTTGAGAAATGTGGTCTTCCTATGTGCTCCGAAGAAAATAGAGTGGGTTTGACAAATAAATGGCATTTTCTTTACCACAAAGCACTAAAATATAGTTAAGCATTCCATTAAAAAGGAGTATAATGATTTTCAAAAGGCAAATAGAAAAGCATAATACTTTTAAAAATCAGAAGCATTCAAAAATAGTCTTTTTTGTCACAAATAGCTTTTTTAACTGTAAAATTTCCTAAACTGTTAACACTTGAAAAACAATGCTTGTTATTAGAGAAACTTTGTGTTGTGAAGTTATTCTAGTAAGAATGAGTTCAAGAAGGAATCAAATACTCTAAATGCTTACTCAGGTTTTTATTGCTTCTTTATAAAGGATCTCAGACAGAAAAGATGCTGCTGAAACACTTAAGGCCAATACCTTGGATAACCGACTAAAGAACAGGTACCAGCATCTACTAATTTGGGAAAGGCTCAAGCAAACTGTGTCTCTAAGTATTACTTACTTACT
This sequence comes from Echinops telfairi, assembly GCF_000313985.2. Taxonomy (NCBI): domain Eukaryota; kingdom Metazoa; phylum Chordata; class Mammalia; order Afrosoricida; family Tenrecidae; genus Echinops; species Echinops telfairi. The sequence goes on along the minus strand of NW_022111367.1, from coordinate 5,222,776 downwards.
TATGCTGCTCCATTCCCACTCCATGTCTTTCCTGTAACTTCTAACTCTGTGTTTTTGATACTAAAGCTCTAGAATAAAATCTCTTAGTCCTTGCTAGTATGGCAAGAGAAAAACAAAATTTTGTTGTTAGACTTAAAATAAATCAAGAGAGCCTCTAACTTCATGATATCAGTCTTGCTACATTTGTGTTTTTATTTAAATCTATCCTGATGGCAAGATTATGAAATACATTCAAGTGTATATGTCATATTCTTATTGCTAAATAAGAGTACTGTATGTATCCTACAAAAAAAAATACTAGGCTTAATTGATGCTGAATCTTTTAAAGAAAAACTGTTCCTTTGGAATCTGGTCCAAGAGATTTAAAAAAAAAACACCAAACTGGAATCACCTTATAAAATGTATTTCTTTTTCTCTTTCTCAAATTATGTTTACAATTTAATAATAAAACTTGAAATTTATGGATAACTGCAGATAAATGCAAGTATTAATTATTGCTGCTCAAACTTTTTTTTTTTAACCAGGAGCCTATCCACATTTAGATCATCAGAAGCAACAAAGTCGTATGTACTTTTCTGTCTAAAGTTACATTTTAAGATTAAAATGTATTTTAATTGTGCACACATGCTAATTTAATGGTCTAGGCTAGAAGAAGTTTGGAGGTTAAAGCTTCATTGGAATCATTCCCACAGACTAGGAGACCTGGTGGCTCACTGGTTAAGTATTCAGCTGGTAGTCAAAAGTTTGAGGGTTCAAACTTATCAGTCACCCCATAGGAGAAAGATGTCCGTCTGCTTCTCAGCTATTTACATTGGAAATGCTATGAGGCAGTTCTCTGTCCTCCAGGATCTCTGTGAATTGGAATCTTGATGGCAGCAGGTTTGACTCTGAGGAGAGACACCGAAAGGGTCTGCGAAGTTTGCAATATTTACTGTGTGGATTTTTAAAGTAAGAGTTTGCAGACCACTGCTAGAGGGGGTACCCAAATAAAACCATATTTTTATTCAAAGTATTTAAATTTTTTTTTTTTTTTACAAAACAACCTTATCACCTTCAAAGTACTCTCTATTACACTTAATACATCTGTCAATTCTGAGATTCCACTCTTGGAAACATTTTTCAAACTCATCTGTTTGGATGGCTGACAGCACTTCCCTGGATTTTTTCTTCACCTCTTCTAAGTTGTCAAATTGCTGTCCTTTCATGTCCCTCTTCATTCATGGAAACAAAAAGAGTTTGCATGGAGTGAGGTCATGTGAGTAAGGTGCGTGGGGTAAGAGAGGTATGCTGTTTGTTTGGGGTTTTTTGCCCAAAACTGGTACACTGAGATGGCTGCATGTGCAGGTGAATTGTTGTGGTGGCAAAATCAGTCCTCTGTCTGCCACAAATCAGGCCATTTTGTCACACATTGTTATGCAATCTTTTCAGAACCTCTAAATAGAAAGCTTGATTAACAATCTGACCTGGTGGAATGAACTCCAAATGTACTATCCCCCTCACATAAAACAAACAAACAAACAAAACAAATGGGCATTGTCTTCATCTTTGATTTCACTTGACGAGATTTTTGAGGTCAAGGTGACGATGGCATCTTCCATTGGCTCGATTGATGTTTGCTTTTGGGGTCATAAGCACAGCACCATGTCTCCTTACCAGTAGTGACCTTGGAATAAAGTCTGGGTTGCTTCAGAGCTGTTCTTTCAAAGCATGACATGTTTCTACTCCATGGTCATTTTCTGGTCAGTCAGAACCCAAGACACAAATTTCACAGTGACCCTTTTCATTCCCAAATCTTCTGTTAAAATTCGCTGAACCGAGCTCCAAAATAGTCCCGATAGCTTCCTCATCTCTTCACTGGTCCATCGTCAGTTGGACAGCACAAGCACACCAATTTTGTTGACATTTTCATCTGTTGTGGAAGTTGACGGAAGTCCAGAACTAGGTTTGCCATCAATCGACAAAGAAACAAGAAAACCACTCGTACACTTGAGTTTTCCCACAGCACTGTCCTTATAAGCTGTGATCAACATCACAACGGTTTCTGTGGCACTTTTCCCGAGCCAGGACACCATATTTCACAGCTGCATACCATTCTCTTAAATCAGCCATCATAAAAAATGAGGTTCAAGTAAAACTGCTTTTATGAAAAAATGTACTGTGACCAGAGAGAACCTTCCCAGGAGACACCACTAGATGCACTAACTTAGAGTGAGTTGCTGGATACTCTCCCATTAAATGAAAGCTCTGCCCAGTGGAGAATTTTTCTGTTTCTCTGGGTACCCCCTCCCATCCACACACCTGTGTGTGTAGCGTGTGTGTGAATCCCTAGCATGCCACCATAGATTTGTCTGGATTTAGACAAATCATGTTATATGATGAATTGCCTAATCATTTAATTCCTTCTATTTTAATTTGTTACATGAGAGACTGGTAATTTATAAAATAGGTCAAATTGAGGGAGATTATCTTTTTTTGTCAAACTTTTAAGCTAAGTATTTTGTGGTGTGTTGAGAACAGATGAGGAATATGAGGTAGTTGCTAGGTCTTTCAAAGTTGGAGTAGAATGACAACGTTTCACGAATGTGATTAAGTTCTTGTGCTTGAACAGGAAACCTGGTGATTTGCTCAACAGAAGCACTACCAAGACCACAGCTTCCACCTCTGCTTCGACTCCTGTGAAGAAAAAGAGGTATGTATGACGGGCTGAGTGTGTTTGCCTCTAGCGAATATTCTGATGTGCTTTGTGTGATTTCTGAACTAAAGCATTCACCAGGTCACCAGGCACGTCCTCTTCGCTCTCACTTATTCTTCAGGGTCTAGTGCTTGCATGTGGCTACTGTCCTCAAACCCCAAAATCCATTGCCACCCCACCCCCATGCTCCCCACCCCTACTGGTCTGGCATTTGGCATCCTTGTGTAAGGCACACAGTTCAGCCCTTGACTATTTGCTAAAAGTTGGCAATTCAATTCCACCCAGTGATACCTGTGAAGATCTGCTTATAATGCCGTAGCCATTGAAACCCTGTGAAGTTCTACTTTGCATGCATAAGGTCACCAGGAGTTAGAATCACCTTGAGGGACACTGTGCATTACTAAAATGTACAATGATGAGGGAAACAAATGTACAAAAGTGCTTGACACAACAGATGTATGTGTGGATTGTGAGAAGAGTTGTACAAGCCCCCGATACAATGATTTAACTATTTAAAAAATATCTATAGTCTTTTCTCCAGTTCTCTTAAAAAGTAAGCAGTTATCTTGGAGCTAATTCTGACTTGTGGCAACTCCTTGTGTCTCAGTATATAATTGTATTCACAGGATTTTCAGCGGTTTGTTTTTGGCAAGTATTTTACTAGGGCTTTCTCTATAGATGCTGTGACCCTACTTCCAAAAACAGAGCCAAAGGCTCTACATGGAGGCATTCCTGTTTGTATGCTTACTGCTGCCTCTGGTCCCTCCCCCATATGGGACTCTTGCTGAGTTCCCCTTACCTAGTAGGTGCTGTGGAATAACAAGACCTGCAAGAGCAGAAACATTCATCATGAGACCAGAAGCGATGGTGGGAATATAATGCTAGTGCATCACAGTGTAAGCAGGAACGTTTTTTGTGACCCTCTGGCTTTTGTTGGTGGTGTTTTTCCCCTTGTTGCCTCTGCCCGAATTTAGAACCAGGCCTGGTTCAATGAATATTTGATAAAGCACGGACTATCTTTGCCCTGGGGCCCTGGTCCTCTGAGAGATTAATGATTGATTCTATTTTTCTCTCCTGCAGTTAGGGTTCTGGTTGAAGTTACAGAAACTTGTGAAATGTGATTTATCTTTCTCTTGGTCCCAAATTTCACATCTTTCCAAGCCTTTGTTTATTAGAAAAAGATTCCTAAGGTCGGCAGAGGAATTTAAGGTCAGGTGGCACAATATTTGAATGCTAAACTGCTAATCTCTTAAAAGGTTTGAACTGACCCAGTCGCTCCCTGGGATAGACTTGGAAACCTGCTCCCATAAAGATTAGAGCCCAGGCAAATCTACAGGGCATTTCTATTCTATCAATGAGTTTCAATGAGTCATTGATTTGATAGAGCCCAGCTCCGGTGTAGTTCCTACCCAATGCAAGTATGGATCCTCCGGCAAGTTAGATTGTCTTCAAGACCTTGAAACCAGTGATGAGACCATGACGATTTTGAGAAGCACTTTTGATAGCTCTCACGAATCTCCTCTTTACTTTGAGTTGTAATTTGCCTTGGTTAACTCCCATCTGGTCTTAGTTTTGTCCTGCGTGCCTTAGATAGTACAGCTAAGTCAAGAATTTATAGCTTGCTCTCCGGACTTCATTGAACCTATGCTTTCTCACTGCCAATTAAAATTATATAGGGTGAAGACATTTCTCTAGTTGGAGTTATTTTTTAATCGTCTATTGCCAACCCTTTGCTAATTGCTGATGCCTTTGCTAATCTCTGTGCTGTTCACGTATATTTTCAATATCCTTACTTGTCAGGATATTCTAACACAGTTTCAAATGATTATTATTCATATTATAACATATTTCAGAAAAATGTCGACATATTATAGGGTCAAAAGAAATAGCTAGGAGTATAGGTCACTTTGTGTTCCATTTATAAAACAATGTTCATAACCTTGTTCAAAAGTAATCCCATTGTCTTTTAAACTTTCAGATCCCTTCCATCCTTCCAGGCTTTTTAAATGTTTTCTTTCTCAGATAGGTGGGCGGGATAAGCACCGTACTGATAACCGATGTCATTTCTTAACAGACAGTCCTGGTTTCCACCACCCCCTCCTGGTTTTAATGTCACCACAAGCCCAGGAACAAGAAGAAGGTAAGGGGAAGGTGTCAGATATAATTGCAGTGTAATTCGATGGATGAAGGTGTCAGATCAATTGTGGTGTGTGGAATAAATAGGAGGCGAGTTTGTGAGCATGCAGCTCTGAACTAGATGTTGCTCATTGGGAAGGAGGTCTGGGGGTTCAAGGCACCCAACAAATACTGGGTAGTAAGGAGGCGGCAGGGGTGGACAGCAGAGCTGTCCGCACAGAGCGCAGCGTGGGAATACTTGTAAAAGTCCTTGTAAACCTCACATGACTGAGGAGAGTCTATTTTTATTTTATTTTGTTGTGAGCAATAGTTGTAAGTAACATTAGAAACCATTTGGCAGGCATCTTGTGATACAATTTTCTTGCTAGAGGTAGGTTTCTGGGATGGTTCTTGCTTCTCAATGCTGAATTCATCTGGCAGAAGCACTTTTATAAATCCAAATCACTTTGATGAGGGAAAGGGAAGTTTTGGGTAATACAGTCTCAGGTAGAACAGCTCTCTCTGGAAAGCATGCAAGGCTGCACGGTGGGGGCCGTAGGGAAGTTCACATCCGAAAATGTTCGCTTTGGAGGAGTGCGTAAAACCTTGTGAGAAATGGATGGAAAGTGGAGGTCACTGAGCCTAAGCAATGCCTGAACCAAAGAGGAAGGAAGAGCTCGTGAAAGAGAGTTTGAGTGCCACCGAGAGGGTGTGAGAAAGACCACCCTCTGACCTGTCCTTCGTCTCTACCTATGCCTTCCCACCCCCACTCGAGGGGGCATGGTTGAAGGTAATGGCTGTTCTTAGTGGCTGATTCCGGGTGAATGCATGACGTATTGTTGCTGGTGCCTAGTGTGCACGTCCAGGTTGACCTTTACCTGCACCTAGGTGACCTTGGTCAGAGCATCCCCACCCTTGGATTGTCCCCATAGGTGTCTAATGTGTGCCTGATTCCTTTCCAACCCCTTTATTGTGGCGTGGCCAGCTAATTGTTGTTTAGCATAGGCATTGGTGGAGACAACCCCCTTTTCCCCTAATCTTCCTACCTATAACTAAGAATGTCAATAATTCAGTCTATCACTTATCTATTAAAGGTCTTCTTGCAAGCAATTCTAGTCATCCAAGGAGGGTCCTTGCCTTCTACCCACCAAGAAAGAGTGGGAAAGGCACAGCATTGTGACACAAACAAGCTTTGATTAGAGAAGAAACCAGCTGGTGGTCACAATAAGGGCCTAGGCAGCACACACCCTATCCCATCAAAGCTAGTGGGGTTCAGGGTTCTTATCCTTCGAGGCACAACAGGGAGGTTGTACATGTTCATTAAAATTTGGGGAAAAGATTGGGTTTTTCTGGAGTAAGATGGGCTGTGCTAATAGGCATACAAACCGGTTGTTCTCCAAGATGGGCAGGCCCCTCCTTTCGACACCGTGACACACATCCAACCTGCTTTTCCTGGCAAACTACTTGAAAGCAATGAGCAAACCCTGACTTCCTTTTCGTTCCCTGGCGTGGGCTTCAGCTCTTGCTCCCCTGCATGCTCTGGCCACCTGCACATTTGGCCTACAGGTTTTGCCTGCCTACAATCCCCTCCTGAATGATTTCTAAGATAATTCAGCAAGGAGCCCCTCGGATGATTTAGTGAGGTGTCGCTTCCCATCTCAGGCCACTACATGCCGGAGTCTGTTTTCGATTCTTCCCATAGATGTAGCCAATTTCACTTGCGCGTATTCCATCTGGAGAAGTTCACAGAAGCTGAGTTGCCTTTTGTGTTGTTGAAAAGAGGTATTTGTGATGAAGAAGTCCTTGGCCTTGCAACATGCTCTCATGTGCTCTTCGGTTTTGTTTCTATCACCAAGAACATACTTTCCAACCACTCTGGCTTTCTCTTTGTTTGCAACGATTGCATTCCAATCATCGATGATTATCCATGCATCTAGATTGAGTGTTTGATCGATGCCAGGATGAAGACGTTAGTACACCTCTGCAATTGCATCTTCACTAGCTGTGGTGGCTGGTGCACGAATTTGAATAATAGTGGTATTGTTTGGGTTTCCTTGAATGTGGACAGATAGAATCCTATCACACACAGTACTGTACTGTAAAGGCATTTTGAAATTCTCTTTTTGAAGGTCAGTCCAATTCCTTTTGATGGTGCCATTTGCAATATAATAAACCATATGATTTTATGATTCAAAATGGCCAGTACCAGTCCATTTCAGTTTAGCCTAACATACTGATTTTTATGCATTTCATTTTTTACAACTTCCAATTTCCCGAGATTTAAACTCAATACCTTCCAAGTTTCATTATTAATTGATGTGTTCAGCGGTGTCTTCTCATTTTGGGTTGTGCCCATCAGCAGATGAAGTCCTGAAGGGTATACTCCATGAACTTTATTTCATTCATGCCATTAGGTTCAACTCTACTTTGGGAAGACAGCTTTCCCTCATTTTAAAGAACTAGAGGAAAGTTGTGTGTTTCATTGGTGCTATACTGCACCCTGCCTGGCTCGTCTCTTCCTTGTGACCCTTCTGTAAAGAGATGTGCAATTGTCTACAGATGGGCTTTGGGTCTCCACCCCCCCACCCCCCCAATTCACATTGGGTATATTTTTGTTCTGGGTCTCGTATGCCTGATACCTGATCCCATCGAGACCTCGTGATCACACAGGCTGGTGGGTGTGCTTCTTCCATGTGGACTTTGTTGCTTCTGAGCTAGATGGCCACTTGTTTATCTTCAAGCCTTTAAGACCCCAGATGCTATATCTTTTGATAACTGGGTGTGTTAGTCTTGGTAGACTAGAGAAACAAATCCATGGACACACATATGTGTATAAGAAAGCAATTTATATACAAGAGCAATTGAACACCGAGGAAAACATCCCAACCCAGTCCAGATTAAGTCCTTAAGTCAAATATTAGCCCATATTTCTGATGTCAATCTCTAAAGTCCTCTTCAGACTCATGAAACACATACAATGACACCAAATGCAGAAGATCACAGGCCAGTGGGTAGAAAGTCTTTGGATCCAGTGTCATTGGAGACATCTCAGCGCTGGCAGGGGTCTCTCTGTGGCTTCTCCGGCTTCTGAGGTCTGGTTGTGTCCATGTGGCTTGTCTTCTGCAATGTCTCCCAGGGAGTAGCCAAGAGGGAGAGTGTCTTCTGTTGCCAAGGAGGAAATACCAGATTTCCCAGAATTTTCAGAAGGCCATGCCCACACAGAAGTCTCACTGGCTATCTCCAGATTGACAGCCTAGACTCCACTCCTACACTCTTAATCCTTAAATTGACACTAGATTAGGTGACTGCTACACTGGGCACCATCAGCTTTCCTCACCAAATTTCTTATCAAGGTTTCATGAGGGAGGGTAGGCATGGGAGGGCGGGGGCGGAATGAAAAGCTGATATAAAGGGGTAAGTAGAAAGAAAATGCTTTGAAAATGATGATGGCAGCAGATGTGCAAATGTGCTTGACACAATGAATGAATGTATGGATTGTGATGAGATGTAAGAGCCCCCAATAAAAGTATTTAATATTTTAAAAAAAACCTCTCTTAACAAAATCTATCTTAAATATGGTCAGCACCGACCAATGTGATGCTAAGAAAGCTTATATGGATGGTTAGTCTAATTCTTTCAACAAAGCACCAAGGATGGACAATTAAGGGTTGTTTTTTTCGTTTTTTGTTTTGATGGAGTCAGTCCTTACATGTCACTCCTCCCACTTCCCAAGGGTTCCCTATTATTCTTAAAGTAAATTCCAGATTACGTAGTAAGAGGACTCTTAGACTCTAGATTCCAATAGTCTGTTAGTTTCTGCAGCACACAAGGTAGGAACAGGAGCATCCTTGGTACTTTGTTGAAAGAATTAGACTGATAACTTACACATTAATGTCTTTGGATTCTTTATTATGCTAATATATGTTGCTAGCCCCATATAGCACAATTTAAACCAGATATTCTAGCAAAATATGAAGCTAATATATTTATAATATATTCCAGGCTATAGAGTTAAAAAACTTGATTAAATACATTTAAAAAGTAATCACAGTTTTATTTGATTTCTTTCAAGTTCAATGCTTCATGGGTCGTAACCCTTTAAGTGTCTCATGCTTGGAGGTTGTGAGATGCATGAGGTTGTTCATGGAGGCAATATGCTTTGTTAATGCATGATAGAATTTACCATATTTCCATGGTAAAAATAATCGTGCTTTGTTTTAAAGGGAGTCAGATGTTCACCCTCCAATCCCTCCAAAGCCCAATTTGCCAGCTTCTTCTCCTAACCTTCGGAGACAGGACAAAGGGTAAGAACTAGTAGTCCAGAATGTCTTGTTAAGGCAAGAAATATGGAGGGAAATGGAACTAAAGTAACTGCTTACCTTATTTATCCAAAGCGTAGATACGTGTGTATTCCCTAGAGACCTACTTGTAAAAAATTATTTTTGTAATTTTGCTTTCCAACATTTAGGTGTTTTTAAGTTTGTTTTTGAATGATGACTGCTATTACTTGCTTATGGGAATATACCTTTAAGAAAAACTGGACAAAACTCAGAAAGTGTTTGTACTCAAATATATATAGTTCATTCATCCATTGGTCCATTTGTCTATCCATCCATCCAGCTATCTATATATCTATCTAGTTTTTATTTAATCTTAGCTACATTTTTCACTAATAGCTATTTTCTGTTGAAAGATATTCTTGCTATAAGTCATCATTGACTCATGGCAGTGAGAGAGCTTAACCCCCCACTCATATTAGAAATACTTGTGTAGATTTTAAATCTTACTCTAGCTAAGGTATTTGTAATTCATTTAAGAAGTATCAGAATCTTTGAAAAGTGTCCTAATTAACTCAACTCAGAAACAGGAAAAAATAGCATTGAATCTCAATTAATCTGTAATTCGCACTTAGAAACAAATTCAGAGAGCTAAAAATCCTTCCATGTATTTCTAGTAAACCCTAATAATTTCAAACCATTTTCCACAATGCACATTGCATACTTCCATTATTATTGAGCATTAAAAAAAGCCAAACCTGGTATCTCATTGAAGATGAATTCTTTTGTCATCTTGAGGATGATTTTTGTGCACATGATCTAGAACCCAGCTATAGAAGTGTCATTCTGCTTCAGGAAGAGGATAACTCGGGTAGCTTAAGCTAGAAAGTCTTGACTGGACGGTAGACCTACATAACATTAGGTGTTCATCCTATTGGATGAAAAATCCAGATCAGAATATCCATTCTATATAGGTTCATAAGATATTGAACTTTTATCCTTAGAGAAGCGAGTAGGTTCTTTATTTCTTTAATGCGTCAAGAAAATACATCCATGCTGAATTAATTAAATATATAGATCAGAATAGAAATGTTTTGTTGGTAAAATAATTAGTCTTAAGAAAAACTTCCTAATTTTTGAACTTACATTGTTTTCCCTTTTACTCCTAGAGTATTAAGCAAATTAAATCTTACTTTGAATAGAATTTTTTAGAGGGTCTAAAATAAAGTGATTTCAGCACTGCCTAAATTTTAATCTAAAATCATCAACTCTGGAGAAATGAATTTGTTTAGATTCAAAAGCAGCTAAATTTTAGGGGTGTTGGATTAATCCATTTTTATTCTTCTAATGTCTTTCACCAGTGATCTTAAAAATAAAATTAAAGTGATTTGCATGCTTTAAACCTAAATTACTTTAATCACAGCAAGATAATTTTAATGAAAGAATATGAAAGGGAAGTGTTTCTTTTGTAATTAACACATGTCCTCAGGAGTATGAATAAAATTTCTTGAAAATATGCAAGAATGTGTAAGTAGGTCAGTCAGCTACTTAGCAAAAGAACAAAGAAAAGCATTTCATCATAAATTGGGACAGAATCTAACATCAAAATATTTAATTCTGTCAACTACAAGTTTATTCTCAATATGGGGGTGCACTTAAAATATAAACACACTTTCTCCATTATCTAAGCAAATATATATTCTGAAACATCAAGTAGGATAATTCTTTAAGAAAAAACATGCCTTTGGTCCTTAATAACAAAAAAGAATTCTCAATCATTTAAAATACTTTGTGATTATCTAAAGGGGCCAGTAGGAAAATGCTTTATTGAGGGATGGAACATAATAAAATAGAAATGTCTAGGCCTAACCAGTGGTTTATAATAGATATTAAAATTGATAGGCTAGATTGCACAATATTATTGTGAACGCTGTGGGACTTCAGATATTAGATCATTGAGTTCTGGCCAAACAAAAATAGCAGTATAAAACTGGTAATCTCAGGTAGTGCTATGATTGTAATATACTTTAATATTTTAATATAAAATTAACAGAGAAATACTTTCTTATCTAACAAGTTTTCTTTACCTTAAAAAATATAGGCAAATATGTCCCCCTAAACCAACTGTATCTATTGAAACCAACAGACCTGCTGAAAGAAGTACAAGGTATGATGAGCTATCTCTGGGTAACTACAGCAATGATAAAGTATGCTTTAATAGAAGTCTTTAAAATACAAGTAACAATTGCATAGATAAAAATAGATTTTCAACTGCCTTAAATAAATGGAAAGCCATTTTATATGAAATCTCAAAATAAAAGAAATAAAACTATGCATAACTGTATTATTTTAAAAATATAACATTATTTTTAAGAATAAAATAATAAACATTTTATTTTAGAATATATTTTTCTTTATCTTAATATATATACATTTTCATTCTTTTATTTTTATTCTAAATTTTACATTAGGAAAAAAACAAAAATGTGTTCACAAGAAAGCAAAATAAAACAAAACCCATTGAAGGTAGGAAAGCGTATTCACCCCTTTAATTTCAGCATTTGTCCCAAGGCATATCCAGAGCGCTCTGTGGAAATACAACCCTTTAATTGAATGTGTTTTACAAAAGCTTTGCCGCCTACATTTGGTTGTATAAAGCCGAGTCCACCTCGTCCTGCATCGTCAGAAATACATTCACCAGTTGTGTTGATGCCTTTGGGTAGGACCAGGCTATGCCTGGGTTTCCCTAGGGGCAGTTCTACCCTGTCCTCTAGAGTGGCGAGGAGGTGGCCTTGACTTGATGCCCACTTGAGTTGAGTTCCCTTGAAAACCTAGGAAAACAGGTACGTCACTCCATTTGATGGCCTAATTCAATGTGTTTAAAACTTAGAAACACACATCTGTGCTTCCTTGCACAGTTATTATCATTTTCATTTCCGTTTTTTGAACTTGGGAGTTGCCAAGCATGTGGAAGAAACTGTCATTATTTCAGTGAGCACTAGATGGCAGAGCAAACATCCAGATGGAATGGCAAAATGGTAGCTACGGTGGTGACTACCTTTGGAGGGTGGGGGACGGTGGTCATGTCTCTGTGTGTTGTGATATGATAAAACAGTTTTGTTAAGCTAAATAATTCTTGAATAAAACTTTATTCACTGAACACAGATACATTTTCACTCCTTCGGACTTCGCACTATTGCCATTGACATGTCTTCTTGTCCTTGTTTAAAGGAGTCTGGATCTCGATCACATTGTCCGAGTGGCCAAATCATCGCAGAGGACTGACAAAGGGTGAGAGCTCAGAGCTTTGGACTTTTTTTCTTTTCTTCTCTTTATGATTCCAAATGCTTAGCCTGTACCTTTAAAAGTTTCCAATGTTAACAAAATACCTGGTAACGCTATGATGTGAAGGAAGATAGCACCAGTGTGTGTAAATCAGGCTCCTTACTGGATGTCCGTGGTGTTTTGGATTCTCCTATGTCTCTGTTGCGTCCTCTGGAGACGTTCCTCATTCCAGTGACCTCACTTGCCCTGGCTCCAACCCTCATTCTAAATCACTAGCACTGCATTTATATTGCTGGTTTAGATCTCAGCTTGTGTTTTTCCAGCACCCTGCATTTAGGTTTTCCTAGGCTATCTTTGCTACCTGCATCACATCCATCTGATCACAATTATACTTTGACACACAAGAAGTCACCATAAGTTGAAAGTCCACTTCACAGCAGTTGGCTTTTCAAAGGCCATATTCAAATATCCTCTCAAATATTTTATTTCTCCTAACTTCTTTCATCCTAACCTTAATGAAACTTTTGAGTAGTCTTTAAGGTGGATTTGCTGAGTAGTCTTTAAGGTGGATTTGCTCTTTGACTATAAACTTTTACTCATAGCTGTTTTTTTCCCCCAAAGTGAAGAATTCGATAATCTCATCAAAATGAATAAAAGCTTGAATAGGTAAGATTTCAAGACATTTTTCTTATTACTGAACTTCACACCATGATTTCTTATATTTTTTCTGTATATGAGTATGAGAACGCAAACACTGCACAGGTCAAAAACATCTATAAATTTTGTCTAGCCCATGAAAGCAGAAATAATTCCTTGTTGCTATGAATGGTCACTAATATCTAAAGTATATTAACATATATTTTATTATCTAACTTTTTATTAAGACAGCTACATAAACAACCACATTTCTCTTCCTGAAATATGAATATATCTGTGTTCTGCCCCCATAAAGACTACAACCTAGATATCCCTATGCAAGGCAACTCTCCTCTGTCACGTGGTGTTGTTATGAGCTGAAAACCAACCCAACAGTAACAGCGAAGTCGGGCACTGAACACTTTTAACATAGATCATCACAAATATCACTTACCATCTTAGTTAACATTAGCTCTTTGAATCATTTAGCATTGCATAATTATAAATATGCTGAGGGAAAAATGAATCATTGACGTTTGTTAGAAGTGTGTCCGGTTTTGATTAAGCCTTTGTTTCTTTGAAAACTAGCATATTAAAAGGGCAGATATGAATGAGAATGAACAAATAAAGCAATTTTCTAATGAATGAATGGATATGAAGATTCTGATCCTTTTTTTATAATACCCTATTCTGACAGTTTTAGGATGAATAACTGACTATTAACAAGCCCCTTAAAATTGCTAGTTCTGAATTTCCTCAGTTAAAAGGAGCTCTGGCCTTACTTACATCAGTACTCATAGACCTTAGGACCTTCCAAAGCTGGGCAGATGTCAATGAATGAAGGATAAAGAATTTGGGGACTGAGGCTCAAAGGGAAATAAATGCTTGTGTAAGCACTCACCTACTTCTTGCCCCAGCTGACATTTGCCCCAAGGGAAAGCAAATCTAGACTAACAGGGCATTAGGCTTTTCAGGAGATCGTGAAAATTCAAGTTGTGATGTGTAGTAGCTGGATCTCATTAAAAATCAAACCACTCTGAGGTTGATCAGTCACAAAAAGGCAGATCTATATGAGACCATTCCAAACAAAACAAACTCACTTCAATCAAGTAGATATCAACTCATAGCAACCTATAGGACAGAGTAGAACTGCTCCTGTGAGTTTCTGAGACAGTAGCTCTTTATGGAAGTGGAAAGCCTGCACTTTGTTCAGCAGAGCAAAGCCACTGATAGATTTGAGCTGCTTGCCTTGAGGTTAGCAGCCCAACTCCTAACCACTAGGCCACCAGAGCTCTTTCATGGGCCCACTTCTAAGAGTTAAATCCAAGACAAAGACTTGCATGCCAAAGGAGGTACCAAGGATGGGGAAATGAAGCAACATTCTAGAAGGTTGACTTGGGTGTTAGGGAGGAAGGAGATCCGTAAGACTGAGAAGAGAAACTAGAGGAGTGGGTGGGATCCAATAGCTGGGAGGGGTGGGGGGGCACTGATGAGTGGTTTGAACTATTGAATGCAGAGTTGATGGCCTGAAATATAACCCCCACACACACCTAATTCACAATAAAAAATTAATTAAAAACACCAAAACACTTCATGAACTCAAACAGATCTGAAGACCCTTTAGAGCTTGGCATTCATCAGTTTATATCCTTTATTCTGTGTCTACTGCAAGTCACAGTTGAGTCTCTATAAAGACTTGTTTGGAATAAAGCCATTTCAAGAACCGAGACTCACCTTTCCCAACCAGTTTATTTCTTGTCTTAAATAGAAATAATTTATAAAGTTAAGGATGAGTTATTACCACTGATGAGATTTTCCCCCCTTTAAATATAACCCATTTAAAGGAATCAGGGTCTGGATGGCCTCTTCAGAACAAAGCCCAAGGCAGAGAACGAGGAGAAGAGGTATGTGCGTCTGACTCTCCTATGCAAACATTGTTTCCTAGATTGCTTGTCTTCTTTCAGACATTAGCTGTAAGGAGCTGTATCCTTTGGCATGGAAATGTACTGGCACATGGGCGTCCCAGTCTCAGTGGTGTAAATTTAGTTCAGACTTAAGTGACCACAAGGACTTCTCTCTTTCATCCAATCATAGTAAATGGGTAATTCATGACACATGTTCATTGTCTCTGACCCTTCATAATGCCACACAATTTCCCTTCAATACACAGCTTTTCACTTGCATTATTTTGTATTTAAAGAGCCAAAAGCATGGAAAATCTCATCTATGTGAACTCCTGCACAGACAAATATGGCAAAGGGTAAGATTTTATTAAAACTCCTCATTCCTGTAACTTTTGTAAATAATGGTACAAATGCATGATTAGAACAAGGGTCAGCCAGGCTGGTGAGACAGATCCTGGTACAGGGCCCGAGATGGACAGGTCTTTGGATGTTATTTCTGTCACTAACAACAATCAACTTGACATTGAGCAGTCTCTTAACCTCTGCAGATTTCTGTGTCTTCCTCTGGTAAAAAGGAAGGGTGTGTCCTAGAAGATCTTTAGCTTTGATCTTACATATAAAAATTAAGGAAGTTCAAGCAGCTGGTAAAATGGGCGATAGCCTGGTTTTAGGAACGAAATCAAATTACTCTGAGACAATTTTGGTTCTGGCAGGGCAGCCCCTCAGTTCTGACACCTTTAACTTAAAAGATCCATATCTTTTCACATGAAATCTTGCTTGAGTCCCTTGATATGTAGAAGTGGGCTTCAAAACGTTCATGGAAAAATTCCACTATCATCAAATTAATATGAAAGAGGAAAGTGTTCATTTGCATTTAGTTTTTAAAAGCTACATTGATTTAATGAACTCATAACTCAACCACTTCTTGACTTTCAAATCACTGTTCGTTTGATGAGTGTTTCAGGTTGATAGTATTCATTAAAGCTCTTTCTTATATTTAAAGGAAACAAGACTCCGATGGGCTAATTAAGCTGATTCCTAAGACAACTGAAAATATTAAGAGGTAAGACTTTTTGAGATTCCCCCCTCTCCCATTGGCATTTAAATGTACACTGGGAATTTTAGTGTTTATATTTAGGAGAATAAAGTTAAATTCAAAGTAAAACTAAGGGGTATTTTTTCTTCCCCCAAACATAGCACATTAAGCAATTCTATGCAATTGGTACTTAGAAGACTTTTTTAAAAATTTATTTTATTCTTGGGTGAAGTTTGCTATCAGGTAGATTTAGAGAAATTAAATGGTAATCTGGTATTTTTTATGCAGTGTATGTATATATATGTATGCTTTATTGAAAGATTTGTCTTACACATGAATTGTCCTGCATAGGCCAATGTCCTCTTGCTTTATAAGAAAGAGATGGGACAGATTTGAAAGGAAGTGTGTGACATGTTTACAGTGTACCAAATAATTCTAAGTGGTTTCCTTTGAATTCCTTTCTGTTGTTAACTCACTCCATGGTATCATTTGCTGGTTCTAAAACATGTCTCTGGTGTCTGCAGGCCCAGAAGGCAGTCAGTGGAAAGGCATGGTGTGCGTACTGTTGAGCTGCCTTGCACTGGCCCAGTCAGAGGCCTGGCCACCAAACCAATGCGAGACTTGCACAGGCTCACAATCAAGAGACTGAAAAGAAAGCACTGGTTTTCCTGGGTATCTGGGTGCTTTAGAGAAGGCACTGGAGGCGGTGGTTTTAAGTAGGAGCGAGCAAGACCTGGGTTTTGCCATTTGCTAGCTCTGGTCAGTAGGGCAACCAACTTATCCTTTGCTTGCTTCAGTTACAAAAACAATAAACTCACTGCCATCCAGTGGATGCCGACTCAAGTGAACCTATTGGTCAGGGCAGAACTTCCCTGTGAGTTTCCGAGACTGTAACTCTTTAAGGGAGTAGAAAGCCCCCATCTTTCACGCACTGACTGACTGGTGGTATCAAACTGCTGGCATTAGGAATTGCAGCTGAACTTGTAACCATTATGCCATCAGGGATAATAGCATATAGTAACACATCTAATTATTAGAAATAATGTTCATATGAATTATGTTTTCTTAGTATGGGAATATTGGATTTATCATGTTTTCCTATTTTATTAGAGTATTTCAAATTGTGATGTATTATTCCTCATATGTTGGTTTGTGTGTCAGATGCATGTGTGGATGCATATATGCATATAATGCATGCACATATTTGTGTGCAAATTTTCATTCTTGTATATACAGATGCATGCCTTTGTATGTATTTGAGTGTACATAGGCATGGGTTTATGTGTCCTTACATGTTTATGAACACATACATATACACCCATGCATGTGTATTCATGAGAACATTCTTAAGTTTATATGCTTGCATGTGTGTATATGGGTGAGTGCATGTGTAAGTGGATGTGCATGCGTGGGTATGTATGTGTATATGCATATGTGTGAAAGAGCTGTTTGTATGTACATGACTGTTTTATGAACGCATGCACATATATGACTGTCTGTGTGCCAGTGTTCATGAATGTCCATCTACATGGATGTGTGTATATGTGTTCATTTGTGTTATTGCAGATATATGCTACACATACATATGCATAAATAGATGTTTGCGCTTGTATATACATGAGTGCATGCATACATGGATGTATATGCTTGTATGCATGTACATTGTGTGCTTGTGTGTCTGTGGTCATCCATGGGTTTCTTGGAATCTCATAAGGTCAATAGTTGTCAATTTTTCTTTCTGAACATGAGTAAGCTCTGTATATCTTTTAAAGATAGAAATGATCTCATGTTCCTTCCTTATTAAAACCTTTCAATGTTACCCCATATCAGGTAGAATACAACTCTAATACTTGGCTGTAGCCTTTTACTTGCTCAATAAAGTCTAATCACAATGACATCCCCACTTCTTGAAAGGCTCTTTCCCCATATTGTCTTTTTCTCAGAGAAGCTTTCTGACCACTAACTATATGTTACTCCCCCCTCCTCCAGCCCTAGTATCACAGGCTCTTTTTGACCTTTTATAGCAGGGGTTCTCAACCTGTGGGTCGTGACCCCTTTAGGGGTGGAACAACTCTTTCACAAGGGTGGCCCAATTCATAGCAGTAGCAAAATTACAGTTATGAAGTAGCAATGAAAATAGTTTTATGGTTGGGGGGGTCACCACAACATGAGGAACTGTATTAAAGGTTCGTGGCATTAGGAAGGTTGAGAACCACTGTTTTATAGTATACATGTTTTATCTATTTCCTTTATAGCATATATTACTATTTGGAACTATTATATTTATTTCTATGGCTAATTGTTTATTGCCAGGATCTTCCTATCCCCAAGTCAGAACGGAAGCCTCATGGATGCTAAACGTGCATCTCCATTTCTCACTTCCCTCCTGTCCGTAAGGAGCCCTGGTGGCATAGAGGGTTAGGCATTGGGCTGCTGACAGCAAGATCAGCAGTTTGAAACCACCGGGCTGTCTAAGGGAGAAATAGGAGGTTTTTCCATAAAGATTAACAGTCTCAGAAAGCCACAGGGGCAGTTCTACCTTGCCCTATTGTGTCACTGTGAATCAATTTCATGGCAGGGGGTTTGAGGTTTGGGGGGTTGTTTTATTTATTTGTTTGTTTATGACGATCCCTGCCCTTGGAACAGACCTTGTCTTTAGCTGCCATCGAGTCGGTTCTGATCCGTAGCCACCCCGTGCACGACAGGAAGCAACGTGGTACAGTGCGGGGCTTTCTCACAGTGTTCCCATGCCTGAGCCCTTGGTGCAGCCACAGCGCCCATCCGTCCTTGAGGACCTTCTTCATTGCAGACGCCCCATCCCAGCACCAGGTCCTTCGCCAGGTTCTGGTCTCTGCTGACCAAATGTCCAGACAAGCATAAAGCTCACAAATGGCTGTACATTTCCAAACACTGCGTCAATATAAAAGAGAAGTGCATTCAAGATATTGCTTTCATTCCGTTTCAGAGAGAAAAAATCATCAGCTTATCACCTTTAGCACATTCTTCTTTATTGACCTTATGTACTTCGAAATGTAAACAATGCACTCTGTGTTGTATCTAATATCTTTAAAGAGAACAGGATCTTAACAATGTAATCAAAGTAAACTCCACAGCCAACAACTAATATTCTCAGATAGGATTTATCATATTTACCCTTCTCCTCTTCTCTGATTAATATTTAAATCTGGAAATAGACTCGGAAGAAATTTCCCCCTCTTACATCTCAAATACTTCATTTAGACAAAAATAAACAAATAGTAATCTGGGATGGAATAGTTATTCCTGTTGGGTTAATTACTCCATTATTTGCATTAAAAAGGTCCAAATGCTAGGTGGCACAATCCTTAAACAGTTGGAATTCGTCAGCTACTCGGCAAGAGCAAGATGTGCCCGTATGTTTCCATAATGACTGGCGTCTTGGAAACGTCATAGGCGCCCCACGGTCTCCTCTAGAGTGTGGTTGTTGAACTCTCCCCAGCAGTAGGTTCCTTTTGTTGTTGTTACTGCCGTTTTGCCTGGCTCTACATATTCTTGAGCATCTAGATACAAGTCCTAACCTTTCATCGATATCTGGTTGTTCTCAAAGATTTAGATTTTTGATGTTGGATAGATGCTAAGACTTTGGGGTAAAATGTCAGTAGGGCCCCAGTGTGTGGAGAACCTGGGCATGAAAACACCTTTCTGTGGGTGCTCTTTTCTCCATGTGGAATCTCCTGTAGGTCCCAGGGTATCTGTTGATGCTGTGCACATGGTAATGACATGCAAAGGTGAAGCAGAATTCTATTAAGGTCAGAAGCAGGAGTCCACCACAGGCTAACAAGACTCGGATGTGTTTTCAGTGACTGTGAATTTTTGTTAAGTCCTGGACAATAGCTTCTATTTCAAGACATTTATGATTTCTATAGTCTTTATTCTTCCTTCTGTTTGCTGCTAGCAAAACTCATAAACATTTATAGTTTTAAGTCAAAGGAGCAGATATGAAGTTGCATATCATGGATTTTTAACACGTTGGCATGTATATTATATGATGAACATGTGTTAGCGATGGTCAGTTTGATGAAACCCAAGCTCTCCCAAGTTGACTTGAAGGCCTCACAGCATGTTGGATAGCGAGATTTTAAAGTCAGGAAGAGGTATTCATGAACCTTGTAGGTAGATTTCAAAAATGTTTCAGTATGTAAATGGCAGAGGCTTCTTAAGGACAGAGCAGTCAATGAGTGCACACAGAGGCAGGATCTTAGGGTTGTGTCTGTAAGTCTGTAGGCTCCAAAAATAAGATCTTGTTTCACCAAGAGTCCATGAGTTTAAGAGATGTATAATTCCCTAAATTCCTCTTCCATAAAGATGAGGGTCTGATACCAAGGGCTCAAGTAGAAAGAACATGTTTTGAAAATGATGATGGCAACATACATGTGCTTGACACATGGATGGATGTATGGATTGTGATAAGAGCTGTACAAGCGCCCAATAAAATTATTTTTAAAAATTCCTCCTCATAATTTTCTCTATTAGTCTTCTACTCCTTGGGAAGACCTCAATGAGTACTTATGCACTTTCTGAGTTTTAATGAATACTATTGTCCACTTGGTGTTGATCTACCATTAGCTTCATCATCTCTTCTCTGTGTTAAAGGGGACAGAGCTTTGACAATCTCATCAAAGGGACCCTTGAGGTAAAAAGAGGAAACAAAGGGTGAGGATTAACTTTTACTTTTCCTCCTTTTCCTTCCCCAGCAATATATGGTGTTTATCAGAGAAAATGTGTCCCCAAAATGGGTGTTGGAATCAGAAAGTCTGAATTCTGTAATTCACTACCTGAGTGCCTTTGAGCAAGTTCCTTGACCAATTTGCAACTCTTTAGCTATAAAATGAAAATTATAAGGTCTGTTCCATTTATGCCACTTGTTATAAGAATGAAAAGGCATAATTAATATTAAATCCTTTAAAAACAAAAAATACTTTAAATGCAAAGTATTAGCAAAATAAATAGCAATATATATTTATTTACCTATATAGTTATATACTTTGTACATATGGTAAACCAATATATAGCTATATATTTAAAAATGCATATTTACATACAGTACATCTATTTTGTTAATACTGTATATTAACAATACTTCAAATATACATGTAAGTATAATATATAACTCTCTATAAATACATAGTTATAGCTGCAGCATTAGATGGAATATTTAAAAGAGCAAGTAATAATGTTGGTACTGAATTTATTATTTTTTAAATCCAAACTTGGTCCTGATTTTATGGTTTTATTTTGGAGGTAAATGAAAAACTGAGTTAATTTACCAATTGTTTTTATGGAGGGCAATATTTATACATTTTTTAATTGAGGCCACTGTGTGTTACACTAGGTTTTTTAGAGGAGCAAGACCAGTGAAGGATATATATATATATATATATATATATAAATATTTCAAGGAAATGGCTCATACAGTCATGGAGGCTGACAAGCCCCTAATCCAGTGGGTAGAGCCATGGGAACATCTCCTGATGTCTGTAGATATAGCCTAATTCATGGGGCTGCAGGGGCAGGCAAATTCAAAATGTGCAAGTCAGGCTACAGACTTCTAGTTCACATTCCAAGAACTAGATGTCAAAGGATGTTGAATCAGATCAAGAGTGAGTGACCTTTACTAGAATGTACATGTAGTAGATGCAGGCCACCTCCCCAAGGACGGTCCCCTCATATCAGATCACAAAATTGAAGATAATAGAATGATATTGAAAATCATGGCTGAGTTGACACATAAAATTAGCCATCACATTCCAGCCCTTACCAATTGGGCACTGGTGTACATCTCCTTAAAGTATACATAATCTTGAAAGAAAAGGATGGTCATACATGTGCCTAACATGATGCAACTAATATATATATATATATACACACACACACACACACACTATATATATATATAGGACTGGTGCATATATATATTAGTGTGTGTGTATATATATATATATATATATATATACACTAATATATATATGCACCAGTCCTATATATATATATAGTGTGTGTGTGTGTGTGTGTATATATATATATATATATTATATATATATAATATATATAATATATTATATATATATATACACTAATATATATATGCACCAGTCCTATTTATATCTCATATTTTATGAAAAATAATAAGATGTTAAGAATGGAAAGAAAAAATATTTACCACACACACACATAAAATAAGAAAGAGCACATAATAATTATAGTCCACATTTCTGCAATTGGTTCTGTGGTCATAGCTGGTGCTTAGAACTATTTTCCTCTCCCATACTTTCCATATTTTCTTTGTCCTCAACAAGCACTTCAGCAAAGTGAACAACCAGGTGCACTGCTTGAGGTTCTGCACATTGGGAGGATTTCCCTTTACCATTGTCCTTCAGGGAGGACCCAGACAGGATGCCATAGTGCTGCTGTTGTCCATTTGAAGTGGTACCTGCATATCATGCAGAAACATCTATAAACCAAGTATCAAGTTCACTCCCTCAGTCAATTGATCAGTAGGAACTCCCATGAGGCCAGAGGTGCAGACTGGAAGAAGGATGATACTGTGACAGGAGTGGAGACTAGAGGCATTTGGGCCACTTCTTCCTGCAGTTTCTTTGTACCTGGTGCCCAGTCTCATATACTACTTCCATTTAATGATGGGGTGCATGTCCAGTGTTATGATTTTCTGTGTTAAATAACATCTAGGTCACGATGGATAGCTCAAGCTACATGGTGATGCCCTATCAGGTCTCTAATTAGGCCTTAACAAGGCAAAAGCTGTTGCTTATCAAAAGGAGATTCGTTATCTACAGATGATAGCACAGCGTTGCTCTCAAATCCTAAGAGTCAGGGCTGTGATTCACCATATGGGGTTTTCCAAAACCCCAAACCTCATTTCTATCTCCTACTGGCCCTTCAGCAGTATTGGAGCTGCAGGATCATGTGGCCCATTTGCATAACAACCTGAACCTATCTCAGTGCCTTCTGGCAATTAGAGCCCATTCATAACCAGCTGCATTCCAAGTCACTTGATCAATAAGCGGAAATCGAATACCCAAAGGAAGCATCTTTTGCTTTAAAATGTCCAGAAGTGTACCAAGCATAGTGCCTTTATTTTAGTTATGGGTTGCTCTAGATACCGCTTATTCTTCACTGTAGAAGGGATATCTTGATATGCCCCAAGTCACTGGGCCCCTAGAAATCTAACTGTGTTAGGTACTTGAATTTTTGTTAGGTTAATTTGATCAGAGAAGGATAGAAAGGATAATAGGTTTACTGGGGAAGGGGGCTTAGCAGAGAAAGGTGGAGTAATCTTCTGAGATGGGTGAAAGTAGACGGTTTCTGTTGCAGAAGTGATTTGAAAGAATTTAGGGGCTCCATGTTTCTAACTTTTTGATCTGTTCATTTTCTGGTTAGGTTCAGAAAGAAGCAAGAATAGTTTTCAACACAATGGATGGATGGATGGGTTGTGATGAATTGTAGGAGCCCCCAACAAAATGATTTAAAAAAACAGAAAGAATCATTGTAGAGAAAGTCTGTAATGTCAGAGAAAACATTTGGAAATCCTTCATAGAATGTTGCCAGAAATATGGACTTTAAATGTGTTCTGCTAAGGCCTTAAAAGAAAATGATTGTGTGATTGGACAATAAAGAAAAGGCAATACTTTTTATATAGTAGCAAAGTACCTGTTTGGATTATTAAAAATGCTTTGTGGAAGGGAGACGTTCTAAATCTTAGGATTGGATATTTAGCTGAGGACATTTCTAAGCAAAGTCTTAAAGGTGTTGTGTCATTTCTACTTACTGCCAAAGAAAACAAAGCATAATATTTCGAAAATGTTTTTATATAATGTAAGGGCACATATCTTAAAAATTTCCAAGGACATGGCTACATGATGTTTTATTAAAGTGATTCGCCCTGTGATTCATGGATTTAAGCAACTACAAAAATCCATCAAGTTAGACTGAGAAGGACAGAGAAAGAATAAATGAAATAAAGAAATAGGTGCAAGTCTGCCTATTGGGATTCCACACTCCAGAAACAGACCCAAGGAGCTCCATCTCTTGTGCTACAAGAAGGCTGTCTAGGTTTCAAAGGGTGTAGTTAAGGCATCCGAGGTTCCGAAAGGAAATATCCTCACCAACTTGGTGCTGGTATGTGGGGCTGATATGTGGGCATTCATGAATACCAGGCAGATGGAGTCCTTTTCTAAGGTTGAAGAGGTAGTAGAAGAACAGGCCCTCAGAGGCCGGCAGGGTGGAGCTGCAAATCAGATGGACTTGGAAAATGGGACCACCCAAAGCCCAGGACCAGACTTGACTTTCCAGTGGGCCTGGGAAGCAGAGCTGGCCTTCCCCCAGAATCCAGAGGGTGGGGGACCAACACGAAGAACCCGGAGGGCAGGGCCATTCTAGCAGTAATTTCAGACGACAGAGAATCATTTCCAAACCTGGAGAGCTAATGTGACGTGTTCTGCTGGGCTTTGGGCCTGCGTGCTGTCTGGTATCCCTACTTCACCTTTAATTTATCCCATTTATAATATAAATGTTTACCTTGGAAATAGATACTTTGTAGTCTGGATTTCAGAGGTTCATAGATGAAGAAAAGTTTGCCGTCATCTGGATTATCTCTAAAGTCTCACCCATATTTGATTTAGGTGATTCAGGCTTGACGTTGATCTAAGACTTTTGAGATGATGTGATGGGGGAATGTGTTTGGCCTGAAGCAAGAACATGGCTTGGGGGAGAACTAAATGAAGGAATTTTTCAGTTTGAATTCTGTGCTTGTAAAACATATCCATAAAATAGTAAAATATGTTCGTCTCAATCATTGGGCCTGTGGTTATGATCCCATTTGGGAGCCAGTCTTTGTTATGGAATGATACAGAACAGTGCAGGATTATTAGGGAAGCTAACAAGTCAGGGTGAGAAATGAATGACTGCCCCAACCCTCATGGGGCACCAGGTTCAAGAGACAAGGACCTGGCTCTGAAAATGACAGAAAGCCTTCCCCTGAGTCTACAGGCGGAAGTCTGATTTCTAACCCTTCCATTTGTGTTATTCCTGTCATGGCCACACTGGATAAATAAAGCATACAAATAAATCAGTATTTCTCTTGAAACAGTAATAAAATTCATCTTGAGCACATCTATTTCTTATGTTGAAATGACCTGTGACTTAATTGCTTTTTTCTAACTGTGCTTTTGTTTGCTTTGTCTGTTTGTTTGTTTAAAGCCATGAAGACCTTGATAGTCCAATCAATGTGAGCCCAAGGGCAGGAGAAATTGACCAAGGGTAATATTTAATACATTTCCTTTTTGTTTCAATGTTTAAAGTGGTCATTAAACTATCATGTCTTTCCTAAATATGATGAAGATTTAGGCCAATTAAATCACAATATAATAGAGGCAACCCTTGATTAAAAAGTTCCATAGAAAGGATCTTTTTGCCTTTTCATTTGCTTGTTTGGGAATGAGAATGCGTCCAGAGCCCATAGAGATGGATTCTCGGGCCTGCCTTTGCCTCTTTCTCATGGTGCTCCTTCAGAGTAGTCGCTTTGCATTTAGACTTCAGTTTTCTAACCTTTAAAGTTAGGAACTGGACCAGATGCTCGCTTTCAGCATTAACCCGGTTATTAAGTTCCAATTAAATGATAGGTTTCCTGGGTTTAAATTCCAGCTCTACCTGCTACTAGGCAAATGGGAAACTTTGTCATTCTGTGTCTGGTTTTCCTCCTATGAAATTGAAATAATTAATTTTTTTCTATGCAATAAGATTGTTGGGAAGCTTTAAAAATTAGATAAATCACTTAAATCAGTGCTTGACATGTCTGCATTTTCTAAAAGCATTAAGTATTGCTCATTATTCTTATGCCAAGGCCAAACCTATTGGCATCAAGTTGATTCTGATTTACAGTGATCCTAGGTAAGATTTCCAAGGTTGTAAATCTGCATGGGAACCAACAGCCCCATCTTTCTCCTGCAGAGTGGTGGGTGGGTTTGAATGCACAGCCAACACTTCAGTTAACAATCTACTGTCCAACCCACAGCACCACCAGGACTCCTTTTCCAGCATTTCTCCCATCCACTACTATTGAGTTAGGGCAGAGTAAACCATTTTCTAGGGTTTCTGAAGCTGTAAATGTTTACATGAGCAGAAAGGCTCATCTCCCCCATGGAGTCACTTATTGGTTCAAACTGCTAACCTTGCAGTTAGTAGACCAACTCAGGACCCACTATGCCACCAGAGCTCCTTATGTGGTTAGAGTTAGGTCCAAATACATACAAATGTAATCACCATAAAAAAAGCTTTAAGGAAATAGAGGAAAGAACTAGGAGGCAAAGGGCATTTATAGAGGTCTAAATACAGGCATGTATATATTTAAATATATTTATATATGAGGATGGGGAAATAGATCTATATGCATATATTTATAGGTTTAGTATTAACATAGCAGATGGACATTGGGCCTCCACTCAAGTACTCCCTCAATGCAAGAATACTTTCTTCTATTAAACTGGGATTCTATGATGCTCACCTTCCCGACATGATCACTGAAGACAAAGCGGGTGCATAAGCAAAAGTGGTGAAGAAAGCTGATGGTGCTTGGCTATCAAACGATATAGCGTCTGGGGTCTTAAAGGCTTGAAGATAAACACAAGTGGCCATCTAGCTCAGAAGCAACAAAGCACAGTAGCCTGTGTGATCAGGAGATGTCAAAGGGATCAGGTATCAGGCATCAAAGAACAAAAAATCAAATCATTGTGAATAATGGGGAGTGCAGAGTTGGGACCCAAGACCCATCTGTAGGCAACTGAACATCCTCTAACAGAAGGGTTGCGGGGAGGAGACAAGCCAGTCAGGGTGCAGTGTAGCAACGATGAAACATACAACTTTCCTCTAGTTTCTAAATGCTTCCTCCCACCTCACTATCATGATCCCAATTCTACCTTCCAAATCTGGCTAGACCAGAGGATATACACTGGTACAGATAGTAACTGGAAACACAGGAAATCCAGGACAGATGATCCCTTTAGGACCGGTGCTGAGAGTGGTGATACTGGGAGGGTGAAGGGAAGGTGGGATAGTTAGGGGGAACTGATTACAAGGTTCTACATATAACCTCCTCCCTGGGGAATGGACAACAGAAAAGCAGGTGAAGGGAGATGTTGGACAGTGTAAGATATGACAAAATAATAATAACTTATAAATTATTAAGGGTTCCTGAGGGAGGGGGCAGTGGGGAGTGAGGGGGAAAATGAGGAGCTGATACCAAGGGCTCAAGTAGAAAACAAGTGTTTTGAGAATGATGATGGCAACGAATGTACAAAAGTGCTTGACACCATGGATGTATGTATGGATTGTGATGAGTTGTATGAGCCCCCAATAAAATAATTTTTAAAAACCCTTTAAGATGATCTATTTTAATGAATACTTTTAAATAAAGTATTTTATGATTGAAATTGTTTCTCAGTTTAATAAATACTTACTAGTGATGGAACTTGACTACTAATGTGGTCAATTCTTTTATGTCTTCAAGGGGACAAAGCCTGAACAAGCTCATCAAAGAAGGTCAACAAGCAAGCGGAACTGACCAAGGGTGAGCCTTTCTCCCCCGCCCCCACCCCCCTTTTCTATTTACCTGTAAAAGTAAGGTGGAATTTATTGACCCAGCGTAGATGCAACCAATGATGAACCCAAATCAACAGCTTTGTCTCTGAAAGCTGGTGTTTAAGTTCCTGTCCCAGGCTCCCTAGCTGTGGCCTTTATTTGAGGGGAGATAATTCCATAAAATACTGAAATGATTTATTATCAGCTTGGGACTTGAATTCTACACTTTAGATTTCCTTCAAAAGAGAAGGGTTTACCCATGGGAATGATACACTAAAATAATTCCTACAGCTAAACACCCTAATGGAAAGTCTTTAAATAAAGAAAAGTTCTCATTTCTTCTCCTATCATTTATTCTCTCTTGCCTAAAAAATTTCCAAAGTTGGGAAGTCAATTTTGAAGACTATACTTAGTTTATTGAAATAATAGTGAACACAAAATACGACATTTGGATTTAATAGAGAGCATTTTCTCTAAAGCGTATGTGTTAAATAAGCCAACAGATGTAATAAAGACTTGAAGCTTTTGCAGTGGAATACCAGTTTGAACCTAAGTTCAGTATAAAACTATGCGGTGAATACGAGCCTTGGCAGATGCCCTTTCAGAGCATGATGCCGCAGACTGGATCGCGGTTAGGACTGTGAGAACAATGCACATTCAAGGCAGCTTGGCTGTTCGTCATCTTGGCACAAAGCACTGTCCTGCCTCACTCTGCCCGCAGAGATGTGGTTATTGTGAATGTGCTCTGCACACCGCCCCCCCCTCCCAACCAGGGAGATTGAGTTTGTAGCAGGACTTTGATTTATTCTTTTTCCCACTCCAGTTATCCTTTTGGTACAAATTCAGGTCTGTGCTGATTTCCCTTCACCAGCCATGAATGAGCCAGGAAGACGTAATTTGCAGCCCTGGGTTGGTTTGGTTTTAGTTTGGTAAATAGGAAGGAAGAAACCCAGCTTCACTTGGACTCAGATAAAGCCGATAATGGGGATGATTTGAAACCCTGGAGTTGGTCTTATGTTGCTTTTGTTGTTAATTCTCTTTTCTCTGGAATTGATTAAAGCTTACTAATGAGGATCAATTACAAATAAAGAGGGGTCCACTTCATTAGGCACATCAGAACAATATTTTTCACCTCATTGTGGAAGAGTGTACTTTCTGATAATCAGCAGAAATGTAATGAGGTTCCTTGCCTTAGAGCATTTGCTGCTTCCAGCGAGGTGATGGACCGATAATTTGAAAATACTTTGAATAATATGTCAGTTAATAAAATTCACATTTTTCCTCTGGCTACATAAAGATTTTTATATCATTGCACATTACTATATCTTAAGCATGTTTTCATAATTTATATTTTAAATTGTGCTGGTCTGTATAAGACTCAGAAACTTTTGCAGGTGGAAGGGACCTCCCGGACTCTTAGCCCCACAGTTTGAACACATTTTGATGTTCACTAAAGCAGTTGAGCCTACCCATTTCACGAAAGAGGAAACAAAGACTGCAAGGTTAGATAATTTGATCCGTGTTAGAGAACTTAGTGGAAGATGGATAGCCGTCTGTGATTTCTTCAGCAGCAAATAATTGCTGAGCCCCTACTGCTTCACAACTTATAACTCGATATCATCAGCTGCCCCTTCAGTGTGCTTGTAGGACGTGAACACCAAAATGAGAATTCACTAGACATTTGCAGTCTTATTAGCAGTGGACAATTCTCATGGATTAAAGCTAATTATGTAGCAGGAGGTATAGAGAAAATGATGAGTTGTCATTTTACTATATTACGTTTCGGAACACTTCTGTACTGCTTATTGACTATTGACTGCATTGGCAGTGAGTTGCATTGAAAAAGAAAAAGAGACCTGGAGTAGCTACTTTAATAAACGTGACAAGCAGTAAAACTCATATTCATAGAATCCTAGGAGGAGAGATGCTGGAGATGAACAGAACCATAGAAATCAGCTAGTCCATTCTCCCCATTTCATAGGTCAGAATACTGAGGAGAGGGTCCAAAGTCTCATCGTTTTCCGTAAATTCTGCTAGCTGCCAGTTCAACTCCTGTCTGTACATCCCAGTACGCATAATTTAATTTTAAAACAAATAAAAGCTAATGAGGCACCTCTATTGGGGAGGGCTACTACCTCAGTTTCCCAAAGGATGACCAGAAAGTGTCTTTAATTTCTCTCACACAGTCACTTGGAGGATTACTACATAAAAGACCAAACAAAGCCAAACTTCATGATATATCTCAACTCACAGAGCCCCTATAGGACAGAGTAGAACTCCCCCTTATGGTTTCCAAGGTTGTACATCTGTACGGCAGACTGCCACCTCTTTCTCCCTTGCAGTCACTAGTGGTTTGGAACCACCAACCTTTTCCTTAACTGTAAGTGTTTTAACCACTGCACCACCAGTGCTCCTTCCACAGGTGACAATAACACAAATTTGCAAATCACTCAAAGTAATTTCACAGCTTTTAAACATTATTAAAGTGTTAATGCTTAAATATTCTAATGTATCCTTCAATAAATCCTTAAGCCAAAGCAAATTAAATAATATTCTCATTAAATTGAGTGTGGAAAATGTTACTCATTCTATGAATAGAATTTAGATACAGCATTTCTGTGTTTGCAAAGTCTAGAGTCCCACAACATTCTCTTTATTTGTTTTTTTTTTTCAGTTAATGAGGACACATTGCTTTATACTGTCAGTCAAGGCAATTTGGGATTGTGACGTCATCCTTGTTTCATTAGCACATGGCGTTTCATTTCAGAAGTAGTGATAGCACAAATTACACATGTATGAGGTAGATCAAAAAGTGTTCCTACTAAGATTCTAATTCATACACACCTGTTTGTTTCAAACAAGTTATGTTTGAAAAGAAAAATATGTATGAACATATCTCTGAGATCAGTGGTTGACTGCAGACAAATTCTCTCAGTAACACATTTGCCTTAGTCTCATTTACCCAAAACACACCGCCTTCCAGTTGACTCTGAGTCAGGAGACCCTGTGCAGGGTTTATGAGGCTGCAAATCTTTTTTTTTTTTTTTTTGAGGCTGCAAATCTTTACAGCAGCAGATAACCTTCTCTTTCTCCCAAGGAGTAGCTGTTAAGCTTGAACTGCCAACCTTATGCTTAGCAGTCCAAAGCTTACCCAACAACACCACCAGAGCTCCTTAAGGTGTCGTAAAAAATTGGCCAGTCATCACAGTAGTTTCTAAGGGCATTTGTTAAATCAGTTCAAGTCAAGATGGAAAGGTTAACTCAGAATTGATTTTGCAATTCCAAAGGGGTAATTTTGATAGATTTTCTCCTAGAATACAGGATGAACATAGGGACAAACTTTTGAGGAAATGAAAAACTGCATTTGTGAGAAAAAGGTCAAGAAAGTTATGTGAGGAAGTTGTTTTCTTTTATTTTTCCATCAAGACAATGCACTTGTTTATTATTTGAGGTTAGTAAGGGGTGCCCTATGAGAATTTCATTAGGAAGCCCAAGCTCATCACAATATGGCCTTGATTGCCTACATTCACAGAGTATTGAGAAAGAACATTATTTGAGTCCTTCAAGAATGCCAAATTTGCTGTCCCTATAGGTTCATCAATCCTGGGTTTCATGTTTTTTGTTTTTTCAGTATATGAGACCCAAGATTGATGAACCTATAGGGACAGCATGTAGAATAAGGGTTTCGGGGGCGGGGGGAGGGGGGTTGTAAAGTGATGGGAGTGTGTATGTAAAAGGGAGACAATGTCAAGGAGTCCAGAAAGAAAAAATAGTTTGGAAACTGAGTGTGGTACAATTGTACAATTCTGCTTTGCGTGACTGAACTATGGAATGATATGATCCATGTATTAACTCCCAATTTTTAAAAATTAAAAAAAGAATGGAGATAGAAAAAAAAAGAATGGTAAACTATAGTTTTGACAATAGTGCAAATCAAAAAGTGCAGAATTCTTTTTTTTTCTTTGTTGTTATCTTTTTTTATTTAATCATTTTATTGGGGGCTGGCTCTTATCACAATCCATACATACATCCATTGTGTCAAGCACATTTGCACATTTGTTGCCATCATCATTCTCAAAACATTTGCTTTCTACTTGTGCCCTTGGTATCGGCTCCTCATTTTCCCACTCCCTCCCTGCTCCCCCCTCCCTCAGGAACCCTTGATAATTTATAAATTATTATTATTTTGTCATATCTTACTCTGTTGACGTTTCCCTTCACCCACTTTTCTGTTGTCCATCCCCCAGGGATGAGGTTATATGTAGATCCTTGTAATCAGTTCCCCCTTTCCACCCTACCCTCCCTCCAACCTCCATTCTCAGCACTGGTCCTGAAGGGATCATTTGTCCTGGATTCCCTGTGTTTCCAGTTCCTATCTGTACCAGTGTACATCCTCTGGTCTAGCCAGACTTGTAAGGTTGACACAAATCATGTAATTGGGATCATGAGAGAGGGGGGAGAGGAGGAAGAAGCATTAAAGAAACTGGAAGAAAGTGGCACTTTTCATCATTGCTAAACTGCACTCTGACTGGCTTGTCTCCTCCCCATGACCCTTCTGTCAGGGGATGTCTACTTGCCTACAGATGGGTCTTGGGTTCCCACTCCGCACTCCCCCTCATTCACAATGATTTGATTTTTTGTTCTTTGATGCCTGATCCCTGATCCCTTCGACACCTCATGATCACACAGGCTAGTGGGCTTCTTCCGTGTGGGCTTTGCTGCTTCTGAGCTAGATGGCCCCTTGTTTACTTTCAGTCCTTTAAGACTCCAGACCCTTTATCTTTTGATAGCCGGGCACCATCAGCTTTCTTCACCACTTTTGTTTATAGGAGGTGCAGAATTCTTCAGGGAAGGATTAGACATTTGTCTTTCCCTAATGACTAGAAATTTTGAGCATCTTTTCATGCAAGAGCTTCTTGGCCATTTGTAGATCCTCTTTGGAAAAATGTCTATATTAGTCCTCTTCCCATTTAGTTTTCATTGGGTTGTTTATCTTTTTTGTTAAGTTGTAAATGTTTATGATAAACAAGATATATTTTACTGTTATTTAAGAAAAAGGATGATTGGGCGAGGGAGTGCTATTCAAGATGATAGCAAAATCAAGTTCTAGTAATCCTGTGATTTCTTGCTAAGGCCTGAGGCAGTGAATAGCATAGAATGCTGAAGAAATAATCAATTGTGGGTGGGCTGAGGAAAAAAATGGAAGAGTGCAGTTTAAGAGGGTGTAACAAGTATGATCATGAGCAACAAGGTTTTAGTCCCATTTTTAGTCATCATGAACCCACTGCTTTCAAGGTAATTCCACTCATGGTAATCCCATGTGCTGAGTGGTCTGAACTAACTCCTTAGGGTTTCCTTAACAGAAGCCAATTGCCAGACCTGTCTTTCACGACATCTCTGGGTTTGAACCAGTAATCTTTTTGTTAGTAGCCAAGAGCAAAGTGTTCATATCAATCAGGGGCCTTTTGATTACAAAGGAAAGAAAAGTCATCATGTTGACAATTTTGCTGGACCTCCTTTGTCAAACCTATGATAAGAATAACTCCAATTTTAGAACCCTTGCTATTCCCCTTTCCCTCTCGTTATTGGCTGCTCTCCTCTCCCACCTGCTCCCCTCCCATTCCCTACCCCTCAACATTTGGTCCCATCGGTGTCTCCTTGGGATTGATTATCCTGCCTATCTTTTAAAGACACCAAAAGAGAAAAAAAAAAGGAGAAAGAAAAATCATATCAATAGTTACAAGTTTAACTGCTATCCTGGCCCAGAGTCGTGTTTAATCAATTGAAATGTATCTGAGAGGAATAACTGAAAGGTGAACAATGGATAAACACGATAGTGGGGCAGGAGGAAAGAAAAAAAGAGGACAGAAGAATAAAGTAATAATTATATATATTTAGGTATAAATATAGATTTGTATATATGTAAATGTATAAAATATAAAGATTGGCTTATTAGTCTATGTATGTACATATGTGTAATTATAACAAGGAAGCAGATGGACTCTGGGCCTCAACTTAAATCTTACCTCATTACAAAAGCAGTTTGTTCTAATAATGCGGCACGGTATGATACTCACCTTCTTCAGATGATCACTGAAGACAAAATGGGTGCATAAACAAATGTGGTGAAGAAAACTGATGGTGCCTGACTATTAAATGATATAGCATGTGGGGTCTTAAAGGCTTGAAGCTAAACAAGTAGCCATCTAGCAGGGAACCAACTAAGCCCACATGGAACTAGCACACCAGCATATGTGATCTTGAGCTATTGATGGGAAAAGGTATCAAAAGGTCAAAAGCAAGTAATCAAATGGATGGAAAGGAGCATGAACAAAGTGAAGACCCAAAACCCACCTGTAAGATAATTGGACAGTCCCTCACAGAAGGGCCACATGGAGGGATGATAATCTGTGGAGCGGTATAGTAGTGATGGAGCATGTCACTATCCTCTAGTTCTTTATGGCTCTTACTATTATGGCCTTTTTTTACCTTATTAATCTTGTTAGACCAGCATATGTTCATTTGTACAACTAAGAGCACTCAATGCATGAAAACCAAGATAGATAATCCTTCAGAAAAGTAATGGGAGTAAGGATTCCCTAAGGGTATGGGAAGAGAGGGCATGAGGGTTGGGGGGGTGGGGGGGGGGGGAGGGGAAGAGAAAGCTGGCAGCAATGATGACTGTAAAACCCCACTTGAGAGGAACAAAAAACAGAATTGCCGTGAACAGATACATGGGATACATGACTAATAAGGGGAGGGGAGGGATAAAGGGAAACTGAAATCAAAGAGTTCAAGAAGAAAGAAAAAATGGATTGAAACGGGTGGTGGTAGCAGTTGTAAATTTATGCTTGATCTAATTGAAACATGGATTGCCACACTATCTGTAAGAGCTGCTAATAAAATGATTAATAAAAATAATAACAAAAAATAAAATCAGGAAAAGAATAATCCCAGATTTCTAAAAATTTACATCATTAATTGGTAAACACAGATTTAAAATGACAAGGACATTAGAAGCTTTTGGACTTTCACAATGTTAAAATATTCAAGAGTGAAAAATTCAAAACCACCAGGTGTTTGCTGTGTAATACTTAACCAGTGTTCCCTTGTAAATCAGTCCAGTCTGGCCCAGTCCAGTTTCAGTCAAGGAAACCCCATCCTTTGTACATAGGCCCCTGCAGATAGGCTCAGCCAATAAAGTGCATACAATCAGGGTAACTTTTCTTTTGATACAACATAATTTGTCCTCCCCTGGATTGGTTAGAAAATTCATTTCAAGGCTGATGTAGACAAAGCAAATATGCTTCATGTTAAATGGTAATATACCCAATCCTTTACATTTGCAGTGACTTAAACCCACATATTCTCTAATGCAAGCTGCTTTACTTTATTTTTCCCACTTAAAGGAACCAAGATCTTGATAAACTCATCAAAGTTAATCCTGAAACTCTGAGGAACAGCCAAAGGTAATAGGAACTATCTATTTTCATGTGTTTTGGCCAAGAAGAATATCTTATTTTATTGTTTCTTCAAACAGACATAACCTTAATGAGCTTATCCAAAATCCTTATAATTACTCTATTATCTTTTTATCTCTCTTCTTAAAGAAACCAAGACCTTGATAGCTTCATCAAAGTGAACCCTGCAAGTATCAGGAGCAATCAGAGGTAATCCTACACAGTCAACATTTTCATATTTTCACCTGTTGGCAGAGTGGGTTTGTTATTTTGTTTTATGGACAAACACCAACCAAAATCTATGTCACTAACCTGAATTTCTGTCTCTTTCTGCTTTAGTCAAGACTTGGACAAGCTTATTGAAGTGAAACCTTCAGCTGTCAGAAACAATAAGCGGTAAATGATCTTGTCTGATTTTCTTGAAATGTTCTCACGTTTAGATTAGAAACTTTGTTTCTTTATTTGCTTTCTTAAAGATTTTCATTTGTTTTTACAAAGGAGGGCATATTTATCACCTGCAATAAGTATCTCCTGCCAACACTGCTACACTCTTCTGAAATCAATTGTGCTGTCTTAGAATTGGTTCTGTGCTTCTGCTTTGCCCTAATGGGCTTAGTGATTATTGTTCATAGGAAATAAAATTTCAGGACTGCAATAAAAAATGAGGGGAAAAATGAACCAAATTTATGTTTTACATAAAACTCAAAACCAAACTCACAAAGTCCTGTGACTCATCATGACCCTATAGGACAGAGTAGAACTACTACTGTGGGTTTCAAAACTGTAATTATTTACAGGCGTAGAATGCTCATCTTTCTCTCACAAAGTGTCTGGTAGTTTCAAACTGCTGACCTTGTGGTTCACAATCCAATGTGTATACACTATGCCACCAGGGCTGTAGCGTATTTGAAAAGATATTGAGGGTATTCAGAAACTTAAATTCACAACTAGGGTGGGATCCCAAGCTATCGCAATAGATTTGAACCTTAAATTTCCATTTTGTATCAAGTAAATATCATTCACATATTTAGGTACCATATATACTCATGTATAAGGCAAGCTTTCCAGCACATTTTTATGCAGTTTTGTGGTAAAATTAGATTTCTTGGCTAATATTCGGGTGGGCTTATACTCGAGTATCTTTGGCCTAAATCTATTAACAGGCAAAATGTTGAAGAATATCTAATATTGGAGTCCAAATTGTTTTGCTGGCTTCAGATTTTATCATAATAAGTATATTGCTAGTGTTATTAGAAGTGGGTTCTTGTTTTTTACCAAGAAAAAAATGACTCTGGTGAGCCATAGAAACAATGCTGAAGAGCTGTGTTATGCCCTAAAAAGCTAGAGGTCAAATAACAGAAATGGCTCATCTTGCACAAGTACAGAAGGAACTTAATAGTTGGGGGTGGGGACATGAATGATTGTGGGAATTACAGTGCAATTTCTCTATTCCCACTAGATGGCGTCAAGTGCAAGGGATTCTGGGGAATGTAGGCCTCAGGATGGTGCTGGTTCTTGGTCTCTGGGGCAATACCCGTGAAAAACGGCTTAAAAGTACTTTTAAGAGAGGGAAGGAAGGCCTTACTCTTGGAGTTTCTCTGAGCTCTAGTCTCCCTCAGTTACACAAGGGATCCACTCTTGTTCTGTCTGGGCTAGCTGTCCCTACTTTTGCTCCCCAGCTTGGTTTCACGAGGAATTATAGTTTTAAAGCTCTGAGTTGAAGAAATCAAATTAATAAATAAAAAGGTAAGAGAGGAAAGAGTATACTACTCTCATTGGCCTAGGTTTGATCACTCCTATTGAAGATGTCCTATGTACAAACTTTATTTTGCTTAGTTGGTTTCTATATTTTTATCACAAGTGCATTGGGGCCTTTGAAACAAGATGGGACCAAGGCAGTTCAAAAACAATTGCTAGTTAGAGAGTAGCATTTATGAAACACACATGGTGTTGCTGAACATTTGCATATATTTAATCTTCACAATAATCCCATAAGAAAATATTTATTTATTTTGAGGAGGAAACTATAATATATGAGTAGTAAATAACATCTCAAGAAAGAAAATGTTAGATCTCTTGGGGGAGAGATATACCTTGGCCTTTGGCTCCACGTGAGAAAGAATTCACGCTGAAGCCTGGTTTGTGATCCAAGTGAGTTTTATGAGAGAAGAAGTTTTGGGTTTACACAGGCACCTGCAGGTCCCCTCACCCTGTGCAGCCTCCCCTAGCAGCTGCTCAGAAAGTCATGTGGTCAGCCCCGGGCCTTTTCAATTATTCCATGGGAAGGTGTGGCGGACGACCCTGGTCGACCCCATTGGCTGAATTCAATTTACCTGGCCTAGGTGGGCCAATTCAGGTGCAGCGCCCACCCAGGTGTACCTCCCCTTCCTGGCCGGAAACCTGAACCTCTGAGCACGCGCAGTGTACCACTCCTTCATGGGCTAGTAGTTCGGACTTCGGAGCATGCATAATGGATGCCCCAGTCCATATGCTAGCTGCCTAACAAAAACACATGCTGGATTTAATCCCAGGTGCTTCTGACTACATTGCCCTGAAGGAAAACAAAAACTTTGCGAATGAATTAGCTCAGACTCTCTTTTCCATTCTTCATATCCCCTACAGGGCTCTCTCATCTCTTTACATGCAGTAAAATAATTTCAATCAGATACATTTATTCTAGAGTAGTGTTGTTAAAATGACAGGGAGAAGAGATAGTACTTGTCACCTGCATATTTTCTACTAGTAAAATGCCTGTGGACTGTCGGTGTGGGACCTGTCATCAATAATTGTGAAGGAATGTGTTTGTTCAATATAACTATTGAATGGCATTTGTTGGGATAGACTTTTTATTGTACCAGTAGCAGGTTTAGTAGGCTTCCAATAAGGTTGGAAGTGATGAGGTTTAATAACCACATTACAACTGTAACTAATAATGGCTTTTATGTAAGGTGACCAGGTTTTAACATTGGTATAGCGGGACAAAAGCAGGACACCATTGATAAAACTCATATCCTGGCAAAATAGCCACAAGGCAGCTGAAAAACATATACCCTAGCTTGTCGTGCATTCTTTCCAAAAATCGGGACTTTTTAAAAACGCCATGGGACACAGGAAAAATTGTTAAAAATCGGGACTGTCCCACCAAAAGCGGGACGTCTGGTCACCTTACTTTTAGGTCCAGTGTCGGAGCAGTGATCGTTTTTGTTCCCTCTGCGTCCCTTCCTTTCCACCTCTTCCCCTTCCCTTTGCTAGTCCTCTGCCAAATGGGCTTTGTGGACATGACACTTTCCTCTGAGAGCTTTTTGCCTTTATTGTACTCGAAAAAGGTGAATTTTTAAGGTATATAGGTCCCATTTCGGTAATTCCTAATCAATTATCTGTAAAGAGACAAATTTTTATAATGAATATTTTGTACTTATTTGGTACTTAATTTCACATTTGCATGGACCAGGTTAAAGAGAGAGATTCAGTTATCTGTAGCCTATCAACAGCTAGACTATTAAAACTCTAAGTTACTACTCTCAAATAATTTTAATGTGTCTAGTGACATTTATGCCTTTACAATTAGCAAATACACCAAGCATCTGAAGTTCAAAAAAATGATTCATTATATTGGTGTAGTAGGTTATGAAGGGTGTTTCTAACCACAAACTCAGTGGTTTGAACCCACCAGCTACTTCATGGCAGAAATATAAGGTTTCCTACTCCTTTAATGGTTTAGTCTCAAAAACCCACAGAGGCAGTTCTATTCTGTCCTATAGGGTCAATATGATTTGGAATCCACTCAATAAAAATGAGCTTGGTGAGTTTACATGTAGTATAAGCTACCATCTTTTTAAGGTCTTCCTATTTCTAAAGCAAATGTTCCAAGTGGTACAATGGTCAGCCAGTAGCTCCATGGAGGAAAGACTTGACTGTTCTCGTAAAGATTCCAGCGTAGGAAACCCTATGGCAGAATTCCATTCTGATTTATAAGGTCAGTATGAGTCAGAATAAACTCACTTGCATACAACATTTGCTAAGCCACATGCCTCTGGGTTTTTACACTTGACCTTAGCCAAAAGGCTGAGAAATGATACCTTCTAATTTTTCCTATTGCACAAAGTAAATGTCTTACAAAATGAATTTCTTCTTTTTATTGTGTGTTTCTCAGAGTTCTGTTCAAGATGCACACCTAGGGGTAAAGATGACTCTTTCAGATGATTCATTACTCACAACCAATCAACCACATTTGATGGTTTCTAATTACCTCAAGAATTAGTCAAGCATACTTTGCCTTCTCTGCCACTACTGTTTTCTAGGTTCTAGATTATTATTGCAGCTTCTTTATGGATCTGTATGTAACCTCGGACTTCTCCTCTATTTGCCACACTATGCTGTTCTTTTTAGTAAAATCATTCAGTTGCTTCTCAATGCTATTGGACAAGAGTTATGCCCCTTTACTTGATTTCCAAAGTCCACAATATTTTGGGTTCCATGGGCCATCTTCGTCTCTCCCCTTCCCTATCACGCTCAACCCCAAAAGAGACCCATCATGTGCACAGCTCTGAATTGCACCCTCTTTTCTCCCCCTCAGTGCTGTTGCCTAGATAACGTTTAGGAATTGATAATTATTGATGATTGGAACACCAAAATTGGTAATAAGAGGGAGAAGCGCTAGTTGGAAAGCATGGTCTTGGGGATGGAAACGAAGCTGTAGATCTCTTGGTAGAATTTTGCGAGACCACCAACTTTTTCTTAGGAAATCACTGTTGTCAACAACACAAGAGCTGGTTATAACCATGGACTTCTCCAGATGGAATACACAGAAATAAAATTGAGTATATCTTGGCAAAGGATGATGGAGAAGCCCATTTATCAGCATTTAAAAATCAGGCCAGGGGCTGATTGTAAACAGACCATCAATTGCTTGTATGTAAGTTCAGGTTAAAGCTGAAGATGTCCATGAGAGCCAAATGAGGGTTGCTATGGGCGTAAACCAGCTCGATAGCACAACAACAACTCATCCTTTCAGTGTCAGCTTGCGTGCTTTCAGCTTCGTCTCTGAGAGCCCTCCCTGACCCATCATATCTGCATCAAGACTTCTCCCAGGTCTTCTCAAGTTCATGTTCCTTCCTTCCTGTACTGCTCACCTTATAGAGAAGACTCTTAAATCACCTCTATGACTACAACATCTGCAGGAGAGGGCCCAGGTCTGCCATGGGCGTTACTTTAGCCACATGTCTAGACAAATATTCTGTGAATAAAGACAGCATCGCAAACTAATCATGGTCCTATGGCAATCCATCTAAATGAAGCATATCCTCCATCTTCCAATTTTCACATTCAGCACCTCTGTGAGTAAATGTAAATTCTAAAGTTATTTGATTTCTTACGACTGGTCTCCCTGCTTAGGCCTGTGACTAACCTGCTCATAACAATCTCAATAAGCTACGATGAATTAAAACCTCTAAACTTCTTGGTCATATCTTATGTTGAAAGTACCTACATTCTTCAGTTTCTTTATAGAACTGTTATACTCCATAATGTATTGTTGTTAGATGTCATCATGGTTCTGACACATAGTGACCCCATGTGACAGACTAGAACTGTTCCATAGGGTCTTCTAGGCTGTAACATTATGAAACAGGTCACCAGAAAGACCTCTGCAGCCACTGCTGGGTTTGAACCACCAACCTTTTGGTTAACAGCCCAGTGCGTAATTAAAATATCTACCTTCAAAAGAACTTTACATACACACACACACCCATAAATGGATTCATTTTCCCACATCCATAGAATCAAAGAATTTGACCAATTATTGTACTGAATTCTGTATTCCTTTGCCAGAGACAAGTAAAATAGTTCTTTTAGACTAAAGTTCTATGCCTAAGCTTTATGTCAGGCATAAAAGTTCCTGGCATAAAAGAAATACCATAGTACATTTTTCATATGGAGACTCTTAATTTTGTAAATGTGAGCAATGCCGCAAAAGAAATTTAATATTAATCTGTGGAGAGAGAAATATATTATTGCTTTATTAATACATATGTCCCACACCCAGAGAATAGAGACATGGCAGTTAGCAGGGAGTTAGCAACTTTCTCTTATGTAGAGCTTATCCTAGGAAAAGTTGTATATAGAGAGGCATCATTTACAGGTCCCTAGAATCTCTATTTTTTTCTCTTAGTTCCCTCTGTAGTGGGCTACTATATATCTTAATGGAATATTAATTAATTAAATTACTACAATATGGATAAATGCTTATAACCAAATATTGTATGTTAGCTTTAGTCTTTCCCAAATCAACCACATCTAGTGTCATTGAGCTGAATCCCAACCCATTATAACCTATAAGATGGTGTAGAGCTGCCGCATACATTTTTTCAGGGCTATAATCATATGGATACAGACTGCACATCTTTCTTCCTCAGGGCAGCTGATAGGCTGGAGTTCCCAAACGTTTGGTGAATAGCTGCGCTACTGTACCGACAAGGGTCCTTGCTTTAAACCACAGATAACTTAATTTCTTTCTCAAACACATTGAAATCTACATTTAAAAAATTGTTTTGGGTAGCAACTACTAACAATTAGCTCATCAGCATTCCTTTATATATACAGAGAACTGGTGGTATCATTGGCATTAATTACAACTGCTCATAAATATGCAAAATTATACATTCTTTCTGTTGCCACTGTCAGAGGAAATACTCAGAATTGTCTCTTTGCTTTACCCTGCAGCATTTCATTGGGCTTCTTATAATAATCTTTTTTCACACTCTGACTCACAGCTGTTTGTCTTCTATCACAGATAAACGACACCATGTGATAGATGTCTTAATTAAGGAACAAGAATTTATTTTTACAATCTTTAACTTGAGACATTTATAGACAGTCTGAACTTTTTTTTGCTTGCATCTTCAAATCTAGTTAATGACATTCATCAGGGTGAGCAACCAAAGCAATACACATTTGTACTTTACATAACTTGAATTTCTCTACTTGGTTTTACATATTATCATAGATTAATCCTATAAAAATTCAAATCTATTTTACCAAACAATGTATGACATGGCCTAATGAATATAGAAAAAGTGCCATGAAACCATCAATAATATGATTTATTCGACAGTTCACTGTTGTG
This sequence comes from Echinops telfairi, assembly GCF_000313985.2. Taxonomy (NCBI): domain Eukaryota; kingdom Metazoa; phylum Chordata; class Mammalia; order Afrosoricida; family Tenrecidae; genus Echinops; species Echinops telfairi. Next base: position 5,180,617 of record NW_022111367.1, on the reverse strand, counting down.
TCACTTTGGTGGAAAGCTTCTTTGAAGTGTGCATCATTTCTTCGGCTGGACTCTTTAGAGAAGCAAACCCAGAGGAGGAGAAAAAGACACCCGTGAGGGGTGTTATTTCAGGCAAATGGCTGATGTAATTGTGAAGGCTGGGAAGACCCCACTCTGTGGGCCAGGTATCAGGATAGAGACGTTTCTGGACTCCTGTGACTCCAGCAATGGTCAAGCCTATAAAAGTGGGTTCGATGACTCAGGGCGCGCTGTGGACTCCCGGGACTTCAGAAACTGGCACATCCCCAAACTGACAGAGCACGTGGCAGGTCCCTGTTTCACAAAGCCAAAGAAGCTGATAAATCCTCGAATCTGGAAGTCAGATGATAGACTGAAAGTTCAAGTTCCAAGACCTGGATGCCAGATGAGGAGGAGCCAGTGGCAGGATCTACACACAGGAGTGCCTTCCCCGAGCATTTACATCTAGAGATGTACATATCCAGGTAGACCATCGCCGGGGGGAAAGGTATAGGCGGAGCAGATACAGTATCTGCAGAAATCAAGAGGAGAACGAAACCTAATTCTATTGTGAGGGCAGGAGCGGAACTGAAATTCAGGGGAAAGTCAGAGTTTGGAGCCATATGAAAAAAGAATTATGTACAATTCAAGATTAAAGGAAGACAAGTCGTGAGTGATTGCCACAAGTGGAGATAAAAGTCCATAATTGGCTTTACTGATCTTTTTCTGTTTGATGCACATTTATCTAGTAGTGGATTGAGCTGCCTTCCTTAATCTAGGATTTAGGTTGACATCTTCCCCTGAGACCCTTTGATTATCTTTCCCCAAAGATAAGTGAAGTAGTAAGAGATCTTTTTGAAAGAAGAAAAAAAAAAGGCGATTTAATTTAAACAATTCCACAAATATTTATGCAACTTCAATGTGCAAAAACAAAACACCCTGCCATTGAGTTGATGCTGACTCATTGTGAACCTCTCATTTAGGGCACAACTGCCCCTGTGGGTTCTGAGGCTCCAAACAAGAGTAGAAAGCCTCATCTTTCTTTGGCAGGGTGATTGGTGGTTTCAAACCGCAGACCTTGCAGTTATCAGACCAATGTGTAACAACTGCACCACCAAGCTTCTATCTGGAAGGTCATGTTAAACCCCTCCAAAAACACCTTATTGAATTCTATTGGTTCAAAGCAATCAGAGTTACACCAACTCTATTCCAATTCATGGGGACAAATGTTATGGAGTAGAAGAACTATTCCAGAGGGTTCTCTTAACTTTAATCTTTACTGAAGCAGATTGACAGGCCTTTAGTTTGCAAGGCATATTAGCCCCTGATAATATGACCTTATATTCAAACTATAATGAAAACCACCACCTTCTTTGAAGAGTGGCATCCTGTGCTTCCAAGTTAACAGTGGGAAAGAGTCAGTCCATGGAGCAAGAGTCTAGTGCCCCAGAGAGACGCCTCTTGGGTCTCTCTAGCTGCCAACATGTCCACTTTGGCATTCCTGGGAAACTGAATCATAGAATGCTATGCTTCTCTATTTGATTTGATTACATTATCCCCAAGTACGTATGCAGCATCATTTAAAATGTTCAAGGGAGGATCATTTAATGTTTAGGTAATGAAGATAGTAGAGTGGTCTCTGAGGCCAAAAATGTGACTATAGTAACCAGTTAGGGATTAGACTAATCGAAAACCCCATTTTTAATTTTTGTATTTGAAGGAGATGAGCTGGAAGGTATCTTTGTGGGAGATGTCTTTATACAGTCTAGTAGTTATGTTTAGGAATTCAGTTTTAAATTTTAAATCACTTAGACTGTAGAATCAAATGATTTTGATGTCTGAGCTACTTCTGAAGTTCTGTGTCTTTTTACAAACATTAATTGGTATTTTTCTATAGTAACTTACATTAAAAAATAATTTGACCTAACTTGTACATTTTCAAAAGTATGCAGGTAGTATTTTAAAACATGGCCATGAGGTGTTGTCTAATTTATATATTTTTTTATCAATTATATAATGTTAAAAAAGAGTATTATCATTCAGTTTCAATCTACAAGTAAGAATATTTTATTTATATTTTGCCTCCTTATTGGTAATTAATTTTATGAGTAGGATTCTCAATCCTGGTCCATTTAAGTCAATTCAAACTCAGAGGAACCTTAAAGGACAAAGTAGAACTGTTCCTATTGTCAACCTATAGATTTATTTAATTCCACTATTGGAAGACCACAGGCAGGGAGATCAATAGGAAGAAAAAGTAGGACAGAAATACAAATTAAAAAGTCATCCTTCAAAGCTGTGGAATCAAATAGCATTTAGTTCTATGTTGCTGCTCCAGAACTGTTACTGTATCTTCAATTAAATTCAATACAATAATTTGTCATATACTTTTCCAATTAATCCAAACTGTGACAGTTGTGCTACCAGTTTTATTTACTGTAGTTTATTTATTCTCACCACCACCTTATGAGATTAAGTGTTGTTGTCCTACTTTACTGAGCTAAATTCCAAGATGTGGGGGGAGAACTGGATCTCATTCTTCTGATTCCTAAGCAAAGCGTTCGAGTTTTTCTCATTAGTTTGGAATGAGATGAATTTGTCATGAATTCTATTGGTTCAAAGCAATCAGAGTGACATCAACTATACAAATAGCTACCCACTGCCACTGAGTTGATTTAAATATATACATAAGTAATACATAAATAACACACCAGAGGACATTGTATCTCATGAAAGAGTGTCAAATCATTAACGCAATCCCAAATTTGAGAATCAAATCTTCCTGTTCATCTTCCTCAAGCTCTCATGTAATTTGTGATTTGAAAGCCGACACGAAGTCTCTAATTAAAAATGGAAGGATTTATTTTCTCTGGGCAGGGACCATAAGCCTTTAATCGTTCACAAATTGACTTTGGGAAGTCACTTATTCTTCCTGAGCTTCGAGTATTGCTCCACATGATTTTGTGAGATTTGCCTTTTCAATTAAATCTTCCATAATTTAGTACTTAATGACAAAATTAGTATTCATTAAATGTTATCTCAGTGTAAATATAAATCACTTGTTTCTATTTAGACCTGATTTCTCTATCCTTCCGAAGAAATTGTCCTTTATGTCTCGCTCTCTCAAAACACAATCCATGATCTCGTAATTGAGTTTATAGATCAAATAGTTCAAACAGTTTGAGATTTCCAGTTGCCCCTATCTTTATAGACTACCAATAATGACTTGTATTAAAAAAATCATCTACTGATTGTTTTTATTTTTAATATTTGTTCATTTTCTGAACTTTTGTAGCTAGATTTATTGATCCTTCTTTGTGTGTATATATATTTGCTTTCTTTCCCTATAGAGACCAGGACCTGGAAAATTTCATTAAAGTGAATTCCAATATGTCTCAAAATAAGAATGGAAGGTAAGATTTATTCTAATTTGCTTTCTTTCTTATAAATTCCATGTGAACTTGTATAAATTAAATATCCTTAGAAGTTTTTCTGGAGGTAGAATTGCATTACAATATTTCTTTATAGACACCATCTAAATACAAAGAACAATAGTATAGAGTACTACTAAGTACTACTGAGTTAATAGGGAAAAATATCAAAATTCTAATTCTGTTAGAATTTCCGATGCAGCTCCTGCTGTTCTATTCTGAGTGTAAAGGGTATCATAGAAATATAGTCCCCCCTTTACGTGGCGATGAAGATGTACCTTTAGTTGCTGTGGTGTGGTAGGTTTTCAGCTATAAGGACCTCTGGGAATACCCAGCACTGGAGAAAGGCACAGATTCACCACAGCTACAACACAGCACTTTATTTTGAAATTTCTTTGTACAACAGATAGAATAGCTTTTTAAAAAACCAGTAAATCTAAATACTAGAAGTGAGTAATACTATACTGTTACTAATTTTTATACCATGGTGATGTAAAATGTTAGCGTAAGGGGAGACTGGTTTACTATCAATATTATACTTGCAGTATATTTACAAATCCAAGATACTCCAAATAAATGATTTATTTAGAACAAACAAAAACCCCATCATACTCAAAACCTACTTGAAAGGGGAAAAATCCATTAAACTTGTTGCATTCTACAAAGTTATTTGTTAGTATTTGCTTTTTATTCACAATTGTAAAAATGAAACTTTTCCTGAATTCATTGTCATAGATCTCATTATAAACACAGCGAGAAACTGGCACTGTTTGCAGTTTATTTCCGCTTCTGTTTGCGATTTTGTAAACTGGCAATGTTTAGTGTTATACTGATGAGCACAAAGCAAACCTATTTCAAACTCCTAGACAGCTTCTACCCTTTGAAGCTAGCCACTGGTTAAAGTTGCATTTTATATAGTGTAACAGAGGATTTGAGTATCTACAATCAATTACCAGGGAAGCTATTTGTGGAATTACACATTCTAATAATCAAATTAATCTAATCTTATAGTAATATTAACTCCACCTTTTATTACTTAGTATTACTTTAATTCAGCTGTTGGTTTTGTGAAACAGCTATCTTAAGACCAGAAGATAATTTTCTATATTCCATAGATAATACATAAACAGATACTTTCTTCTTCTTTAAGAGCTACCTACAAATGGAAATAATAACCTATTTGAGAAGGATAAAGCTCCATCAGGATCTAAGTTTCCCTTTAGATTATCATGATCACCTCTAACAGAGTTTACTAGCATGAAAGAGGAACAGGCACTGACATTTTCAGTGCTCTTCTGTAAGAATTTCCTCTGCTCCGTAGGGAAAAGCTACATAGGCCTACATGTTAACATGACATCCTTAGATTTACTCAGACCTACGTCAGAGTTCTTCTGCTGTCTTCAAGGTATTGCCTTCTATTACTAACAAAATGGAAAGTGGAAATTCTTAAAGCAACCCCCCATCATTTTCATTGAATTGATAAACTTGCTAAGTTATGTCACAAGGAAATACTTCTAAACTGACACTGCTGATGTGACAACTTTACTAGAACTTATTTCAGTTACTTTCCTCCCTTGATAGAAAAGTATTCTATCCTAGAGTTAATGTGGCATAAAGCTATACTGTAATCTTAAGAGTAAGATAATGATTCTATGGAAGAGGGCATAAAATAGTATAAATATTCTGTATTTACCACTGCAGAATCCATTCTAGCACGTCCAGGTTTATTGTATGTCAAACCATGTAAATTGAGCAAAAGTTTAATAAAATGAAGACATTCTAAGTAGTCTTAATTTTCAGCATCAAATATTTGTGTTTGCTTTTTCCAAGTAAAATGGACAAGCTAGTGGACAATTAGGCAACCCATCACTGGAACCACTGCCTGTTCTTATGCAACAAGGCCCAATCTCAGATACCAGGTTAATCACAAAACAAAGGACAGGAGTGCTCACCTTTAGTTTTTAAATAACACTCAATGCCACTCCCCAGCTCCCACCCCCCTATTTTTGAGACAAAGAGATTTCCAATTAGATCAAGGGTTGTTGTAAACAGTTTTATAAGCAGGTGGGACATTAACAAGATGTTCTTTGCATTGAATCTGAAAGTATAAGCTATATAAATAAAATGTGGTTTTTCCTTAAAAGTTTGCACACTTGGTAAAACTATTTTTAAAAGAGAAATGATATTTTGCGTTACTCTACACCCTCCAAAGGAGAGAATAAAACAAAGCATCGTAAGCATGGTAATTATACTTAGTAACAATGCTTGGGAAGGGAATTCTTATAAAATTATGTTTAAAAGGACTCACTCACTCGCTGCCATTGAGTTAATTTCAACTCACAGTGACCTATCAAACAGACCTGTTATACCACAATTTCCCCAGGCAACTAGCCACTGCCCTGGAGTAGATTCCAGCCCTCTCAAAGGCCCCATTAAACGAGTAAGGCTCTCCATTGCTATTGCTATGCTCTAGAAAGCAGGAATGTGATGTGGATGCTGGTGAGTTGATTTCAACTCCAAACAGCCCTTAAAATAGTGTGGAATTGACTGTAAGATTTTCAAGGCCCGAAGAAATTGTCACATCTTTCTCCTGCCGAGTGGTTGGTGAGTACTTTAATCACTGGACCACCAGGACTCCTTTGACCTTCTGGAGGTCACAGGCTGTCATGACTATGAATTAAAGCCCAGTTTGGGGTTGAGCTTTATGAAAACATTTGTCAAATATGAAAGGGGCATCAGGAAAATAGACACTAAAATACAGTACAAAACTATTCAGAGTCATCTTTGAACTCTACAGCAGCTTTCCTGAGTGACCAATTTTCATCGTCATACCTGCAAGTAGAAGAAGACAGTGACGTTAAGGACAAAATGGGAGACGTAAAATAAAGCAAATTTGCAAACTGGATTGATATAACAATTTTAATATTTATATTTCAAAAATATAGAAGATACTATAGCATAGTTTTGCATTATATTAGATGGCAGTCCTATGGCTTTTCTTATAGGTACAAGTCAATCTTAAAAATTGTTTTGATTGCAGCTCCACTATGGGAACCAGTCCTGCAGGACCCAAGGATACAGTTGTGTACACGAGGACATATGTGGAGAATAGGTACTAGAACTCTACTTAGAATATTTTATTGTATTTTCAAAATAAATTTGAAATGATCTATGTTTTAAAATATACACTGTTATTTTGAGATATGTTTTTTTACCAACCGAAAACCATTTAAAGGGATATTGAGTCCTGGGTTTATAATTCTTTATAATGCTTCCAGTATTAAACAGTTGATAAATAATCGAGTAAATAACCTCTCAAGGTAGCACATGCACGAGTAACAGGATTGCTGGTGCTATCTACGTCAGGTAGATTCCGACTTTGAGTGAGTCCACAGGACAGACTAGAAGTGTCCCGTAGGGTTTTCTAGGCTGTAATCTTTCCAGGAATAGACCATCAGGCTGCTCCATGGGAGAGAGACGTGGCAGTATGCTCTGTAACGATTATGGCCCTGGACACCCGGTGGTAGTTCTCCTCTCTCCTATGGGGCCACTATGATGCAGAATCCACTCAACAGCAATGAGCTTGCTTTATTGGTTCTTCTTAGTTACGACATTGAAACCTTTGGGAGGCAGAACTTGACAAGACTCTCGTGTTTTTCAAGTTTTCCACCTTTGACAGGGTACTGTCACCAATCTTCCATCACTCTTTAGTGGATAATAGTGGCATTTTCCTTCTCTGACAGGTTTCTACCTTTCATAGGTTTTGGCTTCCGCAGGTTTTACTTAGCAAGAGTTAACTGCGAGAAAATGCCATGGAGGGCATATAAATGTGCATGGGCATAGCAGGTAGCTTTTGTCTCAAAGAGAAAGTATTCAAGAATCCTTTTGTGGAGAAAGGGCCTGAGGAAGTTCCAGGAAATTCACAATAATATTTTTTCACAAGATGAACAAACTTCCAAAAGGGGCTCCTAAAACCCATGTATAATTTTCTTTGTAAAATACAACCTTAACATTGATTTGTTTTTTTCTTAATATAATTAGCACTTTTGCCATGTTCAGGGCTGATCCTTGTTTCTTTTAATTAAACTGTACATTAAAAATCTTCAGAGTAAAATTTAAAATATCAACTAATTACTAAGTCTGAAAGAACTTGTTAAATAGATAAGTAGTACCAAAATAATATTACAGTGAAAGCAAGAGACCAAATATTGGCAGATAGATTAAAATGAATGTATGTTTTGCTTTTTAAACAAGTCAATGTCATAAGAGCCAAAACGCATGAAAAATTGTTTTTTTAGACTTACAAATATTCTATTACCATGATAGTTCATTAAAAATGTACTGAATAAAGGAATTATAAGTTGATTTAGGAAAGTGTCAAGAATTAAATATGCATAAATTATTTAACTATCATTGCTATCTTATATTCTTTTAATTCTATTTTTACTATTTTTTAAACTATAGTTTAAATGTTTCCCAAATAAAATCATGATCATGCTGCATATAATTATATAGAACCAAACCACTCTCATGGGGTCAATTCTAACTCAGAACCCCTTTAGGACTGAGTAGAACTCCCCCATCGTGTTTCCAAGGCTTTAAACTTTTATTAAAGGAGCCATCTTATTCCCACACATCACTGGTGGGTTTGAACCACTGATTTTCCGGTCAGCAGCCAACCGCTTGAATCATGTGCTTCCAGGGCTCCTTATTTTATAGAACCCAAACTTAAAGCTCACTGCCATCCGTTCAATTCAGACTCATGGTGACCCATAGGACAGGGTAGAACTGCCCCTGTAGGTTTCTGAGACTGTCATTCTTTACAAGAGTAGGAGGCCACCTCTTCCTCTCTTCGTGTTGTTCTTGTTAGGTTCTGACTTATATGGACCCTTTGAACGACAGAAGGAAACACTGCCCAATTCTGCGCCATCCTCACACTTGTTCCTGTGCTTGAGCTCATTGTTGCAGCCACGGTGTCCGTCCATCTCCTTGAGCACCTTCCTCGTTCTCTCTGCCCCTCTACCAAGCATGAAGTCCTTCACCAAGGACTATTCTCGCTGGACAAAATGTCCAAACCTAATGCGATGAAGTCTCACCATTTTGCCTCTAAGGAGCATTCCGGTTGTATTTCTTCCAAGACAGATTTGTTTATTCTTTTGGTTGCTCAGGATACTTTCCATATTCTTCACCACCAGCATTATTCAAATGCATCTACTCCTCGCTATTCTTCCTAATTAATTGTCCAAATTTCACATGCATATGAAGAGATGGAAAAATACCATAGCTTGTGCCACCCTAGTCCTCAGAATAACATCCTTGCTTTGGAACACTTCAAAGAAGTCTTTTGCAGCTTATTTATCTAATACACTGCATCTTTTGACCTCTTGACTGCTGTTTCCATGCATATTGATTGTGGATCCAAGCAAGAATTAATCCTTCAGAGCTTTCATCTTTTCTCCATTTATAGTGATGTCCTATATTGTTCTTGTGGTCATATTATTAGTCCAGTTGTGAGGATATTGGTGGGCTTTACATGGGGTTGCAAGCTATACTGAAGGCTACAGTTCTTGGTCTCTATCAGCAAGTGTTTCAAGTCCTCCTCACTTTCAGCAAGAAAAGTTGTGTCGTTTGCATATGTCAGGTTGTGAATAATCATTTCTGCAATCCTGATGCCTCATTTTTCTTCATCTAATTCTGCTTCTCAGATCATGTGCTCAGCATGCAGACTGAACAAATACAGTGAAAGGGTACCACCCTGACAGACATCTTTCCTGATTTTAAATAATGCAGTGTTCCCTTGTTCTGCCCACACAGCTACCTCCTGCTCCATGTATAAGTTCCGCATGAGCACAAGGGAGTGTTCTGGAATGATCCATTAAGTAGGACTGTAACTCTCAAAAGGTGGTCTCCTGGAGCAGCAGCATCAGGATCAACTGCAAACTTATCAGAAATGGACATTCTGTTCCAAACACACTGAATCAGAAACTGCATTTGAGGCCAATGTGTATTTTCATAAGCCCTCTAGGAGATTCTAAGCAACACTGGTGGTGCCATGGTGAAGCACGAAGTTGGTGGTACTCTCAGGAAAGAAAAAGAAAACTGGCAATGCGTTCCCACAAGAAGTACAGGCCAGGAAACGCTCTGGACAGTTTGCTCTGAAATATAGAGCCCTTTATGGTGGAAATTGACTCAATCACACATAATGACCACCAGGTGATGTACATTTATAATTTTAGAACCATCTATATAAAATATAATATTGTATATGGCGTACCAGGCCAACAGAGCATAGCCAAAGGACTGGTTGCTTTAGTGTCCCTTTACCAAAAAAGGAGGTGACACGTTTCAAATACCCCTACTGTTATTAGCTGCTGCGAGTTGGTTCTTACGCAGTGACTCCATGTACAAGAGAATGGAACACTGCCTGGTCCTGTGACAGTCTTATAATTGTTATATTTGAGCCCATTACTGAAACCACTGTGTCAGTCTATCTTGTTGAAGGTTTTTCTCTTTGCCAACCTGCTACTTCATCAAGCATGACATCTTTCTCCAGAGACGGATCCCTCTTAATCTAAACTCACTGCCTTCGAATCAATGCAGACAGATAGCAAACTCATAGGACAGGATAGAACTGCCCTGGTGAGTTTTCCAGGATGTAACTCTCTTGAGGAGTAGAATGAGGCCCCCCCCCCCCACTTTTTCCCCCAGAACTTGTGTGGGCCTGGAGGTTAGCAGCACCATATGTAACCCTTACGCCGCAGAGCTCCTTCCTGAGAATTTGTCCCAAAGAGGTGAGAAGCTTCTCGATTCTTCCTTCTAAGGAGTATTCTGGCTGTATTTTCCAAGGCAAATTTGTTCGGTCTTTTAGCAGTCCACAACATTTTCAACATTCTTCTCCAGCCCCATCATTCAAATGCAGATTCCTTTTTGAGGCAATTAAAAATATCTTGGCATGGGTCAGGTGTACTTTAGTCCTCAAAGTGGAATCTTTGTTTTCTGACACTTTAAAAATAGGTCTTTTGAAAAACATATTTGACCAACACGACTCATCATTTAATTTCCTGCCTGCTGGAAACAGAGGTATTGCTTGTGAATCTAAGCAAACTAAAATGGTTCACAACTTCAAACTTTTTCTTTGTTTATCATATGTTGTGAGGATTATTGTCAGCTGTATGTTGAGGCGTGATCTGTACTGAAGGCTGTAAGTCTGATCTCTATCTCTATCTTCTTCAAGTCCTCTTGGTTTCAGCTAGCAGGTTGTGTCAACTGCAGACACTAGCTTGTTGATGTGCCTTTCCCCAAGTCGGATGCTGCGCCTTTTTCTTCTTCTTTCCTTTAAAAATATGTATTATTTATAAAAGACGTATGAATAACACATGATTAACAACTCAAATATATAAATTACAAGAAATATATTTTTAAATCAGAAGTTTACAGAATACAAATGATATTTTTCATTCATCTGAATAGTGCAGTGGATTGGATTACTTGTTTATCATATCCTTAACGTCTACAAAAATATGATGGTCATAGTCTGACAGTGCAGTACAGTTTAGGAACCTCAGGACTTGGAGTCAGGGTTGAATGTGAGTCCTTGTTTCATTGACGTGACGACTTCAGCTCGTCAAGCTCAGACTCATTTGTAAAATGTAGGTAACAATAGATGTTTCGTGCACAATTACGTGTCAAGTCGTTTTCAGCCTTTGTGGGTAATTTTCTGAAGCTAATTTCATTTCTGATTGCAGGGAATTTTAGAGAGATAGATTTCTCATTTTAAAATTTGTGTGTCTGCAGCATGCTCACTCCCGGTATAAAATGTAAGATAGTACTAACAGATTGCTAGTAACGTCAGTCCTAGGAAGTAGTGTTTAGGAAGCAACGGTGAGCAGCCAGCTAACTGCATTTTATCTCTAGAAAGCAGAGAGGTGGAAATGGGAAAGGGGGAATTTAGAAAATATTATCTTCTTTTTGCTTTCATTTGAAATTATTCTGTATGGGATTATTTTAAGCACAAATAAAACTTTTATATTTTTCTCCAAAATTCTCAGACTCTCTGTTTCTCCTTGTAAATGGCATAAGTTTGAGTGTGCTTCTACTCTGGCTCCTCATACTTTATATATTTCATATATCAGTGCATATAGCCTTCCTTTAGTAAATAAGTGGGGTACTCTTCTTTATTCATTTGCTCACTCATTTTACTGAGTAGATAAATCTCATGAAAATGGTAACTTCTTTTCCTGCTCACCCTTGTTCCTGTATTCTTTACTATACTCTTTTAGATACTTTTATGCCTGGTGCAAATGGAAATAAAACCCTCGGCTTCTAACTAGAAAAGTCAGAAGCTTGACTTCACCCACACATACCTCAGAAGAAAAGCCTGATGTTCTATTTATGAAAAAGCAGTCATTAAAAATCGTGAAATTTTCACAATTCTGTTCTGAAGCAGTGCGGGAGAAAGATGAAGTTTTCTACTCCTCTAGAATCTTGGAAACCCACAGAGGCAGTTCTACCCTGTCCTATAGGGTTGTTCTGAGTTAGAATTGACTCAATGATAGTGAATGACAAGGAGCCCTGGCTGCAGTAGTGGCTAAGAATCTGGGTTGCTAATCGCAAGGTCAGCAGTGCAAAACCATCAGCCACTCCTCAGGAGAAAGACTAGGCTTTCAACTCCTGTAAAGAGTTACAGTCTCAGAAACCCATAGAGCCAGTTCTATCCTGCCCTATAGGGTTGTTATGAGTCAGAATTGACTAGACAGTAACTGGTTAATTATATATACTAATTATATTTAATAGATATGTCAGGTCAGATGTTGTTTGTGTACCAACATTTTTCCAGATTTAAAAACAAAAAGGAAGGAAGGAAAGATGACAGTCTTGGCATGTAATATCAGACTTAATGATAGTGATAATGTTATAATGAATGAATATAAAGGTGTCAGAACTTTGTCTTGGTTTATAGCATCATGGTGAACAATAATAATGTAGCTGTATGAGAGTGTATATACATTTCCTCACATGCATGTGGGTATATATATCAATACTTGAGAAAATAACCTGATTCTCATACATCTATATGTTTATTTCTAGTAAATCACCAAAAGTTGTGAATGCAGAAAATATTTCTGGAAAACACATCCAAACTGTTTATTCCACTTCTGATAGGTGAGTGTGTTCACACGGTTGGTACATAAAAGTGTATGCTCTTGCTAGTCCTGTACTTGGAGTCGGCAGCCTTGATGGCGATTGGTAAGTACGCAGCAAAGAACAACCTTGCATCCAAGAATTTGTTTCCTGGTTTATCTCTTGCTGTTGCTATCACTTGATTGCTATGTCCTTTATTCTAAAGAAGGAGCCATGCTGATGCTGCAGGTTAGGTCCTGGGTTGATAATGCAAGGTTGTAGGTTCAAAGCCACTGGCTGCTCTGCTAGAGAAAGACTGTCTTTTCCCCTAAAGATTTGTACTTTCAGTAATCCTATATAGGGTCTCCATGAGTTGAAATCAACTCAATGGCAGTGGGTTATCCTAAAAGACACTTCTGTATTTCAGAGCTGCCTCCAAGGCCCCCATGGATGTTGGTGGTTTCAGGGTCCTCCTGCACTGCCATAGCATTAGCAGTTAAACGACACTACATCATTTAGCTGGCTGCAGCTCTGCCCCAACCCCCCCACCCCCACCCCACCCCCGGCCCGGCAATTTTCCAAAACCAGCTCTCTTTCCAAACAGCTTCTTGGATATGCTGCTATGATCCATTCTTAGCCCAAGCTCAGCTCCCAGGAGCAAGGTTCCAATGAGTATTGATTTCATGCTGAGCAAATAATCAGGAGAGCTGGATTATGTAGAGAAGAATATAGTATCAGGATTAGAGGAAGGCTTATTAACAACTTGCGATATGCATATGACACAATCTTACTAAAAGTCAGGAGCATTTGACGCACTCGCTGATAAAGATCAAGGATCGCAACCTTCAGTATGGATTACAGCTCACTGTACATAAAACCAAACTCTTCACAACTGGACCAATAGGTAACATCATGATAAGTGGAGAAAAGGCTGACGTTGTCAAGGATTTTGTCTTGCTTGGCTCCACAATCCATGCTCATGGAAGCATTGCATTGGGTACATCTGCTTCACATGACCTCATTAAAGTTTAAAAGGGATATAACTTTGAGGACTAAGGTGCATCAGCCACAACCCATTGTATATTCAGCTGCCTCATATGCATGTGAAAGTTAGACATCGAATAAGGAAGACGGTGTACAACCCTTCTTAATATAATGGAATTATTGAATTGTATGGCATGTTGATGAAGTGCTGACAACATAGTAAAAAAGAAGAAGGAAGATGGAAGGAGGATCCATGCATTTGCATTATTGTGCTAGTGAAGGAGATTGAAAGTACCATGAGCTGTCAAAAGAACAACCAAAATGTCTGGAAAAAAGTAGAGTCCGAATGCTCCTTAGCGGCAAGAGTGATGAGACTTTAGCTCACGTAGTTTGGACATGTTTTCAGGAGACACTGGTCCCTGGAGCAGGTCGTCATGCTTGGTAAAGCAGAGGGCACAGAAAAGGAGGAAGGCCCCCAAGGAGACGGACGGACACAGTGGCTGCCACCATGGGCTCAGGCATAGGGACAACTGTGAAGATTGCTCAGGACCTGCCAATGTTTCCTTCTGTGGTCAGTCGGGTCCTATGGTCAGAACTGACCTGGTGGCACCTAGCAACAAGTACAACTAGTGCACAGAGCTCCTAATATGAAAAGAGCAAGATTCGATATGGTGGTAGGAAAGATCTTTCATTAACAGCGTGGATTTGTAAAAAAAAGTAATATAGAATGCCATTGCCAGATTGCTGTGCAGGTTTAGCAGACAATATTAAGGTTTGGCAGAACATCATTTAGCTAGTCAGTGAGTTGCTCTGATTATTAGGGTTCTTAAAGTTCTTTTATTCAAAGTTATCAGGAACTTTTGAACAGAATTTCTGACTGGCTCACATATATACAACTTTGCTAAACAGTTGAAGACCGCCACATGATCAGTGATTTGTGGTTATAAGAGCCGTAAAATTTTGAAAACAGGAACTTTTCATCAGTCTAAAAACAGGATATGAAAATAAACAACACCTAAAGCAAAAACAAATAAGAAAACCCCAGGATATGTTTATTCAACTTGAAATGAGGATATTTTTCTCTTAATCTTGAGAACATGATGTATTTGTTAATTTTTATTATTTTTAGGAAGGATAAGTTTAAGTGAAATTAATGAATAATGAAACCAAATTTTCTGGTTTCACTTGGCCTGGCCACATAGCAACTTCTAAAGATTAGTTTATAGCATAAATTATTTATTTGAAAAAAAATTTTTATTTGTTGGACTGCATAGATTTTAAATGATATTTAATGAGATGACCTTGAGATAGTTAAGTCAGGGCATTCATTAGGTTTTCATAATGTAAAACATAAAAAAATGTAAAACATACAATTTTAAAACAATATTCAAAATGTTCCTTGAGCTGTTAATTTCATTCTTATGGAGGGAAATGTGTCTCATAAAATGTTTCCTGTTAAATTTTGTTCCTCACATGGCCTTTGAAATGTTTTATTAGTCAGTAGTGCAAGACCCAATAATTCATTAGCCCAATCAACCAGACCATTGATTGTTGTCTAGAATTGGCCTTGACCTCATGGTCTTCTCTAAGCATGCAAATCTCCTTTAAAATGACTTGCCATTGGTTGCAGGATACAGACCAAATTCCTTTGTGCACAATTAGCATTCCAAATCTGGTCCTGCTGAACCAGATGGACTAATGCCTTCATGTTGTCATTATGTGTATCCTGAGCACTCTGCGTGGAATTCCTCTCTCATACTCCATCTCTGTTAGTACGCCCGGAGGGCACCTTCTTCTTCAAAGTGAAACTCATGCTATACTTTTTCTGAGGAGCTTTTCCCAGCTTTACTCCGGGGTTAGATGCTTTCTGCCTGTGCTGTGCTGTCCTAATTCTTGCTCCACACTTATATTATACTTGCCATATATTTATATAAATATTTATATCTATATTATAATTCCAGTGGCATAATGATTATGTGTTGGGCTGCTAACTGCAGTCAGCAGTTTGAAACCACCAGATGCTCCTTGGGAGAAAGATGGGGCTTTCTACTCCTGTAAACAGTTACAATCTCAGAAACAGGGGCAGTTCTACCCTGTCTTACTGGGTTGCTGAGCTGGAAGCAACTCATTAGTAGTGAGATTTGGTATTTCCAGCTCTTAGCCTAGTGCTTATGGGATGGATGGATGGATGGATGGATGGATGGATGGATGGATGGATGGCTAGATCATATAGGGCGCCTGCTTTCCACTCTTGAGTTGCTTACAATTTCAAAGGGATACTAGGCATATATGTGAGTGTGTACATGTATGTCTGCATATGTGGAGTCCATATGAAAATGTTTGTCAGGAATCTATAAGCAAGAAGCTATTGAGCAAGAACTTAGAAAGGGAATGATTTATAAACATTTGGAAGAGGTTACCAGAATGACTGAAAAGCTCCAATTCTTTTTCTATGAACTTTGAGTTGCTTTTAGTTTTTCTTTCTAAAATAAAATTTAAAACAAAAACAAAAAACTCTTTCCCACCATGAAATGTATAGCCCAGTTATATTTCCTAAGAAAATTACATTTTTATCATAAGTATCCTGATATTCTAAATCTTTAATGACACCAAGAGATTTATTATAGACCAGTCATGTGTGAATTTAATACCCTACTCTTAGATGAATGTCTATTTTTTATCTAATAATTATTTTGAGAATGAAAATTTTATATTAATATTAAACATAATTTTTCATGCACTCTGTAAGAAGATTTATGTAAATTGAGAGTTAAAAATCCATCTTTAGTTTCAAGGGATACTTATTAGCTTATTTCAATTAGGAAACAGTGAACATCTTTGTGCTGCTCCAGTTGGACTCCTGGCTGCTGCTGAATTAATAATTTGAGTCTTTTCAAGATGTTAATTCTTTGACATTATTTTGAGATAACTAGAAGAAAACAATCTTTTTGCTAGAATAAAGTAGTCAAACATGCATTGATTTTGTACACTTTCTTAAAGTATCATCATAGCTAATATATCACTTCCCCATGCTTTAGGGGAAATACACCTGTCTTTTGCACAATAAAAGATTTCTTAAAATGTTTTGTGTCTTAGGTCTGTCATTGAGAGAGATATGTGCACGTTCTGCAGGAAACCCTTGGGCATAGAAACTAAAATGATCTTAGATGAACTACAAATTTGCTGCCATTCCACTTGCTTTAAGGTAAAGTGTGTTATTTCATTTGCTTAAATTTAAAGTTGTTCTATAATTACTGGAATAAAATTATTATTTAATGATACATGGGATAAAGTTCAAGTTTTCAGAAACCTTAGTTAATCATGTACTGCTTAACTATTTCTCAGATTTCTACAGTCTAAACCTCAAAGGATTCTAAATACTATTTTTGTTTTAGTCTAAGGGGTTGATTACTAACATATTTATTTACTCTTACTCTAGAGATTTGAATATGAAAAAGATAAACACGCAGTACAGAATTGTGATAAATTATTTATTACATGAAATGCCTAATGAAATCTAAAATGGGAAATAAATTATGGATAAAAACCACTAGCAGGTCCGTATATCCTGAAACTATGTAGTGTTGTTCCTGGGCTTAACAATAGTTGACACTCAGTTCCTGCTTTTGAGAGTATGATTAATTACAACTACTCCTCACTAATTGACTATCTCATTATCCAACATTCCATGTTTACAAAACTACTAAAACATCTACTATTCCACTGTGTTATGCATTAATAGCACATGTCTGGAAACGATAAATGATAAGATGCAAGATGCTAATTAAATTAGTTGTGATGACTAAAGGAAACTGGGCACAGGTGTGAGTGTATCCCTGTATAGAGAGATGCCTCTAGTCCCGGGAGAGACTAGTCCTGGGAGGAGGAGATTATTCTTGGTAAAGTGAAGGGGCAGCGTTAAAGAGGAAGGCCTTCAAGAATATGGACAGACATCTTGGCTGCAACAACAGGCTCAGGCCCGTGAACAAGGTGCAGGATCATGCCGTGTTTCATCCTGTTGTGCGGAGGGCAGACTCAACTTGGTGGCACCTTGGGGTCTCAGGGAGGAGATGAGCCAGTCAGGGTGTGATCTAGCAACAATGAAAAATACAAATTTTCTCTAGTTCTTAAATGCTTCCTCCCTGCCCCCACTATCATGATACGAATTCTACCTTGCAAGTCTGGCTAGACCAGAGGATGTACACTGGTACAGATAGGAACTGGAAACACAGGGAATCCAGGGCAGATGAGCCCTACAGGACCAGTGGTGTGAGTGGCGATACTGGGAGGGTAGAGGGAGAGTGGGTTGGAAAGAGGAAACCTATTATAAGGATCTATATGTGACCTCCTCCCTGGGGGATGGACAACAGAAAAGTGGGTGAGGGGAGATGTCGGACAGGGAAAGATATGACAAAATAATGGTTTGTGGATAATCGGGGCCTCATGAGGGAGGGGGTAGCGGGGAGGGAGGGGAAAAATGAGGACCTAATGCCGGGGGCTTAAGTGGAGAGGAAATGTTTTGAGAATGATGAGGGCAATGAATGTACAAATGTGCTTTACACTATTGTTGTATGTATGGATTGTGATAAGAGTCATGTGAGCCCCTAATAAAATGATAAAAACAAAACAAAAAAAAAACAACTTCAAGTTATATGTTAAGTTGGCTGGGTAGTGCCTTGGCAGTTATGTAATGAAGTAATTTGACAGTTATATAACCATGGGGTCGTCATCAACTTTGTGATCTGATATAGTCTTAGTTCAAAAAATATAAATCAAACTCACAACCATGGAGGAATTTCTGATACGTCAAGAGTGGGGAACATTTTTTCCCCCCAAGGACCCTTTGGATATTTATAGCATCATTTGTGGGCCATACAAAAATCAACTTAAAATTCAGCCTGCTACATTTGGTCCAACATTTAATTAACTCACCCCCATGTGAGGCTGGCACGGCTTCTCTCAGGTGAGACATGTAATGTTAGCTGATATTGATGATTTCTTGGCCTTTTATGGCAGAGGGCTAGATGCGCCCCACCCTGCTTTAAGTCTTATAAAAGCAGACAGCTTCATCTTTCTCCATCTGAGGGACGAAGGGTTTAAACCCACTACACAATAGGGGCTTTGTTCTTGCTTTATGCTGATTTTTGAAGAATGATGCAGTCTCTGGAGTCTAACCATATTCTTAAATGAGGAGTGGATGTATAATAATGAAATACATATAATCGTGGGTTATTGTTGCAGGGAACTGTCAGGGGATTTAGACTCCTGGTGATGTGACAGAGTAGAACGCTGGGCTGTGATCTTTACAGAAGCAGATTATTAGCTCTTTTGTCCTTGGAAGTATTGCATGGGATCAAGTTACCAACTTTTCCGTTAACAAACACTTAACCTTTGTGCTAACAAAGTAGCTTATCTTGCACTAGTAAAGAGCTTCCCAGTCTGTGATTTCATATGTAATTTCTTTCAATCCTCACAATAATATTGGGTGTGTTAATATAGTTTGGGGTATGATAAATGAGCACTAAACAGGAATTAGAAGACTAAAATTGTAGTACTGCCCTTGCTCCAGATTGTGGCTCTGCAACCTTGGACAATCACCTAAATGATCTAGTCATGTAGTTAATTGTGTGTTGGGTTGCTGACTGCAAGATCAGCAGTTCAAAACCACTAGCCACTCCATGGAAGAAAGCTGGGGCTTTCTACTCTCATAAAGAATTGCCGTCTCAGAAACCTACAGGGGCAGTTCTACTCAGCCCTGTAGGGCGACGTCAGAGTTGTCTTGATGGCACGAGTGGGCAGTTTCCGTATGGGGCCAGTCGACTATCAGTGGTTCTGTACTCCAGCTGCACAATGTCATCATCTGAAGCAATTAGAATGCCGAAGAATGCTTGGGTCCTATCCCAGCAAGAATTTCAGGGATGATTCCTGAAAGTTGATATTTCTCACAGTTCTATGTTGTTGGCAAATTCAAGTTGAAAGTGAAGAAAATGAAAACAAGTCCACAAGAGTAAAAAAAAAATACAGTCCTATTTAGAAACCATCTCGAGAATCGATGAGATACCCTGAGCACGAGTGACCGAAGAGCAAAGACGTTTGAAATGACGTCAAGAACTTCAAGCACGAAGAGCCAAAGGCCATTAGAAAATAGAAAAGAGTAAAATGAATTTCAGAAAAGACTCTGAAACTTGATTTTGAACACAGAGTAGCTAAACCCAAAGGAAGAAATAATGAACTAAAAAGCTGCCTTTGAAGGACAGCTCAAGAAAAGTGCTATCATAAAATGTGCAAAGACACTGAGTTAGAAATCAAGAAGGGAAAATGTGCTTGGCATTTCTCAACTGATAGAACTGAAGAAAGAATTGAACTTGTGTCACCATATTGAAGGGTTCTGTGGACAAACATTGAACGACACAGGAATTATCCAACGAAGATGGAAGGAATATACAAAATGTACCAAAAAGAATGAACTACTGTGCAACCATTTCAGGAGGTAGTGTCTGATGAAGAACGGACGGTATTGAAGAAAGAAGTCCACGCTGCAGTGAAGGCAATGGCGAAAAGCAAGACTCCAGAAATGGACAGATTACCAATAGAAATGTTTTAACAAATTGGAACTGCTCGTTCATCTATGTCAAGACATTTTGAAGACAGCCACCTGGTCAACCAACTGGAAGAGACCCATACAACAATTTATGTCCATTCTACAGAAAGGTAATCCAATGAGAAGTAGAACTTCACAAACAATATCATTAATATCACAAGTCAGTAAACTTCTGCTGAAGATTATTCAAAAACAGTTGCAGTTGCATATTTTCAGGGAACTGCCAAAAATTCAAGCTGAATTCAGAAGAGTATGCATGGGATGAGGGATAATATTGCTGATGTGAGATGGATTTTGGCAGAAATTAGAAATATCAGAAAGCTTTTTTTCCTTTTTTACTATGGAGAGACATTCGACTGTGTGGCTCATGAAAAGTATGCATAGCAGTTGGAAGAACGTGAATCACAGAGCACGTAATCATGCTTGTGCCATAGGCTAAGGAGCAGTCGTTTGAACAGAACAAGTGGAGACCACAGGGCTTACAATCAGTAAAAACCTGCATCAGGGTTGAATCCTTCCACTATAAGTGTGCTGGGCAAATAATCCAAGATGTTAGACTATATGAAGAAGAACACAGTAGGAGAATTGAAGGAAGCCTTATTAATAATGTGTGATATGCAGATGACACAATATGGCATGCTGAAAGTGAATAGGACCTGAAGTGCTTATTGATAAAGATTAAAGGCTACAGCATTTAATATTGACTACATTTCCATATTAAAACTTACAAACAACTCATAAAATGACCAGTAAGCAACATAAATGATTGAAATTGTTAAAGATTATGTTTCACTTGAATCCTCAGTCAACACCCATGACAAGAGCAGTCAATAAATCAGAAGATATTGTATTGGGAATCTCTGCTGTAAAAGATCTCTTTAATGTGTTAAAAGCAACCGAGTTTCTCTAAGGACTAAAGTGCACCTGACCTTCTTGTATGCATGTGGAGCCCTGGTGGCATCACATACTGAGTTCCTAACTAGAGATCCAGCACTTTGAACACACCAGGTGCCTCACAGGAAAAACGCTGTCCACTTACATAAAGACTTAAATTCTCGAAAACCTAAAGGGGCAGTTCTACTCCATCTATAGCATCGCCATCAGTTGGCATTAACTCCATGGAAATGAGTTTGAGTTTGTCACATGTATGTGAAAGCTAGACCATGAATAAGAAATAGCAAAGTAGAATTGTCGCTGTGAGGTGTCATCGAGTAGACTCTGACCCACAGTGACCCTATGCACAACTGCCAGGTCCTGTGCCAGCCTCATCATCGTGCCCTTGCTTAAACGCATTGTTGGAGCCACTGGGTCAATTCATCTTGTAGAGAGGCTTCCTCTTTTTGCTGCCCCTCCACTTTCTACCAGGCGTGCTGTACAAAGTCTGGCCATTCTTGCTGCTCAAGAGCACTCTTGCTGTACTTCCTCTGAGACCGATTTGTTTGTCCCTTTAACCATCCCTAGTACTTTAAATATTCTTCTTCAGCACCACAATGTCTTTGGTCTTCCTTTATCAATGTACACATTTCACAAGCATATGAAGCAATGAGGTGGCTTGGGTCAGATGTACCTTAGTCCTCAAAATAACATCCTTTAAAAAAATTAAAGTGGTCTCATGCAGCAAATTTGCCCAATTCTGTGCACTATTTGATCTATTGATTGCTGCTTTCATGAGCATGGATTACGGAGCCAAGCAAGAAGAGATCTTTTACAACATCAGCCTTTTCTCCTTTATCGTGATGTTACCTATTGGGTCCGTTGTGAGGATTTGGGTCTTCTTTACATTGAGTTGCAATTCATACTAAAGGCTGCAATTCTCCATCTTCATCAGCAAGTGCTTCAAGTCCTCTTCACTTTCAGCAAGCAAGGTTGTGTCATCTGCTTATCACAGCTTGTTAATTAGCCTTCCTCCAATCTGGTGCCATATTCTTCCTCATGTAAGCTAGCTTCTCCGCTGATTTGCTCAACATACAGACTAAGTATGGTGCGGAGACACAACCCTGATGCACACCTTTTCTGATTTTAAACCAGGCCCTTATTCTGTTGGCACAACTGCCTCTTGATGCAAGTACAAGTTCCTCATAAGCACATTGAAGTGTTGTGGAATTACCATTCTTAAGATTATCCATGGTTTATTATGATCCACATAGTCAAATACCTTGGCATGGTCAATAAAACACAAGTAAACATCTTTCTGATCTTCTCTGTGGTGAGCCAAGAGCCATCTGACATCAGCAATGGAATCCCTTGTTCCAGATCCTCTTCTGGATCCAGCCTGAACCTCCGGCAGTTCCCTGTCAATGTGCTACTTTAAACATCGTTGGATGATCTTCAGCAAAATTGAGCTTGCATGAGAAATGGATGATATTGTTTTATAGTTTGAGCATTATGTTGGGTCACCTTTCTTTAGAATGGGCATTAGTATGGATCTGTTCCAGCCAGTTGGCCAAGTAGCTGTCTTCCAGATGTCCTGGCATAGACAATTGAGTGCTTCCAGGGCTTCATCAGCTTTTGGAAATAAAAGTAGAATTGAATTAGTACCTTTGGATTATGGTGTTGGTAAAGAATATTGAATATACCACAACTCTCCAGAAAAACAAACAGATCTATCTTGGAAGAAGTATAGCATACTCCTCAGAAGCACAGAGGGATTTTTCTCACATACCTGGATATGTTGTCAGGAAGGTCCATCTCCGGAGCAGGCTATCATGCTTGATAAAGTAGAGCCTTAGAGGAAAAGTGGAAGCCCCTCAATGAGATGAACTGTTACAGTAGTTGAAACTCTAGTCTCACACATAACCACTGTGATGATGGTACAAGGCTGAGCAGTGTATAGTTCCATGTGCACAGCGTCGGCTGAGCAGTGTATAGTTCCATGTGCACAGCGTCGGCTGAGCAGTGTATAGTTCCATGT